>NW_023605083.1:54580702-55780702 GCF_014898055.3 Talpa occidentalis
TGCCCCCTCCTGTGGTCCACACAGACATCGCTAATCAAGTGCAGCACTCATCGGAAAGCACCTGAGAACATTTCTGAAGACTATGCTCAATTGCTAATAGATCAAAGTTAGCACAGGAAAGGGAATCTGTTTGTCATCCCTCCTGTGAGACAAAGAACCCTGGAATGAAAAGCAGGAATGAGAATCTAATACCAAATCTAATACCAAAACAAGCTGTATGAATTTATTTAAAATGAGCTGAATAAGATAGAGGGAGAGAGAGAGGCTAAAAAAATCTGTAATTCTTCTAGCTTCGCCCTCCACCCCCCACCCTGTACCACATGCACATTCTCTCATCAGGTGGCTCTCAACACCCATCACAAGCTCTGATCTGTTCCTTTCCTGGGATGTGTCCAAATGATCAGATTTTATCAAACATCCTGGGGTGGCCAAGTGCTAAATAAAGCATTCTCAGATGCTAAGACTCACCCAATCATAGCGTGTGTGAGCTAAAAGTCACCCTAGAGCATGCTGAGCTAAATCCTCCATATTAAAGATGAGGAAACTAGACAAGGAAGGTTCAGTGACTTCCCTGAGGTCACTCAGCAAGTTAACAAGTTGATCTGGGCCTGCTCTGGGAACCCATCAGGTCTGAGTCTAAGCATTGCTGTGAATCTTACAGCTGAGGAGGGTCACACATGCAGGCTGTTGTGTTCTCCCAAGGCCAGAGCAGACCTGGGGGCAGCACATAGGTGGGAGGTGGATGAGAAATGCCGGTTGGGTTCTCAGCCTGGGCTCAAAGTCTATGCTGTGTGACTTGAGGGGTGTCTGGGCCTCATTTCTTATATGCATAAAGATCTGATTGGGCCATCACTGGTCCTTAAGTCTGATGGAGCAGCACACTACCTGGAGAGCCAACGCCAGCAACGGCTGGTAGACTGGAAGCCACAGCCCCTGAGCTTGCAATTCTCTTGGTCTGGGTGGGTTCAGCATCTATACTTTCACACACAGCACAGGTGATTTGAACCTGTAGCCAGGTGTAGTAGGTGAAAGGTCATCCCACCAAAATGTGTCTGTGTCCAAATGACTGGAATCTGTGAAAGTTACCTTATTTGGAAAACGGGTCTTTGCAGATGTTAAGGATGTTGAGATGAGGAGATCATCCCAGACTATCTAGGTGGACCCTAAAGCCAGTGACAAGAAGGAGGCAGAGGGAGATCTGATGTAGGGAAGTCGATACTGAGGTCAGGGGCAGAGATGGGAGGGTTGCGGCCCCAAGTCAACGAGTGCCGGCAGCCACCTGGGGCTGCAACAGGCGAGGAGGGATTCTCCCAGAACCTCCAGAGGCAGTTCAGCGGACACCTTGAGTTCAGACTGTGGTCTCCTGAAATATGGGAGAATAAATTTCTGTCATTTTCAGTCACTTGGTGGTAACTTGTTACAGAAGTCACAGAAAACTAATAGACCAGGTTTGAACCACCACTAGCCTAGATGGTCTCTAAGGGGCTTCTGGCTTCTAACAGTTATAATTTGGCATGTTTTGATGTGGGAGAGTACAGCAGGAATAAGGACACTGATGGGTCAGCTATGGCAGGCCCATGACACATTACATACCTGCTCCTTTCCCAGAGTTAGGGAAGAACATCCCTATAGGCAGGTTCTGCTGGGCAGGTCTCCTGGGCAATTTCTTGGCTCACAGTTTTGTGAATAGTTTTATAGTCTTCCCCAAAGTAGCCTCACCTATGGAAATCCTTTGCTATCTTTTGTGCTTTTTGTCTTCCTTTACTCTCTGAATTCCTAAGTGGAGCTCCTCAAAGGGGACCAGAAATCCATCAGGGAAGCTTTAACTATGTTTCTCAGTACTCATTACTTGCAAGAAAGTCCACTACTCAAGGACAGTCCTGACATCATTAATGCTTAAGTGTCATCTAAGAGTTGGGTCTAGTTGGATGTGTCATATTTGGTAGTAACAAGCACTGAAAACAAAAGCACATAGCAAAGAAGAGGTCAGAGTGCATGAGTTTCCCCCTGAGGTAGCTACAAAGGTATTTTTGGCTCAAAAATACATTCAATCACTTCTTCACTTGAGAAGTGGTGTCGGACTCCCAGGTGTCACACTTGGGAGAAGACCATGGGGCCTGGGGTGAGCATGGTGGCAGAGCTGATGGCATTGAGGGAGTGAGAATCTCTTGCTATCAACTTGGTACCTTTGAAGTAGAAAAATCCCAACAAATTGTGGACTGCTGGTATCATCTGAACAGCTTTCCCCTGTAAAGAGAAATTTTGTATTGAGTCCAGCCACCCTGAGGTAAAATCAGAGCTCATGTTCCCAGCTCACCTTGCATTTAGGGCTCAGTCAGGTGACCTGGGGTCCACCAATCAGAGGTGCCCATCAAAGAATTCAATTCAGAAGTGGGACAAGGGGAAGGCGGGTTGCTCTGATCTACCCATTGGCCAGAGAAGCAGAGGAGGCGAGCAGCTTTGCGGGGTGTCAGAACCTGAAGTTCTAGTGCTGAATACTCAGTGTGGCTGGTGAGAACCCTGATGTCCATGCCCAGGAGTGTTGCTGGTGGGGAGTCTTTGAAGGTCTGATCTCTACATTATGTCGTTTAGGCATTTTCCTGGCTGTCTACCTGTACACTGTACTCTTTGGCTGTCCTAGGGATTTTGTGAACTATCAAATATTCTTTGAAAAATTCTCTTTCCAATGAAATGCACGAGGGTGGGTTTTCGGTTGTTTATATCAAGAGTCTTGACTGGTGCACCAACCATGAAAGGAAAGGAAATTCTAAATATAAATGCCACTTTGCAGACACTTGTTAATCCTCTCCCTTCTCCTCCGCCCTCCTGCCTTTCCTCTGTCATGCCTGTCAAACTCATCAACCTCGTGCATCATTGAAGCATTGTGGGACCTGTGAAAAGGGATATGTTGGCTCTAAATTCCCACAAAATGACACTGATTGTTTGAAAACGCTTACAAAGAGGTGCTGCTCTTCCATGGGGAGGGTAAGAATCTCAAGGATTTGTGAAGGTTGCCAGGAATGGGGTCAAAGAGGGTGTAGATGCCCTTTGAACTCATCCCTTCCCCTCTGCCTCATTCTAGAGTTTAAAATATCAGCAAGACTAATGTAGGAAAATTTTCACTGGCTCATATTTGAACTTGAATTAGAGTTGATTTCCGGGTTGACTGTTTCTCTCCCTATGTCCCTCTTTGTTGTGCTTTGCAGCAAGAAGTACCTACAGATTCATTTGTTCAGAAGGACCTTCCATGCAATGAGAAAGCGATCACAGGCTATCCAAAAACAAAGGGGTAGGAGGGAAACAGCGGCAGAGCAAAGGAGAGCTTGAAAACATCTGGAGTGAGGCTCCTTATCCAAACTCTGCAAATGGCAATCATTTGTGCAACTCTTTGGGTCCCACCTCCCACAGGAGATAGTGGTGGATGGAGTGTGGACCCAGACAGACCTGAGTTCCAGTGCCAGCCCGGTTGCCCATCAGGTGTGTGACCTCTGGCTGTTTGGGTGGGCTACACACACACATACAATCTCACTGTGTGCTCAGTGCTTGTGATAATCGTGTTCTGTGAAGTTGCTGGGAATGTCGAATTAACAAATGCTCCTAGGAGAATCACAGGCTCAGGTTCCAGTCAGCCCCTGGCCACAACCTCTTTATCAACTGCACAGTGCAACATTGCCTCATGCGTGTCTCTGCTTAAAGATCCCTTTTTGATGTTATTGTGGATTCATTAACGTTGAACTCCTGGCCAACAGCACTATAAGCCACAGAGGAAACTCATTTAACACATGTATTTTCTCTATAAGGCACATCACCGCCTCCTTGTGCACTCTGCCTGGGGACATTTTAAACAGTGAAATCACTAACAACAAAAAAAGCAGAAGAATATGAAAAGCACTGCACACAAAAGCCCATGGAAAGGACACTTGTTTATAGTGTGAGAGCTGAAATGAGAAGGCAGAGTGTCACCTTGGTTGACCGCAGCTGGGAACGAGTGCAACAGGCAACTCAAATGTTTCAGCGCTCTGCCTGTGTGTGCGAGACCATAAAAGTGCTGTGCATAATCATTCTGGGGGTATGAATAAATTCCAACAAGCAGGCAGATTCACATATATAGAATCTAAATAATGAGAATTAACTACCTATGAATGTATATATTGCTACCTCTGCTCAGATGGTTTTTGTCAGGACCAAATGCATAGGAGAATGCATTGTAAACATAAGGCACTATATAAATGAATGTAGTGGTTGTATTATCTGGTGGATCTTGGCTCATTCTTGGGCTTCAGCTCAGGTGTCACCTCCTCCAGGAAGTCCTGCATTTACAATTAGGCGAGGACCTAATTGTAAATACCAGCTAGAACAGCTTCCCGAGATGCCTGGGTGAGGAGGAGGGAATTCACAGCCTAGCGGGGCAGCTGGCAGTTTTAAAGAAATAACTGCAATGGCTGGGAAAGTTCTGGAAGAGGTGACATCATTGTCAGTAAGCTTTTCACAAACCTATTCTCTCCCCTCCGCTCTCCTGTTGCTGCCTAATGGCAGGGACCAGATCTTACTCATCTTGGTTTGCCCAGCACCACAGAGGTGCTCGGTAAATATTTGCTGCTTTGGTTTGATTCAAATGGAATGTAAGGACTCTTTCATATGGCGCTTGGTGTGTGAGCTAATGATTTCTCTAGTGTGGATTACAAGCCCTAAGGGTATGTTATTGTTTCTGAAGCTGGAGCCAGAAATGACAGTCTCTGTTTAAAGATGTAAAAATGCTCAAAATAGAAATGATATTTATTGTAGGCAAATTTGCTAGATATGAGCTCCTTTGGTTTCTGGGTCATTTACAACTGGCTACCTTGGACTCTCATATTTTCCAAAAAAGTTCCTGGCTGCTCTGTTTCCCTGAGTCATGAACTGAAAATGCAAAATAAAAAAAACAGATTGTATCTGTGCCGTGAAAACCCCACAGGCTACATGTCCTGTGTAAGAGCCTGCCTGGTGCCGCCAGGCCCTGTGCGCCTCCCACTCTGTGTGGCCACACCCAGGGGAAGGGCGAGCACGTCACTCATTCCATAGATGGGAAGGTCTATGTCTCAGGAAGGTTCTCTCACTAGGGGAAAGCCGCCCCCCCTAGGGCTTTCTTATACTCCCCCTGGCTCCCCATCCAATGCAACAAGAGGTCTCTCAGCCTGAAGACTGGCCTTTAGAGATTATATAGCACAATGGCAACCTGTCAGGTTCCTTTAAGCATCTCCCCTGGAGTATTATTTCCAGTCCCCTCTCAGCCTGGGATGTAAGTGTGAGGCCCTTGGTACTCTAGATGGGGCTTAGCATGCACAGTAAAACTGGGCCACACACTGGTGGTCCCTGTTCCTGCAGCCACATGGCAACTTTGAAGCAGCTGAATGTATGGTAAACTGAATTGCAGATGGCCAGCATCCCACAAGTGATCAGTCCCGGGATCCTGAGACCGAGGGGCAAGCAGGAAAATGAGAGCCTCCCTGCTGAAGTCCCTGGACATTCAGACCAGATTCCCGTGATGACGGCCAGGCCAGGTGCACAGGCAGCACAGAGAAGGCCTAGGGGAGGCCACGGGCCAGGGCTGGAGATTTGAGTTGAAGCCCATTCCCCCTCACCATGAAGCACAGGTGTCAACATTGCTCCCAGCTGGCAATGACAAGTGGCACAGAACCTAATATGCTGGGGGAACCTCTAGGCCCCCCTCACTGGAGACTGCTGGTGAGGAGCACAGTCTGACATCCAGAGAGCAATGGCAACCCATTGACATTTCACCGAGGTCTCTTTGAAATAGGCCAAATGGAAAGATGTCTTGAGTGAATCACAGCGAAATTCTCTTTTGTTCTTATATTTCCCCAAAGTTGGCCACGTTTTGGTAGCAGCAGCACTTACCCCATCTGCAAGTTCCTTCTTTCCCTTCTCTCAACCAAATGGGAGAGGAATGAGCAGAAGAAAACCCAACTCTTGTTTCCTGACCTCCCTTCTTGCTCCTGCTTTTATCCATGTCCTTCACATTTACTCCACTCTTCCAGGCGTTGCTTAGAAAGTTTTCAAAGGTCTACAAGACACATGTTTTGGTGGGGAAAGATTGTGCTTGTAAAGCCGTGTTTAACCACCTAACCCTGTTAGCACTTCTGTCTTGAGTCACCCCTCCATTCATGCCGCAGGAGGCGGGAGGGGTAAGGACAGGGAAGGAGCAGGGAATAAACATAACCAAGCTTGGGCTCAAGTTCAGCTCAGCCACTTGCTATCAACGTGACCCTGGTTAATTAACCTCTCCAGCCTCAGCCTTCCCATCTGCAAAGTGGAAATGGCATACCTAGCAAGGAAGGTGAAGTGAGAAAATGTAAAGCGTCTGACATGTGGGGAAAAAATATGCTCCTTCCCTTGCAAGTCATGTCCAGTCAACAGCATAGTGCTGGGGCCCAGGGGACTGTGTCGGTGTCCTGAGAAATTTCCTTGCACAGTGGGCAGAGCAGCGCCTCTGGTTGAGTCCGCAGGACAGGACTGTGAGAGGGATGAGGACAGGGAGCGCCCAGAAGTTTCCCTGCAAGGGGAGATTTGAACAGGTCCTTTGTGGCTGCTCAGATTTGGCCGTAAAGGGAAACAGAGGGAAGCAAAGCACGGTGCCTGCAGAGGGAATGAGTAGGTGGTGGGGCTGGAAGGGAGCTATTAGTTAGATTAAGGACTCATTTCCTTGTCCCCGAATTGGAGCAATAAACAAGTCCTCTAAATGGACTGCTGTGCAGACTCACAAGGGAGGAGAAAAGCCAGTCTAGAAAGTTTCAATGCGCTCTCTCACTCCCCCAAGACCAAGTAGGAAGAGAAGGGCTGAGAGGCAGAGAGGGCTCCCCGCACCAGGCAGGCTGATGCCCATGATGCTAGTGGAGGGGGGAGGCATTCCACCAGCCTGGGGCTCCCCAGGCAAACAGGTCCTCTGCTTCCCTCCCCCCACAGCCCAGGAGCAGGATCAGGTCTGGGTATCAGTGCCTCGGGGGACAGTCACCAGTTCTCTCATCTGTGGGGCCGGCTGGGTGGAGCTCCCACTTTTATTGAGTCATCTGTCTGATACTCAGGTCTGGACTTTCAGGCAAGAACCACCAGTTCTTTCAAAATAGATCACAAGAAGCCTGTCACCTTCTCGCCCTTGCCAGCATGGCGTGGGCCCCTGCATATTATCTGCTGACGCGTCTATCCTCCTCGGATTTAAAGCCTGCCTGCGTCAGCCCCTCCGGGCTAGTGTTATCTGCTGTGGATTCCAGGGCCTGAAAAGGATTGCTCTAGGACTCCTACCAAGATATACGAATGCCTGCCCTCCTGCCAGCTGGAGGGTCTTTCTGTGGGTCCAAGAGACGGTGTGTGCGATGTGGGGTGGGAAATACAAGCCGCAGGGTTCACCGCCCCTGAACCCTGGAAGGCAGGCCTGCCTCGGACTTGTTGGAGAATGAGAGATGTGGTCAACACAGCCAAGGAGCGGGCACGCGCTCGATGTTGGTCCACGTGTCCTTCCTTTTCCGCATTTTAAAAAAGGTATTTCCGAGTTGCCCATGTTGGAGCTGGAAAGCATCGTATAGTCAAACCCTCACATTTGCCACAGGGAACAGCGGCAAGTACATTATGGGTGCGCCAACAGAATGAACAGGGCCATGTGGGGACACTGGTGAAGGGGAACAGGGCACCTCCCCAGGAGCTCCCTAAGCCAGATGGCAGGAAGGGGCTCCGGAAGTCCGGGGGACTCTCAGCACAGGCTGGGCAGCCATGGACCTCGTGGCCGCGTGGGCCCTGCCCACACCACGGCCGCCCCCACAGCCTTCCTGCCTCGCTCCCTCCTCACCCCCAGGCGCTGGCTCCTGCTGGGCTTCTCCCACGCACACAGGCACACACCCACACTGGCTTCCAACCCTGGCCACCCCTGGGAATGGTCTTACGGGGTGGAAGGCTCTGAGGATACTTCACTGGGACTAGAATTTCATTGTGGAAAATCTCCCCAGGCTCCAACCGCTGACTCATCCCTTGAGCCTCATCCAGGAAATCAAGTTTCCAAGATTGCACAAACTCACATGCAGAAAAGCTATCAATATGTTCGCATTTGTATCCATGTCAATCTCCTTTCCTTATTCCTTGATATAATGAGTTATCTAATTATGGTGACATCTGTTGAGGAGGAATCTAGCTTCCCTCTCCCTGCTCAGAACCCAGTCCAGGGCTCTTTAGAGGGAGATCACATGCTGCAGGGTAAGTGGGGGAGAGGCAGAGTCCCAACAGGAATCAGCCGTGGCTGCCACATGGCTTTTGTTACCCCCAGCAGCCAGCTCCTCGCTATCACCAGCAGCACCTCAGAGATGGGCAGAGTCCCTCTCCGAACCCATATCAGAGCTATAGGCTCACATCTCAAGTATTTCCAGCCTAGGCCGACTGAGAAGTCAAGAGAAAAGGCAGGAGAATATGAGCTACTTGCTTCACCTTTGTCTGATAATGAAAAACTTTGCCTCTTTTTAACCCAGAAATGACTTTACGTTGGTTAACCACCCTGTGACCTGGAAATTGGTATCTGTAGCTCTTCCTTTCTCATGTCAGCACGCCCCAGAGCTAGATTTTAAGGCTTAGCCAACTTTCATTCATTCAGTAAATATTTGTTGAGCACTTATAAGATATTAGGGGGTCCTGGGATAAACATGCATAAACTTTGGAGAATTCACATCCAGTGACATAAATGATAGCCACACAGGCAGCTGGTACCCAAGCCTTGAAGAGGGTGCTCCAAGGGACTTAGATGATGGGGACATCAGGCACAGGGCTCCCCTTTTGTCATAGCCAAAAGAAGTCTCTAGAAACCACAGAGTCTTCACTTCTCAGGCTGAATGCCCTGAGGCCCACAGTGGCCCACTCAATACACAAGCCACAGACTCAGCCGCATCCTTAACTTCCCAGTGAACTTGGATTCATTTTGCTGGTGCTTCTCATTGTTCTCTTCTGTTGTGTCAGTCCTAATTAAAGTGAGGAACAGAGAATCCCCCTCTAACACAAGCCCTCATGACGTTTGATAAGATCTTCCTCTATGTCTTGGTACTGAACGTCCTTTGAAAGTATTTTTTCAATTAAAAAAAATTATTCCACTCACTTTTCGAGGAAATTCCTAATGGTGTAGTCACCATAAAACAAAACTCTTGCGACTCTAGTGATGCCAATAATAGAATGTTAGAGCTATTTAGGACTTTTGAGATCATTTAATGGAATCTCTTCATTTTGCTGATGGGAAAATCAAGGCACAGAGCTGGGTTTTGAAAACACTTGCTGTGGGGTTGACCACATGCGCCTCTGTACACAGATGCCAAGGTCCCTGCTGTTACCCACATAGATTGTTTTTCCCTTTAAAGATCCAAGTATCCTTGAATATAAATAGTTCTTTGTTTGAAGCACCACAAATTTCATTCTAAATGTTATATTCATTCTTTTGATTATTATTGATTCACTCTACAAATATTTATTGAGCACATATAGGTGAAAGATCTTGCTATTTAATGAGGAAAATACAAAAATGAATAAGGCACAGTCTTTGCCCTCAAAAGACTCAAATCTATTACAGGAGATAAGGCATGGACACAAATAACTTTAATTTAATAGAAATACTACTAATAAGAACAACAGTCATTGCTTATGCAGAGCTCATTGTATCCCAGGCAGTGTGTTCAGTCTACCGTGGACATTAACTCATTACATCCTCACAGTGAACTTAGGAGAAAGGTACTATTATTATCTCCATTTTTATCAGTGAGGAAATAGGCCCAGGAAGACTAAGGGACTTGCCCAAGACCACAGAACTAGCAACTGGTAGGACTGTGGTTTGAATCCAGCTAGGCTGGTGCTAAGATGAAAAATACTCATTGAATTGAGGAGGGAATATTTGAGAAGGTATGAAAACTCAGAGGAGGTAAAGTCTCCTCTAGGTGGGGAAACTAGGAACAGCTTCATGGAGAAAGTAGCCCCTGAGTGGGGTTGCCAAATTTAGCAAATCAAACTGACTTGGTGTACAGGAGGTAACCGCACTAGGGAGATGTGACGACATGTCCAAGAGAAGGAAATCCTTAGAAGCAGAGGTCCAACTGGTCTCCTGACCCTGGAGTCTCTCCTATTCCACACCCATTCATTTCAACTGGAAAGAGAGAGTGCATCATCTCACTCTACTTAAAAGTCTATTGCAGGTAGCATGGGGATGTGCCCTTAGGATTCAGTTCTGACTCCTTCACCTGAGATTCTCACCTCCTTCATTTGCTCATTCATTTCATGTCTCAACCTTATTGCAGATGAGCTTCTATCACCATGACAACCAACTTCTCCTGGAAAACCTTAGTGGCATCCCCATGCCCAAATGGTACCAGTTTCCCCAGGCTGACTTGCAAGGTCATCCACAGTCCAGTACCTCATATCCAAATTCCCCTTCCCCAAAGAAACAACTTTCTCTGAATTCCTCAGAATTCAGGAGCACATCCTGTCAGGGCCAGCCTGAAGCCTTAACCTCTCTCCTCCCAGAAAATGAGGTGGTGGTGTCCTCGATTCTGATCCCAAAAGAACTGAGCCGGCCCCTTTCTTTTCATGAGGGCATCTGGAGTGTCACCCCAGGCCGTTGCCTGCAGAGATGATGATTTTATTTCGATGTGTTTCTGTTGGCAGCGGTCGGATGCATCACACGCTCGACTCCATGTGCGATGTGCATCATACAGCGTTCTCACGAGAGGAGTAAACAGGAGAGGAACAAGCGGCTGTCATTTGTCTCAAAATGTCTTCATTCTGAGAATTGCAGACTGTAGAAAAGATCTGTCAATCACCAGTCATGAACGTTGTTAAAACTGGCAAAGACTTTTTTAAACTTTTTTTTTTAAAGAAGAAAGGCCAAACTCCTTAACCAGGCCCCTAAAAGCAAAGTTTCCCCAAGAGTTCATTAATCAATCAATCAATTAATCAATCATTTTAATAAAATACTTATGGGCTGCCTACCACATGACAGGGACTTCAGCTTGTGCCTCAGAGTGTTGAACACAAAAGACCAAATCCTTCTTTTCCTGGAGATTGTGTGTCAGTAGGGAAATAGACAACAAATGCCTACATCTGGGGTCAGCAGACTCTGCCCCACAGGTTAGATCTAGATCACCACCTGTTTTTGTAAATAAAGTTTTATTGGAACACGGCCACATTCATTTATTTACATACCGTCTATGGTTGCTTTCACACCGTAGCGACAGAGTTGAGCAGTTGTGATGGAGACCGTATGGCCTGCAAAGCCTAAAATAATTACCATCTGGCCTTTTATAGAAAAAGTTTGCCAACCTATGTCCTAGAAAAATAAGTATACAATACGTCAGGTGGCATTCATGTCACGGAGGAATATGGAACTGGTGTGAAGACAGGAATGACAGAGAGGAGTGTCCATGGCTGTGGCCCTGGTCACATGACCAGTGAGGAAAGCTCTGAGGGAAGGAAGGGAGCAAGCCACAGAAATAGGAACTGAGGAAAGTTCTCTGAGAGAGCCAATAGGATGCCCTGATGGAATTAAAGCTGTGGTCAAAGTTACTCCTTGGCTTTTGGCCTGAGCAGTTTAAAGAGTGGAATTGGCATTTATGAGCTGGGGAGGGAGGGAGAGAGCAGATTGGGGGAGTGAGTGAGTCCCTGAACGTCAGAATTTCAGCACTTTGACTTTGAATACACCAAGTTCGAGAGTTTATTCAGTGGCATCACGGCAGAGGCAGTTTTGGCTACTACTTCTCTCCTTTGCTTGCCTCCTTCTGGCCTGCACGGCTGGGCATGACCATATTCTGCTGACCTGCCCCCTCTAACTTATACCCTCCCTCTCTCCTCACCTCTGCACTCCAGCACTCAGGCCTCAGGCTCGTGAGCCGCCCTGCACCTTCATGACCCATGGCCCTCCCCAGTGTGGTTCCTGGAACACTTTCCCCACTTGATTCCTGTCGACAGCATCTCATCCTTAAACATGGACCCCCCAGAGGAAGTCTTGTTGGGCCACTCTACCTAAAATGGCCCCTCCTGTTTTTCCCTACTGCACCTGCAATAGCTTACCTACATAGCGCTCTTCTGTGTTTAATTATTTTCCTTAGTTGTTTACTTGTCTTTTTAAATTTTACTTATTTTTGCGTCGAAGAACTGGGGTGTAGGCCAGAGGGGTGGGGAGTGAGAGGATCTACTGAACAGGCGGATCTACTGAAATACACTGCTAAGGGGAGCAGCGGCCAAGACAGGAGAGGTCTGCTGCACCATGTGGGTAGCTTCCTGGCCAGGGATTGAACTCAGGCCACACCAGTGATAGTACTGAGACGTAACACTTAGGCCACCAGGGAAGCCCTGTTTACTTGTCTTTTGTCTGCCCTTCCGGTCCCTCCCAAGTCCCACAAAACCAAAACCGTAACCAACGTATAAAAAGCTGAGAAGACATAGTGTGTCATGGTATCCTCAGGGCCCCACATAGTCTCTGCCACCTAACTTTCAACTTTTTATTTTCCAACTCTGCCACCCTTCCCTTGTGCTGAAATCCTTTGCAGAGGTTGGCATTGTCCTTCATTTGTTCTTTACACAGATAAAACAGGTGTGACTCTAAGTGAATGGGGGCTCAGGAGCCCCGTTGTTGTGGCCCTTGACCTGAAACCTATGGTTCTTGTTCAAGGAAAGGACGCTCCAGTTATCAGTGCCAGAATGTCCCGGGACTGTATTCCCTGGGGCAGTAAAATATAGAAAGAGGCAAAAATAAAATAAAAACACCCAGCATGCAATTGGCAACATTTCATCTTACTACAATTTGCTATGAAAAAAAACCAAAAAAACAAAAACAAAAACAGCTTCTCTATTTGTCAGACTGCTGCAGGAACAGATAACTCCCCAAGTCCTACAGCTTTAGTACAACAAAAGCTTATTTTTCACTCAAACTAAAGCCCAGCAAGGCTGGCAGGGTCCTGGTGGCTGTGACAGAGGCTGCATCTTGATACCTTTCCACAGTCTTTCACGTAGGAAAGTGAGATTATCCAACTCTCAGAAATTCCTCCCGGAAGTGACAGTTTCTTTTTCTTAGAATATATTGGTGAAGACAAGTCACTTGTCCAGGGCCTGGGAAGATGCATCCTCCCAGGTGCCCAGAAGGTAAGAGGGTCTGAATGGTCTTGACCAGCACCCACGACTACTGGTGACCCCGATGACAACAGTCACTTCATAAAAGGAAGGGTATTTCAGTACCCGGAACTACGCAGGACATCACATCAGAGTAAAAAAATAAAACTTCAAGTGGAATGAATTAGCTTCATTCAAAACTTGGGGTTTTTTTTGTCCTTATTTTTATTTTTTACTTTCTCTGTGGACTAGAGGGAAATGATCAGAGATTGCTGTGGTCAGCAGGCTGGAGCTAGTTAACCCATGCCCCAATTCACCTGAGCTGCCCCACCTTCTGGCCCTCACACCGGCCCTTTACCTGCAGGCTCCACACCCTTTGCTCTCCCTGGCTTCCTGACCCTCCATCTTTCAAGAACCAGCTGGAAGCCACCCTGCTGGAGTCACCCCCAAGCAGTTGCATTCCATGCCATTGCTCCATGCCATTGCTCCCCGGCCCTGAGGCCTTTCTGCCTCGGCTTGCATCCTGTTGAGCAGTTCCGTGCAGACGAACAGAGAAGCTACAGTCTGTGCCCATCGCTGCTTGTTCTTAGAAAAAGCGATATGGAGAAGGGCAGAGGTTCATCAATTAGAGTTTCCTTCTGCTGAAGAAGAGATACTCAGAGGAAGCAGATGGCCCAGGCACTGTTTGGGAACCCTCAGAACTACAATTTTTTCCCCAGAAATGTATCAAGTGGGAGGTGCAATGGCAGGAGGCAGCAGAGTGAGCCTCAGGCCCCTGGGAGTCCCGGGGCAGCCAGAGGCTTTGGGCCATGTGACTTCTGCAGTGTCCCTGGACTCTGATTTTCCAGGAAGTTTTCCAGCAAAGATTGCCTTGTTTATCCTCCCCTGGCACTTTTCTTTTGACACAAACTTTGGGTTTCTCGGTGTCCTTCTTAGGGAACCATTTGAAGTTCAACAGGACAGAGGAAGGGGGAGTCCCTGTCCATTGATGATACTATGGTTCCAAAACAAAGGAAGCTGAATCTATTTAGTCAAAGCAGAGTCCAGGTTGGAATAAATCAATGATGCTAAGAGTTAATAGACTCACTTTGGCTGATGCACATTTACAAAAGTTTAAAATAGTAATAGTAACAACAACAGTAATAGATAAAATTGTCCGACACTATATAGTTTAAAATGTGCTTTCCTATGTCCCGTCTCACCTGATCTTTATTGAGAGCATTCAGGAGTAGATTATTACAAAGCTCAGAGAGGTTAAGTGGTTTATCGAAGGTCACGCAGCTAGTATATCACTTCAGATGCTTTGTGTAGCAAATATTGAAAAACTAGTTCAAACAATGAACGGGATTTATTCTCTAAAAGAATGAAGTTTAGGGAAAAGCAGGCATCAAGTGTGGTTGATTCAGCAGCTTAAAGATATCATTAAGAGTCTGTGTTCTTTCTACCTTTCTACTGTCCTCAGACTGGCTTTGTCCTCAGGCTGGTGACTCAAGTGGCTGGTTCTTGACAGTTGTGAAGTTGGCCAGGCAGTCTTTGCCAGCTAGCCACATGCTCAGTATTATTAACATTGATTTCTGCTATGTTCCTGTTTGGGGTGAAGTGCTTTTCAAACATTTACTATTTATTCAAGAACCCTATGTGGTAGCTGAAATGATGGTTCTCCAAAGATGTCCACACCCAGTCCTGAAACGTGTGACTGTATGTTACCATATGTGGCAAAAGAGACTTTGCAGATGTGATTAAGTATCTTGAGATGGGAAGATGATCCTGGATGATCTGGGTGGGCCCATTATAATCACAGGGCCCTTATAAGAGATGCAAGAGAATCAGAGGAGAGAGAAGGAAGCAGTTTGGAGTCATGGGAGGAAGGCGACCATGAACTAGGGAATGCAGGAGGCCTCTAGAAGCTGAACAAGGCAAGGAGGGGATTCTCCCTTAGAGCCTCCAGAAAGAACACAGCCTTGCCTTGATTTTAGAATTCCTGACCTCTGGCATGATAAGGTAATAAATCTGTATCATTTTAAACTACTACATTTGTGATAATTTGTTAGAGCAATCATAGGAAACTAATATGCCCTACATAGAATTTGAGTGCATTGATTTTGGGGTCACAATGCCCAAAGTCAAGGCCTGGCTCTATCACTTAGTAGCTGTGTGACATATTTTGCCTGCATTTTCTCAACAGTAAAATGGACATGTAAAATAACATCTGACTCAGTTAATGCAGGCCCAACACCTGCAACTGGGCTATTCTGAATATTACTAATAACCATAGCTGGTACAGGTATTCAGTGAATGCCAACTATCATTATTAGTAATATTCAGGATAGCCCTTCAGAGTGTTTTTATCTTTATTTTACATACTCAGGGAACATGCAACTTAATATTCATCTTTGCAAGATCTCAATGCTTCCAGGTTCAGCATTTCCATAGATTGCAACTGTCCCAGGGTGTAATGGTCAGCACTCTGGACTCTGAACCCAACAACTATCCCTACAACTAGTGACAAGATGACTGGTGATCGCACAACCACAGCAGTACCAGATGTGTTGTCCAGACACAATCACAACAGGAGAAAAGAGGGACCACTGCTTGCTGGGTCTCTGTGAACAGCCGGAAAACTTCATCAGGAGCATCCCCCCATCTTGCCCCTGGTGATGCCTTCCATCATGCAGGGCATTTCTGAACCACTTACTGGGTTGGGAAAGGAGACTGAAGAACTTTCCCAAAGTCAACGGGCCCTTCAGAGTCAGAGCCAAGGGAGGAGACTGCTCTCCTGACTCTTGTTTCTGAGTCTTTCTTGCACCTGTCAGATCCTCCTAGAGGTTCCCACTCATTCCCTGCTGTTCAAATCTCAGCCAGTGAGAACTGCCATTAACACTCATTAAAGAGAATATGATATAAATCCTGCGTAGGTGGTCAGTACACATTTTATTTCCCTTAGTATTGCTTTAATTGAATGTTACTTGGGTAAATACTTTGATTAGCAAATGTTTATGCTCTGAGAATTTAGCAAAGTTAGACTTTTTCAGTGACTGGAAGATATTGAGTGTTGTGATTGTTTTGATTTTTGTGATGACCCCACTGGCGACTCAGGATCCCTTGTCAGGGTTCAGCATAGGACACCAAACCCTGCTTGGGGAGCCTGCATCACTGACATTCCCAGTGACGGTGAGCAAGTCCTGTCCTCTGGGCCTCAGCAACTTGCTCTGGGAAATGAGGGGGTAGGACTAGATAATCCCTAGGGGTCTTTGTAGCCCGAGGTCTTGACCACCCACGGGCCAAGGGTTTCCAGGCGCACAGGGATGCTCTCCCCGCTGCACTCTGGATCTCTGCCCTGAGTCCAGGGCTCAGAGAGGGCTGGCCCGTGTCCAGAGGCAGCACAGTCTGAGCCCAGCCCTGCGCGCCAGCTGCAGCTTGGCTACCTTTGCTTGCTCTCTGCTCACGGGGAGGGTGCCCTGCCCCACACTCAGTTTTTCCAGCTCCAAGTGTAGCCCCAAACAGCTGGACCTCCTCTTTTTGGCAATGCAGAGACCAGATGCCAATGCCAATCCCATGTCCTGGGTCCCTCATTAGTTCTGCCTGTTTCCGGAATGTGTGGCGTGAGGCAGTTTCAAGGTCAATGTGCCTAATGATCTATCAATTCACTACCTCGTTTTCTTCTTTTTTATATATATTGCAAAGATGACCTTTTCCTTACATTTAAAATTGGCCGTTTTCAACTTACTTTGGACTTCCAAAATAATATTCATCTGACATGCAGTATTCTTTGAAGGGACTTTATGTTCTCTTATGTGTTCTTAAACATTGCATGTTTTTTTTTTTTTTTTTAAAGATTTATTTATTTATTTATACAAGCACTGGGTACAGTCAGAAGCACAGGAGGGTGAGAGAATTCACCAGAGCCAGAGAGGGGAACAGAGCAGGCCGACTGACGAAAAACACCGCTGAGGGGAGCAGCGGGCACGGCAGGAGAGGTCTGTTGTGCCATGTGGGACCCTTGCCAGCAGCCGGGGATCAAACCAGTGCTGCAGAGGCTGCGGGCAGCTTCGCAGCCCAGCACTCAACTGCTGCATCATCAGGGGAGGCCCTTAAACATTGCATGTTATTGAGTGTGTCTTGGAACCCAAAGAGTTCAGATCTCAGCGGATCTTGCTGGCCGGGAGCCCTGCCGAACCTGGATGACCAGGGCATATCAGCAGTTCTCCAGCTGGTCCCCGGGGCCACCTCATCTGTTCTGTGGTGTCTGGGGCTGTGTTCAGACTCTCCCTCCACACAGCTCCACAGCCCAGGGCACTAGTGCCGGGAGGTTTAGGCGCTAACCCCACCGTGCCTCTGGCGCAAGGGTGGAGGTCAGCAGCCTCCTGCCCTCGGGCTGGGCTCCTGGTACGTGCAGAACCTTTCAGTCCTTTCTGATGTGATCCCTGGACCTTTCGTCTGCATCCTCCTCCCAGGATCCATCTCTTAGTTCTGCAGAGGAATCAGACAATGTCCTATCCCAGAGGTTCTCTGCTTGAATTATTTCCTCCCAAACCACCCCCGCCCCTTCACCAAAAATAAATGTCCCCACGGCAGCCCGGCAACAGGATTTCAAAGTCTTAAAAAGTCCACCAGTTCTGTCAACTCCAGTCTTCAAACCTCAGTTTTGTTTAATTACCTTATTTCCTAAAAAGATTTGACAGCTTAATTGATAGAGGAAGTGTCTAAGATGAACTCTTTACAAAAATCAATCTTTCAATGTCCCCTCCCCATCCAAAAGAGTAAAATGAATATCTAAAAAGCTAAATCACTGAAAAGAATAGCTAAATCAGAAGAGCTAAAAAGATTAAAAAATACACAGGCAGGTTGAGTTTTAGGCAAACTGGTCATTACATAAATTGACCGACGGAAGAAATGGCTTTAGGCGGAGATTTTCAGCCAGTGGCATCGGCTAAGAGGAGAGCAGCCTGCGTGCTTGGCACTAGCGGTACCTGGGGCATGACAGAAACTCCCCTTATGCTGAGCACCAAATCAATGAGCATGTGCGCAAAGGAGGAAGTCCAGCTATTCCCAAGTCAGCTTCCCAGGTAGCCCTGTGCAATCTGAGCTGCATCTTTGCATTTACCTTTAGGGATATCACAAAGTTCCCAGGATATTAACAAAATTCACTTTCACTTGGAAAAGGAATCAGTCCCAGGCAGTTTTGGGGAAGGTAGGCCAGGAAGTCACGGATCATAGACCGTGTGGACATGCAAAGTCCTGTCAGGCATGGGCCTGCCTTTCCCCTGAGAAAAGGTACAGATTTCCAAGGGCTCCACCTGAGTTTCTGGGGCAAGCAACAGAGGCCAGGACCAGCAGCAGTTCTGTCAGCCTTGACTTTGTGGCATGTTTCCATAACTCAGCTACAGGAGAAAGGAAGGAAGGATTTCTGAGATGCCAAAGATTTCTGCAGAAGCTCAAATGGAGATTGTGCTCCAGCGGTCAAGCTGGTCCCTATGGGACTGACATAGATCGAGGGTGTTCGGTCGTTCATTCCACAAGCAGGTCTCGAGCATCTATGATGTGCTGGGCTCTGGGAAATGATAGAAAAGAAGACACAATCCCTTCCTTCCTTGGAGACTGGTTAACAAGAAAAAAGAAAGTCTTACGGTAGCGACAAGCACTAGGTGCTTTGGGGCTAAAACACCTAAAGTAGTCCTGCCAGGTGAGGGAGGTCCTGAGGTGCCAGGTGAGTCTGAGGATGAGGTAGAGGAAACCTGGGGGAAGAGGCAAGTGGGAACAGGGGCACATGAGGGAAATGTTTTGGGAAGAGGGCTGCAGGGAAAGGGAACAGTTGAGAATCTGCTTCTAGTTCCTTCTGCTCTGTTAGGATTCAGGGGATGGTCTAGGCACCACTCTGGCTTCATTGATGGAGCGATTGGCCATCAGTGCCTTTGGCCTATTCAAAACTCAGTTACACCAGGTGGCACCGGTTGAGCCACAGCAGCACCTGGGAGGCGGGCTGGAGAAGCCAGGCAATTCTGAGCCTGGACTGAAAAGCAGCAGACAGCACTCACTCCAGGAGTCATGGAGAAAGGCGATAAGAGAAGGTGGGGAGGTGGCCGGCAGAGCCACAGGGAGATGGTGACAGGCAGCAGGAGGCACAGGGAGCCTCCGAGGGGTGCTGTGCCAGACCTCTATGAAGAGGTTGCTGTGAAGGATGCCCAACCTGTTTAGAATAGGGGCCTGCAGGAGCCAACAGACTGGAAAATGGGGCAGAAAAAGAAGGTTGGCAAGCCAGGCAGCTGGATATGGTTCTTCCCTGATGGAAGAACCTGGTGTTAGAACCTTACTATCACCAGCCAGGAAGACTGGTTGATGGGCACCATAGGATGCGCCTGGAATCTGGGGATTCTTAAGTATCATCCCAGAGCTCACAACAGAAAGGGTGAAGGACTTTTGGCAAGAGTGTTCAGAGATCGCTTATATTTGGTAACAGGGGTCTACACCAGCCCGACACAGACACCACCCCTTAACTCCAGCCCCAACAGAAGTACACATTTCTCCCTCAGTTCTAGCCCCGTCTACTGCCCCACCTCTGGGATGTCTGCAAAGGGAAGAGGATTATCCCCAGGAAATGGGGGAGCAGTGCGTTTCAGAGGGGCTCCCAACCAGTGGGAGGCTTAAGACCAGGGCTCAAACACTCTGGCTCGTCCCCCGTGACCCTCACTGCTACTGTACATTATTACCCAGGCACTGCCACGCTGCAAATTGCAAAGTTTGCAAAGGCTGAGGAACCATTCTTTTAAAGAGTGATCTCTCGGGAAGGCACTCACTGTGTATCGCCACATGACCAAGACAGGACACATCACAGAATTGCAGTGTGATGCCATTTCTGTAAAAGAAAAACAGGTCCACGCACACTCTTTCCATGACCATCGGACAATCTCTGGATGAACAGACACCAACACTCTGGCAGCAGTTGTCTCTGGGTGATGGTGTTTCCAGGGAATTTTAAAGAATTTTTGCTTATCTGCATTTTCTCATTTTTCTACAATCAATATGAATTACTTTAAAACTGAACTGTTGAGGTGGGGTGAGGGGGGATAATACAGCTGACAGTGACAGCTTCTCCAAAGAAACAACATCCACTAGGGCTAGGGTGTTCCAAAATAGAAACTGGCAA
This sequence comes from Talpa occidentalis, assembly GCF_014898055.3. Classification (NCBI taxonomy): domain Eukaryota; kingdom Metazoa; phylum Chordata; class Mammalia; order Eulipotyphla; family Talpidae; genus Talpa; species Talpa occidentalis. The sequence goes on from NW_023605083.1 coordinate 54,600,960, forward strand.
GTACATCCATGTCAAATGAGAACTCAGTCTTTGCAAGCCGTAGAGGGGAGACCCCATGGAGACAGATCGACCAACCAGGCATGAAGAAGGGGGCCCTCTGCTGCCACTGTCAATAGCACAGTGTGCCCGAAACCCAAGGGAGATATGTCCCCCTCCCATCCCAGTCTGGCCTTCCTTTTTGCACATGGCTCCCAACACCCATGTCTGCCCAGCCACCAGCATCTTCCGCAACCATGTCAATCATTTTAAACCCCTACTTATCAGGGCCTTGCATTTCAGCATACTGTCCCAGAGAACACACTGAGCATTTCTTTTGCCTCAGTTCATCTACCCCACCCTGGCTCGCCTACCAGATCAACATACCACTCAGTGCACCAGACTTTTGAAGGTTTCCTGAACACACCAGCCTTCCTTCCATGTCTGGGCCTGGGCCTAAGCTGATCATTTTTACTGGAACGTCCCTCACCTTAATACATAGCCTTATGCATTGAGCTCAAATATTGCCTCCTACAGGAAACCTTCCCTAATAGATCATTCCTCAATTCTAGCCCCATATAAATTACATTTCCCCCTAGTTCTACCATTACAGCCTGTATATGCATCTACAGCACTTTCATACCGAGTTCCTACTATCCATGTGTATGCCACATTCCTCTTCAGGCAATGAACCCCAGAGAGTAGGGCCATGCTTTGAGACAAACTAGAGATGTTCTGTAAAGGGCTGGTTGAGAGCTCTGTCTTTCAAGTCAGATACCTGGTTTTGATTCTTAGCTCTGTCTACCACAAATGAGATCTGTGACCCTGAGTAAATGATTAAGGTTCCCTTAATCTCAGCTTGCCCATCTGGATAAGGGAGATGATACTAATACCTACTTTATAAGACTGAAATGGATAGTACATACATAACCTTAGCAGACTATCGTACTCAGTAAATAGTGAGTGTGTTTTGCTCATTAATAATCATCATAATCGTAGCAGTAGCAAGCTCAGAATTTCCATGGAGTCTGGTAGCTATTCCATGAATGTTTCCTGAATGGTGCTGTGGGTCAATACAACCCCATATGGTCTTGCTTTGCTGCCCCCACCTTCTCACCCAGCACAGTTGAGCAAAACACCACACACCCTCTCCCCAGCAGGCAGAGTAGGGCATTTGGACATTCCCCCACTTCTGGGCCTCAGCCTGTCACATTTTCCTTCATCCACCAGGTCATATTCCTTGAAGATCTGTTTCTGGTATTTGCAAGGTTGAAGTGACTGGCTAAGGAGGTCTGCAAGTCCACCCGGACACCCATGGGCCGAGAGAGAGTAAGGGGAGAGCTATGTGGAAGGAACCAGGGCTCACGGCAAAGTGCACAGGCTCTGGAACAGGGAGCACCTGAGTCCAGTCCTGCCTCTGCTTCCTCTCCAGCTATTCACTTTGAGTAAATTGCTAAGCTTTCTGAGCCTCAGTTCCCTTTCTCTGAGAAATAAGTGATGCCAGGAGTGAAAGTCTGACTTGTGATAGGTACTCAGGGGATTATTTTCCTTCCCTTCATCCCCCTGCCATTCTGAGCACCCAAAGCTTTCTAAAGGTATTTGAGGGCCTCCCTGATGGCGCAAGGGGTTATGTGGCAGCACTATGAAGCTATCCGCAGCCTCTGCAGCACAAATTTGATCCCCAGCCGGCAAGGGAGCAACCCACATGCATGGCAGGCCTCTCCTGGCTAGCCCGCTGCTCTCCTCAGCAGTGTATTTCAGTCAGTCTGCCTGTTCTGTTCCCCACTGTCTCTGGTGAATCCTCTCACTCCCCATGCATCTGGCCTGTGCCCCAGCTCTTGTATGCATAAATAAATACATCTTTTATAAAAGAAAAAAATAAAGGTATTTGAACTTGATTTGGAAAAATGGACGGGGTTTGGAAGCATGAAGATGGGGGAAGGGCATCTACACAAATAATATAATGAACAAAGGCCCAGAGGAGACCAAACACACCATGGGTGGGGAAAAATGAATCCATTCTAGTAGCGTCCTATTTGGTCAGGAAGTTTAGACACAGCTTTGTTTTCTTTTCTTTTCTTCTTTCTCCCCGGTTTGCTTCTTCACTTCTTAACTGTCTGTGAGAGGTTAAAGCAATCTGAATTAAGTTAGTTAAATTGACTTTTATTATTGAATTATAATCATTTGTGCAATTATGAAACCAGGTGTTCCTGATTGAGATCAATTATTCCTTCACCTGATCACTATAGAGCTAATAAGGACTTAGAATTGCTGTTCAAGTATACTTCCAGCCGGGCTGAAGCCTTCTGGAAAGGCATTTATTAAAGCCAAAGAGTGGTGGAAAAAAATCCAGGGGAGAACAAGGAAAGAGATTAAAAATGCTCTAGGAAAAGGCCTAGGAAGCCTGATTTGATCATTAAGTAGCCTTGATGGGAGGCTGGCTGTTGAACAACGAATCTTTGAGGTGTTCCTACAGGAACTTTGATGGGGTTGGGTTGGAGTGGAGTGGGGTGGGTATGGGGAAGGGGTAGGAAGTGAGGACACAAACATCCCGTGTCAGCCCCAGTGGAGACCCACCTTCTGGGTGTTCCTCTGCTGAGGTACAGTTGCCCTCTCTCCCCCCTGAGGCTTCAGTTCTGACTACAGAAAAGATGCAATGATGTCACCCTGTTCCCCTCCACTGTGTGAAGGGTGTGTGACATGAAGGTGCGGTCTCTGTTCTTGAAGGTGCAGGATTTGGATCCTGGAGTGCTTGTTTCCTACAAGAACTACAGAGCAGTGGTTACTATTTCTACCTTAGACCTGATGGGGACCTGCCTACAGAATTAGTGACCAATTAGAGAAGGACTTGGACTGAGCCCTTCTGATGCTGAGATCACAGAATTGTCTTTCCCTTACAATTTACTGCCATTGAAAGTGGTGAGGAGGGTATGTCGGCCATCTCTGCCGTATTTTACAATGCTGGACACTTGCTAAAATGAGCTGGGCAGGTTAAAAACACACCTGTTGACCTGTTACATAAGTCTGGAGCTGGTCCTGGGTACCACTGTGTAATTCTATGGCATCTGGAGCTGGGCCTGGGTACCACTGTGTAATTCTATGGCGAGCCAGGGCTGCAGGTATCCTTACCTAACAGGCAGCTAGTCAGCTACTGGAGACAGGCCTGGCCTTTGGGAGGTCAGCAGCTGGATAAGGTCCTGTAGGTTACAAATGACAGCCTCCTGACTCAGCTCAATGGCTTAGCTATTTGCCAGGGGATTTATTAGAAGGCTCACTGAATCAAGAGGAGCATAGGGTGGGATCTCAAGGACAAATGGTATGTGGGAGCAGAAAATCACCCCATAACACCTGCCCCATCTCTATGCTTCATCCTTCATGCCAAGTTCTGTGTCTTTCATAGTTCAAGGGACCTGGTCACTGATGGTTCTAGACATCTAGTGGCTAGAGAAGGTCCAAGATGTCTTCTCCATCCTATCCTTGGGCAGATGTTCACTCCAAACCAACCACCTTGGCCACATGGCTGTGTAGACTGACAGCTCCCATTCAAACCATGTGACTAGAGCAGGGGGAGTGGTTATTTTCCAGAAGAAGGGAGGGTGCTGTTCTAGAAAGACAGACAGTAAGGTTTCCCAGCCATCACTAGTGTCCCTCACATCAGATTCCCACAGCTAGACCCCTCTACAGGGGGGTTGGCCTGGGAGTCCTGCCAGTCTAGAAACTCACCCCATAAGGAACTAAAATTGACAATTTTAAGATCAGGTGATCTTCTCCTGTATGCCAAGCAGCTGAACCCGCAAGGCAGAAGTACTAGGTGCTGAGGCAACGTGGACACCATCCCACCTTCCAGCTTGCCAGAGACTCTCATTGCTGAGGGTTTGGATGGGACTGTATTAGTCAACAGCTTCTGGGGTGCAAGTGATAGGAAACCAACTCAAAATAGTTTAATAAAAAAAGGAACCTCTTGGTTCACACATCTGCTTCCACGGGTGGCTGGATTCAGAGCCTAGACAATGTCCCGTAGACTTAGTATTACCCTCTCTCTCAATTCAGCTCTTCTCTGTGGGTTGGCCTCAGGTAGGTTCTCCCCTCAAAAAACCAAGATGGTCGCCAGCTCTCAGCTACCCCTTGAAGAGAGTGACATATCCTCCCCTCCCCCTGCCCGCCCCAGTAAATGTCACAAAACCCTAGGGTCAAGTATCACTGGAATAACATGGCCCCATAGATGTGGCCAGAGAATGTGATTGTATTAGCTGAGAGCAGGGGTGGGGGAGGCAAGGGAAGAGAACAGAAAAAAGGTGGGGAGTGTCAGGCAGGACAACAGTTGCTTTTAAAAGACCCAAATCTCATCTCATGACAGACCCCAACCCACCTGCAGAAATTCAGTATTCTCATGAAGCCTTTGCTGCCCAGCAGCCTGGCTGGGGTTAACACTCCTCATCCGCCTCTCACTTTGCATACGGGAAATCCACAGCAAAACTCCTGGAGTGAACCCGCTGGGAGACTAGGGTGACTCCGTTATCCTGGTACCTTAAAACCTATCTGGGGCTGCAACATAGAAATTTATTAGAGTTTTATTGAAAAACAGGGCTTCCAACCACCACAATGAGTAGGAAAGGGGTCACAGCGGGGGGTAGCAGAGTTCCATGGCGGGGTTCCAGATTGTGCCTGATTCACTGTGTCCCTCAGACAGAAACACTCCTCACATGTGGGCTTTGTCCACACGATCTTGCCCACCTACCTGTCAGGATTACTCAGAGGTTTATATAAAAACACGTGGGAGCAAGTTGTCATTGTCAAGTAGTATCATGATGTTTCTTGCCTGTAAAATAACCAAGGTCCACTTTCAGAAAAACCAGCGTAACGAAAAACAGTTTAAAGGTGGAAAAATCATACAGTGATAGGACAGTCATGCAGCATCAGCATGCGGGGAGAAGTCTAGGGAAGGCTGGTTTTAATATGAAATACGTGTCTTGAAGAAAACAGTGGGGTGGGGGATGTAGGAGAGCGAGGCAGAAGCCAGAAGTCCATGGAGCAAAAGCAAAGAGGATAGTCGTGCTGCAGGGGATCCCGGAGAGCAGGGGCTGCTCTGGGGGAAGCTAATGAAGCCTTGGGGTGTGTGCTTTCCGGGCCTGACCACAAAGGGAGGATGCTTTTGAAGGCCCTGGCCCTTCTCAGGCCTCCTGCTCACTCTCCCGTCTTCATAATGAGGGCTAAAGAGTTGGGTGAGCCTCGCAGGCTGATTACAACCAGATGCAATTCTGTCTGCTGACACCCCGGCTGCGCCCTTCCCCGACACCCAGGGCTGTCTGGCTTTCCTCACTCTGTCATCTTGGGCTATAAGTAACCCACTTAAATCACCATTGGACAGGGAGAAGCTCACAGCCTGCTTTGCAGCTCTTCTTCCATCCAAGCCATTAGTATGTTTAATAGCTCTGGCCCCATGCTGATTTCTGACATGCAGTAATTAATTCCTTTCTACTCAGAGATATAGCCATTCACGGGTCTCGAGTCAAAAATGTCTCTGCTCTGGTTCCATTTGAAAGATACTTAGAATGTTGAGTAGGAAAACCGTTTAAGTCTTTTGTGAAATACCACTGCTCCCTATCCCATTCTTAGATGAAAATAAATTCCAGAAGTATTAATGATTTAAAAGTAAAAGATGAAATGATAAAAATACTCCAAGGTGATTATTTACATAATCTTAGAGTGGGAATGGCCTTTCTAACCGTGCAACCAAAGGCAGAAACCGTAAAGATCAAGTTTATTAATTTGTTCACATCAAAAACTTCAACCTCTGTGTGGCCTAAATTAATGAAATAGAATTAATGAAAAGAACGACAAATTTGAGAAAACGATTTGCAACATACAAGGGCTGCTACCTATCCTGATGCTGCTGCTGATATTTATTCTATGTGCCAGATAAAGTGTTAATATATTCAGAAGACAAACAGCTTAATTCACAAAAGAAAAAGAATCAAATGGTAGAGAAACATGAGAAAATATCCTACCCTATTTATAATAAAATTAGAACAGCAATAAAAGGCTGCTTATGAAATTAACCAAGATGACAAAAACAATAATACCCAAATGTTAGGGTGCAGATAAATGCTCACTTTCACACATTGTTGGGAGTCTAAAATAGTACAAACTTTCTGGAGCAGAAATTTCTCAAAATCTGAAGCACAAATCTATTTCTACATCATGGAATCTATCTTGGAGAAATAATTAAGAAAAAGCACACAAATATGGCTATAAGGTGCAATTTTAGTAGTGAAGAGTGGAATTAATTCATATGACCAACAATGGAAGGTTTTCTAAATGGCGTAATCATATATCCATTTTGTTCAAGCATTAAAAATTATGTTGTAGGTGTATTGTTTGCTAACATGGAAAGAGGTTCACAATCTAATGTCAGTGTATAAAAACAGGTTACAAGATCATATGCTTAGTTTTCAAATCTTATTTCTTGCAAAAAATTTATAGAAAAATAGTCTGGAGAAAATATACCAAATATGAACAATAATGAAGTTATCTCTAGGTAGTAAATTAGAAGGATTTCAATTTACTTCTTTTCGTTTCCAGGGATTATCTAATTTTTCTAGAATGAGTGCATATTATTATATGATGGAAGTAACAAAAATGCTTATCTGATATGATTAGTATGAGGATTAAATGATGTCATGGAAAGTAGTTTGGGGGCTCCCAGAATGGTAACTGTGATTCCCAGAGAGGGAGCCCAAAGAATAAGGTGAACAGATAAGCTGGGGAGGATGACTCAAAAAAAAAAAAAAGTAGAACTTGAATAGGCTCACAGCATGTAGAGAAATTAGGGTGCATGGCGTTCCCAAGGGCAAAGATGGACAGAAAACATGGTCATAGACCTCTCTTTTGGAGTGTTTGGTAGAGAAACAAAGAGGGGATTAAACAAAGCCAGAAGGACAGAAGACCAAAAGGAGGATGCTGGTGTTTTCTCCTTTTATTTGTGAGGAGGATGAAGTTCTAAGAATGTGAACAAGTGGACAGGGCTTGCTCAGACTTCTGCAGAATTGTGCAAATAGTCAGCCTGGCTCACAGTTCATTCGTTTCTCCTGGAGCTATGGCATCTGCTGTGTTGCCCAGATGGGCTCCCTCTGTGTCATCTGGAGTTTCTGCAGATTAACCCTACCTCTCTGAAAATTACACAGTTGTGGAGTTACTTGCCCCAAGGCAGTGGGTGATCTACCAACTTTGGATGGAATTCGCAAACCTACATAAGAAGTCAAACTAGAAAGGATTCCAAGGAGTCTGGCCAATAGGAAAATGTCTCATTTTAAGGAAAATATCTTAAAACCTCTACCAGAATACTTGAAGATGACCAGACCAACCCCAGCCAATGTTATACTCCCCTTCAACAAAGCTGATCACCAGCTGTCTAGCTTGTTCACATAACTACAGTGACAAGTGGCTCACCCCACCAAGCCAGTCACCAGTGGATGAGCTCCAAGAATCAGGCTAAACACCCATGTCTAGAATGTCTATGGTTCTTTTTCAAATCTGCTGTGAATGTTTTTATAGCTAACAATTCACTGCAGACATGTTCAAGTCTGTTTATGACCATTTTCACAGTAACTGTTGTGAGTTAAATTATTATTTAATAAACTACACCTGATAATTCCACTGTGTGAAGTCCCTTAGTTCTGCTTCTATTGTCTGTTGTTTCTGCTGCTTCTCTTTTATGGAGACTAATTTTCTCTCCTATTTATTACCTTTGGCTATTTGCTGGAAATTGCACTACAGAAACTATTTTCAGGACTAATTTGAACTCTACAGGACAGGATATTTCTCCTGAGAGGATTTAGATTCCCTTCTATGAAAGATCTTGTTGAAGCATACATTCTGATACAGTTGGTCTGGGGTGACACCCAAGAGTTAGAATGTCTAAGAAGCTCCCTGATGCTGCTCCTATCATGGGCCCATGGACAAACTTGGAGTGATAAGAGATGAAAAGAGGACTCAGGAGATTGGAACCAGATTGTAATGCTGCGGGGTCTCTCTTGGTTTCCTCTCATCCTCAGGCTGAAGCCAATGTTGTGAAAAGGTCCCCTGGGAGCTGCCTCACTGTGTGTGGTCAGGGCTTTGATTTCTGCCCTCTTTCTCCTTGACATTACAGCACAATACTTTCATTTGGAGGGACTGGCATATGCGTTCAGCTCAGAAGCATTTTTTTTTTTTTTTTTTTTTTTTTTGCTTATCTCACGAGATTTTCATTTTCCCTGTATTTTTCATTCAGTAATCCTTATTTTCTTTTCATCTCCTTGATGCTTCTAAGAAGATTTTTTTTTAAAGATCTGTATTTTTAGTTGCTTTCAGCAGGGGGATTGGTCTAAATAACTATTCTGCTGTTCCTAGAAACAAGAAGCACTGTGGCAAGAACTTTACATCTTCACACTCACAAACTCACTTAATAGTCTCAAAACACTAATAGCCAAATGACCTCGCAGCACCATCTCCTTCATCTAAGTATGTTTTTGTCTACATCTGTGATTATTTGCTTGGAATAAATATACGCCCTTCTCTCCTTACATCTGTACTTGTCCTTCCTTTTGGCCCCACTTAGAGTCACCATTGTTCAGCTGGCCCCTCCTGCTGCCCTGGCTCGCCTGCACACCCGTCTTTGGACAGCCTTCTTGCCATGCTGCCCCAGGACTCCAGAATGGGGCAGCTAAAAATGTAAAGGTCCACATCAAATTCTAGAGATGAATAGATTGAAGCCCAAGAGGGGAAACAACTCATTCAAGATCCCACAAAGAATGACACGTGCCCTTGAGACTAGAACCCAAAGCCTCCTCGCCCAGCCTGGCAGCATTCTCCAGTCGCCTGCACGCCCTTCGTTATGTGAAGCCAAGCTTGCCTCTCAGCAACTTCCATGTAGTAATTAATCAAGAAATGGCAAGATGTATGTCTTCTAAATCTGGGAAAAACACCAAAAGAACTGGGTACATTTTTATGTAATTTATATCTGCCTAGTTCTGAGGATAAAGGTTTTCATCCCCAAACAGCTGAAGGGGAAGGAAGAATTCAACAGACCCTCCTGGAGAAAAGGCAGTTACAGGCTTTTATTTCACCTGTCCTCTTTCATTTAATTTCTACCCGGGAAACCTCTGAAAGCTGTGGAGTCCTGAAACGCCACAGAATACACACACTGTCCTCCTGGAAGGGGTCCAGTAAAAACAGCTTCTAATTAAATAAATGAGATCTGCCACGTTTGCATCTGATAGCAGAGCAAGGCTCCCAATGATAAGCCCGTTTGACTGCAGTCAGTTTATTACTTGTTAAATAATCATTGAGTCTTGCTGTTCCTATCCATCGACAACCTTTCACTAACTGAACACAGAAGAATTGTAACACAAACAAACAAACAAATAAACAGACTAATCAAAATAAGAAAGAGAAATGGCAATGCTTAGGGAAACTTGAATGTCTAATGAAATCCATTAAGAAAGGAAGCAAAATGACTAATTCAGGAACTGGGTGGTAACTCAGTCAATCTGATTTCTTAAACCCCTGATCTCCTGGCCCCCGAACACTTCCCTGACTGTATGTCCTCTAAGTACCACCCCAGAGCAGAGACTCTCCTTAAGCTCTGACCCCCTTTATGTTCTCAACGGTTCCCAAGCATGGTGAATTCTCCCATGCCTCTGCACCCTGGAACATGCCACGCTGCTGGCTGCAACCCCTCATGTGTTTCCCCACTTATCAAAATCTCTTGTAGCCTTCAGGGAAGACGCTCCCTCTCCTGCCTGAGGGAATTCCCCTTCAGAGAGGCCGTGGAGAGCCAGCCTCTCTGGCAGGAACACTGGCTCCTGAAATGTGACCAAAGAGTCACGTGGACCCTTCTCTCACACTTGTCATTTTTGCTAGAAACTTATGCCCCATGCAATAATAGGCACGTATTTATATTAAACAATTATTTATTCTTTATTTGAAATTCATAGTTAGCCAGGTTATCTGTATTTTATCTGGCAACTTACTCGGGTATGCCTGGGCAGTCTCGACATTTCTGCAGTGGTGGTTCATGTTGGAGGCCACGCATGGGACCCGCTTATGGCCAGTATGTGACCGGGGCTGTATACGACTTCCCAAACAATGCCTAAACCTGCCTTCAGCGCTGCCATTTCATAAAGCAGTGAGTGTGAACTATAATAAACATAAAGCAGTGTGTGTGCATGATTTTTCAACCTCTTATAGAATAACAATAATCAGAGTAATAACAATGATGTTTACATAGCTAACATCTGTGTTTGTTAAGTGTTTAACAAACATTTAATCCACATAACAACTCGATGAAGTAGATGCCATTATTATCTTTAGTAAACAAATGAGGAAACTGAGGCACTAAGCAGGGAAATAATTTGCCCTGGGTAAGTGGTGGTGGGTAAGTGGAAAACTGGGATTGAATCCCAATAGTCTGGCTCCAGAGCATGCTTTCTTGACTTTTCTCCTCTTTAATGGCCACCACTAATTCATTACCACAGTCCCACACATCTGGGGAACATAATATTGTGCTGTGACCTCACACCTGTGAACAGCCTACAGAATCAATTCCAAATTCATTCATTACCTGGAAGTCATGACTTTCAGTAAAATGATACAGATTACTTTTATATACATAACTCCTGATAGTTTCCTGATCCATGTATGATCCAGTCAAAGGTTCCATGGAGGAGAAACCTATCCTCCTATCTCTCTCTTGCCTATCTCTCTCTTGCATCTCACATGAGATATGCCCATTTCTCTCTTGCATCTCACATGGTCTCTGGATGAGTAGATAATAAAAAAAAATTATTTTGTTTCTCTTGCTTTGTCACACACTCTCTGTTGCATATTTCAAGGGCTTCTTCTCACCATCATTTTTCTTCTCCCAAAGGAAAATTCCTACTCATGCTAACTAAAAAGTCACCTTCTCCATGAAGGCTCCCTTGATTTCCCCTGGCTGTTTTATTCTTCTCTCCTTCCTCTGTACTTCCTCAATTCTGGGTCATGGCTCAAACCCTGGTGCCTGGATTACTTCATCAGATCTCTTTCTGCTGACTCAACTGCATATTAGTGATATGCATGTCTAGAAAACAAGTTCTCCACCTTGACTATGGCCAAAAACTAGCAGGGAGCTTTGTAATATACAAATATTGGTCCCCACTCCCAATGTTTCTGATTTGGCAAGTCAAATATAAGACCCAAACATTGATTTAAAAAAAAAATCACAGACGATTCTGAGTCACAGTGGTATGAGCCATAGCTCTGAGTGGAAAGTGATACTGTAAATAAATGTAGCCCAACCGTGTTCTTTTGCTCAGTGAATACAGTCCTCTGTAGGCCATACCCTCAGGTTCTGAGGGTGGATACAACTGAGTCTGAAAGAGCTTTGGGAAGCATTCTTAAGATTGCCTCCCATCCAACAGTATATTATTCTGATGATAATCTCTGACATCAGGATTCAATTTCAAGCCCCCCAAGCAGTTTCCTCCACTACTGTGACTTCAGGAAAAGGGAAAAGTGCTTGTTTGGGAGATCAATAGAATTTGTTTAGACAGGAAAGATTTCAGAATCAGTTAGTATAATCCCAGGTGGGATGAAGTGCAGGAAAGAGCAGGAAGCTGCTCAAGTTTCTGGTTTTCCTGCCCTCACACCACCTCACCCAACACCAGTCCCCACAGGGTGGGTATTTGAAAGGAAAAAGAAAGAGGATTTGACCTGTGCCCCCAGTTTAAATCCAAGCCAAAAAAAAAAAAAAAAAAAGGTACACGCTGGTCACCCATTCAAAATTTTAAATGAGATCTAGCCTCTTAAAAGACAACACACCACAAAATATCACACAATTTAACAAAACCTTCTCCCACAATATTATCCAACCAGTATACAGGAGCTGCATTTTCAAAAACAAAATGAAAATTGAATTTTGAAGCATAATCCAAGAGATAAGAGTCAAAAGAAAGTCAATATGTGATGATTGAGTATGCACGACCACAGCCCTTCATCTCTGCCATCCTCTGCAGTGTAAACAAATCTGCTGATTGTTGATGATATTGCTGAAAACATCACTAATCAAACCTTAAATACCAAATACATTTAAGCAAATAACACTCCAGTTACAGTCATTCTAGCTAATCGTGAAGGAAATTCAAATCGGAGGCCAGTTTGAAAATGGCCAGAGCTATACTGTAGCTTCTCATTAACTGACCGACATCCTAGAGGCCGCGCTCTCTAAGTACAGAAGGCCTGAAATACAAAAGGAAATAAGGAAGAAGTCCAGGAGGCAGGCACTAATGCAATTTCAAACTGGAATTACATCAGCAGCTTTAAACAGATGGCAGAATGGGAATAAATGTGTTAGCTCCTTTCTCTTACTTGGGCTTTCATTGTTTATATCATTAAAAATAAGGAGAGTTTAAAATAACATATACCGTCATGTAGCGACTCACAGAGACACGCAAAACTAGTTTGAAGAAAAGACTGAATTTGGTCCTACTCCTGGTTGTTTTGAAAACAACTGGGTGAATTTGATTAAGTAACCAGCTGGTTATTTACAAAAGAGAATAGAGCTCATCAAGCCACGCCGATTATGACTGAGCTGGTCCTAGAAAACTCTGGCTAACCCAGCAATGGGTTTCAGAACATTTCCCTGTGTGTGAGAAGGTATGAAGTGGATCATGAAATCTTGTACTCCTGAAGTTCAATAGGTCCAATTGGTTGTCTAGTCCAGGGATGGCAAAAGAAAAGTAGACCTGTCACCTACTTTGTATTCCCAGGTCTTAGCAGATACCACCATTCTACTGTGATATAGTCCTCCTTCCTGAGTTTAGTCTCAGAATTCTTGAGACAGCCCATATACTTTTCTTACAAGAGTGGGGATCTGGTAGCCTATTTTCCCTCCCTGCTCTAGTCTATTTTTTCAGATGAAGAGACTGAGGTTCAGGAAGAGTTATGGCATCCAGTATTCTGATTATAATGCTTTGCACTATATAAATGTTTATTAAATGCCCAATAAGTAATTATTTACTCTGTGCCTAGCACCTTGCTTAGCACCTTATGTGAATTATCTCATTTGATATCACAACACCCTTGTAGAAGCAATTTTTGTGTTTTTACAATGGGGACTCAGAGTATTTAAGTCAAAATCTGCTGTTCTTGTCAGGATGCTGAAGTAAACACACAGAAAATACATCTCTTTTTTGAATGCAAAGGAATGTTACTAAACTATTTTCAATATTTTAAGCACACTAGCAGTAAAAGGGACCTCTTTGTGGAGTAGAAGAAAGAGAAAAGTTGTTTAGCGATAGGTATGGGGGAGTGGAAGTGGGGCCATGGGAAGGGGCAGCTAGACATAAGCCCCACCCAATATGCGGTGGCGCCGAATAATGCCCGAGCTTCCATTTAACTGATGGACACCCACCTACTCTATCAAAAAGTTTCCTATGAGACTAGGGGGCACACAGAAGAGAGTAAATTTGTTCAACTCTGAGACCTCCAGAAATCCATTTTGTGAGGTGTGGATAGACAACTTGCTGCCCAGTGTCTGATAGCCACTTCCAAGATGGTGCCCAACGATCCTCAGTCACTAGTAAATATGTCTTTGTGTGGTTCCCTAGCACATCAAAAACTCTTGAATTGTGTCAGCAATGGATTAGTGTGATAATTGTTATGTGTGTCTTTTGAGGCTAGTTCATAAAAGAGATTGTGGCTTTGCCTTGCTTCCTCTTATACCACTTGCTCTGGGCAAAGCCATCTGTTGCTGTTAGACGTTCAAGCTGTGTTATAGAGAGGTCTATATGGCAAGGAACTAAGTTCTCTTGCCAGTAGCCAGCACCAAATTGCCATTCAATTGAACAAGCCACCTTGAAAGTAGATTCCCAACCCAAACCATGTCTTCCATGAGAGAAAAAAGCCAAAACCACCCACCTAAGCTTCCTTTGTGTTCTTGATCCATAGACACTGTGAGATAATAAATGTTAAATTCTTTAACCTCTCAGTTTGGGAATAATTTGTCACAAAGCACTAGAAAAATAACATACAAATAAATGAGATAATTACTGAAAATGGTGTATTTTTACCTATTTTAGGGACAATTTTTAAAAGTTTTTTTTTTAAGAAGTCATATTGATTTATAACATTACATAGGTTTCAGATGTATGTCATTATAAATCAACTTCGGTACATACTACATATGCTCTCCGCTAAAAGTCTCAGTCCATGCTTCACCATACAGTTGACCCCTTTTTACTCAACTGACACAAGGGAAAATTTTGATGTATCTAAAATTACAAATTTCAGGTCCTTGCATTTCTACTATATTTTGTATAAGGCACTTGACCATTCCCCTTGGTCTCTCCTGCAAGTGGGGAGTAGCAGAATTAATCCAGCACTATAAGTCATTATTAACAGATGTGAAATCTCAAGTCCCAGGAAATGAAATGCAAAGGGCTGATACCAGCACTGTTTCCCTCATCCCTGCCTTATGGAAATTAGGATTCAGAATGATGTGCTCCAAGATGACGCCCCTGAGACCTCATTGCCTTATATTAGCATCCAGACTGGCCAGCTTCTTGTTAACATTTCTCCCTAAGCCTACTGAATCCCCTTGATGACTTATGAATACGCTAATTGAAGGTTCTACTTTCGGAGAGAAAATAAAAGATAAAGATTTTTTTCACCTGTTTCAGGCATTACAAAAAAAAATTATGGCAAAAGTTCACCAATATTTCACATAATTAGTTTTATTGACAAAATAAGATGCCTATATTTCTTGTTAGTTTTTTTTAATCTTTGCCTTTTTCAAAACCAGAGCTAGACATGTAATTCTTTTTAAAAGACTAACATTCTGTAAAATTAATTGCTTCACAGTCATTTGGGAAAATTTTTTGAATTTTTTTTATGGGTTAAAAAATCTCTCCCATCCCCCATCCCCCAATCCTTGGATGAGTATGAGACTTTTAAAAAATCATATTAGGACTCCACATTTTTGCTAGTTATTTAAATAATATATTTCTAGATATCTGTATGTATTTTTTGTTCAAATATTTTAATATGGAATTGGATGGATGGATTCACAGAAACTTTTACTTAGGATAACTGCCACATCACAGAAAATACTTTCAAGGTGTTATAAGGAGAATTATAGTTAAAAGGAGAATTATAGTTAAAAATACTAGTTAAAATAGTTAAAATAGTTAATATAGTTAAAAATACTATAGTTTCAAGGAGAATTATAGTTAAAAATACTTCTGTATCTTTATTATATAAAAAATAGCAAGTCCTAATTATTCTGACATTTTGGCCTTAATTTTGTAAAATTAATTTTTATTCTAGAAGATAAACAAAATGAACCAAACTCTAGCTAGGCTTACCAGAGAAAAATGGAGAAAATTAAAAAATAGCATCAGAAGTGAAAGGGGAGAATTTACAACAGACATCTCAGAAATACAGAGGATCATTAAAGACGACAACTACGAACATCTTTATGCCAATAAATTGAATAACTTAGACAAAATAGACAAATTTTTAGAATCATACAACCTTCCAAGAAAGATAAAAAGAAATAGAAATCAGAAAGAAATAGAAAACCTGAACAGAAAAATTACAAGCCAGGAAAGTAAAACAGTAATCAAAAGTTTCTCAAAAAACAAAAACCCAGGGCCAGATGGTTTCACTAGTGAGTTCTACCAAATCTTCAGAGGCACTAATACTTATCCTCAAACCTTCCAAATTTTTTTAAAAAATGGAATGTTTCCATTCTTTTTATGAGGCCAACATTAGTCTAATACCAAAACAAGGACACCATAAAAAAAAAGAAAACTATAACTCAATATTTCTGATGTGCATAGATGCAAAAGTCCTCAACAAAAATCTTAGCAAACTGAATTACCGATACATTAAAACGATTGTACATCATGACCGGAATTTATTCCAGGGATACGACGATGGTTCATCATACACAAATTAGTGAATGTAATTTACCACACCAACAAAAGGAAAGATAAAAATACAATCTTATCAAAAGATGCAGAGAAAGCATATGGCAAGGCCCAGCACCCACTATGATTTAAAAAACTATCAATAAAATGGGGATAGAAGCAAAACACCTCAATAGACTGAAAGGTTATGACAAACCCACAGCTAACATCCTATTCAATGATGAAAAACTCTAAGATGAGGTACAAGGCAAGGATGCCCATTCCTATCATTACTCTTCAACACAGTATTGGAAGCCCTAACCAGAACAATTAGGCAAGCGAAATAAATAAAGGAATACAAATTGGAAAGGAAGCAGTATATCTATCACTATTTATAGCTGACATGATACTATATATGGAAAACCCTAAAGACTCCTTTAGACAAGTAGAAACAATTAATGAATGGAGTGAAGTGGCAGATTACAAAGCAATATAAAAAAAAATCTGTTACATTCCTATATACACTGAGCTAGAAGAGAAACAAATCAAGAAAACAACCCCATTTACTAGTGCATCAAAAATTAATATGAGGCCTCCTCTGGTGGCGCAGGCAGTTGAGCACAGTGCTGTGAAGCTGTCCGCAGCCTCTGCAGCATGGGTTCCATCCCAGCCGGCCAGGGAGATACCCACATGGCGTGGCAGACCTCTCCTGTCTCGCCCGCTGCGCCCCTCAGCAGTGTATTTCAGTAGATCTGCCTGTTCTGCTCCCCACTCTGTTTCTGGCAAATCCAGAGACACCCTCCCATGCATCTGGCCTGTACCCCAGTTCTTGTATGCATGAATAAAATAATCTTTAAAATAATTAATATGTGGTGTATATACAATGGAATACTACAGAGCTATTTAAAGAAAAAAGGTGCAATTTTCCCATTTGTAATAACATGGATGGAACTGGAGAGGATTCCATCAAGTGAAGTAAGTCAGAAGGTGAATGACAAATACCATACGTTTTCACAAACGTTTTCACAAAATACCATACGTTTCACGTTTAAAGAAACAAAACAAAGTTACGGACAAAACTAAAACAAACTCTAGAATTCTGACTGCAGAACTGAGGCTACCAGAGCGGAGGGGTGGAGGGGGCACACAGAGGGGCAGGGTGCAGAGGGCCACGGTGCTGTGGTGGCAGGCATGGTATGGTAATGTAACATCTGAAGAGTATGAACCTATACCCCTAGACCATACACAGTGTTGTAAAGCAAATTATCTCAATAAAAATAACACAATTGAAAATCTTTTTACCTAATTTCTCACATATATATTGACATTGGAAATTGCCCCTCAAGACACTATGACCTAGGCTCAAATGAGCAATAGAGGAAACCAACTAAAAGTGTCCTGGAGCTCAAGAACATTGGGCTCTGTTCAGATTCTGCCACTGGATGATTATGGGAGTTTAGCCGGTATGTAAAATATAATATCTGGAAGAAGATGTCCAAAGTCCTTCCATGCGTGGGAGACTAATGTGTTGATAGAAACAAAAGCACTCTTCTTCCTGATATGAAATGATGGGCTAAGACTATCACCTTTGACTTGTTAGGGTCCCCAAAGGGACATGTTTACCTACCTGGTCTTCAAGCAGGTACAGACTTGCCATTCCATTCCTATTCTACTACTGAGGATAAGAACAAAGTATGTGAGGCCTCTAACCACGACAGATTTGTGGCTTCCCTGGCTAGCTTTGTCTGGATGGGCCAGTATTTTAAAATTAATTGTGTCTTCGGGCCTCCTCTGGTGGCGCAGCGGTTAAGCGCTGGGCTGCGAGGCTGCCCGCAGCCTCTGCAGCGCGGGTTCGTTCCCCGGCTGCCAGTGAGGGTCCCACAAAAAAAAAAAAAAAAATAATTGTGTCTTCTGATTAATCAGTAATGCTAACAAAGTAAACAAAGTACAAATGGCCCAAGAGGATAATATTGATTACATATTAGTCTCTACCAAACACTGATCTAAAAACCTTATCCATATTGGGGCCTCCCTGGTGGCGCAGGCGGTTGAGCTCTGCGCTGTGAAGCGGTCCGCAGCCTCTGCAGTGCCAGTTCGATTGCTGATGGCCGTGGAGCAACCCACATAGTGCAGCAGACCTCTCCTGTCTCACCTGCTACTCCCCTCAGCAGTGTATTTCGGTCAGTCTGCCTGTTTTGTTCCCCACTCTGTCTCTGGTGGATCCTCTCACCGTCCCACACATCGACGGGTACCCTGCTTCTTGTAGAAATAAATAAATCTTTAAAAAAAACCTTATCTATATTAAATCATTTAATCCTCACAACAAGCCTATGAAATAGGCACTATTATTGTCCCCATTTTACAAATGAAAGAGCCGAAGCACAGAGAGGTCAAGCAACTGGCTTGAAGTCACACAGTTCATAAGTGGCAGAGCTGAGCTACCAACCTGGGAAATTTGTGCTTGTCATCTCCTGCTGTATACATAGAAAGATGTAAATCTTACAACTAATCAGCAAAACGAAAATAAATAAATGTACCATTTGTTTTAATCCATCAAAGCAGCAAGAAGTTAAACAACTTTAAAAATAGATAATATTCAAGGTGGAGAAGTGTATGAGGAGAGGGTTATTTTCATACTTCTGCTGGAGTGTATGTTGATATCGCAATATATATGCATTTTGGGGGGATCTTCCTGGAGTACCACCCACACACATGTGCAGGGTTGCACAATGAGATACTGTTATAACAGCACAAGTTAAAATCACCAGAGGGGAGGGGAAACCAAAACAAATTGCATCATAATTTCTTGGGGTGGAGCCTTGGTTTGACTTTAAGGCTGCTTATATAACTCAGTGCAGAACTACTGGGCTAAATAAACTGCAGCTTCCCCATTTCATGGGATTTTTTTGGGTTTTTTCTTTATTTACTGAGGTAGGTCTATATGTAACTGATACCAATAGGAAGTTCCAGAATTTGTATTGATGATGTCATTTATGTAGAAACAAAACAATATTGTGCATTTCTATGTGCATATATATAAATATGTACAAACTGAAAAAGCTCTAGAAAAATGCATGCCACAGTGACATGTGATTATTTTCTGGGTAGTGGGGTGAGAACCAGGATTGGTTCATCTCCAGGATGGTCATCAAAGAGGATTTTAGCATTAAAAAGAATTTAATTTAAAGATGCTTAATAAGTGACTACATGAAGGCAATAGAAAAAGTCCAGTGAGTATTCAACAAACCAAAATTTAACATTTAAAAATTTCTTTTGTTTTTGGTCTATGCTAACATATGTTTACTTTAACCTTCTCCCTCCACCCTTTTTTGTACAAAATAGGAATTACCACATGCTGTTTTCCCCTTTCAAGTTTGCAAAGTTTTTCTCCATGGATGCTCCTGGAGTTGGCAAACCAATCCCTGACTTTCCAGTGAGCTTGGAGTCTGTCCTGTCCTGCGTGAGAGACTGGATGAGCATAGGGCCAGAGGGTGTGTCTAGGGTGGAGCTGAGGCCGTAACATCACACGGCAATCATGTATGTGTTTCCTTCCAATACCACCACAGGGCTAGCATTCCTGAGAGGGGTCTTAAAGTTCGGGAAAATGGAAACTGAGAACTACCCTTTTTAGCATGTGAGTTGATTATCTGACTTTCATACACATTTTCAATCTATATGAAAATGGAGGAGGGTCCCAAGAAATGGAATCAAACTATCCAGAGGATAAGAATGGGGTTACATGGTTTAAAAGGGCAACATCTGACACCTCTAACCCTCCAAGAGGCCGTAACTGTCTTGCAGTCTGCATGCCTACATCATGACCCAATTGGTGGAATTGCAAAGTGTCTGTTTCCATTGTTTATTTCGATGCCACCCAGGTTTATGAAGTACCCCCATCGAGGTGGGCACTGAAGGGATACAATATATTATAAACTTGATTGCTGGTGTTTGGGCTTTTGTGGCCCAGAAGGGAAGACACTCACACACAATGAGCCCTGATTTAAGGCAGATGACAACGTGCACTGTAACTAACAAAGCCCCAGCCAACCTGTCAAATGTGGGTGTGATAATGGGGGCAATACCATGAAATTCCGCTTTCCCTAAATCCGTATTCCCAAGGGGAGAGAGGAGCAGTTTTCCTAACCGCTCTGTGTCAGTTTGTTCTCAAACTCATAAACTTGAATTCACAACCCCACTGTGGCTAGAATGCTCTTCGTCCCCATCCCCTGACCCCCGCCCGGTGTTCATGCATTTTAACTTGATGCAGGGGTGGTTCAAATTAAAGCACACAGTCTGCTAATACCTGCAAGGCAGCGTGAGCTTGAGTCTTCCCAGGCTCCACATCTAAAATCAAGGCGCTTTTTTAATCCACAACTCTCATTTACCTCTTCTCATCTCTCTTTCTTTCTTTCTCTCTCTCTCTCTCTCTCTCTCTCTCACACACACACACACACACACGAGCAGTTTTGAGAATTAAATGAGTTAATGGATGTGAGAGCAGGCTCCACATTTTAAGCTGCTCTAGAAATGTAAGGCCATTATATAGATTTTTATCCCAGCTGCAGGTTTATTGAATGTTTATATTTCATCCTTGGAGACCCTTGCTTTTATTTGAAATGCAGTATTCATCTCCTCATTTTGTGAGACTAATCTTTTCATCCAATGTCTCCACTCTGTTTGTTACAAAGCTGTCTAGGTGACAATGTTGATATTCAAAAGCCAATCTGAAAACACTTTCCAACAAGAAGCGTCAAAAATCACAAGTATGTATCCTTTTAAAAATCGACTTTATCCATTGTTTTACAACCTTGGTGAAAATATTGTCAGATGTAAGTGCCTGTCTGCTCTGAATATTTCTGATATTCTTCATGGGCCTGAATGTGGTTCTTGATTTATTCCTTTTAAATAACCTGGCGGTCCCAGGGGGGATATCACAATCTATAAGTATCACTATTTACAATAAGATGGATTTTCCTATCTTGCTAATTAGAGTATTAATTTCCATTTATGAGTTGGTAATTCCTAGCATCAATCCTTTTCCTGTCATGGGGGTGGGGCCGTTGCTTTCAGAGAAGCCCCAGGAGCATCTTTTCCACCCTAATCTCCAGTTGTGCTACACATAACATTAAATGAGAACAAAAAGGATAGATAATGCCCTTGATGCTAGAGTAAGCAGGCAGACATTGCGCGGGCTTCTTAACACCCTCTCCAAGAGAGCCTCACCTTGCTGGGTTTCCTCAGCATCTCAATCGTTTTCATGGCTCTCCCTGCCTCATCCTCCTTAGGACCAAATCGAGTCTCGACCCCACACCAGGTATGAAAGCATTACTGTCATTATTGTAGTGTTTATATTCCCATCCCACTGCCCCCTTGCATATTTCATTCCATTGCCAGGTGTGAGAAGAAAATCACGAAGTAAAAGTGTTTCCCCACATACTCTGTTTCTCTGCTTCCAACCTTCTGTTACAGCTGTCAGCAGGGGCACCTCAAGGGCTTTCAGAAATTCAATCAGTTCCTAGATAAGAGCATAACAAGATATTAACTTTCACAGTTTTCCTCATAACTTGGAGTCTCCACTTTTGGAGTAAGGACTAATCATTTTGTGTCTAATAGGACAAAGGAGGAGCAAAAAGTATGAAGGCACTTCCAAGGCTGGAGTTGGGGAATTAGGAATTCCCACTAAAATGGTTGACCCTTTCTCTTCTTTTATTATTGGATCCAAGACAACAGAAATGATCAAGATATAGAAAGCAGCAGACATGAGAGGTCAGAGTCAGTGATCTAAACTGGGATGGAACTGGCAGGACCCAGGATTCCATGTCCAAACTGGGGTGACTAAGTAGCTTTGGCCCAAGGGTATGGCGCGCAGCCAATCCTTGGAACTGACTTGGGCTTCTCATAACACTCCATCACTGCGCCAAGGTTCCAGAATGGGGAGCAGGGACTTCAGAAGTCATCCGGTCTTTTTTCCCCCTTTCTTCATTACTACCCTGAGGCTTTCAAGGAGAAGGGATCCTAGATATAAATAGATCTAGAATTCTGGTCACCTATCCAAGCTGGAACAGGAGGGCTGACAGCTGACAAGGGATGTTTCTGAGAACGGAATGGGACTAATGAAAGACTATCTGAACTGCTCTGAGAGCTGGGGGAACAATTAATGATAGATACTGCAAATCTTCACTTAATATAGTCAGTGATAGGTTCTTGGAAACTCTAAGAACCTATCTAAGGTTATCTAAGGAAATTCTAAGAGCTTATCTAAGGTCTGAGAAATGACTTAGAACAAAACTTATTCTCCTATAAGCTAACTAATACGAAAAGAGTGAAGTTCCCGGTTTTGGATTACAAAAATATTACCAAATTTTTAAACAAAGACCCAAAACACATTTAATATTAAACAATTTGTATTCATTCATTTCCAATCCATTCATTACAGTTCAGGGTTCCAAGTGGCAGGAGCCTGTCCCCGCAGACCAGGGCACCAGGTACGACCCAACCCTGGACCAAACGTCCCGCTGTGGCAGGCACATCACACACAACACACTCACCCAGACCAGGACCTGTCAACACAACAATGAACTCAACCTCACGTGCATGTTTTTGGGATGTGGGAAGAAACTCACACAAACTCTACACAGACACAGTTCCCTTCTGGGAATTGATTATTTTTTTTTTTTGTTCCCATCAATGTTATAACAAAATGATGTTGAATGAAATCATGCTATTTGAATACATGTTTCTGATGCAATTTGAATCTCTAGAGGTGAGATAACTTTGGTCAAATCCTTATTAGATAAGCTCTTTTTTTTGGGGACAGTTGACCAAAGCTCTCTCGCTTCTAGAGAGCTCTGGATGGACACTGACAGGGTAAGATTGTCCTACTTCCGCCAGCTATCCCACAGCTGACTGGCATATTTTGCTTTAGCTGGGTTCTTAAGTTCTTACATTATGGTCAAGCCTGGACCAAAAAGGCCATTAAGTCAATGTTTTCAAGCTCCTTATTCTGGTTCATTAAATAGAGCAAGCCTCAAGAAATCACCTACCCTACTCTTTTCTATTCCCTGATAGATAACATCATGATAAAAATGAGAGAGGAACAAAATAAAATTTGAATTATAACAATGCAGCAATTACCCCCCAAAAGTATCAATAAGAATAACAACTGTATAAAATTTTACAAAGTGCTTTAATTAATTCAAGAATACCAGCAATTGAAAATCATGAGCAACTCATGACAGCTCTGATGATGCACTGATAATAAAGTGGCCTGCCTGAGCTCTCAAGAACTCTAGCTCTCTTTTGTTCATACATGGCTAGAAGTTTGCTGTGCTGCCCAGCATCCTTTGCAGCAGCCAGAATTCTATCCCTGGTGGTGTAGGGGTTAAGTCTCAGCACTGTCACAGCTGAGCCCTGAGTTTGATTCCTGGCCAGGGAGCTAACTCACATGGTGCAGCAAACTTCTCCTGTCTTGCCTGCTGCTCCCCTCAGCAGTGTATTTCATTAAAATCCACCTGTTCTGCTCCCCATTCTGTCTCTGGAATCCTGTCACACACCCCCCCACACCTGTACGCAATTCTTCTATGCAAAATAAAATTCTTCTACGCAAAAATAAATATAAATAAATAAATAAATAAATAAATAAATAAATAAATAAATAAATAAAAATTCTGGCACTATGTCCCTTATTTATGGCTATCAAATCTTGACATCTTTCAACCACCCTTTTATTAGTTTACTAAATTTCCCTTGGTTATGAATAAAGATAATAAGTAGCACCCTTCAGTACTTAGTGTTTTTCCAGGAAATCTCCTACGAGCTTTTCATGCACTAAAAACTGAGCATATTTTCCATTATTCACTGGTAAGAAGAAAGTAATTATATTTTGGACCTAATTTACATCGAGTGGAAAGGACTCAAACTTGACTTTGAGGAACCTCAGTACATTTCTGTCTTCAACCCTATGTGTTAATTTGGAATCTAAATCCCTAAAAGCCAATTTTATTTCCCTTACTATAAAGTTTTGGAGACAATTCTTTGTCATTTCCAGGTCCCAACCACGAGATAAAAAAAATAATTTGTAAACTATGAAATGTATGTCTGGAAGGGCTTAGTATGGAGTCTGGAACCAAGGCTTCCATTTTCACTTTCAAATAGGGAAATGAGGTCCAAACAGGCAATGAGACGTTTTCAAGGCCACTCAGCAAATAGGCAGACAAGTCAAGCGAGGGCCCCAGAGGCTTTCCATGCCTTACTGAACTTTCCTCTGAAGTGCTGAAATGATTGCAAACCTTTCCGTGTATCAGAAGAGCACCCTTTCTTCTCCAGCTCTCTCCTTTAAAAATTACCCTACGATTAGGAGATTTAAAGCAACAACACGGTTGTTGAGCATCTCACAGTTTCTGAGCATCAGGAATCCAGGACTGGCTTAGCTGGGGGCTGATGGCTCAGGGTCTCTTGTGAGAAGATGTTACATCTGAAGGTTTCATTGGTCTGGAGAACCTATATCCATGTTGCTGGTTGCTGAAAGAATGGGCTTCTCCCCAAACGGGCCCCTCCACAGCATGCTTAAGACATAGCTAATAATCAGAGATAGGAGGGAGAGAGGGAGGGAGGGAGACTTAAATGCAAACCGATGAGCCTGAACTTTATCATAAAATGGGAAACAACTGATAATTGATGAAAATTGCCGAGAGTCTTTTCTGAAGCCTTTTTGGGATTCATCACTGCTATTAGATTCATGTTTAATTATCTGGGCTGAGATCCTTCTACACTGTCCAAGACACTGCAACTACAGATGACAGCAACTCAAGACAACAAGATTTAGCAAGAACTCTATGGACATCCGTAATGACACATAAACACCACAAGAAGGGAAGCAGGGAAAACATAGCAAGTATCTCAGAGAAATGCGTTGGGAGAAAAGAAAGGCTTATTTTTGAACTTGTCTATTTATGGTCACAAATTCTATGATTTTTAGATTCAGAAAGCAACTTTGAAATGATCTAGATCAATGTTAAGCCCATGACACCCAGGTCTATGCTCTCTGTCTTTAACCACTCCCCTTTAGAACTGTTTACTCAGCTGTCTACTGGACCTGTCAGTTGGTTGAACTATGGGTGGTTTTGTTTTAACATCTCAGACATCAGATTCATTATTTTCCTACACTCTTCTGCTTTGGGTGTTTTATTTAATTAAATTATCATCTTCCCAGCTGCCAAGTACAGTCCATCCTCTCTTGAAAGTTGGCAGCCATATTGAACCTACTGATTTTCTATTTAAAACACTCTTAACTTTCCAATCTTACATTCTCAAACTACTTCTTCTCCTCTACAGTGGGCTCATCAAATCCTCCCTCCTTCATGTTGCTCTTGCTGTTTAGGAATGTGTTAGCTTGTATGGAATATTCTTCTTTCTTATCGAACTAGAAAACTCTTACATCTTCCTCAAAACTCTATTCAAATGTCATCTCCTCCCTATGGGATAACTTTAGCCTTCATCGGGTCTCCCCACACATTATCACCAACTTTAATATCATTGCTGTTTACAAGTCTACCACTTCCACAAAACAATAAATGAGCACCTTTTCTTTTACAGTAGGGAAGCCCTGGCCCCTAAATACTAAGTAACTTACTCAAGAGCAAGTTTGCACAGCCTATCAATGGTGACCAGGACTAGAAGCTACTCTGAAAACAAGGTTCATGCCAATGGCTGCCTATGACAAAATGTATACTGATTTTTTGGACGCTTGAGAAGTGTCTGCTGTGCTGAATCTCTGGTTGTCTTTGAGATTAAAACCATACACCCAAAGAGGTGTCCTGCATTGGGGATGGCAGGCCTATCTGCCAGTCAGTAGGCCGGAGACCATTTGCACGGAGGATCTGGGTGGGCCGCAAAGGCCTTGCCCACAGGGTGGCCCACGAGAGCAAGTGCCACTCTGATTTGAGAATCACCCATTTCCACTCCACAGAGGCTTTGTCAAGGAGGAGCCTGTCAGCTTTCATCTCCATCTCTCTGACCCCTGGGGCCAAAAGTCAAATCTAGTTTCTGCTAACTTGTCTGACTTTCAGCAGCTCCTCAGGCATCCACAGTTCCAGAACCTTTAGCAAGTGGCTTCTTTTGAAAGTTTAAGGTGGAAATCTCCGAGCTGGGTCTGTGCTTCTCCTGACAAATGGGAAATCAATGGGAAATCTCTGACTGGATGCTATCCTACCCCGAGTCTTGCAAAAAGGCACTTTCAGAGCTGGGAAAGGCTCTTAGAGACCTTTTACAATGGACTAAGCCAACCTAAAATCGTCACCTTTTTTCCTCCAGGGTAGCCATTCTCTATTACCAACCTCTGACAATCCAAGAAGAATGTGAAG
This sequence comes from Talpa occidentalis, assembly GCF_014898055.3. NCBI lineage: Eukaryota > Metazoa > Chordata > Mammalia > Eulipotyphla > Talpidae > Talpa > Talpa occidentalis. The sequence continues at coordinate 54,627,223 of NW_023605083.1, forward strand.
ATACAGACAGAAATCATTCTCTTAAAACATACAGGACAGAATGCTGTTACAGGCAGTCAGGAAAGCAGTGAATTGAGAGAAAAATATGAAGGGCAGGTAGATGGTAGGGACTGGGGCAAACTGCACCTTTGAGTTTGGGTTTTGCTCAATCTCAACAACAGAAGCTTTCAACTGTGACATTCCAATCAAAGTCCAAGCAATGTAACCATCTATTTCCAATTCTCAATTTTTAAGGAGAAATAAATAAAAGATCTTACTGACAGAACGCAGAGATAGACACATTGTCACAAGGAGTAAGAACGCTTATTACCATTTTTCCATATTATGATGGTATCAAGGAGAGAGAAAATGCAAACACAATTTAGTTCTGCTCACAAAATGCAATTTAACATTACTCAAATCATGATCAGTTAAAAGAAAAAATTCCTGATTCAAAAAACCAGTAATATTTTTAAAACTATATTAAGATCATTCAGTTCTATGAAGAAAATACTTAATCTTGAGTCCTATCAATTAGCATGAGTTTTGAAATGTTAAGATCTTTCTCTTGCTAATTTCTCAGAAACCATTTCTGTAAATGTTAAAACTCTGAAATAACCAAAATTAAATCTGATGATAACATAGTGACAAGGAAATTTGTTCAACATTATAACTTAAAACACTCCACCCAATGGTGACAATTTAAGATATCAGAACTCCAACTACATCCCACCAGCACAATGCTAACAGAGTTAGACCCTTCCATCTTCTTAGATTTCATTCCACAAGTAACCTTTTTATCTCTCACCAAACTTTATTATTTCACTTCCACAACTGGAATTCTTAACCTTCAAAGCCCTTTAATATCCCAACTCCCATTTCATTCACCATTTAGTGACTTAAACCATTCACTTCAGGCTGCCTCTTCTGAGCTGCAGATACCAGCACAAATGACAGAATTAAAAGGAAATAACAACATTATACTCCATAGCACAACTTCAAAGATATACAGATTTCAAAGCAAACCATTAAATTTCAAAATTCCAAATTAGTTTTCATTAGCCACAGATTATCTCAGACCATGCTTTTGGAAGCACTTGCACCAACTCCCTATATATATATATATATATATATTATATATATATATTATATATGTTATTTATTTTTTTTAAAAAAAGATTTATTTATTCATACATACAAGAAATGGGATACAGGTCAGCTGCACAGGTGGGTGAGAGGATTCACCAGAGACAGAGCTGGGAATAGAACAGGCAGATGGACCGAAGTACATTGCTGAGGGGAGCAGCAGGTGAGACAGGAGAGGTCTGCTGCACCATGTGGGATTCTTGCCGGCTGGCTGGGATTGAACCGGAGCTGCAGAGACTGCAGACAGCTTCACAGCGTGGCGCTCAATCGCCTGTACCACCAGGGGAGGCCCTATATATATTTTTTAATTTCATCATTTCTTTAGGTGCTTTCTGTACCGATTTCTATATCCTCCAAGGACCAGGACAATAGACACAAAGGGGAAGATACATAGACATACAACATATGGACACAGAAAGGATTTTTTTCCATTTAAGTCACATGGAATAGCTTGTACAACTGTAGTTTTACTTGCCACTGCAAAGACACAGAGCTCTCTCTTTCTTCTGTAAGAGGACAAGCCTTAGTTTTCTTAGGCTAGATTCTTTTCACCACTGCCTGATGGAAAGGCAGTTCTACACACATTGAAGTAGTCAGGCAATTTGTTTACCTGAACCACACATGTATCTGTTTAAAGAGTCTGCAAAAACACAAAAGGGAAATATCAAACATGTAAGCTTATATATTTAAAAAAAAAACTCACAAATTGCAAGTATCAAAAATTAAAGGCCAAAATCAAAGCTAAGATTTTCCCCCATAAAGTCAAAATCAGATTTCCAAAGCTGGGAGTGATGACAGCAGATGTCACATTTTTCAGATGCCATCATGCATACTTTGGCTTTGGAAGGACAAAAAAAAAAGTTTCATTGGAGCAATTACCAAGGAAGATTCATAGCCTTATTCATCATCTCAGGGTTTCCATTGTTCACTGGATGTTAATCCTTGGGTATCCTGCAACAGAAGCTGAAAGAGAAAAAAAATTCAGTTTTTGGCTTTTTCTTAAATATGTATCTCACGTCTTCAACAGTTTCATTAAACCAAAGGGTTTTGGTCTCCAAGTCATTGCCTTCTGGGGCTTTCTTCATTCTGGAGTCATGCACCCAGGGTTTTATGCCTGCAAGTTTCAAAGAAGTGTGAGTCTTTAGCAAAACATCATGAGGATCAGATCACACCAGGAAATCCTTCTGATAGCAAACTATGCAGTCTGCAAGGTGGACACGTCCCCTGCTACATCAGCCAACATCTAATATACTGATTGTGAAATGAATGAGCACAAGGAAAACTGACAGGTTTTCATGATAGATCACACAAGGTTCCTCTTTCTGCATGGCCCCCTTATAGCTACCAGGGTCAAGGGAAGCTGCTCTTCCTTGTGCCATCATGTGGGTCTCTGCCTTTTCTAAATCTAGTTTATGGTGGAACATGAAAGCCTGAAACTCCTCCAGTTGAGCTTGTCCAAATCAGGCAGAATTTGTTCAAGCCGACTCTTGCTCAGAATAGGAGGCTCACTTCCTTTTGATCCAAAAAGGAAATTATAAAAAATGCAAACACACACACACACACACACACACCCCTCCAGAAGCAAAACTCCCAAGTTAAAGGTTGCAAAAGTGCCCCAGACATATGCCCATTAAATCTCCCATAAAACAAAGATCAACTTATACATTAAATCTCATCAGATTGTCCAAGCCAAAACTTAGGAAGAAATAGAAGAGGGGGAGGGGAAGAGAAAGGAGATAAAGGAGAAACAGAAGGCGAAGCAGAACCATATAAATGAAGGTTGGACTCATGTCTAAATCAAAAACACACACAAGAAGAACTGTAGTTAGGAATAATACTAAGTAAAATTGGGGGACTTACTAGGTATGGGGTGGAAGGCTTGGATTCTTCTTTTTCTTTTAAGATATCTGTTGAACTCAAGCTGGAATTCCTCATACCATTTGCATGTTGAAAATGATATTGGCAACACACACACACACACACACACATTAACACACTGGAAAGGGGAAGCAAAGAAAGACACAAGGGGTAGGACAAGAATCATGCTATTAATGAAGATATATCTGATGTCATGTACCTTTTAAAAAACCTATTTTTTTTAATGTTTAAGTTACATACAATAAAGTGTCCACATTATAAGCGTACAGTTTATTGAATTTTTACAACTGTATATACCCTTATAACTACCACATCTATCAAGATACAGAACATGTGTGTCATCTAAAAATACTCCTTTGTGTTCCTGCCCAATCGATCTCTCCACCCCCATTGCTAGGTAACCAATGATCTACTTTCTATCACTATAATTAATTTCATGTAAATGAAACCATACAGCATATAATCTTTTGTATCTATCCTTCTTTCATTCAACATTATATTTTCGAGACTCCTCTCCATGTCTCAGTAGTTCATTTTATTTTAATGCTAAATAACATTCCATTGTTGGGATAACTCAAAATTTGTTTGCCTCGTCACCTACTGATGGATGTTTAGGTTGGTTCCAGTTTTTAATTATCACAAATAGGACCTCCCTGGTGGTGTAGTGGTTGAGCACTGGGCTGCGAAGCTGCCCGCAGCCTCTGCAGAGCTGGTTTGATCCTGGCCGCCAGCGAGGATCCCACATGGCGCGCAGACCTCTCCTGCTGCACCCGCTATTCCCCTCAATAGTGTCCTTCGTCAGTTGACTGTTCTGTTTCCTGCTCTGGCTCTGGTGAATTCTCTCACCCTCCTGTGCTTCTGACTAATACCCAGTGCTTGCATAAATAAATAAATAAATCTTTAAAAAAAATTATTACAAATAAAGCTACCCTGAACATTTGTATGCAAGTGTTTGGGTGGACATGTATTTCCATTTTGGGAGAAAAGCACCTAAGAATGGAATTGCTAGGTCATGTGGTAAATAAGTGTACATTTAACCTTATAAGAAGCTGGCAGTTCATTTTTAACCAACAGAACACTTCTTATCATTATTCATCATAATTCAATGATGAGGAGAAAACAAATTTAGCCCAGTCCTACTTGAATTATCATGAAATTTAAATTGGTGAAATCTGAATTAACAAGATTAAGCCATCACAAAATGTTAAATTAATCAAAAACTGGTTTGGATTTTTAATTCATATGAGGAGTGTTTCTAAAACAATATTATGTGCACTGAGGGAGGAGAAATTTTGTGACTTTGTGTATCTTTTCCCAGAAAAGAACAGTAATACATTGTTATTTTATCAATGGGGTTTAAATGCATGACATGAAATTGTGTTTTATAAACAAACATGGGGCACTGTCATTGTACTGTTGTTGTTTTACTATTTTTTTTAACAGGTAGCAATGTAAAGATGTAAGAAATATTTCAGAGTAGGAAAAAGTGAAATCTGAGGAACACAGATTCTAGCAATGGGGTGAGCAATTGCCTGTGAGGGACACAGAGTCTCAGACATTGTTTTGCTTATAAAACTAAGTAACTCCAGCACATTCTCTAATATCAGTCTTTTGAGTTGACTCAGCCAGAAAGCTGGGACATGTATGTGGCCAGGTAAGCCAGCAACTTGGAAAATTATAACTCCACTGTCCTTCAGGGTTTCTCTGTGATTGGGGGCTTTAACATTTCCCGCAGAGGCCTAACATCTCCAGGAGCCCACTAATCATTGGCTCTGAAATTTCCTTAGAAGCTGATTGACAGCAGCTGCCCATCTAGATAATCACCAGAGAGTCCCAATTAAAGCTCGGCCCATCGATCTCCCCGCTAGGACTTGGGACTTTAATATAAATCCACAAGTGGAAAAAAATTACCTCCTGAGAAAAAAAAGCATTTTTGTAGAATGCACTATATTATACGGCTGTATTGTACATTATTTATCATTCAAAGATGCATTTTTAGCCCATCCTCTTAAATGTTGCATTGTTAGTCTAATAGGTGATACTCAGAACCTATCGTTTTCCATCCCTCACTTTGGAAAGAGACATGGGAAGCCTGGGAGAAAATATAAATGAAAGAATATTTTTAGCACTGACAAAAATAGAAACTATTTTAAACTAATCTGTACTATTGTCATTGCGGGGCCTTCATTAGCCACCTAAGGAGGAAGCCCCAATGTTTTCACTAATCCTCCAGATGAGGCCAAGTTTCAAACACGCTCTCTCTATAGGGATTATGTGAAGATGTTAAAACTTGGCCAGAAAGGTGACAAGGTATCTTGATAATTGAGACAATCCTGGAAGTCGGCTGGGCAGTCCAACTGCTATGAACTAATGGTGGGTAATCAAACACAGCGGGTCAGCGCGGATACGGGCAAATGCCAAGCAGCTTCCCTTATGCAAGGAATTCGGCTTAATTAGTCACAGAGGAGGAATAGGCCCATTTACACTAATCCAAGAAATCATTATTGTTCAGGTTGCTTACATACAAACATTAAAATTGTTGCCCTCTTAAAACAAGCCGCCCTGACCTGCAAAGGAAAACAGTCACCTAACCTTTACATAAAAGAACTCTCCAGAGGATTCAAACTCCTATCGTTTCTCCTTTTGGTTTTATCCTAGGCTGGTTTCTCAGTAGCTCTATTGCACCTGGTAGATGATAGCTGTGTGCTGGATACTAACTCAAGAATGGCTACTGGCAAGCACTAGGAATAGACTTTTCAAGTGTTTGGATAGTTTTAGGGATGAAGCTACAAGCACTGCTGGAAACAGGTGATACAGACCTGACTGTTCCAGCAGGGTCCTGGTGGGGGGGTCTTCACTGGCGAACTAGAACACGACTGTCAAAGGAAGGTTTTCCTAGAGTCCCAGAATTGCAACTGAGGCCCTGTGTGGTGAACAAAAGTTACTTGGTATCCCATCTGCGTCCCAATTCCTCAAGTGGGGTTTGGGAGACGTCGCCCAGCCACAATGTCGACCTATCGAGAGTGCAGATTCCAGAATCAGCCCTTCCACCCTCCCTACCCACGACCCATGTTCCAACTCCATAGGAGAAGGGTGGGAGGTGGGAGAGGGTCAGGCGTTTGGGCAGTGCTGCTTTTGCAAAGAAAGGCTATTCCTGCCTTTAGAATATCTTGAAGTAACATGTTTCCCCTCTGCAATCATTCACAAAAATAAGAGAGGCCTATAAGAAGAGGAGCTGGCATGTCATTTCTTTTATAACTGCTCAGGCTGGGTAGCCTAAATGAGAGAGAGCATGCAGGAGAGCACCTCTCTGTTTATGGAGGTGCAACAGACCCTGACTACCTCCAGAGAGAGGTCAAAGAGGCATCTGCATCAGAGGAACACAGTAGAAAGTCCACCAGCTGGAGTTCAGTTGGAAGTTTTGAGGGATTTTTAGTATGCAAGGGTGCTGCTTGGGCTTGCATCTCTTATGGGCTCATCTGTTGCAGCCCCAACTGTCCTCATCAGAACCATAGAACATGAAATAGTAGACAGCCAGTCCAGAGGACCACAACTGTACCTGTTCAGTAAGACTCATCTGTCCTTGCCAGTCTCCCTTCAAGCGTCCCAAGCACTCAGGGCCAAGCTCCGTGAGGCCTCATTCCTTCCCCTGATGAAAGTCTAAGCAAGTCCCTCAACCTTTCTAGGCACCATTGAGTATCAGAAGTCCTGATATATTCAATCACAAAGACATTCTGCCTTGACCAGTAAAATACAGTTGTCAAAACATTGTTTCATTTAAGATTGAAGCTCTCCAATCTCCTTGGCCTGGTCAGCCTTGAGTTTCTTTCCTTTTCTCTCCCCATCTTGATCTTCTACTTTTTGCCCCCTCACTGGGCTGTCTCTGGCTTCCAGGGTTAGAAATAAAATGGGGAACAGTGAGAGGGGTGGAGAGAGAAGTAAGGGATAGGAGTGGTGCTAAGATGCACTTGGGTGCCCTTGGGGCAGGATGGATCCCACTGTTCATTGCTTCTCCCCCGGGAATCAGAAACAATGCCTCTGCCGCTCAGGCTGTGGGCCCAGCAAGTGAGTGAAGCATCTCCTCATGCCCTAGAGGCCCTTCCATCACCCTTTTGGGGGTGGGGGAGAACTCAAGGTGACTCCAGGCTAATTCCTCCTCCCTTCTCCTTAATGTGACTCCTGAAATGCCTCCTCAGCCCAGCACTGCATTGTTCATGTGTAAAGGTCAGGAAGATACAGTGCGGGTTTTCCAATCCAGCAGACAGGGTAAAGGAGAAGTCAGAGTCCTCAGTATTTTTTTTTGCAGGTCTTTTATTGGGATTACCAGGTACTTGGCAGGCAGGGGTGCTGGGGGGCCGGGAGGCTGGCAGGCCTCCCAACCCCCAGCGAGTCTTCACTCTATCTGGGCTCTCAGGCATTCGCTGCTTCTCTCTCGGCTTCTGCTACTTCTTTCTCGGCTTCTGCTGCTTCTACTGGCGTCCCCGTGATGCCGACCTTAAAAGCCCAGTCTTAGCCCAGGTGAATCCCATCTACCTATGCCCACACCCTACTCCAGGTGCCCGCCATCAGGCATGCATTCAGGACCGCAAGGATCCATCATCTATCCTGATGGCTGAGGGCAGAAAAGCCTGACATTTTTCCTTACCCTACATCATGGAAGTGCAGTTTGCTCCCAGAGTGCTCTCCATTCTGTTGCTATATATCCTTTCAGCAGCCTGTGGATTTTTCTTTTTCAGTTCTGACTCTGGCATCAAATTCTGTGCCCTACAAATCAGGGCTCACAAGTTAAATTGACCAAATGGTTCTCTTCAAAATGGTCCCCTCACTCAGTGAATGGGCAAAACCCAACTTCTCTTCTTGTGGCTTAGGGGGAGAAATACTAGGGCACATGATCAGCTCTTTGTCTCTCTAACTTCAACACTTAGATCCCTTCAGGGTGGATGACAGGCTAAGAATTAGGAAACTGATTTTCTGCCACCTCTTTGCAAGACACCTGCAGTCTGTTCAACACTTTGTTTTGGGATGTGGTGATAGTTGAGGCCATTGCTTTATTCCTTTTTTTTTTTTAAAGATTTATTTATTTATTTATTTATACAAGCACTGGGTACAGTCAGAAGCGCGGGAGGGTGAGAGAATTCACCAGAGCCAGAGCAGGGAGCAGAGCAGGCAGAAGGACCGAGGTACACTGCTGAGGGGAGCAGCAGGCGGCAGGAGAGGTCTGCGCGCCATGCGGGACCCTCCTCTGGTGGCTGGGGAGCAGCCGGGGATCAAACCGGCACTGCAGAGGCTGCGGGCAGCTTCGCAACCCAGCGCTCAACCACTGCGCCACCGGGGAGGCCCCATTGCTTTATTCTTAATCAGTCATTCTAACTGCAAACAAAACAGATTCCTATTGTAACATCCTTCAGCTGGGATAGACACCATATCCCTCATTTCACCTTACTTTGGTAAAGTCTACCACAATAGGCAGAGGTACAGGTGAGCCACATGTGAGAATACGATGTCAACAGGAGAAGGAATTAGAGCTAGAAGTGGCCTGGGAACAGAAGCCACAGATGTTGGGAGCAGAATTCTCAGACATTGGAGGGGAGGGGGGGGACAGTGAACTTCCCATGGAAAGTGGGTAAAATCTCAAGCCAACATTATTTTAAATCTTCAAAGAAGAGAGTAACTTCAACTGACATCTGGAGAGTATTATTATCGTTTGTTGAAATGTTGGTGGAAATGTGCCAGGTAATTTCGATAGCTCGCTCCAATGGAGCATTGGGGAGGTCTTGTTAGAAAATAGTCATCTACAGAGAGGCTGTGCAACTCAGAAAATTCTGAAGATTCCTGGGTCACTCAAATTGTTTATTTTATTTCTCCCAGGCCTTCACTTCCCATTTCATTTACAGTCCTCTGTCCTCATTTAATCACTTTAATCTGCTGGAATGTCAACCAATCCTAGCTATGATCTTAGGAAAAATTCATCATAAGTATATCTTAATTGCATTATTCCAAAAGATTTCAACCTGCATGTGACCTTTGGAGGAATGAAATAAAGAGAACTAGAGGTTATCAGGAAAAGAATTGAAATTTGGAAATACAGATTACTTGGTGTGCCCATTAGGTTAGCTTTCTATTAACTAGGTTATTTTACAACACTGTCTACAGGCAGAAAACAATTTATAGATTTATAACAGTGTGGTCCCCAGGAAAGGGAGAGGTTCCAGGTTTTCTGCCTCACCCAAAAGGAGGGTAGAGCTGAACAGGGAGAGAAGAAGCTGCAGAGGAGACTGAGGAAGGAAGGAAGCAGGACGGAGAGCCAGAAGGAGACCTGGAGGAGGCAAATGGAGCCGAGAGACATGTGAAGAAACTGTGCTTGCCTTTTGATGTGGACTGTTGACACAGATGTGGGTGAGAGACCCGTGGGCAGGTGACAATGGCAGTTTTTGTCTTGATTTTGATTTTGCTCTTTTCCTCCCAGACTTGTCTGGTTGTTTCTGATCCTTTTCTGTGGATCCCCACTGGAAGATGCTTTAGACTTGGGGCAGGCTTTGGGGCCTTGTTCTGGGCCAATCCTGCTTGGGTGGCCTTTTACCCACAAGGGGACGGGCAACTTTGGGTGCTTGATTTAGAAATTGTATTCTCTTCCTTTCCTGTATTGTTTACTAATTGTATTAAAGTTCCTTTCCATTAAAGTATCATATGTTTTGTGTTGATGTGGCGGATGGCAGAACCTATTTAGAGCAGGCAGGTTTTCGGGGCCTGGGGGTCCCTCTCCCTGCCCTGTAACAGATTTTTGTCTGATAGAGCTGCAGATGATTTTTGTTGGGTGGATCACATAATCTCAATGAATGATGGATTATAGTCCTGTTGGTATCTAACCCAGCATCTAATCCTAACAGTACTATAAGTCCTGAGAGCTCCAAAGCTCTTTGGAAAGTCTGAACATCCTAGTGGTCCTTCATTAATGGATGAGTTGAATAAAATCTTTGGCATGTGTTTGTTTTATATTTGAAAAAAAGTCAAAATTTTACCTTTTTGAAAATTATCCTTTAAAATTAAAGTCCAGGGCCTCCCTGGTGGCACAGGGGTTAAAGTCTCAGCACTATCAAGCTATCACCAGCCACTGTGGCATGAGTTCGATCCCAGGCCAGGGAGCTAACCCACATGGCACAGCAGACCTCCCCTGTCTCACCCACTGCTCCCCTCAGCAGTGTATTTTCAGTCAATCTGCCTGTTCTGCTCCCTACCCTGTCTCTGGTGAATTCTCTCACCCCACCACTGTACCTCTGGCCCACACTCCAGTTCTTGTATGCATAAATAAAAATAAATCTTTAATAAATAAATAAATTAAAGTCCACTTTCTGTAGTAAGAAATTCTATGCATCTAACATTTGATCAGAGTTCTACCTCACATGCCTATAATAACTTACAGTACACCACTTCCTTCCTGTAATAAGCCTCTCCTGAGCACAGTCACTGGTTCTGCTATGTGCTACTGTATCCCTTCCGCCATGTTAGACTCTAAACATTGTAGGGGCTCGATGAGTATTTGTCATGGATTCATTTGATGTTCATCAAACCCTGCAAGGTACGTAGAAAGCTATTTCTCCATTCCACAGATGAAATTTATTTGACTGGCTTGCCCAATGTCACACAATGAGTTAAGAGGTTGAGGATTCAACCAGGCTTTCTTATTTTCAGTTCAGTGATTTTCTTTTGAGGACAACAATTGCCTTTCATTTTTAAAACATGCATGTAATGAATGCTTCCATACAAATTGGAAGTGCTTCATGGCTAAAAGCTTCCATAGTGACTGCTTCTTGTTAGGATGTTTCTTCAAAAGCTTAACATAACACAGTATACAGAACTTCAGTATACAGAACAATGTATGCCCATAAGCATGAAATTATCTATGGTCATGGCAATAATATCTAGAAAAGTAATTATATTTGGAGAGGATGAATTGTTATGGAAACAATGGAATCATTTTTGTGCCAATAGAATAGTGTGTTTTAAGAACAATCTAAATGTGTGGAATCATTATTTTATCTGCACCACAGTGGACACTAGAATATCAGAAGGGGACTCCAGTCTGTAGCTGGAATTTCCTTTAGTTCATATTCTTGTTAGCTTTGATGCCAATTGAATCCTTTTACCCTTAGTCCCTCACACAAAATCAAATAAACAAAACAGCTAATTTGTTGTCCCCTTTAATATATGATGGAGTCCTCATTTCTTTCCATTTCCACTGACAGCATCTTATTATAAATCATTATCCTTTCTTATCTAAATTGCTACAACAATCTCCTAACTGATCTCCCTGCACATATTCTATGTTCTTGTCACATCAACAGTGCATGTAAAGTGCGTGGTTTTTTCTCATTTCAACATTTCCGAAATGTTAACTTCCAAGCATTAGTACGTTGTAGTTCATTGGGCAGCATACTTTTCTTGTGTAAGTGAAATAATCATGGGTCATACAAACATTACTATCTTCTATTTGAAGAAATAGGATCAATGTCACATAAGTTCCCATAATAAAATGTCTGCAGTTACTTGCTTTTGCACCTGATTACAGAAATCCTACTTCTTATGGTTGTTTGCAAGTATCAAAACAAGATAGCCAACTGCTGATTTCTTCCATCACTGTGGGCAGCATCAATGCATTTTTGGCTCGAGTATTCAGTAGATGATATGCATACTGGAAGTTCTTCCGGAGAGGAACATTGCATGGGGGACAGCGCACGAAAGCTCCTGCCCACTACTCTAGTGTCTGTCAACACCAGTCCATATTCCAACCACTGCCATCAGCACCTCCCCTGCCAAGGCTGATGTCACATCAGCTGTCCCAGCTCAGATCAGCTGCCCCATTACTTGTGCTCCTTACACTCCAAATAGCTGCTTCTCTCAGCCGGCTGATGGGAGCAGAGCCCCCACCCTGTCGTATATTCAGATCCCTCTGATGGAGTCCAGCCAAAGCCCTGGGAGAGAAGAAGCAACTATACTGTTTAGTCACTCATCTTCTTCCCACCTTGACATTTGGTGCAGAGCCCCAAGGCTACTGGAACAGTGAACCACTTTTTTTGGAATCCAACCAGAACCCAGGACAAATGCTAACAGAGAGGTGGCTATGTATAGGGCCCAATAACTTTCAGTTTTGCCTTTACGTAAAGCATTAGCCCATTTTTCCCCCTTCATGGGATTCAGCTTTTCCTTTGGAGAAGGTTGTTCCACTCTGATCTTTTCTTAAGCATATTGTCTCCTTATCTATGGGAATGCTTCCATCTTGGCACAAGTGGATATAAGTGAAACAGGTTTGTTCAATTGACTGTGGCCTTGATAAGTTGCACCCATGATTGACGAGGTTTCTATTTCTGGGTGTCCTCTCCCATCATTACCTCTGCCTAGGGCTCTACCAAATAGCTAGGGTTGAATCACACTGACAGAATCTTTTAGTCACATTCAATTCTGCCAAGGAAACACACGTTTCAGCTTCTAAATTAACTTTGATTTCCACAAGTTCCTGGTCCCTTTTAGGTCACAAAGCATCTTAAAACTGAGCTGAACACTTTCATCCTGGTATAATCTATTTTGAAATCTATCCTGGAGATGGCGTTACTAAACTCTTTTTGGGTTTTCAATGAACTCGACTATAACATGACTCTGTAGCATTGACCCAAGCAGTGGTGAGGGTCCAGTGTATCAAGGGATCCTTAGTTTTCCCATTAGTTCTGCTCTAAGAGACTTTTGCTTACATATGTGCTCTATTTGTAGATGGAGATGATTTAAAAGCTTTAATAAACATTTAACACCCCCACGACAAAACCAGAAAGAGAAGGAAACAAATTATTGAAGCACTTATGACAAAGATCTATGTCAAATATTTATTCAAAATATATGAAAAATTAGTATCTCAATAAATACTTGAGATATGTCCAAACTTTCAGTGCAAAAATATCCATTTATAGGATGCCATTGAACTGTGGTTAGCAGAGGGCTCTCCCCTCACTCTGGCCCCAGCACAGCAAATAGAGACAATAGCCTGAGCCAGAAATCATGTGTGGATTTGAATCCAATATGCCACAGAGTAACATCTGATAAGGTTGCTCCAGCTGTCAAAAGCAAAAATATTAGCAGGGGATTGGGAAAGAAATTGTGCATATAGGCATAAAGCTCTCCTAAGAAACCAAGTGAAATTATCATGTAAAGCTGTTAAAATAGGGGCAAAAAACATCACTAGAGAAGGATCTCAACCACACATTACAAATTTTGAGGCATTTTTGATTTTCAAATGAACAAACAGACATCTGATTGAAAGATGTCATTAAGACAAAGGATGGCCCCTAGTTCCCGAGGATTATAGGCTGGAGGCCAGACAGGGTCGTGAGAGAGCAGGAACCACTTCATCTGGAAGTGCTCTTGCTACCTTAGAAAAATCTTTGGGAGTGAGCCTTGCTGACAGCCCAGGTGGAACCTCCCACTGCCAGGAGAAAAACCCAAGAGAATAGGATGTGTCTCTGCTCAGGAGTCTTTCTAAAGTGGCTCTGCTTGTGGCTGATATGGCCAGGTTTTCTCTGATGTGGAAGACAGACATATGTGAAGGTGGTGAGCCACAGACAGTCCATCTGTGTGGGATGGAAGCTAAATGGGATAGAGATATGGGCATAGAAAATTTTTTTAATCTGAAGTTCCCCTGATAAAAGACCTCTTCTTTTGATAGACAAGTGCATCCTTGAACTAGGATGACTTGGTCAGCTTAAAGATTCTAAGTCCATCCAAGTAAGACCTAAGAAGAAGTCATCCTTGATTATGGACAAATACAGGATCAATTTTTCAGATATAAAGTTACACACACGTGCCTCCCTAGTGGCACAAGGGGTAAAGACGCAACCTACGAAGATATTGGCAGCCACTGTAGCACAAGTTCGATCCCTGGCCAGGGAGCTAACCCACATGGCACAGCAAAACTCTCCTGACTAGCCCACTGCTCTCCTTAGCAGTGTATTTCAGTCAATCTGCCTGTTCTGTTCCCCATTCTGTCTCTGGTGAATCCTCTTACCCCCCACAACTCTGCTTTGGCCTGTATCCCAGTTCTTGTACGCATGAATAAATAAATCTTTTTTTAAAAAAAATAAAGACACACACATACACACACTCATACACACAGAGGGGCTATAAAAAACCTTGTGCAACATAGAAGATAAATGTTGCACTCAGAGATAAAGACTATTCTTTTTTTTTTTTTAATTATTTTTTGAAGTGCCATGGAGTTACATCATTGTTAGTATTTTGGAAGTATAGGATCTCCCCCTTCAGGTGTAACATATTTCATGCAGGCCATGGAAGTTAACTTTAAATAGCATCTACATTATACCTTGGAGGAAAAAGAGCAAAGATTCTAAGAAATAACAGATGAGAAAGGAGAGATGGTATGACAATATATTAATGTGTATTGAGACGTAATGAAAAAATATGTGCAGAGATATTGCCACAGAGTACTTTGGTAATCAACAAAGGCAGTAAAGGACAGAACTAAGTTTGGAGAAAATCAGATCTGTAATGTAGAGGATGGTCTTGAGGCACCATCTGAGAATGGAAAGGGAAAAGACAGAGATTAAAGTGATAAAAGAGATGTGAGTGTAAAATAAAAAGACAACATGTGGATCTGCTGCTTGCTAGCTCTAAAGCTTTCTTTCTCCAGACGTATAAGCATTTCTCCAATATAAAATGGGGTGATGATTCTACTACTCCATGAGGTAATTTCAGTATGGAGTAAAATAATGATTATGAAGTGTCTGGTATTTAGGAATCACCATAAATAGTTGCTATTATTACTATTATTACTAACATTTCTACTACTGTTGCTATTATTAACACTTCACTTTATTATTATTATTACTATTATTGTTTAAATGAACACAGGGACATATGGAGAAAAATATCACTACTGCTGTCAGCAGTCTATATCCTGGGATTTTCCTCTGGAAGTTGTTTATAAATAGATAGTTTTTCCCAAGAAATACTTGCACTTTGAATTCATTTTTTAATGGATGTCTGCCTATTACCTTCATACATAAATTATAATTTGATGAATAGAAAATATTAAATGTTAAAACTTCCTCCATAACTATGTACGCAGTGTTCTAGTCTTCTGACATTAAATGCTGCAATTAAAAAAATCAGAGGCCAGCTTGACTTATTTTCACATGGAATACTTTACACAGAATAAAAATTATGGCTATAATACTCTTTATTCATGAAGTTCAGTAACTTAAGATATGCTAAGTTTTTTTGTTCTGAAGGTCTTTTTTTCTTTCTTCCTGGAATGAGTACTCTGTTAACCTGCTATCTCAGCTCTTGCTTTACTAAAGAGAAGTTTTCTTCTATGTTATCTTACAACATATTCATGTCTTATGTATCTGTTCTCCAGAAACAGAAATGCTTATGTTGGTTGAACTTTATTGTCCATAGTTTTTCTAACAATTTTTCAACAACTTCTTTCCTTTTTTCTAAATTTACTCCTAGTCCAGATTCTGTTTTTTGTAGCTTCTGAAGATAACTTTCTCTTTCTGTAGTAGTTTTATTATTGTATTGTTTCTTAAAATTGCCAATGCAATTTTTCTCCTTTGATCATTAATGAATCTTTTCCTTGAGCTCTTTATTTCTCTGCTGTGTGTTCCTTTTCAAAAATACATATTCTTTTTTAACCTTTAAAAAAGCTTTTTAGCTTTTCTGATGGTTGAAAAGTATCATTTTTTTTCTATATTCTGAACTGATTTTCTCTCCTAGCTTGGAATAATTCTATGTCAGATGGAAATTAATCATTTAATTATCACTTCTTAACTTCCCTCATTCTGTTCCTTTTTGTAGTGTTTATATGTAGGATTCACAGTGGGTCTTATTATTCACCTCTCCTTTGAGAAGGGACCATTCTGTTCAAGTCTGCTATTTGCCTGAGAAAGACGTGGTTGCAGAGAAGTGATCTGCAGTCGCTGACAGCTTCAGTCCAGTTATGTTCTTTCTAATTATCTTCAGAAGTATTCTTTTTCTGAATTTTAGATGGACGAATCACTCAGAGAGCAAGTAGGTCTGGCTCACAGTAAATCTCTAACTTACAAACAAGGGCCACTTCTTTTACTTTTAGAGATGCCTGGGCTGTGCTAAAGTCTGGAGGGTGATTACCATTTCTCAGCATCCTTTCTGAAATTGATCTCAAATTCATTAATTTGGCAGATATGTTCTTAGCTATAACTACGAAGTGGTTGCCCTAATGAGAATTGTTGGAGATGCAGTTTTCTTCTCTATATTACGTTCTTTGGACCGTTTTAATAGGTTACAATCTGGGTCCCATAGCAAACAGGCTTTTCACTAGAAGTGTAATGTAGTCTTTTTAAAATAAAAAAAAATCTTATGGCGTTACCCCTTCATCCCATTGCCCCACCATGTCATCTCTGGCCTCCCTCACTCTCTTTTCTTACTTCTTTACACTTCTTTTTTTTTTTTTAAAGATTTATTTATTTATACAAGCACTGGGTACAGTCAGTAGAGCGGGAGGGTGAGAGAATTCACCAGAGCAGGGAACAGAACAGGCAGACTGAAGGAGTACACTGCTGAAGGGAGCAGCAGGCACGGCAGGAGAGGTCTGCATGCCATGTGTGACCCTCGCCGGCAACCAGGGGTCGAACCGGCGCTGCATTGGCTGCGGGCAGCTTCGCAGCCCAGCGCTCAACTGCTGTGCCACCAGGGGAGGCACTTTCTTCTTCACACTTCTACTTCAGGTAACCTTGTTCACTTTTCCTCCCTCTAAATCTGTTCTTTTGTACCTTTTGTTTTCTCTACCCAGTACATTCCTCTTATATTTCAGACTCAGTTGAAATGTCCTTTATCAAAAGATGCTATTTCTGAACACTCTAAGTTTATATCCTTGCAATGTTCCCTCACTTGCTATGTCAAATCTCCCTTCACATCTGGCTACCAGGTCCCACAATGCCATCTTGATTTCTTTTAATAGTTACAATAATGTAGTTTAGGCAATGAATTAAAATTTTAAAACTGCAGTTTTCAAGTGAATATTCCCTAGTCTAGATTGCATATATTACCATCACAGTATAAACACATCATGAATTGATTATGAAATATTGTGTGCTTGTGTTTGTTACAAATATTAACACCAGAAGTACAATAAAATGAGGGTGTTTAATAAAAATGGGTGTCCCAGAAATCCACATCATAAACATCATCAGAGCATAGATCATGGGTCAGCACACAGAAAATGCTCAATAAATGTATGTTGAACAAATGAATGATTGCTGTATCCCTGAAGTTTATGTCCCTATCCAACACATAGTCCATCTACATCCAAATTAAAAGTAATTCCTCCCAGACAGGAGGTTCTGTTTGGGGTGGAAGAGAGAACTGTTCCTCAAGATAAATCAGGGCATTGATTCAAGTTGTTTTGTCAGCTTGCCTCACTTTGTTTTCATACTTCCTGCTCATAGGTAACCACTTTGTAAACCTAGCTGCAAAATGGAAGACTTGAGGATTCCCGCTAACTAGCTGTGTAAGACATTCTTGCCATTTCTCCAGACTGTCAGAGGGCTTAGATCAAGTGTCCTCACACATTGCCTAAGCTCTTCTCAGTCATATTTGCTCCAGGCTTTTATCAACTGCCAGGGAATGAGCAGTTAGAGTTCCAAACCTAACAGGTATGTGGAGCTGTCAGCATGTCCAATTCTGATGAACCCGGAGAGGACCGGTTGTGCTGGGGTCAGCAGCTGTGCCTGACACTCCTCTGCTTGATCAGCAGGCACTTGTGTAAGCTCCCAGTTCCTGCTAAACTAGGGGATTTCTGTCCAAGGTGCTCAGACTCGGGACTTCCTCCACACAGTGCCCTCTTGCCAGCTGCCCCCAGTGTCCTGTTACTCAAGATGCCAAGTGGGATGCAAAGGGCAGGGCTAGCTCTAGATTAATTCTATTGTCTGTCCCATTTGAATGTGGTTTACTGTGATATTGGATTAGTTTTACCTGGATTTAGAGAACTAAGAATTTAATTTACTTTTTTTTTTCTTTCTCAGTCCTTTATGGTATTGAAAGTCAACTACTCCATGCTCAGGGAAGTTATTCATTGTTTTAATAGCTCTCAGGTTGTGGCTGAGTCTTAGTTTTTGTGTGTAGTGTCTTTTTTCAACTAATTACTTTTAAAGTGTATTGACTCCTTTTTAGATTTAATCTACCTTAGAGTGATATTGCCTTCTTGTTTTTTAAATTTTATTAACTTTTGTTTGGGTGGTTTTAAGAGTGTTTTCAGTGTTGAGATTTCATTCCATTACCTAAAATCATAGCTTTCAGAGCTGGGAAGGCCCCCGAGATCCTTTCTAAATTTCTTCTTTTAAAGGTGAAGAAACTGAAGTAAAGGTGTTAAGAGAATTGCTCAGATTCTCACAGCCAGGGTGGAGTTGGGATGAGGAAAATCAGGCTCCCTAACCCTTGGTTCACAGATATTTCCACTACAGATGCATATCTTTTTAAGACATTTCCAGCTGTGCTTAATACCTTACTTTGAGAGGAAATACACCACCTCGATGAAAATGCATGTCCCAACTTCATGTGAAAGAAGAAAAAAGCAGTAAATAGTGAACATTGACTGTAACCTCAGTCGATGTGATTTTGTCAATTTCTCACCCAAGACCAAGAAATGCCAATACCCATGTCAAAACAGTCAATTAATGGTTAACTAGTATTAAGTGCTTCTATATGTCAGATACAAGAGCTGCCAAAATATGGATGCCCTTGGTTCTCGCAATAGGGTCAGAGAAGATGTGGGACATCTGGGAAGAGTATCAATAATATTGGTAAACTAGATTTAGTGGTGGCTATTTGGGTGAAGGGGAGTACTTGGAAGCCAGATATATTCAAATCATATATCACAGGCTAAAATTGGAAAAAATCTGATGCTCTTTTTCAATTAGTAATCCTGATAGAATATACTGAATTTAGTAAGCCATTATATTTTTGTTGCAATAATAATAATATTTTCATGACATCTTACAGTTTTCAGTTCTTTCACATTTTCCACCACATTTAATTGTCACAATAAATATTTTAGATAAGTATCTCCCTTTACAAAAGATGACACAGAGACTCTAAATCTCACAGCCTGTATCTAGGAGAAATTAGATTTCAACCTAGTTTCTTTCTATTTAAAATCTCATGATCTTTTCACTGTTATTTCTTCCTTCCTTTCTCCTTCAATACACATTCATGGAACACAGTTAATGTGTCAGGGACTATAGTAAGGAATGAGTCTATCAAACGGACAAAATTGGTTCAACACAAGGAAAATTATTAGCCTAATCTATCACATCAATAAACAAAGCAGGAAAGATTAGGCTTTGTGGCTATATTAGAATGTAACAAACAGTTCTCTTTGGATTATCTGGGCCAAGTTCACATTTTATAAATGAGCGAAATCGGCCTAGAGGTGGGAAAGAGCTCAGACATCCAGTGAGATAGAACTGGCTTCGTTGGCACAGCTTGGGTATTTCAAGTAGATCACAGCGCTTCTCAGGAGACACACGACACCATGGACGTGGTGAGTCTTTGGCAATTTCTGAAGACTAGGAGCTGGTACACACACACACAGATAAAATACACATATAAGCAAATTACATTAGCCTCAATGGAGAAACCTCAGGAAGGCATGAACTTTGAAAGAACAGGTTATTATAGACTTTAATATAAAGATGATGTACAGTTAGAAATATTTGCAAAAGAGAATTCTCATAGAAAAGGAAAAGGGAAAAATTTCACTTTCTAAAAATCCGAGAAGAACCCCAAACCTTTGTAAGGTAAACAAAGAAGTAAAATGTCCAGTAGATGCATATTAATTCCTGAGAAAGCCGAAGTCAGTAGTCAAAAAGTGATTTAAAAAAATCTATGATAGCAACACACAACATTAAGCATTTTAGTTATTAATTCAAAAAATGTCTGTTGAGAAACTATTCATGCCAAACAATATTCTAGACACTTGGGTTCCAACAGAGAACAAGAAGACAAAGATCCAGTACTCAGAGAACTTTCCTTCTAGTGGAGCGACAAACAAAGCATCAATAAACTGTATCACACTTTCAGAGTTAGTGTCCTGGGAACAGCAGTGAGCAGGATGAGGGAATCAGGACCACAGGCAAGGAGCATGGGGTTAAATAATCCCACACATGCTAATCAAAAACTTCTTTATAGCACTATTGTCTAGAACAGCTGTGACACATAATATGTTCTCACTAAATATTTTAAAATATTCTCACTAAATGAATACACCTCTTTATCTCGTAGCAAATAATCCTGTACCTCTCCCCTTGAATCCTTTTTTTATTTGGAGAATTGATGAACCACCAACCACCGTCACTGCCTTCCCAACACTTGCCCACTTTAGGAAAAGCAAATTCCTCTTGGAAATGTTCAGTCTTTCCCAAATAGTGAATCTTCAGTAGTCAGAGACAGTCAGAAAAGATGTAAGCATTATCTAGTAGGCAAAGAACAAACACCCTTCCCTTCTGGGTCTCTGACAACAGAGGCATGAGAAATGGAAAGGGAGAGATAAAACTACCACTTTATGCAGTGGGTCTGCTTCTGTATCTGGAAAACTCAAGAGATTCCAGAAAAAGAAAACAACAACAAAACTATCACACACAATAGGAGATCATAGTACAGTAACCTGTTATAAAAATCAATATAGAAACCTCAATAGATTTCCTTAAATCTGATTATAAATAGACTGAGTATCAATTCAAATTGAGGCATGTTTTACAAAATAGCTGACCTATATTTTTCCCAAATGTCAGGGTCAAGAAAGGCAAAGAAAAACCAAAGGTCAAGGGACAGTTCCAGAATGAAGAGGAAACACAGCTGAATGCATTAAGTAATCCTGGACTAGATTCTAGACCAGGGTGGGGGAGGGCAGAGGAAGAGAGGCAAAAATACTGAACAATTATTGGTTCAGTTGATTAAAGTTAAATATCAGTTCTAGGTTATATGGACTTCATGTTGTAAGTTGTAAGTTTCTGGACTTCATGACCATACTCTAGTTTTGAAACATAATGTTCTCTTTTCAGAAAACACAGACTGAATATTTAGGTGTAGAAGAGCATCATAGCTCCAACTTATTCTCAAAATTATTTAGAGCAAACAAAACAAAACAAAATACACAGACAGAAAGAGAGACTCAGATACAGAGACAGGGAATGATAAAGCAAATGGAACAAAATGTAAGCAATGAATGAATCCAAGTAAAGGGTAGATGGAAGTTCCTTGTACTATTTCTATTTTATAAAATTTTATAAAAAATTTTATAAAAATTTTATAAAAAAAAATAAGACCCTCATATTTACAAATACTATCTAGTTAGAAGATAAAATGAAAGGTAGAGCCTATTTACACAAAGTGTCTTGCATAAATCTAGCAAGGAGTTTTTAAAACTTTGAGAAAATGCAAAGGGGAAAAAACACTCTCCAAAGACACACAAATCAATTCAAATAAACAGAAAGATGTTCTTGGTTAGATAGACTCAAATTCATAAAGAAGTCCATTCTTCCTAAGTTAAACTACAAATTTATTGTCATCCTAACAACAATATCATAGGTATTTATTTTTTCTAAAATTCATTTCAGAGACAAGCAGGCAAAAGCAATAAGGAACTCTCTGGAAAATAAAAGCAATTATTGGGGTCAGAATGGGGGGGTTGCAATTGTATGGGGAATATAAAAATAAAATTTATTATAAAAAAAATAAAAGCAATTAGGGAGCAGGTTAGCACTACCAGGTATCTGACACATTTCAAAGTTGGATAATTAAATGTGTGGGTATTGGCATATCTATAGACCAATAGAATGGAATAGAAAATTCAGAAATAGACCCAATTTCATAAGAAAATTTAGTGCATGATGAGACAAATCAACAAAGAAGAGATGATCCAAGATAAACTAGATAGCCAGATGGAAACAGATAAAATTTGATCCATTCCTCACATCATACACTAAAATAAAATCTAATTGGAATAGAGGTATATATGTTGAGAAAAAAGAAAATAGAGGAATAAAAGGAGAAACATTGTATAGGTACTAAAAGAAAGTCAATTCTATAACACTGGAATGGGAAAAATGTTTAAAATGTGGTTCAAAATTCAGAGGTCATATGGAAAATTGCTAGAGATGCCTAAGCATTATAAAAAATTTAAAAATTTTATACAGCAAAAACATATCAAAAGATAGTAAAAGACAAATGACAAACTGAAAAAAATATTAACATGTCACAGATTACAGGTTAATATTCTTTAGGTGCATAGAATTAAAAATAGAAAAGAATAAGGTCAATGACCTACAGAAAAATAAGCAAGACTGGTGTGAGATAAGAAAAGCAAATGGTTCTCAATTATATGAAAATTACTCCAGATAACTAGAAATTAGGGAAAACCAAAGGCAAGGACATTGAGATGCATTCCAAAAACCTGACTATTGGCAAGACTTAAATAGGCATAGTCATACTTTGCTGGTGGGAAAAGAGGCGAATTTGGCAATATCGTTAAAAATCATATCTGTGGTAATCTTTTGACCCAATCATACCAACTAGCAAAAATAAAAAAATTATGCACAATTTCTCATGGCAGTTTAATTTTTCTGTAGGTCGTTGACCTTATTCTTTTCTATTTTTAATTCTTTGCACATAAAGAATATTAACCTGTAATCTGTGACATGTTAATATTTTTTTCTGTTTGTCCTTTTCTTTTACTATCTTTTGATATGTTCTTGCTGTAAAAATTTTAAATTTTTTATAATGCTTAGGCATCTCTAGCAATTTTTCCATATGACCTCTGGATTTTGAACCACAGTTTAATTGCTGAGTAATCGGGTGCATAAACGATGATATATTTACACAACTGAGATCTAACATTCCCTTTTGGGTCTCAATTGCATAAATGTATATCCCTAAGATCTACAAACTCTGTTTTAGCCATTTTATTTCTAGGAATTTATCACATAATTTAAAAAACATTAAAAATTTGACTATATGGGCCTCCCCGGTGGCGCAGCGGTTGAGTGCTGGGTTGCAAAGCTGCCTGCAGCCTCTGCAGCGCTGGTTCGATCCCCGGCTGCTCCCCGGCCACCGGAGGAGGGTCCTATATGGCGCGCAGACCTCTCCTGCCGCCCGCTGCTCCCCTCAGCAGTGTACTTCAGTCCTTCTGCCTGCTCTGCTCCCCCTCTGGCTCTGGTGAATTCTCTCACCCTCCCGTGCTTCTGACTGTACCCAGTGCTTGTATAAATAAATAAATAAATCTTTAAAAAAAAATTGACTATATGGATATTTATTCTACTGTTATTATTCATATTGAACGATTAGAAATAACCTAACTGCTTAGCAACAGGGGACTAGTTAGGTATGTTTACTCTTACTCTGGGTGAACACAGAATGACTGAAGGGATCCTTTCTCCAGGAAGTCTCCCCCAGTGCCCCACATTCACATGGCTAGTTGTATGTCTCCATGGGGCTCATCACTTCCTGCCTTGCCTTTCAACAATCTGTATATGGATAGCTTTCTTGGCTACTTTCCTGGATGCAGGGAACTATGTACCATTCATCTCTGTATCCATTCAGCCCTGACTGACTTTTTGCCTCTAAAGACTGACCTGGACCTTATAAAAACTAGGCCGAAAAAGACAATTAGGCTTGATTTTCAGCATTAACAACAATATCTAGTAATGGCTTCCTGGAATACTGTATTGAGAATGATTCTGAGGTTCAGTGCAGGCTTATTTAGAAATAGAGCTAGAATAAACTCCATCTGTCATACACATGAGAGAAGAGAACAGAGGCACATAGACCATTCTTTGCATGAGTTATTACATGTTGGTCACACTGACCTTGAGTTCTAATCATTCTAATAAATACATTGATTCATCTTGTAATCCCTAATCATGTGTAAAAAACAGATACATTCACAAACAAGCACTGTATACAGTAGATTATGTTAAAGACATCTTTAGCATAAAATACATAGCACAGTTTCATTTAGAAGGAAGACATTACCACTGCGGGGGCGGGGGGAGATGGGGAGACCAGATTCAGCTTCATGGAGCTTAAGTCAGGCTATGAAAGATGAACTAAACTGAAATCTGAACAAGAAGAAATAGAAAAAAGTCATTCCAGGCAGGGGAAGCAGTGTGAAGAAATACACAAGACAGGAAAGAATGAGTCATTTTGATGGAGCAGCTACTCAAGATTCCCTTCTTCCTAACTGAACCCTAAATATTTTTGTTTGTTTGTTTTCTGCCCCTTCCTCATGCAACCACATGCCTTAGGGAAGACCAACACCTTTGCCCTGACTGGTCAAGGGTAATGTGATTCATGATGAAGGTCATGAGCCAGTGAGCCAAGAGGGGAGTTTCCTAGGAGGGCTTCCTGAATGGTCTAACCATAGGAAAGACAGTGTCTCTTTTGTTTTCAAGATGTCACCAAGTCTGGATGAGATTGCAACCACTAGCTTCTGGTCTGAGGTTGAATCCAAACTGAGAAAGGCAGAGCAGAAAGGTGGGGTCCTTGACGACCTCACTGAGTTGTGAAGTTGGTTATCCCTAGAGCCCACCCAATCTCTGGAATCTCTGTTATGTTAGAGAATATATTTCTTTTCTACAGAAGTCAGTTTGGGTTTCTGATCAAAGCAGCTGAAATCATTCCGAGTCATTAAAAAATGGCAGACCCAGTTGGTTAGAGCAGAAGGTACTTGAAAGGAACTCGAGGGAGAGATGGCTGGAAAAGTAGGCTGGGGGCAGACCTCAGAAGACCCTGTGTGCCAGGCCAAAGAATTGGTAAATAATGGGGAGCCATTGACAGTTTTGTAAGTAATGGGGAGCAGACTCTCAGAACAGATGGGATAAATATTGGTGCAAGTGTGCGGTGTAGCAAGCAGAGGACCCAATTTGATTCCGACTTTTCTCTCCTGAGTGAAATATGCATCTTCTGAGCCTCATCGTAACCAGACTGGGAACAATATGGGAAGGACGTGGGCGTGAGTGATGATCAAGTTCCCGGGCATTGGTCTCAATGGTCACACTCACACACAAATGCTGCCCTTGGCTGCAGTCTCACCAACATCATGTGTGAAACCAAACAGTTGGTTTCTCCGCTTTCCTTGGCAATGGCAGAGCCCCAGTTGGAGCCCCATGTTTGTGCTAAACTCCAGGCGGCACAGTTCTGATTTATAACTTTTTAAATTATTATAAATGTGATTTCTTCTTTCCATTGTAGAAAAATTGGAAAATACGTATCACAAAAGAAAATTAAAATACTTCCCAACCTTTCTCCCAAAGATGCATCGCAGACATTTTGTTGTCTCCATTCCAGACCTTGTCTCTCTTGGAGAGTATATGTTCAGTAAACAAAAATATCATCATCTATAGTATGTTGTTTCATACTTCTTTCCACATGGCAAAAGATCGTGAGTGACTTATCAATAGATACTTTTCTACAACATTATTTTTCAGAGCTCCATGAATTCATTCTAAGGAAATAGCATGATTCTTTTCAACCAGTGCCCATGGTTGAATATTTATATTATTGCCAGTGTTTGCTTTATATGTTAATGATGCCATGATGACCATCCTTATACATACACACAATTTACATACAAGATCCAGTTATCCTCTTAGAATAGACTCTCAGAAATAAAATGGCTAAACAAAGGTAGAAAA
This sequence comes from Talpa occidentalis, assembly GCF_014898055.3. Classification (NCBI taxonomy): domain Eukaryota; kingdom Metazoa; phylum Chordata; class Mammalia; order Eulipotyphla; family Talpidae; genus Talpa; species Talpa occidentalis. The sequence goes on from NW_023605083.1 coordinate 54,652,953, forward strand.
ACACCAAAAATAAAGTCAAAAACATCATTTCAAATCCTTTTTTTAATGAAGTCTATAAATATGCATAAGTGCCCTCTCTACATGAGTCCTTCAATCTACATTTTCCCCAAGCTTTTAAAATACCTATTTCATATCTATTTAGACATATGTTTAGATATACAAATATATCTATTTATATAATTCGATAGATATAGGCATATGTACACACAAATATGCAAAAATATGTATCCATTTAGATGGCTTGTCTTTCACAAGAACAATAGATCTGTGTGCTCCTCCGGAGATTGGCAAGTAAGTGCCTGCCACTTTGTCCTACCAACACCCCCATCTTCCTTCAACAATTGAGAGATTTATGCTTTCAAAGCCGGGCAAACTACCTGCCTACTACTATCAGAGGTAGCACCGGGGCGCAAAAAGAATCAAATCCTATGCAGGATCTGAGAGGATAGGAGAAAATCTCTGCCTGCAAGACTGGGAAGCTCTTTCAGAAAGACCAGCAGAGTCCTTAGGAACAAGGCCTTGGTCTAGTTGTGACATCCATCCACCTCAGCTGTACCCTGGGGCCCTAGAGGGAGTGCAGACATGCACAGTGAGAAGCAGAGGAAGCTTCCAGCTTACAAGAGCTCCTCTGACTCACTGTCATGGACTGAAGCTGCCCTAGCGCAGGGCAGAAAAGTGCCGCCTCTGGTCTCCCCCACCAGATCAGCAAGTCACACAGGCGCTCTTCTTGTTGCTTCCTCTGGAGGATGAGATCATCCCAGGGACTCCAAGAGGTTGTTGCTTCCTCTGGAGGATAAGATCATCCCAGTGGTGCCTACCTAGTGGTGCAGGTTTAAGTCTCAGAGCTATCAAGCTATCACCAGCCACTGCAGCACGAGTTCAATCCCCAGCCATGGAACTGCCCCACATAGCAGACCTCTCCTGTCTCGCCTGCTGCTCCCCTCAGTCAATCCGTCTGTTTTGCTCCCCACTCTGGTGAATCTTCTCACCTGCCCCCCACCGGCACCTCTGGTCTGTACCTCAGTTCTTGTATGTATGAGTAAATAAAAAATAAATCTTAAAAAAAAAGAGTGGCGCAACAACAGCAGCGAACACGCTGCATGTTCAGAGGATACTACTGTATTCCATTTTCTCGCTGTCTCCCTAAAGCCTGGTGAGGTAGTACAAGAGGCACCTTTCCCCCCAGTTTGTAGATGAAGGTACTGAGGTTCATGAAGAGGAAATAACTCAGCATCTGCAGTTTAGCTGCAGGACCAGGAGTTGCTCCCAAGACTCAGGTTAAGACAGGCCTGGGGACGTCTCTGAGTTTCTCATAGCCAGTGTTATACGGTTCACAGTCCAGCCAGATGCTCTGTCCTACATTCCCATGGCAAGAACACTTTTTTAATTAATTAATTTTTCTCCTTACATTGTTATAGTCCCATAGTTCTCCCACCACCTTATCATCTGTGAACACTTTTTTTTAAAAAAAAAAAGTAATGAAGTATCATTGTTTTACATCTTTGTTAATTTTTTTTAAAGATTCATTTATTTATTTTATACAAGAACTGGGGTACAGGTCAGGAGCGTGGGAGGGTGAAAGAATTTGCCAGAGCCAGAGCGGGGAGCAGAACGGGCAGACGGACCAAAGACACTGCTGAGGGGAGCAGCAGGCGAGGCAGGAGAGGTCTGCGCGCCATGTGGGGTTCTCCCTGGCCGCCGGCGGGGAATCGAACCGGCACTGCAGAGGCTGGGGACAGCTTCGCAGCACCGCGCTCAACCGCTGTGCCACTGGGGAGGCCCATCTTTGTTAATATTTTGACAGCCTAAGATTTCTCCCCTTAGCTGTGGTCCTCATGGCTCTCCTACCACCAAAGCATACACGGTCCTCTGCCATAGTCTGCTGTGTTCCTCCCTCTCCTCCAGCCTCATCTTTTCCCTCCCTTCTTCTTTCTCTTTTATTTCAGCCCTAGAGCTTTCAGATAGGTTTGCACACTCAGATGCATGGCCGTAGGTGATGTGAATTACATTTTTGCAATTAGCGTCTCTCCAAGTGCTCTTCCATGTGCTTCTCTGGAGTGTAAAGATCCTCATACTCTGTTGGTATGTGGCTCCTGGCCACAGGGCTTCCAAGGGGTGAGGAAGGAGGGAAACATGTGTGTGTGTGTGTGTGTGTGTGTGTGTGTCTGTCTGTGTGTGTGTATGTGTGTGAATGCGTGTGCTCTTGAACTTATGTGTTAGGCCCCTTGAGATACACAAGTTGGGGGGCGAAGAGTAAGGGGCCCATGGGCAGAAAGTCTTCATTTTGACCCTTGCCCCAGTCATGCAAGTGTTAAGGGCACGTGCACTATATGAGATGGGGACCATTTGTCACACAGGAACTGAGCTGCTTAGACTGGCAGGAAGCTTAGGGTTACACAGGCAGCAAGAAGTGAATCCAGGATTTGAAGCAAAGCCTTCACTCTTAGGTTCACACTCACGTATCCCTTTCCTCTTACCCCTTTTCAATTGAAGTAATTAACTGATACGTAATTAACATGGTGGAAATCTCTATTATCAGTAGCTGGGGTTCCCCTCCATTGTGTGACTCTCCAGGGTCCTGGTCAACGTAGAGAAGGACAAATTCCAGTGACTTCATGATGCCTGCTGGTATTGAGGAACAGGCGAAGGATAGTTCCAGCCCTGCCCATAGTTGACACACCATCACAGCATATTAAAGGAGAGAAGGGCCTCTGCATTGCATCATGGTCCCCTCTCAGTCTACTCCATGCCTCCATCACCAAGCAGTTCCCCTCCTCATTTCCCCCCCTAACAATCAGCAGGAATGCTCTTAGGAGTCATCAAGCAAGTTGTGAAAAAGACCTTTGCTTCATTGGAGATCTTCATCTTTGGAAACCTCACACCATAATCTCCACTGGGTATTCAGTGACAAAGGCCACGTGTTCATGAGAACCAGCACAGCTCCTGTAGACCTGGGTGACTACACCTTCTTGATGTCACTTGATTCAAGATATATTCTCCCCACTATCTAACTTCAATGAACTGGGCAAATATCATTTTTAAAACTAAACAAAAATCAAATAAAGGGAAAAGGTTATCCCAGAAGGCCCACCCACAGATGAAGTAGGCAAAAAGGATGCTTAGCAAAATATGGGACAAAAGATAATTAAAATTATTGCCAAAGGCAAGTGACTTCAAACACCTTGTCGTTTGTTGCAATTCCATTGTGAATCACTCTTTACAACCTTTCAGGTTTCTTCATCTTCCCAGCTAAGAATGACTCAGCACAACCTCCAACTTTCTGCTTGTTGCCATGGTGCACACAACACACATTATGTCCAGAGACTTGGCTGCACTGCTGACTTTCTCGGTGCTGTCATCCAGCCTTTTGAGCGTACCACCTACAAAAGGGGACAGCAAGGTGTGGTATGGTGTGGCTGAAATTTGGGGTTTCAGTGCTAGAAGAACAATAGGCAAAAAGCATTCTAAGAGATCAGATCAGGGTGCCAGAGTGAAGCCACTGTGGCAGTTTTCTGGAGGGAAAATGGGCAATGCCAAGAGTTGAGCAAAACACAAACCAGAGTCAACACCGACACAGTGATGGGGCGGGATAGGGGCTCTGGAGAATTTGCATGGTCGACCAAGTCATCCCAGTGGGTTGTGATTCCCTGACGTGAAGCCTGGTTTGCAGAGCCAAACACACGCCTCCCCAATTGTTCTGTCTTAAAGGCACCATCTGCCAAAGGTTGAACCAATCATCTTCAGGCCAAGTCATGACATCGGAGTCACTTTGCACAATGGCTAAGATTGTGAAATCAAATCACAGAGCACACACACATTCATTACGCTCAACCACATTCGTTCACTCATTTCAAAATACTTATTGAGCATTTTCCAAATTCAAGTCTTGTGCTAGGCTCAGGAGGATTTGGAGGTGAACCAGGCATAGTCCCTTGCTCTCAGGAGGGTAACATTTTAGTGGGACTTGAAATTGTTTTAATAGAGTGTGTTGGTCACACTCTATTGGGGCCAGTAGACTTGAGTGACACATGGAAGACCTCATGGAAGAAGTGAGTGACATCCAGGCCAGGCCAGGCCAAGAATTCCAAATATGCAGAGGTGATCAGGAGAAGGTAGAGCGGCAAGAATGTCAGGAGCAGCGTAGAATTGGAGCATACAGAGCAAAGGCAGCAAGGGGGAAAGATGGGAGGGTGGCAGAGCTATAGCCAGAGAGAGAGGTTGGCAAGAGTCCTGCAGGACCCTGGAGACCATGCTGTGAACCTCGTGGTAAGGACCACGTGAGCTACTGAAATGTTTTAAGCAGCAAGATATCCAGACTGGCATTTTAGAAAGCTCGCTGTGGCGACTGGATTGAAGGGAGCCAGCCTGGAAGCAGGGAAGCCGCACCTCTGAAAACCAATGTCAAAACAAACCCGTTTTCTCTTAGTATTCTCATCTGACTATTTTTTACAAACATTACGAAGTGTCAGATCTGACACTGGGCACCAGAGGGAGAAAGAATAGGACCTTGGCCTTGCTAAGACAGTGGTGGCTGGGCCTCGGCGCTCTGTGCTTGTGTGATGGCTATGTTCGGGGTGTGTGCCACTAGAACTTCAGCACTCAGTGTTCTTTCTGCAAGGCACCACCAAACCTCCTGCCTCACTTTGGTTTCAGTGAGAAGAGAGCACGCCTATCCCCCTTAATCCAATTAAAGGCGCTCTCCCTGGCTGTGAATGCCAGTCTGGCCATGCAGAAAGCCCGGGCCGTGGAGGATGCCCCATTCCTCGAGCTCGGCCTGCCGGGCCCTCGCTCCTCCTCTGAGCCGTTTCCATGGGCTGCTGGCCATACTCTGAAAAATGCACAGGTTGCCAAACTGTCAGCAAAAGCTTTAATGAATGGTTCTAATTACATTCAAGTAGCAGAGCCCACTGCCATTTTAATCAAATCTGGGCCTGGCAAGCTCTTTGGCAGGAATACAAGAGAAAGCCTCATGAAAATCCTGCCAAAACACTAATCACCTTTTATCCGAAATTTGCCTGATGGAGGCCTGGATGTAAAACGCTTGGGGGTGGGGGAGAGAAAAAAACCAACAACAACGTTTGGATATTTTAAGGAGCTTATTTTGGGGCTTGCCATAAATCATTCCATGTGGGGAGGGGAGAAAATTCCCTATGTGGAGTTGCTGGGTGACTTCCCTCCAGAAACACAATCCTCTTGGAGGGGAGAAGACTAGTCTCCACAGGGTATGAGACTCCCACTCTCAGCAGGGCCCAAGTTCATCTTACACGCTGACAGAGACGCGGCCATGTGGCCTTGTGCGAGACCTTGGCAGAATCTAACTTTGGAGGCAGAAGAGCTCATGCCCTGCTCTGTGTCCTTGAGTCCTCTCCAGCCTCTATCCTGTCCCTAGTGGAGTTTTTCCAACCTGCTCCAGGGGGTAATTAATAACTTAAAAAAAATAGTTTTCATATTAACTACTGAGATTCCCAAAAGCTGTAAAGAAAGGGCTTTCTCTAGTGAATTATTCAAGGTGAGGGGACAGGCACTAGGGCAACTAAAATTCAGACAACTTGCAAGTATATTCTAGCCAGGGCTGAACAGAAAAGGTCTGATGACAAACTAGGCTCCTCTCCCCTGGGGCAGAACAAGAGGAGCGGATTCAAATTGCAGCAAAAGGGAATTCGTTTACAAATGAAAAAGAACTTCCTGACAATGAGGATAGACAGTGAATAGGGAATAGAGATAAGGGGTAAAATTCCCTTCAGTCTTTGACTCTACCTTTGAAATACTCTGCAAGGGCCTTGCACATCCAACCCCATCTCTGAAAGCTAGACACCTTGAGTTTAGGAAAAAATGAAGGTCCCGAGCATTTATGGCTTATACCTCCAGCACCTCAGTTAGTTGTTACTGCAAGCTTGTTTGGAATTTTTCAACCTTAGATTCTATTTTTCAGATATTTTGTTTCTTCTCCCCCTCCCCCCAGTAATGAGGCCTCCAAAAACCCTCGGGTCCAAGGGAGTCTGTTTTTAATCTAGTCCCTGCCATTGACTAGTTATGTGGTGTGAGCCTCAGCCTTTCCATTTTTGTCACTTATAAAACATGGATTAAAATATTTGCTCTGCCTATTCTACAGAACACTTGCAAGGATTAAACAAGAGTGAATATAGAAATGTACTGCAAGCATAAAAGCACTTTGCAGATAATTTGCTCATTTCTTTCTATTTATATAAATATAGCACTGGCAAAGTCTAAGGATCTTAAGTTGAGTCTTGAATGTCCCCTATTTACAGACTGCATGAACTTGCATTTTTGTTTGTTCATCTGTGGACCCGGTATTGTGCTACTGAGATAGTTGTGCAAGACAATGCATGTGAAAGCATTACGAACAATAGAATAATAGAGAAATATGATTACATACAAACATGCTTGTTGTGGGACCTAACTTCTACTGGTTGGATCCGGGAGATACGCCAGGAATTGCAAGGTCGTTCAAAGTTTAGAGTTTAATTTGGGGAGGACAAACTTCTCCGGACATGGGGTTCTGACAGCATGAGTGTCTATCCTCACAATAGTTCTTCTGACCCCATTCAGGTAGTGAAGTATACAGCACAGGTGACCGCACTGCTAGAAGACCAAGATGGTCTTGGTGACTGGGTCTCCAGGATCAGCAATTCCAGAAAATTAAGCAAGTTCCAGATCATAAAAAGTAATTCTTCCAAGACTCAGGTAAGGAGATTTGGTAGGTAAACTGTCAGTGGGTTGATTTTTTTTGATCCTTACTTGTGAAATATCTAAACATCAGAAAATACACCTCCCTTGTTTCTTTGAAAAACCTGGACTTAAAAAAATATCCATAAGATAGAAATAGATTAGATTCAAATAACTAAAAATGAATTCAGAAATGCAATGGGGACGTTTAAGAGCAGTGTCCAAGAGAGAGAGCGTGTTCTCCAACAAGGACCCATAGGGAAGGCCAAGAAGCCAAATGGGACTCACAACAGTTAGGAAGGCTAAGGCCCAAAACTGGATGAAATAAAGAAGAAGGAGGAAGCAGGGAAGAAGAGAAAGGGAGAGAAGCAAGATTTCAACAAGGTCAGAGGGAAAAAAAGATGCAATCCAACAAGAAAAGTGTTCCTTGTGGATGTGGGATGTTAATAAAGGATATAACAAGGGAAAAAAAAATAACTCTGGTCAAATAAGCTTTAGAATTGTGGAACTTCTCAGGGACTTTAATATGCTAATGTGCACTGACCATCTCTAAGAAAATACAGTGAACGTATTTCCCAGGCTTACTTGACCACAGGATTTTTTTTTTTTTCATAAGGCATTGCAGAAATAGCACCCCGCAGAACAGTTTGACTTAGAGAACACTGGCTGAGAAGATCCAAAAGAGAATCTGAATCCAGACAGAAGGAGCCTCGGAAATTATGCCATTCCATTCATTCATTTATTAGTGCCACAAATATTTACAAGTCTTCGACTTACTAGTTTTTGACTTTACGATGGTGTGAAAAGCGATAAGCATTCAGTTGAAACCGTACTTTGAATTTGGAATTAGGGCATTCTGTTTTTCACTTTCAGTACAGTATTCAGTAAGTTACATGAGAAATTCTAGGCTTTATCATAAAATAGGCTTTGTGTTAGCAGATGTAAGTGTTCTGAGATCATTTAAGGTCAGTAAGACCGAGCTCTGCTGTTCAGTAGATTAGGTGTATTAAATGCATTTTTGGCTTATGATGGGTTTATTAGGATGGAACCCCATTGTAAGTCAAGGAAAAGCTGTACAAAGGTCATATTAGATGATGGTAAATGTCTGTGAAGAAAATACAAGGGGACTTGATGGTGTCACTGGCCGACTGTGGACAGGTTGCAGCTCTCAGCTGGACGGTCAGCCACCGTCCTCAGGAATATGGTGCTGAGTATCTCCACCTGCATCTGGGTGGTCAGGAAGGCCGCTCTGAGGGGTGTCAGTTGGCAATGTACTCAAGACAGCACAGTACACCTTCTCTGTCGTCTGGTCCCCCCCAGCAAAGGACAGGGACTCACTGGCAGTTGACATTTCAAGCCTGATGTTACAAAGAATAAAGAATCTCTTGGGTAACTTCAAAGGATCAGCAATTTACTGAAAGGATATACATGGAAATAAAGTAACTAAGATCACTATTCTGGGCCCAGTCCCCAAAAAATGGAGGGAAAAAACTCTCCCCAGCCAGACTCCCAGGCAAAAGAGGGATTGCCTTTCAGAGATGAGAGAGAGCTGCTCAGAAATGGTAAGTTGCTTGGAACACAGGCAGGTCTGGCACCATCAACATTGGAAACACAGGACCCTGAGCCTTGGCCTCTCCATTCAGCTGACTTCTGTCTCTTTCCCTGCTTCTTTCCATGTGTGTTTCTGTCTTGGCTGCAAATACAAATGGATTACTATGTTAAACTCTTTCACTCAATCCCCCAAGAGAAAAAAATTGGATTTGTCCAATTTGTCATCATCATCACCTTTTTTTTTCTGTCAATAATATTTTATTATCTTTTGATGATTATGATGTAAACCAGAGTTTTTCAATGGCAACAGTATTAATCTTTTAGAAAATCTCTGTCCTGTGGCTTATAGGATGTTTAGTGTCATCCATGGCCTTTACTCAGTAGATGCCACCAATACTCTCCAAATGTGGCAATCAAAAACATCACCTCTTTTTTTGCCACTGACCAGTTTGGAGTTTGACTGACACAATCAGTAATGACCAGAGTTGCCAGGTTGCTTGGCCATCAATGCCTGAGGAACTATTCAGAACCATGGTGGAGACAAGTGGGGGGTCAGGCTGGCTGCTTCCTCCTGAAGAGGTAGGTTGTGGAAGGGGCTGGAACTCAGCACCGGGATTCATATCAGTAACTACAAATTCCTCTTACCTCAACAACATCTTAGTGTTATTCTTTTTAAAAAGTAAGAAAAAAAAAAAAAGAAAGAATGCAAATCTATGCAAAATAACTACCACAAAACTTAATCACACCTCCTATCATTTGAATGATTTGAGCAGCGAGACAAGAGGATACAGAAGGGATTTCTCACTCTGGTGTCTGATCCCAGAGGTCTCTTAGACACCACCTACATGTCCTGCACCCTCAGATATGTGGAAGGATAATTTGAAAGTGTGAATAGTAAATGCAGGGGTGACTGATCTAGATGACCTCTAGGTTGTGACCCCTGCAATAAGGCATGACTCAATGATATTCCCACACCATTGCCTGTGGGATGGGGCTGAAACAAACAGGGGGGATGAGTTAGAGGTCAAAAAACAGTAAGAGAGTCCAGTTCCTCTTCCTTCACCAGAGCCTGAGATGAACTTTTGTGGGTGTTCCATGGGGTCACAGAAGCTCCCCTCCACCTTGTACCTTCACCAAAACCCATGTGGTGACTGTGGACTAGGAAAGAAGTTTTCTGGGGTGCTGACTCCATGAAGGAGGGGTAGGCTGAAGGACTCAGTCATAGAGACCCCAAGTTTGAAGGTTCTTTATTGTTTCTCTCTTTTAATCCTATGGTAGACCCTACTGGTCAGGAGATCTTTATTAGCCCATTTCACCAATGAGGAAGTAGAAGATTATGGAGATGATCTCCATGATGCAAAGACACCTGATCTCTCTGGAATGCATCACTCCCACCCAGTCTGCTCATAGGGCAATGAAATTCCCATCCCTGCCTCCTACCTGCCAGCTCCCTTTCTCTCCCCTCATCAACACCACTTCCTGTGAGAAGACTGTCTGGATCTAATAACCATGATGGTACTGCAGAGAACTAGAAAAAAACATACCCTAGAACACTCACAAGATCTGGCCCGGGACGGAGGGCACCAAGCATGTTTTCGGGAGAAAGAGAGAGAGGGAGCCCGGGTTCCGTCACTCAGAAGCACAGAGCCCTGAGGAAAACCACAACCTTTGTGCCCCCACCTAAGAAATATGTTGATTCTGTGGCCAGATTACAGAGCCAAGGAAAGGGGCAGCAGTAAGGCAGCTCATGAAAGTGCTTCGCAAACAATAAAGCTTTCTCTGAAGGTCACTGTAGCCAGCAGGAAGGTTACTTGGCCAGAGTAGAACACCTCTCCAAGAGGCTGAATTCCCTCACCCGCCACTCACTGCCCCCAGTGACCCCCACCCTCCCACTTCCCATGCCAGCTGCAGCAAGCGGAAGGTAAGAACTTTTGTCTGAGCCTCTTTCTATTCCCATCAGCTCGATGGATCTTCCCTGAATGACTGTTTGTTCAGTGTTGACAATCTACATGTATTTTCATATAAACCATTTCATTTATTCCTCACAAAAAGCCAGTATTTGTCATAACCTTTTGACTAACGCTGGACCAGGCACTGCTATTGTCACCTGTATTACCTTATCGCAGTTAATCAGCGCAACTCATCAAGGCAGGAATACTTTTGTTAACTTTTATTTCAAGCAGGGAAATTGGAGCACAGAGAGGTCAGGGAACTTGCCTAATGTCACACAGTAAATAAGAGACAGAGTAGGAGTATGCTCCTGGGGTTTCTGGCTCCAGAGACCATGCTCTTTACAACACGCTGACCTGGATCAGCACACTGATTTCACTGCATTCTCCCCACAGCATGTCACACAACCACCTCATAAGCCCTATGAGGTAGGTTCTTCCATTGTACTCAAAAGGGCAGAAAAAAGTGATTTTTCTAAATCCTCATAGTAACAGAGTAGGATTCATACCGGGTCTTCTAAACCTGGTTCCCTTCCCATCACACGTTCCTCCCTGATAATAAGGGCAAAAACAAGCTCTTTCCAAGGTACTCTGGTGATAATTGAGATAACAAAGGGCAAGTGGTTTGATTTTCTTTGGAAGAAAGGTTCTTGAGAAACTTAACATTTGATTATTGTTCCTGCGTTTTCAGTGAGGAGCAGCAGTGTGGGGGTGATGCCAAATATCAATCAGCCGCCGAGCAAATCAGTCATCTTCTGGGTAAGTGCACGCATCAAATTAGCATGTGAGGAGTGAGGCGGAGAATGAGATTTCTAATAAGTCTCTCTCCCAAATATACACAGCCTTCAGAAATTCACTTTAGGTGTTTCTAACATCCAGCATTCATAGGCTTTTCACAAGAAAGTTAGTAATCCTAAAGCTCTCTGAGCAATCAGCATCTCTGCTTAGAAATTGGAACAATAATAATTCTGAAGAAAGCAGAAAATTCTACTTCCTTATTTTCCAATTTCTCATTCCCCACAGTGGTCATATGTGGGATGTTCTTGATTTCTTAAGAAAATTCTACTTTTGCCCAGTGGGATTTTTGCAAGAGTGGAAATTTACAAAAGGTGATCACTTAGTCAACGCAATAAGCCATCGTCCACAGTAGCTACAAGAAAAACCAAGATACGGTCTCTCACCTTGAGGAGCTTGAAATGACCTAGAAACACGGAAGAACAAGTAGCAATGTGGCCTTTTTTTTTTTCCCCCTTATTGATTCAGTTTTTAGTCTCCCATTGAAATTAGGGTAAAATATTGACATTATTTTTATGTGTTCAATATAGTCCATTAATTTTTTTAAACCTTATTGAGATAGAATTAAAATGCAACATCATGTAAGTTTAAAGCACACTTAAAGTATATATTACAAAATGCTTGACACGTCCTTCACCTCACATAATGCAATTTGTGTATATGCATGGTAAGAACATCTAAGACCTAGCATATAGACTAGCAACTTTCAAATACATGACGCAGTATTGTTAAGCATGGTTACCACGCTGTACAAAGATCCCCGGATCTTAGAACTGAAATTTGTGTCTCTGACCCACATCCTCCCATTTCTCCCTTCCCTGCAGCCCCTGGCAACCACATTCCTACCCTGTTTCCATGAGTTTGCCTTTCTTTTGGATTCTCTCTCTATATACATATATATAATATATATAATTATATATATATATAAAATTACAGGACTAATAACGTTAAAGCAAAAGTGACCTCTATCAGCATGATGCTAAGTGAAGTAAATCAGACAAAGATATATATATCTCTCAGTATTTTTCTTTGTCTGACTTACTTCACTTAGCATCATGCTGATAGAGGTCACTTGCTTTAACGTTACTAGTCCTGTAATTTCAGGCAAGACCATCTCTCTGACCAGTAGGCCTCCGTTACCTTATCTATAAAATGGAAACAATAGTAATAACCAACTGGATCATAGTAAGCAATTGCCAGACACCAGATACTGTTAGGAAACTGAAGACATAGCGTCTAACAGATCAGACGAGGCCAGTGACCTCAGGGAGCTTACATTATAGACACTGAATAAATTGTTTGTTGTTATAACATATTGTTACATAGTGATTTCTTTGCTAGTGATTGAAATTTGGTATTTTAATAACATTTTCCTTAGAAAAGAATATGTTGCTTCAACAGAAATCATTTCCTTGTTCATTTTTAGATAATGAAAAATTTTTTAGTTTTGTTAAAAGCCACCGTGTGTGAGTTACCCTATAGACAACAACCACAACAACAAATGTAGTTTGCTGTGTAGACCAAACCTGGCAATTTTCCAAGAGGTCAAAGATCCCTTGGGAGGTGTTAGGGCTTAGAATAATCTGATGAAAACGCCTCATTACTGAAAGCACAGGGAATGCCTTAAGTGAGAAAGGGTCCTGGGAGCACCCTAGGTCCCCTTAAGTGAGAAAGGGCCCTCCCAGATTGGTGCACCATGGCTGTGGTCTCTGAAGAGACTCTGGAGAGCCCTGAAGGTCGTGCTCAGGCAGGGCCAGGTCTGGAGGTGTCCTCAGACAGGGGTGGCTGAAGACTCCTGCCAGGAACATGAGGTGCACATGTGCTCACATCAGCTTTCTCCAAATGCCTCCTCTGAGAGGAACCCCACAAAGAGGTGGCACCAATCACTAGCCCTACACAGACCTCCCTTCCTCCTAGCTTCTCTTTGGAGCCCATGAGGTTTCTCTGCTTCTGAGGCATCTGACCAATCTCTTCTGGAGGTTCCTACATGGCTCCAGGTTCTTCTACTAGTTTGCACATCTCATCAGCCCAAATTTTACTGCCGGATGCAAAGCTTTGAAATTGAGGGTCCCCTGGATGAAGTGTGACGCCCAATTTACCTCCGGATTTATTTATTAATAAAGATACACCTAACTAATCTTTTTGATAAAAGGGTAAGCATTCTTACAATTTATAATTTTTTTAAATGGGGTAAACATTCTTAGAACTTCAGAACAATAACATATTAGAGATGAAAAGACTTTGAATCAATTAATCCAACCTCCTTTGTTCAGAGCTGAGGGAGGTTTGGAGAAGGACAGAGACTTTTCTGAGGTTCTATTGCTAATATCTGGGAACTTTGGGAACAGGAACCAGGTCTTCTGACTCCCAATCTAGTGCTCCTTGCACCCCTTGATCAATTTACAACCTGGAGCAGGAAATTTGACTATCCTTCTAATCTCCTCCCAACTTGTGCAGCTACAAAAATAGATACAATCTGGAAGCCCAGCCATGCCAAATATTGTGGCAGACTTCCCAGCCTCACTCTCCTCCTCCCCCAGCTGATGGGAAGTTGAAGCTCCACAACACTCTTGCTAGAAATATGAAAATTATTTCTCTTTTATTCTTCTTATATCTAACTCCCACCACCCAACCAGGTTCACAACCCACTCAGGATCCTCTAGCCAGAGAGGAGGGACCAGCTAGGTCATCAGATAAACAGAGTTCTCTATTTTAGATTGTATGAATTTAAAAATATATGAAGCAATCGTGAATATATTTTAAAAGATCCAGACCAATGGTGAAGAAAAACATGAAGAATTCAAGAGAAACCTGGGTGATCTTTCTACACAGAGAAAAGGTTAAGAGAGAGAGAAACAAAAAGAGACTGGACTTATTAAAAGATCAGTTTCCAACGGTGGCTGGACCTGGTGACAGAAGCATCATAGAAACAAAAGACAAGAAACATTGAAGCATAGATAGAAGTTGGATTCAAGAAACTGTTTTCTTCATGCTGATACTTGGCAGCACCCTGGAAAGAGTATATGGTGACATACGTACAAGGATGCTCATTGCAGCATTATTTGTAATAGGAAAAAAGTGGAAATGATTTAAATCTCTTTCCATAGGAGACTGGTTAGAATAAATTGTGATATTTCCATATTATGGAATATCATGCAGCTGTTTAAAAACAGAAGGTTAAGCTGTATATTCTCATGTAGAATGGTCTGCAACATACATGAAGATAACAGATGGTAAAAAGCAAGTCGGGGCCTCCCTGGTGGTGCAAGGGGTTAAAACACAACCTATGAAGCAATCCGCAACCACTGCAGCTTGAGTTCAATCCTCAGCCAGGGAACTACCCACATGGCGCAGCAGACCTCTCCTGACTTGCCCGCTGCTCCCCTCAGCAGTGTATTTCAGTCAGTCTGCCTGTTCTGTTCCCCGCTCTGTCTCTGGTGAATCCTCTCACCCCCACACCTCTGGCCTGTACCCCAGTTCTTGTATGCATAAATAAATAAATCTTTAAAAATAAAGCAAGTTTGCTGTGCTGAATAATATGATCTCATTTGATCTTATAGGAATGGATAAATTGGAATAGCTAATATAGAAACTTTCTAGAATATTCAAGGAAATTAATTGCCAAGAAATGCTAATAGGGAGGAGAGTGAGAGGCTTTTATTTATCGCCATCTATCCTCGTGTGAATGTTTTGCCATGAGAATATTCTACTTCTAATATATATATTTTAAAAACCACAAAAAATCACCCAGAGTTGATTTTTGTCTTATATATTTGGATTTATTAATAAATCTTTTACAACATAAATGATAATAATGAATATAAGAAAAATATCCAAGCGGTCTTCACCTAATCTCTTTTCTTCCTACCTGAGGACTTCCACTCTGGGATAAAAGTGATCCTCTCCATCCTTGCCATTGTCTTCTGTGACTCTGCTGTCCCCAGTGCATGTAAAATTCTTTGACCACATGCTTTCTGGGTGCCCTGGATTTACAAATCCTAAATTCATTCTACATCAACCACCTGCTTTTGGTTACTTATTGAGCCTCAAATTGTTGGACCTGTGGAGCTAGATCTCAGAGCTTCCTTTCTTTGGTTCTAGCCCATGGATCTATGATCCCATTGAGTTGGCACAGAGGCCCAACAAGTCCAACCAAACCACCTTTTGCTCTCTTTTCTGAGAAAAGTCCTGACTGGGAAAATTTCCTTAATGGAAACCAGTGACGTGCTCCGAATCTCTGCAATCTTTTTGTGCTCAAAGAAGAGGAGACTGGAGGGCTTAGGGGACACAGCTAGAGGTTGAATAAAATATGTGCAGGAGGTATAAGTTATCAGTGATAGCAACCTGGATGGAGGGAATTAAAGGTCTATAAGACTCCACAGCTGGGACTTTTCTGGCTCATCCAATCTATCAATGATTTGGGAGCAGAATGGGAAGTTGTGTTTTCCTATTCACTAACTTTTCACTATCCCACTATTTTCTCTTCCCTCTGACTTTATGAAAGCATGCTAACCTCTGAACTTGCCTGTCTACCTACTGTCTGCTTCCACTTCTATAACGTCCAGGAAAAGGTCAAACAATTGAGACAGAGAACAAGGCTGGGAGTGAGAGTAAGGACTGAATACAAGTGAATATTTTGGGGAGCTGGAACTACTCTAATGATTGTTGTGGAAGATACAGGACTCTGTGTACTTCAAAGCCTGTAGAACTGTGGATACCATAAAACATGACTTTTACTCTCTGTAAATCGTACTATAAATTCAAAAACCTTGATATGTCATTTGAACACCCTAATGTCAGTAATAACAACACTAATAATTATTTTTACAATAATAAATATAAAAAGTTCAACTATTTACAATTGAATTGGCCTTGGCCTTGCCATTACTTGCACTTTTTCTAGACTCTGACGCAGAGTCGGAGTTAAACGATCTGATGGATATATATATCATATTATGCTATCATCTAAACATCCGGTTTCATCTGAAGTCCCTGTTCTTTCTGCTTTTCTCACATTCCCAGGGCTAAGCATACCGGGTTGTGTCCAGCTCCCACTCCAGGCCCCTGCAAAGGCTTCCTTGACTCCTTCCCTAAGCCCCCTCTGTACATTATGTTTATTTCTATTGTTACCTTGAAATGCTGGGTGTGGGCTTTACCCCATTAATCTGGGCTCCTGAAGGACAGGTAATGGGTCTTCTGAATCCCTGCACAGCAGAGATTGGGTACATAACCCAGCACTAAACATTTGTTGACTTTGAACAACTAATTTTTTTTTTTTTGGATTAGGCAAACTAAATCACTAATTATATATTGGAGAAGGGAGCATTTGTCCAAAATAAAATTTCCTAACAACATAATCAGTTCTTTCTTTTCCAGCACTTGTTACCACTTTGGAGGATTTTTTTTTATATATTGAGAATGAAATCAGCATTCCATTTTATAGCATGTTCTGCAAGATACATTCATATTTTTTCATTTTAGACCATTTTCTTCTAGTTTTCAGAGAAGGATATTAAAAAAACTTGCAACACCTTTGTGAAGTGTGATCCCTGATTCTTCCTTGCAGTCATTTATATTTAAGAGAACTAAAGTGCATTTGACTTCACATGGGGTTTACCCTGACCCATTCAAAAACAAATGGAGAAATATGAGCAGAACACACACTCATTTGAAAGGACTGTGATACACTGCTCCAAGGATCTGAGATGATTACTTACAGTGAAACCACTGTGTCTTGCCCCAATATGAAGGATCTGAAGGCTTTGGAGGAATGGATTTCCCATCCCAGGAGTCTGTGTTCACTAACGCTGATCTCATTCTCTCATTCACTAGCTCCTGGAACAGGAGAGGTCAAAGATAGATGGCTACTTTGCACTGGGATTCTGGCAACTTGGCTGGGATGAACCCTTGCCTCTGATGAGAATACAGCAGACTGGATCTACAAACAGGGCTGTCATACCAGTCAAGTCAAGTCAAGGCCAGTCAAAGATCTGACTAGAGCTGCACATGCAGTTAGACCATTATAAGTCTATTTAGGGTGCAAGCAATAGCAAGGCCAAGGCCAAGAGCTTGGGCCGATGGCCCAGAGACTTTGGCAATACCATTTATAAACACAGTATCTTACAAGATTGGTGTAGGAAATATATGCTGTCATTTCTATAAGCCTCAGTTTCCCTATCTGTCTAAGATTAAGGATAAGACCCAGTGACTTTTAATCCTCTCTTCCTGACTCCAGCTTAGGAAAAAGGACTTAATCTCAAACAAGGCAGGCAGGAGGAGAGAGCAAGGCTGTTCAGAATTCACACTGTTCAGAACCCCAGGCAAAAGCAGCCCCTAAGGACTCTTAGTCTCCTGAGGCGCCATGCTCCCACAGGCCTCTGTTAAAGCTATCTAGGCAGGCTATATTTTCCAACTTAGCTAACAAACTATCGGCTTAGAGGACACTTGGCCAAAGCAAGGCCCTCAGAGGACGCTGGAGCAGCACCTGGTCAAGCCATTAGGGTCCAGCATCCCAGGAAGGAATGCTAGGGGAAGTCAGACATGTCTCTACCTGGCTACCAGCCCCCACACTGACTTCAGCCTTGGTGCAGACCCTCCACCTCTATTCAAGCACTTCCCACCCCATCTCCAATGGATACTTCATTAGAAAGCAGCATTGCAGGGTGGAAATACAACTGTAGAGTCTGAAGCCTTAGATTTGAGCTTCAGCCCTGATGGTTATACATTTATGTGGCCTTGGATAGATTATTTGCCTACCTAACCTCAATGTTCTTCATCTGTATAATGGAAGTTATATCACCACTCCAGAGATGTTTCCATGACTCAGATCACTAAATAGCTGTGCTCTGTAAACTGAAACACTAGATAAACCTTAGCCATTAGCCACGTCAAATTATTTTGGGAAGTTGTTGGGGCCTAAATGATGCATAAATAAAACCAGAGCTGGAGAGAAAGCCTCTCTACGCCCTGTGCAGACTCGCTGTCTCCTACCCGTCATCTGGCGATCCCTCCAACCCTCCCCTCCAGCCTTCCGGGCTTGGCTGTGGGGCCAGCCAGCCGCTAACAGGACGGCTCGCTGTTCAAACCAGACAGTCCCCAGGGCTGGAGGCTTGTGCCTGTCAGCTATCAGCTGGCACATTGACAGACAAGGAATCTGGCCAATAAATGTCTAATCAGGATGGTACCAATTCTTGAATCTGGGGATTTGGCATAGTGACTCCAAAGAGTGTAGCAGGCAGTGCTTAAGGACCACAGATCCTGGAACTTCCAGGCCCTGGGGTGTGATTGAAGGGTAGAGGATCTAAGGAAAATATACACCAGCTTTTTTTTCTACAAGAGGCAGTGTGTGGCAGTAGAAAGTGCATGGATTTCAAGTCACCAAACACTCAAATACCAAGTCCAGCTCTGCTATTTACTGACCAGTAAATATTCTTGGCCAGCTCATTTAGTTTCTCTGAGCCTCGGATTTCTTGTTGTACAATGGGCGTTACCGCGCTATGATTCTAACCTAATACCTACTGATGGCATAACATGGTACAGCACGGGCACTATTGTTGAGGTCTGCCTTGGCTGAAACATGCGCCACCTACTCAGGAATGCCCCAAGGCAAATGGTGAAGGACCTGATAGGTTAAAAGCACCCACAAAGGGTTTCCTCCCTGCACGCTTGATCCTCATCTCTCGTAAGGCCCAACTGCTACAGCACAGCCATTTCCTTAGCCTTTGTGAATTCCAGCCCCACCACTCACCAAGTGATAGGTCCGGGCAAGTTACTTAACTACTCTGAGCCTTCTTTATTTTTTTTCCATAAGGCAAAACAATGAGTAATGACCCCATAGAGCTTTTGTGGAAATGAAATGAGATGAAGATAAAGTACTTCGTGTAAGGGGAGCACATAGTAAATTCTCAATGAATATTAGTCACTTTAATGACTCTGTATAAGCCCTCGTATTTGTCATATTTTTCACTTTATAAAGCACATCTGGTAACTCACTGAATTTCTATTCGGTGAGGCAGATAGGGCCACCATGGTATTCCTATGTGACAAAGATGCCTCAGAGTAGGGAGTGACTTATTCAAGATCAGGCAGTGAATAAGGGGAGATGAAACTGAAACCCACATCTTCTTCTCCCAAACCCAGTGCTTTTTCCCCTGTAAGAAGCTGCTGAGAGTCACAGGCAACTGCCATAGTTGCCCTTGCTGAACTGACCCTTGGTCCCAAGTCCAGTGGTGGCTGGTGGTGGATAAAAGTCAGGGCATCGAATGAGACCAGCATGTCTATACTCCGCAAGTAGAGGGGGAAGGCCAGGCCCAGGCAAGAGGTCTGGAAGGGCACATCTGGAAGGGCCGCTTATGAGCTGGGGGGCAGAGGGGGCTGGCTCTCTATGGAAACAATTCCTGCTGAGCTTGGAAGTCCCCATATCTCTCCAGGTATCATCAAAATCCAAAGCAAAATTGTATGCATAAATGCTACAGATATTCTCCTGCGGAGAAGGTCCAAAGATTTTATCAGATTCTCAGAGGCATCCCTGACCCATACAAAGGAAAATCAGTTGTTCTTAGCTGCCCCATTAACTTCCAAGTTCTGTTCCCTGGCGTGGCTTCCAGGAACTATGACCGTGACCAAAGGAAGTAGCCACCAGCCTCCATCTGCCTTACCTGGCATGGCCTTCATATTCTTCTTGTCTATATTTGTCAAATTTTCTTTTGTGAATAGAGAATCTTTATAGTCACTCAAAACAACAAAGATTTTATTTTTTTAAGTTTTAAGTCCATTATTTAACCTAAGAAACAAGAATTAACATGAGCAGGGCTTACCACTTTGTCTCAACAAATACAATTTAGATGTGCTGTTTCTAATGAAAACCAAAACAGAGCAAATAATTAAGTTAAAAACAACAGCATCAATTTAGTGGCTTACCAATTAGCAATTCACTCCAACATGTATTGAGTAAACGCTGAGCTCACAGAACACCATGCTCAGTGTTCCTGGCTTAATTGGCCTCTGCATTATTTGGCATGTCAGGCCTCTGTCATCTACACTGCCACGTTCCCTTGGTCTTGGGAATACAAACTTCTCTGCCTTTCTGGGGGTTCTTTGTGCAGGTTCGTATGCAGGCTCCTCTTCCTCTCCCTCTCCTTAGATATTGGCTCTGCCCACCGGCGCTTTGTTTTCTATCTGGCTGTCTCCCTGATGGATTCTTTTGCTTCCATGTCTTTGGCTATCATTTACATCCTGATGATTCCCAAATCTGTAACTCTAGCTCAGCTATCCTGAAAGAATGCTAGGTCTATAGAGCCAGCCTCCTACTGGATACCTCCATCTGAATGGCCTAAAGGAATTCAAACTCAACATATCCAAAATTGAGCTTTTTATCCCCAAGGTCAACCCACCCTCAAACCATGATCTACCTTTTGTGCCTCCTGTTAGTGAATCCAAGTAAGAACCATGGACATTTGTTTTCCTCTTTCTCACTGTCACATCCGGTGATCCTAAACATGTTGGTGCTTCTTCAATACCTTCAGTAACTTTCCAATGCCTTGGTTTCTCTACTAACTTCATGCATCAACATGATGGCCATGCCCTACTAATAGTTCTCTTTTTCTCCATTCTTACCTGCCTCAATCTATTCTTCATGCAGCAGCCAGAGTAATTTTCCAAAAATACAATCTAGATCATGGCACTGTCCTGTCTAAAACTCTTCAATGGCTCTCCCAAGCTTTCAGAATAAAGTTCAAACATCTGAGAATGTCTTACTAGCTCCTCTGTCTCTGACACCCCCGTCTCTGTCTACTTCACTAAACCCCATCTCCTGCCATCTGTACTAACAAGTATAGAGTTTCCAGCTTTGTAACAAAGACACGAATGTTACAGTGGCTTCTAAACAAAGTAGATTCTTTTATTTTCTCCCTAATGCAGCAATCTAAGTGTAAGCAATTCAGGACTGGTATAGGAACCCTGATTCCTCTCATCCTTTTGCTTTACTATCCCCACTAAGCAGCTTACATCTAAGATTGTCTAAGGTTGCTACTGGTCCCACCAGCACCTTCCATCAGAGCCGACAATGAAGGACTAAAGGGATAGGGAAGGATTCAGCAGATATAAATATATTACATCCAAGCACACTTCAGTGGCCATAATTTAGTTATTCACCCAAATTGACTTCAAAGGTGACTATGAAATGTGTTTTGCTGAGCATCCCTGTGCTAAGTCATATGTGTTATAACTTAAGATTTTGCAAATTGCACTCTGAGAAGTCTTTCTGCTTCCACTGGACTACATGCCCCTCCTGAAGAATTTATTACATTAGACTGTAATTATTGGGTTACTTACCTATTTTCTCATCCAGACTATGAGATTCTTTAGAACTAGGGTTCTGTCTTGTTCATCTTTGCTTCCTTAATATGTAGCATCACACCTAATACAAAAAATATTATCAATTGATGGTTGTTGGTTGGATCAATGAAAAAAAATAACCAAAAATAGGACCCCAGATTATACACACACAGTATGAGTTTAACTAGAAACAAACAAAACCTAACACAAACAGTTCTGAATGAAATATCAAATGTTAACAGCGGTATAGGGAATGAGATTGTGGGTGGCTTTCCTGCTTCTAGCAGCGTTATTTTAATTTGGGGAGAAATAATAAAAAACAAAGGAGAAAATTTTGCTCCTTTTAATTCATATTAGATATTTAAAAGTTTCACTTAAGAGCTGGCCAGTATACCCTTTTAGTGCTATTTCTCTTTTAAGCACATGGAGCCAACATGGAAAAAACATCTTAGGTTAACATTTGGAACTAGCATCACTAAGTCCAGTTTGCTCATTTTATAGATAAGAAAACTGAGGTCCAGAGAGAAGGGGCTTGCATGTATATAATCTTTATTATGATGATTATGATTATGATAAGAACATTTAATATGAAATATCCTCTCAATGAGTTTGGCATGTTGGTTTTATATACTGTAACTTTACTGAATTAATTAATTAGTTTAACTGATCAGTTTGTGGCTCTGGAGGACGTATCAGACTTGTTTTATTCCTTAGAAATTGCTTTTGATTATTTTTTCTAATTTTAATTGTTCTCATTTCCCATTATGATAAACCACCAGCCCAGAAACAATGCATCCCACTGTGTGCATGGCTTAATTTGGTGCCTTGGCTGGGGCATTGGAAATAAATGATGAAATCACTCCTAGTGCACCATTGCAGATGTCACCACACCACAGCATCCTGAGACAAGGCCATTTGTCTATAACTTTTCAACGAAGAGGCCTCTGGCAGAGTCCATTAAATTAGAGCAAGGCAGTCAAGTGTATTTCTTTTTCATGACATGATTGTGGAGGCCATTTTGCAGTGATTTTTAAAATATGAATTTATTCATCTTTCCACTTAGCTCTTTACCCATTGGTTTGGAATACATGTAGAGGGCACAGAGGGGTAAGTCACCTTATAAAAGATTTTAAAATCAAACAAGTTAAGGGGAACTAGAGGATAGTCTTTCTACCTCTCCCTGGCATGCCATGCTCTGGGTGGATTAGACTCCTTCATCATAAATACATTTCAATATTCTTAGTTCAGAATCTTTATTCACAACTTCTCCTGTCCCTTAAATTTTCTCTCCCAACCTCCATGCACAGGAAACCTTCCTGATTCTCATTGCTCTTCCTAGTCTCATTTACCTCAGGACTCCTACTTGATTGTCTATATACTTACTTCTTTTGCATTTCATATATGTGACCCTAGGTTGTGTATAATGATTCATGCAAGTCATCTGTGTTTCTCCAAACTGGCTTTTCTGAAGGCAAGAGCCATGTTTGATTCATTTCCATTTCTCCAGTGACTTGGACTCACTTAGCAGTCAAGAAATTGTAGTTGAACCAATAAGATCAGCTAAAATCCAGCCCTTGAGAGCAGCTTTACTCTGGGATTTTAAATAATTTTTTTAAGACTTATTTATTTATGCAGATAAGAACTAGGGTGTAGGCCTGGGGCCTGGGGGGTGAGAGGATTCACCGGAGACAGAGTGGGGAGCAGAACAGGCAGATCTACTGAAATACACTGCTGAGGGGAGCAGTAGGCACGACAGGAGAGGTCTGCTGTGCCTGTGGGTTAGCTCCCTGGCCAGGGATCAAATTCATGTTGCAGTGGCTGGTGGCAGCTTGACAGAGCTGTGTCTTTAACTGCTGTGCCACCAGGGAGGCCCCTACTCTGGGATTTTAGTGAAGATTCTTTTCCAAGCTAACTGAGAGTATCCAGCACTTACCCATAGATTTTTTTTTTTTTTTAACCAGGTCACCCTTTTAGACTTTCAACTCAAGGAAAAGTAGAAAAAAGAGTGCAGGATTTGTGGGGAGGAGTCCTGCGTGCCGGTCCAATTTCTAGCCACTGCTAATTCAGAGAGTCATTTTATGTTTTTCAACAAGTTTTTTTTTTTTTTAAATGAAAAATGCCTATTATATTTCACAGGTTATTGTAAGGACTCAATGAAGTAATTTACCCAGAAAATTTGGAGGTAGATTAAAACACAAAAAGGAGGCTTTATGCTCCTCTGATTATTCCTTTCTCTTCTCCACTTACAAGCACCACTATTTTTCTGTTTCCTTTCCATGTCGGGCCTATCCACAGCATTTCTATTCACAAACCTCATCCCAGCACAAGAACTCTTCCCTGCAACAGGCAGCAGTCTCTGAAAGTTCAAATTTCGAACCGCAAATGGAATCATTCAAGAATATCAGGGCCAGAACCATGAATGGTATCTACAATGAGGGTTCAGAAATAGTGATAAAAATAAAATGCCCTCCCATCCATTACTACAGAAAGTCAATATACCCTGAATGTATTTATTTTAGCAAAAGGAGTGTTTAGATGATGAAAATAAAAGGCTATATACCATGGAATTGGTTCAAATTGTCCTGGGCAGTTGTGTAAAGATCCAGTGTTTAACTCCCTTTATTCACAATGTTGTCAGTGCCTCAGCATCCTCCATTTCCTTATCTATGGTTAAAACCACTTGGGAGTGGGCCTCCCCGGTGGCGCAGTGGTTGAGCGCTGGGTTGCGAAGCTGCCCGCGGCCTCTGCGGCGCCGGTTCGATCCCCGGCTGCTCCCCGGCCACCAGAGGAGGGTCCCACATGGCGCGCAGACCTCTCCTGCCGCCCGCTGCTCCCCTCAGCAGTGTCCTTCAGTCCTTCTGCCTGCTCTGCTCCCCGCTCTGGCTCTGGTGAATTCTCTCACCCTCCTGCGCTTCTGACTGTACCCAGTGCATGTATAAACAAAACAAACAAACAAAACAAAAAATAAATAAATAAATAAACATGCCTCTATTAAAAAAAAAAATTAAAAAAAAAAAAAAACCACTTGGGAGAGCCTCAGAATATTTCTGCACACTGTGCGTGTATGTATGTGTAGGGTCCAGTCAAAAACAGACAGCATGGATCCTACATCTTTCCACTGTTTAATGTGCAGAATTTACACAACGTTAGTATTCATCTTATCTCTTGGCTATAGATATGGGGGAGCTCACATATGAATCTAAGAGAAATATCCTTGCTAATAAGATGTCAGAAAGGCCAAATTCAGATGGGGCTTTTCTGAGGCTCTTTTATAATGCATTATGTCCAGAGTCCAGAAAAAAATATAGAATTAGGTGAGATCTCGGAAGACAAACATCTCTGAATCAGGCACAAAGGTCACAGTGACAGGTTGCTCCTCCTGTCTCTTACAAATACCGCATCTGGTTTCATCTGGGTTGTTATGGTGATGGGATGGCACTCCACCTAGAGTAAAATAGGAATTGCTATTGGTTACAGCTTCTTTGCTCTCTTGTCTCCTTTATCTCTCCCCTCCTAATCACACAGTCTTTAACAGTCCTGGGCCCTCTACGTTAAAGCCACTGTAACCTCTTTCCCAAAAGTAGTTCACTTCCAGATGTTCCTTCTCTGATTCATTTCTTTTAGACTCAGGTTTCAGATTTGACTCCTCTTCACTACCAAAATCATGTACTGCAGGCTCAAGGCAAGTGGGACACATAGATTTCTAGGACACTCCCCTTGCTAAGATTTCTTTCTTTCTTTTATTTTATATATTTTTTATACCATTCTTCATTTTTGTACAATGTATGCTTTCTTATCTCGGTTATAGTCTCCGAGAAATTCCCACCTCCAACTCACCCATGTACCATCACCGTGGTCCCTTGCTAAGATTTCTGAGCATCCAGGCTTATGATTTCTAAAAGAGAAAACTGGACACACTGTAAACATATGCTCTATGATATTTTTATATCCCCTGTGAGATTTTCTCACTGGATTAGAGCTCAATCTGACACTTTAGAAGAAAATGTTTTCTTTGTCACTAAATGAGGAACTCAGTGGTCCCTAGCTAAGGGTTGAATTATACATTGTTTACTCAGCTAAAAGACATCGTCTTAAGAAAGAGCTTGGGGCTGGCATTAGCTGTAAGTGTAGACAGGATGGATAATACGACATAGCCACTTAGCAAGTCTACAGCATCTTGGGCAGACTTCGTAAGTGGGTAGAGCTCTAATGAATGGGAAGGAGATGGGCAGCCCCATTCTACACTGTGCTGGTCAGTCCATAGTTGGATTAGCAGATTCCCAGAGTTCCTGCTTTATGGAAGTCAGATAACCTGGATCCACAATGGGAAGAGGAGCAGGATGGATGAAAAGTGAGATATGTAACAGATTTGAAGAAACTGGGAACCTTTAGCTTGTAGAAGAAAAGGCAGTTGAGGCTCTGTAAGCGCTGCCTCTAAATAGCTATAAGATTGTCTTTTGGAAATGAGATCAACTGCTTTCTATGAGAAAACAGAAGCCATTGGCTGGAGATGGCTCAATGTTAAGTATACCTTTTCTAACAAATAGTTATCAGTGCAAAGGGCTGCCTAGTGAAGGAACAGGCCTCCCTCCATCTGGAGGAGTATTCAAGCAGAGATCTGACAACAACCCCAGTCAGAGATTTCAATTTTGAGGACTCAAACCTGATGGCCTCTGATGGCATCAAGTCTACAAAATTGTGATGGCAAGAGTCTAGAACCTAATTCCAAAAAGCAGCCATTTCCCCACCTCCCTTTCTCTACCTTGTACATTAATTTTCTCTCCTTCGTGCTGGTAGGAAGCAGGACTCCATGAGAGCTGGTAAGTGAGACAAGGCTCTGCTCAGCCCTCTCAGCATGACTGGCAATTAGCTGGACTCCAGCCTTCCAGTACTCACAAGCTCTCAGCAGGTCCTGATACTCCACTGGTGCTTATTTAGAACCTAGGGAAGGAGGCAGCCACAGGTAGCAGGGGCTTAATTCTGAACCCATGCTAACCAAACATTAACATTTGCATTTAAAAACAGGAGCAAGAAAAAAGAGTAATGAAAAACTCTACTCAATTAAAGCTGCTTGCAAATGCAAATATGCCTGACACAGAAGAGAAAGGGACTTCTGAGTGGCCACCCCTCTCTGCTGACATTTGTGACCAGACAGAAGAGGGGAGTATATACATGTGCTGGAAGAAGAAACTGAAGTGGGTGGGGGAGTGGAGGATGAGGAGGGACTGAAAGATAATTTTGTTCTATACCATGAAACCTATAATTTCACTCTGACATGAAAATTAGCTCTGTAGCTAATTAGCTTTCTAATATCATTTGCTGCCACAGAAAAGATAAAAGTTTATGAATTTATGAACCTACCTGAAAAAGAAAAAAGGACTGAAATTTTGCAAGAGGGGATTAGTGGAGTCAAAGCACAAGGGCCATTTCATGGGATTAGGCTAGTGGCTGCCCTTGTGCCCTGAAGTGTCCCCTAAAGGTAGGCCCTGTGTTGTGTCTGCACACCACCACCCCTGTAGCTGGCTTGGTTTCTCTGAGGATCCCTCCAGTCTTCAGAAAACCCTACTGGAAAGCATCTTCTCATACAGAGCTGGACTCTACCCTCTATATCTCCCCTCCACCAGTTCAAACTGTGCCCTCTTGAACCACTGAGCACACTTCCCTTAACCCTGCCTGGAAAAAGTCTAGTGTTATTTGAAGCCATTTAGGAATCAGGCCATGAGACCACTTGAGAGCTGCGTACACTATCAAATCTCTTCGCTTTATATCTCTGGACTGTGCTAGTCCCCTTAGCCTTCCTTACCAAGCTCAAAGTAATTTACCTAGCTTTAGAGCCTTCTGGAAACTTTCAGAATTCAGCTTGGCCTTGGCAATCTCTCTTTTATTTTTAGTTTTCTTAAAATATAATCAAAGTACATTAGCAAGATGGTGGAGTATGAGGTTTAGTTCTCATACTTCCCATAGAAACACGGATCTTATCTTAACAACTATTCATGGATGAGATACTTTTATGAGAATACTTTTATATATAAGAGTGCAGTTGAGAGTTTGCAACACGCAGATGAGCAAAATATCTGAGAATAGATGCACTGAGGAGGATTAGAAGAACAGTCTTACTTTACTTGTGCTACCACTCCCCCATGGTGGCACAGCTCAGGGTCAAGAGAGATCCCCTTAGTTTATGAGGAAACGTTGAGAGCAAAGTGAGTACTCAACTTTTCCAACTTTATGGGATGTTGCCCAAAAGACTAATTTTTGTCTTACCTCTCCCAGAATACTAAGGAAATCAGCGTGAGTGAATCATCTCGAAAGAACTAGGAGCAGAGAAAAGGGGTAGGGGCTCACAGATACGTGGAATCCTCCATAGAGAGTTATGTCAGCTCCCACAAACAGCACACAGATAGCAGAAGCCAGTTTGGTTCTGATGCAAGAGGAGATGCATCACAACCTTGAAATTTTCAGGCACAGCACTAGCTGGGGAAATGAGAGGCTCTCAGCAATTGGTGTGGCTCTACAGGATTGGGAGAATGTATACAATCTTACAATTTTCCACACAACAGGGAAGAAGAGTGGAGGGAATACATTCCTAGAAAAGGTCTGGAGAAAAGAAAAAAACCTAACATATGTAGTCAGGTTGAATGAAAGTTATTTCTCTCCAAAACCCAATCCAAAAAGACTAGAGGAGGTGATTACTTCTTCAAATATAAAACAACAATGCCAGGTCTCAAGGAATGCAAAGAATCAAGGAAATATGACCCTGACAAAAGAAGAAAATAAAGCCCCTGTGGCTGACCCCAAAGAAATGGAGATCTACAAACCGCCTGACAAAAACTTCAAAATAGTTACTTTAAAGAAGTTTGGTGAGCTACAAGAGGATACACATATACAATGAAATGAAATCAAGAAAAAATACATGAATAAAATGAAAAGTTCAACAAAGAGCTAAAAAACCATGAAAAAGACTTTATTAAGATAGAACAGATCTACCTTAATCATGGAACAGAGCTACCTTAATATTATAAAAAGAAGTTGAAGTTGAAATGAAAAGACAATAATTAGCAACAGGAAAACACAAAACTTGCAGTAGGTCAGTATATAGTCAAATTAAGAATAATTTAATATCAGTGCATAAATTCCTTTTAACTCCAGTATAGAAGTTGAGAGAAAAAAGTATTAAAATAGCTATAGCTACATAATTTGTTAATTGACAAATAATATGAAATTGTAAATTGTGACCTCAATAACATAAATATTAAGGGGGTGAAGAGCAAAAGTATAGTTTTTCTATCCAATCAAAGTTAAATTGTTTTCAGCTTCAAATAGACAACATGTTGCCAAAAAGATCATCAAATTGCTTTTCTACCCACTCCTCTCACTGCCTTGTCAGCTACTCTGGGCTCACTCTGAGCTCCACACTGGGCTCACTCTGAGCTCCACACTGGGCTCACTCTGAGCTCCACACTGGGCTCACTGAGCTCCAGGCTTCTGCTAAATTAGTGCTACCACTGTCTCCCTCTACCCACCATCACTTCAATAAATCATGGGGAAAATGAATATCTACGTGCAAAAGAATGAAAGTAGACCCTATTTGACACCATACACAAAAATCAACTCAAAACAGATTAAAAATTTAAATGTACAACCTGAATCTAAAAAGTTCCTAGAAGAAAACAAAACAGAAACACTTCATGGCCTAGAACACATACATTGGCCTAGAAAATGATTTCTTGGATGTGCTACCAAAAGCACATGCAACAAAAGCAAAGCTAAATAAAGGTTGCATCAGAATAAAATGTTTCTGCACAACATAGGAAATAATAAAGTAAAAAGACAAACTATGCAACAGGAGAAAATATTTACAAATCATATATCTGATAAAGGGTGAATATCCAAAAAACGTAAGGAACTTGTACAATTCAAGAACAAAAAACTCTAATAACCTGAGTTTTGGTTCAATTAAAAATTGAGCATTTAAATGTTCGATTAAATTAAAATTAAATTAAAAAACTTAGACATTTTTCTTTTTCTTTAAAATAAAGATTGATTTATTTATTTACGCAAGCACTGGGTACAGTCAGAAGCATGGGAGGGTGAGAGAATTCACCAGAGCCAGAGTGGGGAGCAGAGCAGGAAGAAGGACCGAAGCACACTGCTGAGGGGAGCAGCGGGCGGCAGGAGAGGTCTGCGCGCCATGTGGGACCCTCCTCCGGTTGCTGGGGATCGAACTGGCACTGCAGAGGCTGCAGGCAGCTTCGCAACCCAGCGCTCAACCGCTGAGCCACTGGGGAGGCCCCAGAGTTTCTTAAATGATCACGGATTTTAACAAATTTATTGTGAGATGTCTTAAAAAACAAATTTGAAAATGAATCAAGCAATGTTCCCTGATACTGAAATTGCTAAACTTCTCATGGAATATAAAAAGTAAATTACTTTTAAAACATCCTCTTCCAGGTTATGGGGCTTGTGGGACTGATGCAACTGTTCTTTGGCTACTTCTATAAAAAGGTTTGAGATATCCAATAATAGTACTCTTAAAGAATAATTAGCATCTTTAGAATAGGATTCATGAATATTACTCATCGCAGCTTATGGAATTCAACCAAAAGCACAGCCAAGGGACCAACGCCTGGTTGATAGCCAGAAATAGTCAGTCCTGGCAGTCTGGTCTGTGGCCTTAACGGTCCAATCAAGGAGTCAAATAGGACTCAAGAGGGCATGGGATTAAATGTTTCTCACAGCACCCCAAAGCCGGTCATTTGGCTCTAGTGACCTCTGAATTCATTGTTTTTCATTCCCAATAGTGCCTTTAACAACGAAGTCAGCCATAATTATTGTAATAAGAGTGCATACAGCTTTTCATGCTATCATGCCTTAATTATGAACAGATCTCCAATTTCTGTTTATATATGAGCTCTATCACATCTTTGGGTTTCACCCATATCTTGACAATAATTTCTGTCATTCAGAATTGCTCTGGACTCCCAAGTTCCCCTCACAAATGAATAAATGAGTCTTGTTCTCCAGACAGCCTTCCCCTTTCCTCACTGTTCCTTTTCTTGATGTGTGTTTCTTTCATTTCTCCATGTATCTCCTAACCCGCTTTCTCCTGTCTTCTGTGGACTTCGATTTAGCTGCCACAGCTGAGCCCATTCTGTAACCTGTCCTCTGAAAGAACACCTTTGACCCTGCTGTTTCTTTGCTGTGTCTGGTGTTTAGTC
Source organism: Talpa occidentalis (assembly GCF_014898055.3). Taxonomy (NCBI): domain Eukaryota; kingdom Metazoa; phylum Chordata; class Mammalia; order Eulipotyphla; family Talpidae; genus Talpa; species Talpa occidentalis. The sequence continues at coordinate 54,683,488 of NW_023605083.1, forward strand.
TTCATGATTTTATTTGTTTTTTCCATCTGATTCTTCTTACTTCCCCCAAACCTCTTGACAAGCATCATCATGATTTCTCCCATTGGTCACCAAACCCCTCCAGAAATATAATGGAAATGGGGGTGGGGTGAGAGGATGCCTTTAGAAAATTTGAGTGCAAATGGCACTGCTAACAAGCTATGTGACCTAAGGAGAAACACACAGCACCCCAGCCTCTATTCCCTGGTTTGTAAAAGCAGAATTATCACCTCAGTGGTCATGAAATGATGAAAGGCGGAGCTCCCTAAACTACACAGAACTATGCAGAAGTAAGCTGATTTTACATCCCTACTTTCATTTAGGCAGCTGTTAGCAGCTGAGTGTTCTTCCATTGACAGGGCCCAAGCTCTTCTACCAGCCTGCTTCCAAGAGGCATGCCCCAGTCACCCCAGCTTCTGTTTCACAGACAGTGCAACTGAGTGTTCATTCTCTGCAGCTGAATCTCACAGCTTGCTAGGTGTCTAGTCCACAGATCACTTCTCAAAATACCCCTGTGCATGTCTTATTTCCCTCAGTCCCTGGAGAAAAGCATGTGGTAAGTGGTTAATCCTAGCCATCTACCCACTCATATGCCTGGAGGCAACAGACTGGTCAAAAGGGCTTTGAGGTGTGGTGGACCTGGGTTTGAGTCCTTCCAGCTGTGTGATCCTGAGCAAGTCTCTTAACTTCTGTGAGCCTCAGTTTCTCATCTGTAAGATGGCAGCAATAGTACCTCACAGAATCACTCAACAGGTAATAATCACAGTGATGATGATTCTATTACAGAAGTGTAAGAACTTGTTTAAAGAACATCTAGTTTTACTGCTGCCCTTCTTGGACTATCACTGCTTCTTAACAACTTGTTAAGCAGGTCCTAAGGCTTCCTGGGCCCACTATACCATTTGTAGGTCCAAGCAGGGAACACCTTGAGTCCCTCCCTTTCATCTACTTTTCTTCTAGGGCATCTTCCAACATAAATCCCATTTCTCATTCCAGGTTCTCACTCCAGAAAATATTACTCTTGGATTATTTCCAATGGGACCCACTCACTGTTCCCCAAATAAGCCCCTCATATTCTTGCCCAAATCCTACCCATCTTCTACTCATTCTCTGTGCTTCTCCTGTTCTTGGCTGACAGGTCTTATCTCCCTCTCTTCCCTGATAGCTCCTAGAGGACAGAGACCCTGCTACCCTCACCGGCAGATTAAGAGGGAGGGTTAAGGTGAGAAGACTTGGGGAAGGTGGTACCATGACCCATACAGGAAGAGGAAAGCTAAATTACTAAAACCAGGGAAATTCTGAATCAGAAGTTCACCCACAGTCAGATAGGATTTTCAGGAAGGGAAAATACAGTCTAGTCTAAGAAACCAAGCAATAGAAGAGCTGTGGGGAGTCTTTACCCAGGAAAGATGCAAAGTATCCTCACAGGGCTTCCAATACACAAGGTTCTGTAAGATGATTAAAATTCGTAAATAAGGAGAAGCTAAATGTGAATGCAGAAGAAACAGTAGTGCACAGTCAGTGCAGAAACAGCCATCAATTAGGCCATGTGAAGAGCCTCAGAACACAGAGATGTGCAAACTGGGCTAGAGGGCTCTCCTCCTCTGGGAAAATTTGGTATATTTCACATTCTTTCCCCCCCTATAGTATACTGTTATTGTAATTGCCATTTTTTGGGGCTCCCAAAACAAAGCTGAGTCCACATCCTGCCTGTCTCCTTGGTGCCCAGCAGATGATCAGCCAGTGTCCTTCTCCATAATTGGGTACTGGTCCTTGCCTCCCACCCACATCTCCACACTCCTGAGCAAGCCCTTCGGATTCAGAAATCTGGCCTTGGGTCACAGAATTTTGGTTCTACCTCTAGCACCTTCCTAAGGCAGCACAAGCACCGAGCGAGCTGAAAGTCCCACATGAATCTCTGCTAACAGGGACATGCCCACCCCTTTGGTCCTCTTCCCTTCTCTGTGCAGGAATGCCTTCTTAATCCCAGCTATGGGCTCATCCTGATCCCCTGCTCTGGACCCTATCCTGGCCCAAAGGAAAGGGGAGCGTGAGGTCTCAGTGTAAATGTAGGCAACATGGCAACTCAGCCAATTCAGACCTAATCTCTGGGAGAGAAGACCCTAGTTTTTCTACTTTCTGGTCACTGCTATAGCAACAATGGATTTGGAGTTCTATCATCTTAAGAAATCACCTGCTTTCTTTTCTCCTGTTGCAATACAAATAAAACTTTTGCACAGTAAAAACAGTAGAAAATACATGTTTTGTCTGCTTTTTTTTTTTTTTTAACTTCACATTACAAAAACATGAGTCTCCATCTTGTCTAGTCTCTAGTGGTCCAGTGGCTGCATAATATCCCCTCAACCTGACATGTCACTATTTAACCAGCTCTCTATTTTTAGATACTTAGTTACTTCTAAATTGATGCTAAAGCACTGCAATGAGCTTTTTCCCCCCCCATTTGGAATTATTTTCAAGAAGAACTTTTCAGAAATGGAATCCATGAATCAAAGAACAACAGCATTTCAAAGGCCCTAAATGCATAGTGTCAAATTAAATTCAGCTGGGTATTTTTTGCTAATTTATATTGCTCTGAGCAATATGAAAGTATTCAGTTTCAGTACATTGTCACCTATATTTGGTATCATGATATCTAACATTTTTGCTAATTTAAAATGCATGATGGTATCTTACTTAAAAAAAATATGTCCTTCTTTAATCACTGGTGCAGTTGGAAGACTTTCCTTAAGTTTGTTACTGGTCACAATCTCTTGTGTACGTTGACATTGCCAGAATTTGTTCTGGTGGCCCAAACACAGTTTGGGTTTCCTGCACTTACTAATCTCCTTGACACAACTTAATCCCTCGACTTGTCTACCATTTAACCAAAATAAAAAAAATGTGTGTAGGAATTTTTAATCATGAATTAAGAGATTGTCACTTGCAGTTGAAAGTTGCAGTTCCAGTACAAACCCCTGTGTTTTTTTTTTAAACCATGCGACATTAATTCACTTTTCCTCTCATAGTGTCTCTTTTCTGTGCTGTCAAAAAGAGTAACACCACTTCTCCACTTCCTTGACTGTGTGATATGAACACTTTGGGCCTGTTAAAGGAGGGGTCAGCCAACTTTTTCTATAAAGGACCATAGAGTAAACATTTTCAGCTTACAGATGTCTCTGTCACAGTGACTCAGTTCTGCTAGCGTAGCATGAAAGAAGCACAAAGACAGTAAATGAATGACTGTGGTCCCATGAAGCTTTCCTTATGGATACTAAAATTTAATTTTATATTTGTATATAAACATAATTTATACTTCATAGAAATTAGAAAAGCAATATATAAAATAGTGTACATGATATCATTATGCTATAATATATAATATCCTTACATTGCATATATTGTTATCAATGTACGATTCTGTGATGGAAGAAAATAAATATAATTTTATTTTATGTAATTTTAATGGATCACAATATATTGTGCTTCTTTTGATTCTTTTCCCACCATTTTAAAATGTGAAATGTGAAACCATTCTTTGCTCATGGGCTATACAGAAACAGGCAGCAGCTGGATTTGGGAACCCCTGCTCCATGACCCCCGTCTAGGATAAGATCTCATGGATCAGTCAAAACAAATAGGTACACTGGACAGGTAATAGTTCTAAAGATGATTTCTAGTTGTGAAAACATGGGACAAAGGCAGGGAATGATCTGCCCAAGGACGGGCAGCTGGCTGGATCAGATCTGCTAGAACAAACCCTCGAGCAGTATCAGCTGCAGCTGGCAGCCTCCCCAGCCACGTGATCCCAGACCTGCTCCACAGTGCCCCTCCCAGGCCTGGACTGCCAGGGCCAAGACCACATCAACATTAACAGCAAAAGAGCAAACCCAGTTCTTCTGGTTTCTACAAAGAGACCCTTGATCTCCAACCACAAAGCCATGTAAGATCAAACACCGATTTTCCACACTCATGGAGATGTTCAGCGGTACATAGACGGGAGCTGAAATCTGCCATAAACACTCTGCAAAAACTCAACTTTTAAATCTCTCCAATTACAAACCTTCTCTCTCATAATGTGGGACCACAGCTACATCTTTCTTCTTAGTCTGCTTTTGAGGAGTTCTCACTCTTAGAGGACAAAACCAGCAACAATAACAAAATCACCACTGTCAGAAACAGGAAACATTACCACAAAGTGCAGCCCAAGTGGTAGGAGGAGAGAGAAAAATCATAAAGGAAGTCCAAGAGTTGATTCTGCCTGCCACAAAGTACCTGGCCTGCCTGAGGTTTAGTTTCTCAGCTCAAAAGAGCATAATCAGCGCCAGTATAAGAAATATACTTGAATGTGCTCTGTAAACTGTAGAGTGCCTTACAAACACTGGTTGACAGTCCCGTCGTCAGGCTTGTGCAAGCTCTGGAACTGGGATCCTGAATTTCTGAGCCCCATTCAAAAGGCGAAGCTCATCATCTTCTATTAAGGCAATGTTTTCAGATTTTTCCCCCAAGTCTGCATTTCTTTCCTGCATGAATGGGAAACTGAATTCATTATGAATTCCCCTGGCACCAGCACAAATCCAAAGTGTATGTGGTTTGAAGTGACGAATGATAGGATGCTATTGCCGGGGTTTGTGGGGGCTGGCAGCACAAAAGAGTAGGCCCCATCTTCCCCAGCAGTGGCACCAACAACTTCTGCATGGCACGGAGGCTGCAGCCCGCGCGGCACACATCACAGGGCCTCCCCCAGTGTCAGGGCTCGGCCAGCCCAGGGTCTCGGTCAGATACACACCCCAACCTGCCTTTCTGGGAACACAGTCACCTAGACAAGAATTCTTTTCTTGGGTTTGATCAGTCCCTGCTCAGGGCTTAAAAAGACTCTGCCTTACTTTGTCCAACCTGTTCATTTTCCTTATGGAGAAACGGAGCCTCATACAGTAAAGGTGATTTGCCCAAAGTTATATACACCCCAGTCTTAACATTTGGAGGCTTTGGTGTGGGTTCTTAGCCTATACCAGGTGAGCTTGATCAAACTGTCATTATTGAGAGATGATTAATTCTGTCCACAACGAAAACTAACATTTCAAAAGCCCTTTAGAGCCAATCCAGTATATTCACGATATGATGCTCACAGTAAGAAGTAGGATAGGGTGGGCATTATGATCACCTGCATTTTGTCTAAAAGGAAAGAGAAGCTCAGAGAAACTAAATAATTTACAAGTTTACACAGGTAATAAGTGGCACCTTCTGTTACCAAATACTGTATTTTCTCTAGCAATGGATAACTGCTTCAAATCCCTCAGTAATGATGCAGAATTAAAACTTGTCTTGTAAGATTTATAGGATATATGTGAGCATATGTGGGAACTAAAAACTTAGCAGCTTATGAGAACAAACATCTATGTTCTCCTACAATTCCAGAGTGTCGGGAACACGCGAGCCACTTACCTGGGAGGCCAGTTGAGAGTCCTACAAGCCTGCAGTCATCTGGAGACTTCAGTGAGTCTGAGGTCCACTTCTAGGCTCTCTCCTGGGGTAACGGCAGGCCTCAGGGCCTCACTGACTGTTGGCTGGAGGCCTCAATTCCTCTGTGCAGGCTGATGTGACCACTGACTTCCCTCAAATTAACTGAGACAGACAGAGTGCACACGGAGGTTGGAAAGGGAAGTCTTGCATTATTTTTTAATTCATCATTATTTTTATTTATGATATTTTATCTCATTTAGAGTGACATACCACTCTACATCACTTCTGCAGTATTCTATTCACTAGACACACGTCCTAAGTCCAGCCCTCACTCAAGGGAAGAAGATACTATGAGGACGTGGACACAGTGAGGTGAGGACAGAAGGGCCATTTGGAGGCTGGCTGCCCTAGGAGCCCTTTATAACTCCAAACTCTTTGCTGACACCCACAAGATCATAATTTTTATATCACCTGTTTTACTGAGAAGGCATTAAACTTCATGAAATTCACAACTCACAAGGCATTAAACTTCATGAAATTCACAACTCGCAATTTCGTATGGTCCAACCTAATTTATAGGCTCTGGTGGTTCTCAGACATTCACTAACACTCATTGATTATGTTCTCTTATTAATCATAATGTTGGTTAAGTCCTTTTTCTATTTTATTGTTATAGGGCAACCCCAATGTGAAATGGGTTGCCTGACTGTGGGTCCTCACCTGTGTGCTTAAAAGAGGCTTACGAGGCTCAAGAGCAGGCACACACAAAAAGGTTACTATAGGATATATTTACAAAAAGGGGAAAATGAAGAAAGGACTAACTCAGGGAGAAAGAGGAGAGATAAATTGGTGAATGTGTCCTGCCAGTTCTGCTGAGCTAGGACCCCAATAGCACACTGAAAATGAGCGAAAAACCAAGCACCCCCAAGGCTCACATGTTTGTTTATATACCAAGGCTGGCTGCTTAACTCCACCCTCAGTTCCCAGCAATCCTCCATTTATTTGGTGATGATGGCATTATGGGATTTGTAGTCCTTGGCGCCTTGGATCTCTTTGGTCTGGTGTGGGGTGGAGTCCATAAAACCTGTTTGTGGAGTTCGTTCAGGACATCCTTTCCCCAAACATTATCAGTTGTAACAGCATATGTGTTCACTGGCAAAATGTTAATATGGATATTGACACGTATTAACTAAGACAGTTTTGGTCTTTCAGAAAACACACGGTGGAAAATGGATTTATACTAACTCCCTGCTTTTCTGGGTCCTCCCTACCCAACCTCATCAGAGAGAAACAAAAATCCTCACACTCCTGCCCTAGGAAGTTACCCAGACTTTAGTTGTTGAGAAGGCACCAGGTGAGAGTGGGCTGCTCCAAAGATGAACACTAAACAACTTTTTTTGTGTTTTAAATTGTGAGCCTGCAAGGGAGGCAATCGTGGCAGCTATTTATTGAAGGATGAAAGAAAGAGAAGGACAGGAAAGAAGATCAGGATGGTATGAATATGAGTGTGACAGTCCTTGCATTTGTGTGTACGTGCAGGTAATATATAGTACATGTACATGTACATGTATGCAATGTGTAAAATGTGGATGGAGATTATATAGTCATGTGAGTTAGGTATTGTTATTAGATACATAATATTATCAATATGCATATGAGGTAATTCTGTGACGGTCAGCATTTCAGTGATCGTTTCCATTCCCACTGATTCCTAAACACATACTTTCCTACTAAGATACCTACTTAGTGACTCAAAGATGCTCATTTTTAAAGGAAGTTAGCGGTGTCTACATTCATTAGCACAATAGGCAATTATCTGTGCTCACTCTCCTCCTGACACTGCTAGGCCCAGTGACAGAGACAGACTCTGTGAGATCATTCAAAAGAGACCATCTAAGGTGTGATGAGGATGAAAAGTGGCTGCAAAGTTGAAAAAGGAACAACCCAGCAGCTTAGAAGGAATGGTGTCATGGTGGAAATACCTGATGGGGATGCCCTAATATTAGTTCAGTTAAAAATAAATAAAAATTTTAAAAATTGACACTGTCAACAGCAACAAGTGTTTGAAAGAAGGAGGTTTACTCAATAGGGAACAGAAATGTAACATAGCGTTTTCTCTTAACTGGAGAGAAGATAAGGAATGACAGTCTTCAAAACTCTTTCACCCAACCTCCGTGGCTCTTTCCTTTTAGATTTTTTGGATCAAACTCTGCTTTATGTTCTAGAATTTCTCCATTAGCTCAATGTAAGTTGTGGTCGCCTAGAATCTTTGAATTAGGTATGTTCCTAATTCATAGGCACAGCATGTAAATTAGGTCCATCTTCAAAATATCTAAGGACAAGCTCTCACTGTATTGAAAGGTCCATTCTGTATTTGAATCAATCTAGTAATTAGTCATTTCTTCATTGTCTTGAGCTGAAATCTGCTCTAATTTTCATTTCAAAGTCTTAATTCTATCCTCTGGGACCACACATGTCTTCTACATAAAAATTTTTTTTTTTTTTAAATAGAGGCATGTTTTATTTATTTATTTGTTTGTTTGTTTGTTTTGTTTATACATGCACTGGGTATAGTCAGAAGCGCGGGAGGGTGAGAGAATTCACCAGAGCCAGAGCGGGGAGCAGAGCAGGCAGAAGGACCAAAGTACACTGCTGAGGGGAGCAGCGGGCGGCAGGAGAGGTCTGCGCGCCATGTGGGACCCTCCTCTGGTGGCTGGGGAGCAGCCGGGGATCGAACTGGCAACACAGAGGCCGCGGGCAGCTTCGCAACCCAGTGCTCAACCGCTGCGCCACCGGGGAGGCCCTACATAAATATTTTTCATTAATAGATCATAAATTCAATTTTGGAATTACATCCAGCATTCTATTTAATGAAATTAGGTTAGGTTAGGAGAGGGTAGGATAGAATACAATAGAATAAAAAATATCAGAGTTCATAGCAAACCTGTTTGAGAAAAACAGGTTTTAGTTTTCTAAGTTTCGTTTTAGTTGTTTATAGATTTATGTTTATAAATCTATAAACAATTAAAATGTACATGGAAATGTGTACTAGCTTGTGATATAAAATGTATTTCTTATTCTGGGTTGCTGTTGAAAAGTTTGAAAAACCAATTCCTTCAGATAACAACTATGTCACAGAACCTACATCTTCCACCCGCTGGATTCAGTATCCCTTAAATATCTCTCATCTGTCTTGATTTCAAATTCCCTCCCTATTTTTTGGTCTCTCCCCACTGACTGTGCTCTCACTTGAACGTTCCTCTTACAACAGAATGCACAGAACCTCCAGGACTGGAGACAGAGGACAATTCATACCTTTGGGGCAGGGAGACAGGCCGATTCTCTGCTTCATTGTTTGCTAAGATCTCAAATGTCTTCAGCAGTGGAGAACCAAGATCTTTGACATTATCACCAGACAGCTTTTAAGAAGTTGCTTGTGGGAGGCTTGGATTAAAAAATATGCAATGTGTATCTACTCTATCAGTGCTCAGGCTAGTGCCGAGAGGCAGTAAGACCATCATCCTGAGCATACCAGGCCCACTCGTTCCTTATCTCATGGAATCTGTGAACTATGCACTATTATTTCCACCTCGTTTTACAATGAGAAAACTGAGGCTCAAAGAAGCAGATAAGGAATATCTCAACATATTTAATTCTGTCCTAAAACTTGCAATAAATAGTCATCAGACAACCTACAATGTGAGGTAGGAGACAATAGTGGGAGCTTTCAATATAGCTCATAAAGAACACTTCACTATTTTCAAGATGCTCTCAAATCTAATGATACATGAAGGGCAATTGATACTATTCCCATCTTCCAGAGAATATAGGCCCAGGGAGATTGAGCTCATTGTCCAAGAGCACACTACCAGAGGGGATAGTGTAGCTACCTCTGCACTGGATCTCAACTATAAAACCAGTGCTGTTTTTATAGGCCTCTCTGCCTAATGCTGCCAGATTTGCCCAGACTTACCGAAGCAAACAGTTCATTATCCTTCCTGGTTTATACATAGAGGGGAATCTAGGGTGATAATACTCGATCCCGCTCTCCTGTTATGGCCAAGATGTCATTAGCCTTTGTGATTCTAGGATAAGATTGTTTCTTCCTGTAAATGGCCATCAAGTTTGGGCCAAGTTGTAAACATTATTTACATCAACCACAGAGAGCAGCTGAATCTGTGGTCAGGGTGCCAGGGAATATATGAGAAAATCAGGCAGCCTTAATCTCTGTAGCATGTGGAAGGAAATAAAGACCACCTTGACTGATGGTTTACCAGATATTTCTGAAGAGGATTAAGTCTGGCTGCCACAGAAATGGCTGGGGAGTCAAGGTGAAGAGAACTCATTGAGGTATGGCCTTCAAAGTTTAAACTTCTAATCTCCAAGGACCAGAGTGACTTCATAAGGAATTCAAGAAGAACGCAATTCACTCAACATATAATAGGATCCTAAAATCCTAAGAATGTTTTCTGAAGGCCAGAAAAAGGAGAGATGTGTACCAGTGCCCGCTGTGGGATGACTGAAGTCTCAGGCAGACTATGCAGTGTTACATTGATAACTCAGGGCTACAAAGGTATTACGGGACTGATGACATTTGCAGGTGTTGACACCTACCCAAACTCATCCTCTAAACGGGGAGCTTAATAGATAGAAGCAAGTGGCTAAACATATCCATGCATTCACTCAAACTAGCAGACTGGCAAAGTTAAGTCCAGAAATAAATGGAGTTTCATCTCTGGAGTTAAAACTTAAATACTCTTATTGGATTTTTGAGGTGATTCTCCAACACCCCCCACATACCCACTGTTTTTCATCCTTTAGGTAGGGGTTGGTCTTTTGACAATAAGCCTGACTCGCATTTGCAAAACATAAAAAGTGAACTTCCAGATGGACTTCTCAAAGTGCAATCTAAACATGAGGGAAACAAGAAATGCAAAAGTCAAAGGCGAGTGGGAGGTTTTCTTCTCCCCCAAGTCTCTGGGGAGTCCAATTCATTCAACATGCTCACATTCTGGTTTCATTTCCATTTTCTATAATAAGAGATGAAGATGTAATATGTCAATGTTGATGTATCAGAGAGATGATGAATTCCAGGCTAAAACACGGCGACATCTGCTTGGAAACGAGATGGAAGAAATTAAGATGCTTACCATGATTATTTTCCTCCCGAGCAAATTTATAGTATCTTTGGTCTCAAGGGCAGAAATTCCAGACAGATTAGCTTTTCATCTCCTAGGTAACTCTCTGAACTGCATAGCTATAGAAATTCATTGCTTTAACACTGGGTGTCCTTATTAGGGAAATATCTTAAATTCTGTGCCAACAAAGAAACTCATTGACTACTAAGCAATAGTCATGAAAATATTTATGACATGGATTACAAACAGGTGCTCCAAATAGAACAAAAGCTGGGGTTATTCACCACTTGGACTAAATGGGAAAAAATTATTTACACCTAGCACAGTACGTTTTATGCTTTTAGTAAATATTTTTTTCTGGGTGATGTGTCCTTATATTCTAAGGATGGTAAATTTGCTTAAGTACCAGAGGGACTTGGCAAATGTAAATAGGGTTATATAAATAATAGGTGCTAAAGCAATAGAGTTGCCTATACTATATTCATTCATAAATTATTCAACAAAGCTGTTTCCAGCCCTTACTACATGCCCATGTTTGGTATAGGAGATGCAAAGATAAATACAATATGACCTTTGCCTTGTTAAAATTTGCTTCATTTATTCTTTATAAATGTCTGAGGAAGCTGTGAGGGTAAACGTGTGTCCATTTCACAGAAGAGGAAGCTGAGGCAGGGTGCGATCACCCACCAGGAAGTGTCAAAGTCGAGGCTAACATCTCGTTCGTGTTTCTTCTGTCCACTTCTTTTTTTTTTTGAAAGTGTTTTTCTTTTTTTAGATTTATTATTTATTTATGCAAGCACTGGGTACAGTCAGAAGTGTGGGAGGGTGAGAGAATTCACCAGAGCCAGAGCAGGGAACAGAACAGGCAGACTGATGAAATACACTGCTGAGGGGAGCAGCGGGAGCGGCAGGAGAGGTCTGCTACGCCATGTGGGACCCTCACCGGTGGCTGGGGATCGAATCGGCGCTGCAGAGGCTGTGGACAGCTTCACAGCCCAGTGCTCAACCACCTGCGCCACCAGGGGAGGCCTGTCTCCTTCTTTATACACTGCCATGATTGAGACCAGACCTGAAGGGCGTTTGTATGACCCTAGGGTCTAAGTGTCTCAGGATATCAAAGCTGACTTTGACCCAATCTTAACATCCCGATGCATTCCATCTTCATTTTTCATCCAGATGTTTAGCACTCTGTATCCACAGCTGTGGTCTCCATCAGGACTAAGTGGTACGTTACAGGAGTGACTGAAATACTCATTGAAAAACTATTCTCTTCCAAATGGGTTTTGAAATGATCCAATGGGGGAAAGGGTTTGGGCCTTTTTGAAGCAGCTTTTTTCAGAACTTTCGCACAGGAGTTGTAAAATGTTCCCAAAAATACTGCTTGGCATGAAAACCTCTTTCAATGCAAATGAACCATTGATAAAAAGGAATTTGTCAAAAGAGATGGGAGTTGGGGGGAGGGGAGTGAAACTCATTAGCCATTTGGTTGCCAAGGAAGCAAAGCTGCAAGAGCATCCTGGATTGGACAGGAAGACCTGGGGTGGAGCTAAGCACATGGGCCACATGGGGTGAATAAAGGACAAAAAGGACATTTTGCACCTTTCTTAGGTATTAGTGACTCATTTTTTTTTTCCTGATGGAATTAATATGTGGCTATTTTAAAACAACCATCATGGAATGAATATAATACAATAAAATGGAAATAATTTGGGGGTAAGAAAACCTACATTTGAGGATACCTTCACCTGTTAGTTGTGTGTTCTTGGGTAAGTCATTGGACTTCTCAGAACTTCCACTTCCTCATCTGAAAAATGAAGATAATAATATATATCATAAAGCATCAATATGATGATGTGAAAATGTCTTATTAAATTGTAAAGCAGTATGTGAATCCAAGTTTTCCTTTTCCTTTTCTAGTGACATAAAATATTCAAATCTAAACATCTCTGTGTTCACATATTCACCACTAATGCAATCTAACATTTAGCTGCTCTAGCCTTCCTCCTGCTAGCTCTGAATCTTTCCTAAGAATGAACATTCTGGGAGTCGGTTCTGTGGGTGTCCCCATGGCTTCAGGTCTGTGATCACGGACTTTAGGATATTTTCTGTGTCCCTGATCAGAAAAGCAAGTCCTTCAGCTAATCTTCCAAGCACTCACACACACGAGTAGTAAACACAGTGATTAATTCTGCTATCTGACAGCTATCTTGAACTTGATTCTTGATTTCTAACCTCTCTAGCCTTTTCCTGTACCAATTGCTCTCATTTCAGTAAAGAACAACTCCATTCACCCATTTGATTTGCTTAGAGCAAGAGTGGGATGACACAGAAACATTAATTCCAAAGGGCACCTGTACCCCTATGATTATAGCAGCACTATTTATAATAGCTAAGCTATGGAAACAACCCAAATATTCAAAAATAATGACTGGATCAAGAAGATGTGGTACATATACACCATGGAATATTACTCAGCAATCAAAAAGATAAACACATGCAGTTTGCAGCAACATGGATGGAGCTAGAAGGGATCATGCTCAGCAAAATAAGCCAGAAAGAAAAAGAAAATTACCAGATGGTCTCACTCATAGCAGGAATTTAGAAAACCTAAATAAGGGGCCAGGAAAAAGACTAATTAATACAAAGTAAAAATCAAAATCAACAAGCAACTATACACCAGAGACACACTATTGGGGGGATAGGAGAGGAAGGATTAGGGTCAAAATAATGGGGGGTACAATTGTATGGGGAATATAACCAAAATAAAAATGCATATATTGTGCAAAAATGAAAAATGATGTAAGAATTATATAAAATAAAATATTAAGGGCCTCCCCAGTGGCGCAGTGGTTGAGTGCTGGGTTGCGAAACTGCATGCAGCCTCTACAGCACCAGTTCGATCCCTGGCTGCCAGGTGAGGGTCCCACATGGCGCGCAGACCTCTCCTGCCGCCCACTGCTCCCCTCAGCAGTGTACTTCCTCAGTCTGCCTGCTCTGCTCTCCCTTCTGGCTCTGGTGAATTCTCTCACCCTCCAGAGCTTCTGACTGTACCCAATGCTTGTATAAATAAATAAGTAAATCTTAAAAAATAAATAAATAAAATATTTAAAAAGTTTAATAAATAAAAAATTGGGAACAACTTGGTTAAATATCTAAAGAATTATGCTGAAAAGAAAAAATAAATAGAATGTTTGCATTTATGTAATTTCATTTTATAAATATACAAATAAAGCAAAGATAATAATATGTCTTATCTTTGGATTCTAGTAGCAATGGACATGCTCTTTATCTTGGCTGTATCAGTATCAACATACTAAAAAGTTGTGACATTGTAGTATAGTTCTTCAAGATCTTACCATAAGGCTAAACAGGGAAAAAGAAACATGGGATGTCTCTGTATTATTTTGTACAACCACAGGTGAATCTACAATTATCCCCAAATAAAATATTTATTTAAAAAAAAAAGAGTGGGAGTCATCTTTGGATCTTCTATTCCATCCAGTCCCACCAAGACTCAACCCATTCCTCATACTTTCACTTCTACCTCAAAACACATGATGAACACAACCACTTTCCCACCTCCACCAGGGTCACCTCCTCCAACCCACAGCCTTCATTGTCTGGAAGACTACCCGAGAATTTTCACTGGTCTTCCTTTTAGCCTTCCCGTTTACAGCCTATTCTCCCTGCTGCAACCAGAGCTACCCTTTAAAGATAAAGGAGATAAAAAAAGATCAGTCACAAGACTTCCAATAGTTTGCACCATTCAGAACAAATGCCAACGTTAACCATATTCTGCAAGATCCCAGTTGAGCTGATCTGGCTTCCCTCTACCTTTCAATTTCATTTTTTCCCACTTCATTTTACTCAAGCCACTTTGGTGCTCTAACCCAGCAATTACCCTCCTGCCTCAAGAAATGTGTGCTTCTCACTCCTCTTAGTGTAATGTCTTCTCAGGCTATACAAGGGTCTCTCCACAGGAGATTCCAGGCTATTGGCCCAGCCTGGCCTCATGGGATTCACCGACTGGAAAGATGAACTTTAGCTTCATTAACGATTGTGAAACTCTTTAGCTTGCAATGCCTAGGAACTACCTCTTTCTCTAATTCTCTTGAAATTTTTCAGCTATGGAAGCTAGTCACCAGGAATGTGTTCGCAAATATCCTTCAAGTGTTCTCTCCTCTGGGCTGGAGACAAAAGTCCTAACCTCAGAAGCAAAATATGTTCTCGTCCTGAAGCTGGCAGAAGAGATGGGTCAATTTTGTACCAACCATCTAAGGAAGCTTCGAGCCTTGATGAAAGGATTTCCCTCCTGGCTTGTGAGGGACTGGAAATTATTCTTTCTGCATCTTCCAAATCCCTCTGAGGTGAATTATCCTTACTAATGATGGAATAAGTGAAAATCCTTAGCAAGACATTCAGATCTCACACGAATATCAATTCTTGTGGTTCCCGGTAACTCTCAGTATGATTTACACAGGCGTTAACCAATAACCAAAGTTACTCTTCCATCCAGAGTGTGCTGAGAGAGAAAGCTATTTTCCTGAAGATTGTTTCTTTGACATTCACACTCCAACAAGGATAGTCTCTTCTGGGTCTAATTTGACTTCTTTATGTGCCAAGAGGAAACTTTCTATCTGAAGGGCAGGCACACAGATATCTGAAGAGGTCTTTAGGAGGTACTTTATAATTTCCTTGAATATCCTAGAATGTTTGGAGAATAATGTGTATTGATTAACTGTCTCTTTCAAAATATTTAAAGTTCTCCCATCCTTTCATTTTTTATTTTATTTTATTTTTTTTTATAATTTTTTTTTTTATAGAGGCATGTTTTTATTTATTTATTATTTATTTGTTTGTTTTTGTTTATACATGCACTGGGTACAGTCAGAAGCACGGGAGGGTGAGAGAATTCACCAGAGCCAGAGCGGGGAGCAGAACAGGCAGAGGGACCGAAGTACACTGCTGAGGGGAGCAGCGGGCGGCAGGAGAGGTCTGCGCGCCATGTGGGACCCTCCTCCGGTGGCCGGGGAGCAGCCGGGGATCGAACCGGCGCCGCAGAGGCCGCGGGCAGCTTCGCAACCCAGTGCTCAACCGCTGCGCCACCGGGGAGGCCCTCCTTTCATTTTTTAAAAAAGGGAATTAAAAGAGAAGAAAAAAAGATGACACAGACTCAGTCATCCATGATTTCTCACTAAAGGATTGTGGTCTAAAATCCCATAACATGTATTAGAGCTGCCCAATGACAGTGGAAGCTGCCCAATGGCAGTGGAACCCTTGACTTCAGAAGTCAAGGGTTCAGATCAGAACACATGACCTTTAGCTGCCCAGCACAGAGGGAAGTGGAGGCCTCTCCTACCCTCTGTTATTTAGCCTGAAAGCATGTGCTAAGCCTCGGCCAGTGTTCTAATAGCAAATTGCTTCCAACCAGTGACTGGTCACAGAAAGAGCAAAAAACAAAATCTATGACCAATGATATGGCAGAAGAGTAACACCAGCATAGCTGAGGTTTATTTTTCACTATTATGTCCTATTTGCAGGGTTTCTCACCCTCTTTTTCTTGCAGCCCAGTCTCACCTGGTCATTCCAGGCGATTAACACTGGCAGATTTAGGGACCTATTGGTGGCACAGCAAAGCCAGGGCCCACAGGGTGAATTTTGTTAGTGAAAAGAGCACAGGAACTAGAGACAGAAGACCAGGGCTCCATTGCTGATTGTTGCTATGAGCTGTGTAATTTTTACAAATCCCCTCATTTTCTGAGTCCTATTGCTATAACTATATAATCCAAAATCAGCAAAATTCAAAGAACTACTCTTATGGAGTAGGCAATATCACCCTGCATTACAGGTGAGGCCTATGGAATTAGTAAGGAAAGAATGGAGACAAAGCAAAATTTCTCCAGTTATGTTTCTAGTGTCTGTCTGTACCTGCCCCCTTGAATAGCCTTGACTGTGGAGGGAAAGGAGCGATCAACCACATGCTTATCACATGATTTCAGGCTAAATAACAGAGGGCAGGAGAGGCCTCCACTTCCCTCTGTGCTGGGCAGCTAAAGGTCATGTGTTCTGATCTGAACCCTTGACTTCTTAAGTCACTGGATAGTCTTGCTGGTCACCCTAGTGTCGGGGTCAGATGACGACATGGCCTCAAGGGGTCACGGCCATGTCTCCTGTTTGCATGGCCCAGTTCCAGATTCATCAGGAATAGGCGCTTAACTTCCACTGTCATTGGGCAGCCTCTATTATATGTTATGGGATTTTAGACCACAATCCTTTAGATTTCCCAGCAGTGAGAAGCCTAGCATCAGGTGCACACAGAGAGGAAAACTACAGCATGGAGTGACTGCTGTCCAGCCCAACACACAAGACCACAAGAAGGGTGTTCTTACACCCTCCTGGCTTCTAAGGTGAAGGAAAGGCTGGTCCCTGAATCTCTGGGGGCCACTGTAAGTGGGTGTGCCTCACAAGTGGAAACAAGGGCCTCAATTCATCAAGGGATGAAACAAGTCTGGGACCTTCACTTTGACAATAAATGTTTTCACATTAAAAGTGCACTACTTTCAATAGTCAAGATAGATATGGAAACAACATAAATGCTCCCCAAACAGATAATTGGATAGGGAAGATGCGGTAATATATAGTAATGGAATACTACTCAGCAATCAAAAAGATAAACTTATGCCATTTGCAGCAACATGGATGGAGCTGGAAGGGATCATGCTAAGTGAAGTCAGAAGAAGAAAGATAAATATTGGATGGTTTCACTTACATGTGGAATCTAGAGAAACCAAACAAAGGGTGAAGAAGAAAACAAAACTTGCAAGCTGACCATAAATCTGAGGCATGCAGTAGGGGAGGGGGAGGAGGAAGGGTCAAAACAGGGGAGGAAAGAACATAAGGGACTGTGGTGGTGGATCATGGGTGCTGTGGTGATGGTTGGACAACTATGGGGATCATACCTGAGGGATGAAACCAAACACTGTCCTAAAATTAACTGCAATATAAAAAAATAAATACACCCAAAAAACACATTAAAAATTTTACATTAAACTTCCTCCACCCAGCTCAGTTTCAAGTGAAAGGAAGCAAAAAATAACAGGCCCTGAAACCATTTTCTCTTTTTTAAGGTACCCTTTGAGGAAGTTAGAGTTATAACAAAAGAAGCAAAACAGGACTTTTGTTTTGGTCTTTCCTCCAGCTTTCCCGTAACCCTTGAGGCCAACCTCAGTGCCAGCCCCAGTCTCACCGCTAATCTTTGACAGAGCTCAGCTGCAGCCTCATCTCCTCAGGGAATCCTTCCCATACTCCCCAGGGTCAGGGAATCACTCTATTTTTCTGGGTACCAAAAGCACTGGAATCGCTCCTCTATAGCACGCTAAGGGCCTGTCTCCCTGCAGCTCTGCAGTTTTGATCACTGCTGAGCCCACAAAGCCTAGGTCAGTGCCTGGCACGCGGTAGTAGAAGCTGGATAAATATGTGTTGGCTGAGCCACACCCTGCTCACTAGTTTCTCCTTCCTCCCCAAAGTCTGAATCATCCACCATGAAGAGCTATTCACAGAGCACTTGCAGCGTGTGGTATCATGTTGTGTGACACGGAGTCCAGGAAGACATCTCCACTCCAAGAGTGAGGTGACATTAGCTAATGGGTGGCTGCCATGTGGCATCTTGGAAATGCTGTATTTACAGTGTCATAGGACACTCTGCTTTAAAGCTCAATTTTCCCATCTGCACAGTGGGGATGTTAACACCTAATGTGCCTACTCCCACCCCGTAGTTATTCCAAAATAATACATAGATGAGAGAAGTTTATATATTGTGCAGCATCTTACTATGAATGTCCATTTTTTATAAGTGATCTGCGAGGCAGGTGGCTTTCTTTAAGCCCTAGAACAAAGCTGTCTGTGACTCTCCTTAATCCTCTTCCTCCCAAGTCACTCAGGGGCCTGTAATCCTAGAGTTCCCAGAGCCTAGCTCCTCATTTACTAAATGGGGAAATTGCGGCCCAGGCAAGAGGGGGGTCTACCCCAGATTCCACATGGAGTCAGGGCAGAGCCAGCAGGATGGGGACCTGAGTACCTGGTCCTTGTCTCCCTCCCCTGTGCTGGCCCCTCCCTAAGTCTCCCTAAGTCAGTCTCCTCTTTGCCGGGTGGCTTCTTGTGGCCCTCTGGAAGCCAACCCTACCCACGCTGCACTGACTACTGGTAGAATAAGGTGGCAGCCCTCTTTGCTTGTGAAATATGAATGTACTACACATAGGGTTGTTAGAAAGCTGGACATATTTTTGTGAGTGATGATCTGACCCTCAAAATTATACTTCTCAAATTTTCCATTCATGGGTCATTTTACTGAAGTATTTGGTCCTCAGCGTCTTCTCTCACTCTCACAAAAAGAAAGCTTTTCCCTGTAGAAGAGGATTTTTCAATTCATAGTGACCTGATTATTTCATGCCTGGAGAGGAAGTGTCTAGCAGATGGCAGCCCGAGGCCATGGTGCTGCAGGCAGGCACAGGGAAAGGGGCCCATGGAGGAGGCCCCCACTCAGTGCTCTCTCTGTAGCATCTGTGACAAGCCCTCAGCCTGACATACTTAGTTCTTAGCCCACAATAAGGGTATGTGCTGTGCCGAATAGTGTCCCTGCAAAAGTCATGCCTGCCTGGAACCTCAGAATGTGAACCTTTTGGGACATAGCCTTTGTAAGTGTGACTAATCAAGATGAGATCCGGCTGAATTAGAATGGGCCCTACTTCAATGACTGCTGCCCTACTGAGTAGAGAAAACAGACACAGACACTTAAGGAGAAAGAACACCACAGGATAATGGAAGCAGAGATTGCAATGATGCAGTCAAGGAACACCAAGGATTTCTGGCAACTACCAGAAGCTCTGAAGAGGCAAGGAAGGATGTGTCTCTAGAGCCTTTGGAGAGCATAAAGGTGGTCTTAACACCTTGGCTTCGGCTTTCCAGAGTTCCCACAACATAGACTATGTTAGAAAGGGTTTCATCCTGTATCTTTGATATTTATACCAACAACACAAGAGCGTAGGAAATCCTGTGATAAGTCTCCAGTTTACAGGGGAGGCCGCTGGGGCCAGAGATACAAGGCAAATGCCAAGATCACAAGAGTAAGCAGTAGAGTTGAGATTCAAACCCACATCCATGTGAAGTCAGGCCCAGAAACACAACCTCAAAGAACATGAAAGTTCTCCCCGTGTCCCCCCGCTTTTACTCCCTCCTGTGGCAGGGGAGGAACGTCAGGACTCTTTCCCAGCATCACACAGAGCCGGACAGGCCTTTGGCACTTGCAGCACCTCGTCTAGTCCTGTTTCTGGGTGTCAAGCTGACCCTTCTCAGATCTAGCTTCCTGCCTCTGTGGGGACCAAAAGAGACTCCAAAAATCTCATTGATCTTTGGTAAGCTAGAAAAATAGTCTTGATCTAATAAGACAAAATTGGACTACATTGGAAAAGGTGGAGTGCAGTCAGCTTGTCATCTGGCCTTGAATGTGAAAACACTTCAACTAAAGTGGTTTCTCCTAGTCATTAACCCTCCTAAAGAGAAATTTATCTCAAAGTCATCTCCCTTAGAGTGCTTTGAAAATTAGATGAGATTAAAATGAGGATGTTAAAATAAAATTAAGCAATTGTTTCAGGTGGCAAGATTTTAGTTTCTTGAGCTTGAGCCTAGACTGTCAAGATAAAGAGCTCTAACTATTCTAAAAACTGTAGGAGAGGTCATCAGAAGGCTGTGAGTGAGGTGTATGGGTGCTGAAGAAAGGTTAACTTGGCAGCCACAAGAAGGATGGTGAGGAGATGGGATGCCATTTGAGGAGGCTGTGGCAAAATAAATAAATAAAATCCAGAGAGAGCTGAGCTCAGAGCTGGGCAGGAGAGCAAATCACAAACATGTGGTGGATGGTCAATGCCATTTACTCTGGGCTGGTTGTAGGGAATCAGAAAGGGATACGGTCTGGATTTTAATAGTCAGATGAAAGTGAAAGAGCAAAGGTAGGCAAGAGGACAGCCCTGAAGTTGATGTGACCGTGGGAAGCCCAGCCAGCTATATGAATCCTCACCAATACTAATTACTTTCTGCTTTTTCTGTCAGTAAGCTATTCTGGCTTATACTCATTTCTAGACGTTGATTTAAGGACGGAAATAGAAACATCCACCTTGTTTAAACCATTAATACTCTGGGTTTTCCGTCCCTTGCAATCAAGTGTAGGGTTCACTAATAGCAATGTTGGGGTTTTCATATCCCCCACAACTTTATTCCCCTTGGAAGAGATAATTGCCTTGCTCTAGAACATTCCATAGTTTTGAAATAAGTTTCTTCTCTTTCAGAATCCCCATGTACAATTTGTTTCTGAAGTTCACAGTTGTTCCCTTAAAGATAAGTTTTAGATTTGCCTTTCCAGTCTGGTGTCCTTGCCAGTGTTCCTGTTTGAGTGAGTATCGTGTCGACTGCTCACCCAGTACTGGGCCTCACCTCTCCATCCCACCTGTACAAACACAATGATGGGTGCCATGTCCTGCCCTGGGTGACAGCCCTATTACGGCCCCAACAATCCCCAGTGTCCCACTTGACTTTCAAGATTCTCCCAAATCTGACTTTAATTAATCTGACATTACCTCCCACCTTTTGCCAACATGAATTTTAGTCCAAATTAGGCCCATCTTCTTTCCGAAATACCATGGCCATTCCCAGCTCCACAATTCACTCCACTGATTCTGTGTGGAATATCTTCTCACCCTTCACCTGGGTGGGTACTCGGCTACACTTGGCTATGGAGCGTATTTAACCATTTGTCTTTCAAGGGCTTAAATAAATCAGTAAGCTACCTGGTAGGAACAGGTATGACTTGAGGCAAGACAAAATACATGACTATAAAGTAAGCTATCAGCCAGCAACTTAAAAGCAGAGAGCCTGGCTATTGCCTCCTCCACACCAGTTCCCTCCTTATTCTGAGAAGCATGATCAGTGCTGAACCTAGAGAGATTCTCCAAATGAGGGAAGAAAAATAATGCCAAATGAGAGTGAAGTCATTTTTAAAATTCAGATAAATAACTAAAACTATGTGCTAAAATAAATTCTCACACAAAAATATGATTGAACTTAAATATTAGAACCTATAATCTCACCCCTACTAGGATAGTTACTATAAAAATCAAGATGAAAATGCATACATTGTACAAAAATGAAAAAAGATGTAAAAATATATAAAATAAAATAAAAAGTAAATATATAACAAGTGTGGATGAGGATGTGGAGAAAGGGGAACCCTGTGCTCTGTTGAGAATATAAAGTGGCACAGCCACTGTGTATGGCAGTTCCTCAAAAATTAAAAATAGATCTACCATATGATCCATCAATTCCACTTCTGGGTAGATAGGGTTGAAAGCAAGAAATTGAAGATGAAAAGATATTTGTACATCCATGTTCACAGCAGTATTATTCATAACAGTCACAAGTTGGAAGTGCCTATCAATGAACAAACAAAATGTGGTATATGCACACAGTGGAATATTACTCAGTCTTTAAAAAGGACAGAAGGGCCTCCCCGGTGGCGCAGCGGTTGAGCGCTGGGTTGCGAAGCTGCCCGCGGCCTCTGCGGCGCCGGTTCGATCCCCAGCTGCTCCCCGGCCACCGGAGGAGGGTCCCACATGGCCCGCAGACCTCTCCTGCCGCCCGCTGCTCCCCTCAGCAGTGTACTTCTCCATCAGTCTGCCTGTTCTGTTCCCTGCTCTGGCTCTGGTGAATTCTCTCGCCCTCCCGCGCTTCTGACTCTACCCAGTGCTTGTGTGGACAAAACAAACAAACAAACAAATAAAAAAATAAAACAAGCCTCTATAAAAAAAAAAAAAAATAAAAATAAAAAGGACAGAAATGTTGACACAGGATACAACATGAAAGGGCCTTGAAGACATTATGCTTAATGAAGAAAGCCAGTCACAAAAAGACTTCCACTTATATCAGGTGCCTAGAATAGGCACATTCATAGAGTGAAAGTAACATGATGGTTGCTAGAGGCTAGGAGGAGGGGAAATGAGGAGAGATTGCTTAATGGGTCCAGAATGTCAGTGTGAGACGGTAAAAAGGGATCCAGAAATTGGTTGCACCACAATGTGAGTGCACTTATGACACTGTACACTTTAAAATAGTTAAGATGGCAATTTTCATGTTCTGTGAACAACGTTAATGAGCAAAAATAGCTAGTATCTACAAGGTTTGGTATTCAATTTTAGTGACACATTTGAATCACCTGGGGAATTATTAAAACAAATATTGATTCCTCTTTCCTCTTCTCCTCCTTTAGAAATACTTATCTAATTGGCTTGAATGTAGGTCTCGGATGATTCTAATGTGTAACCAGGGGGAACACTGGTGTGGGTACTGGAAGGGGGTAAGTCACTCATCTCCATATATTTTATAGACATAGAATCTTAGAAGAAATGTATGAGAGGAAGAAGGAGTTGGGACTTCAGTTTGACTTATCTAAGGTTGATTCCCCTCCTACTACTTCTCAGTGCCTGGCCAAGTGTTCTGTCCACCATGACGCCTGGCACACAGCAAACTGTCAGTGGATATTTAACTAAACAAATAACACTGCTCTGTGGGAGCATGAAGATATGTTGTCACATTATCCCAAGAATTAGCTACTAGAAACAATAAAGGAAAAGTCATAAAATAGTTCTTGGCACATAGTAGGCATGCAATAAATGACAGATACTATTACAAATATTGTGGAAAGACCTTCAAAGATGTCCTAACCCAACCATCCCGTTTAGCAAATGAAAACCTCGGGAGCCAGTTAAGAAGGATTCCTTACCCAGTGTTCATTCTGATAAAGCATAGCCTTCCATTTTCTTAACTCTTGGTGTCTGAGTGTTTTAGTGTAAGTGCCTACACCAAGACTTCCAGAAATCAAGGTTGCTGTTTAAACTGTCACTTATAACAGGAATTGGGATGCACTCAGATAAGCCCTCAGTAGCCTCACTCAGCAACGTCAGGTGGCAGAATGTAACACTTCAGAACAACCTGTGGAACAGCAAATCTGAGACGATGACTTTGATACTGCACAGGTCTGAGTCACTCTGTATGTGTACGGAAAGCAATTTCCTGGGGTTCCCCGAGGAGTAAATCACTCCTTGCTGATTTTCAAGGGTTTTGTATAAAATGAGGTTTCAAAGCTCCCAAGCTGTCAAGACATCAGTGGCCTGCCAGCAGCCTGCGGCGCCTATGGCTCTCAGTTACCCACTGAGCCCTGCAGTGTGCCAGCTACGCGGACCACCTGCGGGGCTTGTGAAAAGAAGATCCCAGGACCCAAGGGTGCAGTCCAGCAGTTTCATTTTCTCAGACTTCCAAGGTGACTCTCCTGATGCTGAAGTTGAGAAGCACTGCCATTCTCAGAACCCCCAGGGTTCATTTATCAGACATTAGATGTCTCAAAAAATGCTCATAATGGTGGGGATGTGGTGCTGATGATGGAGATGATGAAGAGGAAGATGGATAGAGATAAGTCCCAAGAATTACAGGCCAGCTGTTAATGCAACTACAAGGCGCAGTCTTTCTAGATCAACTTGGGAAGCCATTGTTTTCCCGACTTTTGGATGTGGCACCCATATATTTACCAAATGGACTGGGACCTCCATGAAGGTGAAGCTAACTTGCTTATCTATCAACTGTTTTGATTCAGCACCTGATCCTTGCACTTCATGAATTGAAAGGGGCTTACATATTTCCTTGAGGCACTATCTTCTAGTCCTGAAGCTTCTATACACATGCTAGCATTTAGGAGAGACATAATTTATCTACAAGTTCAAATTCCCACCACATGCTTCACTCACCTGCTCACCATAGCCACGGAGGGGGCCAGCTGATGGATGGCTTCTAAAGGAAATGATTCAAACTTTCACACATATATTAGAAAAGTTTAACACTGAGACTTCTTACAGTTTGCTATGATCTGTCTGGCTTTTGCTGCTAGATGGGAATACCAACCTATGATGGATGATAAAACATTGCTGGAATAGAGGGAAGTATGGTGCCAGCTAACTCAGATTTTCACACAAATCCTCTAAATAACTGGCTAAATATAAAGTGGACCTGTTGAAACCAACAGAGTACACTGGAAAAGAAATTTTAAAATATTCTTAGCTGGTATTAATCTATCCCAGGTGAATTTTGTTCTGTGCATATGCAGAGGGCACAGTGCAACCACTGTATGCACCACCTACTCTGTCTCCAGCTAGTTAATATCCTAAAGCCCAATGGTACAGTGCAGTTCCCCATTTGCTCACAGGGAACACATGCTTTCTTCTATTATTTAAATTTTAAGTCCTTTAATAGTGCTCGCTTCAGCAGCACATATACTAAGTTCTTTAATATACCTCTCCAAAAACTTTCTGATTCTGAAAAAGCACAATCCTAGCCAATTCTAGATAAGCATTAGAATACATTGAGTAAACATATTCAATTATTTTTTAGCATAAAGAGGCACACCATTTTTATTACTAGGACAAGTTTCTCCTTGAACCTTCTAAAATATCAAACAAATATTTGAAGATTCCCCTCTTTTGGATTATGCTAAGCAATATAAGTCAGAAGGAAAAAAGATAAATATCAGATGGTTTCACTTATATGCAGAATATAGAGAAACCAAACAAAACTTGCAAGATGACCATAGATCAAAGACATACAGCAGGGAAGGAAGGAGGAGGGGGGTCAACCCAGGGGAGGGAGGAGCACATGGGATGGGGGAGAAAGACCATGGGGGTCACAGTGGTGGGAGAACTACAGAAACGACATGTGAGGGAAGAAATCGAATACTGTCCAAAAATTAATAAGGTAAGAAAATAAATTGACTAATAAAGATTCCCCTTTCAAAGGTGCCTGCCCACAAGTCTGTCTATCCCTAGTTCTGTCTTGGTTTAACACCCTCCTACCACCTGCCCTGGTTCTCCAAACACCTGTATCCATGCTGACAGGCAACTCTGCTTCTAGACAATCAGGAATAGCTTAGGAAAGGTGACACTGGAAAAGGGCGTCATGATCTTCCCACTGTCAGGGGAGCAGGATACCCTGATGACGCCCCAGACACCAGCTACCCAAGCTGTCTCCTGGCTCTAGAACGACCCTGTGACCTCTCAGTAACATCTGGCCCCGGGCAAGTCACTCAACTGCTGGGTGTCTAATTGTCACATCTACACACGGGATGACAGTATGAACCCATTTATAGTGCATTTGTGAGGGAAAAATATGTGAGCACGTGGTAAGTGCACATAATTAGTGCCCAATATATTTTTATTGCCATCACTGTGCCTTCTCTAATTCTAGATTACTCCTTCCTTTCTCTCCACTCTGCCTCAGGTTCCTGTCACTTCACACCCAAATTTCGGCCGTGATTTGGGCCCGGGCAATGGGAATGCACCAGTAGATGTTAAGGAAGATTTCATGAAGGCAATGACATTAACGTTGGACTATAAAAAATTTCTTCCTCTCTTTTTGAGTGTTAATCAGAAAATTAGGAAAGGAGGAAATTAAGAATTACATAATCCCCTTTAAATTCTTTATAAACCAGTCAGGGCCCCTTCAACTTCCTTTTATATATGCTCAGACTGGTATATTTAGCTCACTCTCTTTCTCTCCTTATATGTCATATCTTCCCAACCTTGTTTTTATGCTTTAGAGCTTTTTCTCTAACTTTATCTCTTCTAAACTTTCTGAGCCCAAAGCCATGTCATGTGCCAGCTGCAGTAACACCAGGGCTTAGCAGAGCGGGGTAACACATCCAAATTTTCCTTGAGCTCTCTATTCTGAAGAATATGATTAACTTTGAAGAAACCACACACAAGACTTTAGTTAGGCAGAGATAAAACGAGATGGCTTATTGGACTCAAATTGCTTTTTATTTATGCCATTTCTGTCAGTGTCACACATAAATTTTAATTATACTAAAAGAAGAATTATGGAATAACTGTCAAGAGCAACGACTCTGAAATTGAGAGGGCTGCTGTAGACTATGAATGTTGTTCACTGCACACAGGCAACCAGCTGAGTGATTAGTGGGGCCTGAATCCTGCATCTCTCAGAAGTCATGAATCCTAGTTAGGACTGAATTTACTCAGAAGGGGCATCTTTTTCTACTCTCTACAAATTTACCATATGAGTATATTAGCTACCTATGGGAGGACTGACTAAGTAAGCAAATAAATGGCAGAAAATGTGATCAAGATTTCTCTTTTTAAAAAAGGAGTTTCAAATATGGAAAGGACATTGGAATGGAACGGACTATATCAGTGTGAAATCATGGTTTTTCACAGAGAGATAATTATGTGGGAGTGTGCATGTGTGTATGTCAATATATTGCCTTGTTCTTTCTACCAAGAGAATCGAATCCGTGACGCAGGAATAGCAATGATCACACCTAGTAACTCAGATGTTGGTTTCTAAAATACTATTCTCCACTAAAATGAACCAGAGCTCAGTGTAAAGATGGGGGATTATAGGGTTGGGACAATGAAAGTACAAGGTAAGCCAGGAACATATTTTGGCTCCAAAAAGTAAGAAGTGCTCAAAACTCTTCAGAATGTACCAAATACACCAGACCAGTTTGAAAGGGCTTCTTCCTTTCACCTGTCTCTAGTCTATCAAACATCCATGCTTCATGCTTGGTCAAATCATGGAAAATTTGAGCATCAAAATAAGTAATGACTGTCGTTTATTATAATCCATTGTATAAAACTAGAATCTGTAAGTCCATACAGGCACAAATGAGTAAATGAATAAAAAATGGGAGCAAAGGGGAAGCTATACCTAAAACTGAATACTAACTAATGTGGAATTAATGATAACACTTAAAAACTGTCATTTGGCAACCTTTACAATAATAATTGGTTCAGGAAAAATCATCAATGAATGCTAAAGTTAATGTGTAAAAGTCTGATGGGCAACAAGCTATCTACATAGTCTCAAAAAATCACCCTATAAAATACTTACTAAGTAGTAAATATAAAAATACTTAATTGTTGCTAAATACAAGGTAGTTATTAATTAGAGTGGAGAGCCTAGTAGACACCATGTTAACCAAATGATATAACCTAATATCACCATCATCTCACAAATCAACATAACGTGCTACCTGATTAACACAATACACTGAGAAGAACATGTCATGCTTCTGTGATTTTTCTGACTAATATAAATAACCTGAATCCAAACATTAGGAAATGTTAGAAAAATCACAATTGAGAGACTTCTACAAAGTAATGGTTTTACATTCTTCAAAAATATGAATGTCATGAAAGATAAGGAAAGAGAAAAGAACTTTCCCTACTGAAGTATATGATAACTAAATGCAACACATGGCCCTGGATTGCATATTGGGCTAATAAAAGACAATATTAGAACAATTGGATAATTTCTAATAGGAGTTATAGATTTTAATGGTTGGTTAGTGGGTACATAGGAGACAGCCCTTGTTCTTAGGAAACAGATACTAAAATATTGAAGAGCATTGGTACATCCCATCTGTAGTTCACTCTTAAATGGTCCAGAAAAAAAAGTATATATATATATATATATATATATATATATATATATATATATATGTATATATAGAAAGAGAGAGAGAGAGAGAGAGAGAGAGAGAGAGAGAGAAGAGGCAAATGTGACAAAATATTAACAGCTGGAGGATCTGAGTGGAGGTATATGGGAAGTCCCTAAACTATTAGTGAAAAATATTCTTAATTTGAAAGTCTTTAAAATTAAAAAAAAGTCTTTTAAAAAGATAAATTAAAAAACTGTTAGACCTAAAAGACCTTGAGAGAATTCATCACCAATAAATCTGAACTGAAAGAAATATGAAAGGAATTTCCTTATAAAGAAGAAAACTGATTCCTCCAAAACACTGGAATTCAAGAAAGAATGAAGAACAATGGTAAGAGCAAACAGGTGGGCAAATATACATGAACGCTGAGTGTGATGGTGACACTGTCTGGTGTGGGCTATGTAAAGTAACACAAACTGTGGGTGTGGCTGGAAATGTGGAATAAAGTGCTCTGCGGCCCCAGCATTGTCAGTGAGATGATGAAAGTGCTAATTTCAAAAGTACTAATTTATAGTTGACCATAATAGGTCATTTCATTTTCCAATAGCCATTAAAAACAAGCAATATATACAACACAAGCAATATATTAAAAACATATATAATACATATATGAAAACACACATTAGAGAGGAAAAATGGAACAAAAATGGAACAAAAAATTTTATTAATCCAGAATAAATGAATATATATATATATATATTTAAGTACTAAAAACTGCTATTAAAAAACAAAGATTATCAAACTGAATAAAAATTAAATATAAGCACCTAAGTGTAGGTGCTTTTAAGAGTCACATTTTCACACAAGGACACAGAAAGACTGAAAGTAAAAAATATAAGAAAGATACATTGTGGGCCTCCCCAGTGGCACAGCGGTTGAGCGCTGGGTTGGGATGCTGCCAGCAGCCTCTGCAGCGCCGGTTTGTTTCCCAGCCGCTGGGTGAGGGTCCCACATGGCGCACAGACCTCTCCTGCTGCGCCCTCTGCTCCCCTCAGCAGTGTACTTCATCAGTCTGCCTGCTCTGTTCCCCACTCTGGCTCTGGCGAATTCTCTCACCCTCCTGCACTTCCGACTGTACCCAGTGCTTATGTAAATAAAGAAATAAATCTTAAAAAAAAAAAAATACATTGTACAAGCACTAAAATAACATTAATGTGGTTTTACAAATATCAAAGTAAGTTTTAAGTTAAAAATCACTTCCAAACAAACCATAGATCTGAGGCACCCAGCAAGGGAGGGGGAGGGAGGGGGTCAAAACAGGGGAAGGAAGAGTACAAGGGACTGTGGTGATGGTGCTCGGGTGAGGCAGTGGTGGGAGACTTATGGAGACTACACATAAGCGGAGAAATCAAATATTGTACAAAAATAAACACAATGTAAGAAAATAAAAAGTTTAATGAAAAAAATTAATGCCAAAATACAGATACTTTTGATAATAATAAAAGGTTCACTTCACCAGGAAGATATGACAATTTCTAAATTTATACACATGCAAGACATAGTTTCCAAATATATTAGATGACATTTTACAAACCTAAAAGAAATAGTTAAATGTTCATCATTGTGGAAAACTTTAATATACTTCTCATAATAACAAATATTATTCAAGCAGTCGGTAAGAACAAAGGCCTAAATAATGCAACTAAAAAACCTAACTGAATTGACATATATAGAACATCCCAGATATAGTTGGGATATGTGTTCAAGTCCATGAGGAACAGTCATAAAACTGACATATGCTAAAGTATAAAACAAGCCTTAATAAATTTCAAAGAATTGAAATCATTTAAGGTATGTTTTCTGACAAGACCATGCAAAATTAAGTTAGCTATCAGTTATGAAAAGATAACTATAAAACCCCACGTTTATAAATTAATCAATATAATTCTAAATAACCCATGCATCAAGAAAGTAGTGATAATGGAAATTAGAGTATATTTTGAATTGAAAGATGATAATTATGCAGCACATGAAAACTTGGGGGGTGTTAACACTGAGCTGAGAGGAAAATAGGTCTGAAGCTTATATTAGAAAATAATAAGGACTAAAAAGCAAAGGTCCAAGTATCTATTTCAAAGACCTAGAAAAAAGAACAGCAAAATAAAATCTTTAAATGTGAAAGACGAAAACAATAAAGAGGAGAAATTAATGAAATAGAAAACAAATGCACAAAACCAGCAACAACCAAACCGAAGATTGGTTCCTTCAAAAGACTGATATCATTGATAAGCAACAGATAAGATTCATCAAGGAAAAAAAGAGAGATAGACATTGTATATCACCAGGGATTAAAAAAAAAAAGGAGGGTCTCACTACATAATCTAAAGAAATTTAAAAGAATGTTTATGAAAAATTTTGTACCAGTAAATTGGAAAACTTAGATGAAACTGTAAAATTTCCAGAACGCAAATTTTAAACGTGAATATTCTTATTTCTATTAAGTAAATTGAATCTGCTATCAAAAATCACCCCACAGAAAAAACTCCAGGTACAGATGGCTTCACAGATAAGTTATATCAAACATTTGAGAAAGAATGACTCCAATGTCATATACTCTGTTCCAGAGTTTAGAAAAAGAGATTATATTTTCTTAATCATTTTGATGAGGGCAGCATAACTTGGATCCCCTCTTGCTCTAAAATTCTAGGAAATTACCATAAGATATACGATAGTTAATTTATTGAGAACTCTACAAAATACCAGGAACCTAACTGTTGGGATTTTTATCATTAATATGGAATAAAACATCCTTTGGGGAGCTTCGATCAGTCCTGTTTCTGCCCTAAATATACTTCACATATTAGATGAGCCCATGTAAATTAAGCACATTTTAATGTAGTTTAAAAAAACAAGCTTTTTGTCCTTTGGGCGGAGGAGGTCAAGTAATGTACAAAACAGAACAAACATCCTTACTCCCACCCCAAACTACCTGATGCCCTCCCCCCCCCAACCCCCCCCCCCCCCCCGCCTCCCATCTCCACCCCCGGAACCTCCACTTAGCATGTCAGCTGAGGGTAAGGCAAAGACTCAGCGTGTCTGTTTTACACATTGCTTGAGACAAATGCAGTAGAATAAAAGCAAGCAAGGAAAGAGCTTCCTAAATAATGCTGGCAACTCCAACTGAGTTGTACTTTTCACTTTACAAAGCATTTTCATGTTTCATTTATTTACCAGAATCCTGTGAGGGGGTCAGGCACTTATTCCCATTTACCAAAAAGGGAAATTGAACTCAGAGGGGTGGTAAGTTGGCCCAAAGCCACACAGTGGGTAGGTGGAGTTTGAACCTAATGCCTTTGGAACCCCAACCTACCACGCAATCCTCAAGAGGTCAGGTAATGAAATCAGCTCATATGGGAATGCTCTGGCTGTGCGAAGTCACTGGATCTGGAGAGAGGAGGGCAAAAGAGAGATAGGTTGGGAGAAGACAAAGAAAAAATAGTATTTCTTGCTGACAGCATGGTTAACAGCCACCTTCAGTATTTGTCCTTCCCAAAGGTGAGACACAGTCTGCCTTACGCATGAGAGAATAAGTAGGTAAGGACCCTCACTCTCCAAGATGCCTGAAGTTTGCCCCCTTATCACGCTGGGCTTGGGGAGCATTGCCTCTCCTCCTACAGTTCTGCCTTCCTGGATCACTGTCTACCCAGTCGCAGAAACTAGGTTAGATTCACTTCAACCACTGCCTACACCAAACATCAATTCTAATTCTAATTCTCAATTCTAATTGATTCATTCATTCAATAAAGGTTTAAAAGCCAGTCATACATCAAGTCCATCTGAAATACTTCTTCACATACCACTAGGCTTAATAATTTATACTCTACTTGTGAGTCTCTCTCAGTAGACTGGGGGGTACTGTCTCTTAGCTCAACATTCCCGGCACCTACCACAACCCACAGCAAATAATAAGCCGTCAGTAAATAACTGAAGGAAAGGAGAAAAATGCCTTTCTCCTCTCTGCGACAGCTACTTATGGACTGCCACCTCCAGGCTTTTCCCCTCTGCCCATTCCGTTTACTGCCTGCATTAGAAGGATGCCTCTATGTAGCGCACATCTGAGTTCTGTGAATTCTGTGCATGTCTTGTCTCTTCTGGAAAAAAAATTCCTTAGTACATTCCTTAGTGTTGTCTCCATCCAGGCCTGCCTATCTCAGGCAGGAACAGAGGCTCCCTCTTACACAGATGTGGGACAAAACTTGCAGGCAATCCAACCATACATCCGAGGCATACTGTAAAGGAGGGGGAGGGAGAAGGATCAAAGTAGGGAAGAGCACAAGAGACTATGGTGATGGTTCATGGGTGCTGTGGTGGTGGGAGAACCATGGGGAATACAGCTGAGGGGAGAAATCAAATATAGTACAAAAATGAACAACAGTGTAAGAAAATTAAAAAGTAAATTAATAATAATAAAAAAGAAAGAATAAAAGAGATCTAGTTCTACACACCAGCCCAACCTCTTCTGCCTTCCCCACCCTGCTACTCCTGAGGTCTGGGGCTGGTACCCAACTGTCTGACCCTTTGAATATGCTTCCTTGTGCTGTATCTCTGGGCCTGAGCTGCCTCCACGTCCTGGAAGCGCTCTGTGAACCCTCTCCCTCTACACCTATATCTGGGGGCAGGCCCTCGTCCAGCTCTGATTCCCAAATCCCCAGCTCTGATTCCCAAATCCCAGGCTCCAGGTACCCATTTGCCCAGGTGGAGAATGGTAAGAATAGCACGTTAGCTCAGAATAATCTGGCCACGGTTCAGCCTCTTGCTTCCGCCCTCAGAAAACCTATACTTCAGCCACCTGAGAAGATTTTGTTTTGTTTTGTTTTGTTTTCTTTTTCAGTTTGTTTATTTTTTAAATTTTATTTTATATCTATTTTACATCATTCTTCCCTTTTGTACAATGCGTGCTTTCTCCTCACAGTCACCTGAGAAGATTTACCATCCCCTCAGATGCCATGCTTTTTAACATTTGCTGCTCCTCCTGATTGCAGGTCTCATCTGTCCACACACAACCACTGCAGTCTCCTTGGCCTGTGAAGTTCCTACTCATCTTTCAAGGCCCAGAGAAACATCACACTCTCTTTCCCTGAGCCTCAGTCAGAATCAAGTATGATCTGAGCAACTGCACTTGTACTCTAACACCGATGTCTCTCTGCTCTGACAGGGAATCCATCTTTCCCTGCATGCAGATCAGGAGCTCCAGGAAGAGGACACCTGCCCTGTTCAGGGCGCCGTACCGAAAGGCTAGCTCTGTGCATTAAAAGCAGGAAAAATGCCTTTGCTGAATGAACAAAGTTGGTAGGCATCAACAGATTGTCTCTTAACAAGTGAATAAATATTTTCAAAAGCTTCTACTTATCACACACTTGAACACCAATAAGCTATCTCTCCCTTCATCAATGTGAGGGTGTACATACTGAACCCCTAATGTTGTGATATAACCAGCTGTGGAGATAAGGAGGCAAAGGAATGTAGACCCTGCCTTCAAGGAGCTCAGATTCTCCCACAGTTAACTGAAAAAAATGGGGGAAATGTATACATGCTTAGGCTTAATACATTTCAAAGAAACACAGTATTTTTTATAAACAATATGAAGTTCATACGCTTGTGACAAATGTTATTCAGTGGCTGGTAACGCTGTAGAAATTTGGAAACAGTTCCATCACCAGCCCTTTCATTCTCTGGGTGACTTTAGTTGACACCAAGATCAGCAAGCAAGCTTTTAAGTAATACTTATTTAAAGCTGAAAACATGAATGAGTTTCCACCTGAAAGAAATGATGAATCCTTTTCCAAAAATGGAGATAATTGTTAGCAATTTCAGAAGGTGAACTAGTAAAGGATTCATTCTCACATCGTTCTCATCTGTCTGATGGAGCTGGAAGGTTTATATAGTTTTCGCTAGTCCCCATGGCAACAGCCTTTTTCCTGGGTTACCATAGGAATTGTGAAGGCCTTTATAAACCTCCATTAGCAGAGCCTAGGCCTGCAGCAGTCAGAAAAGCGTCTGCTGAGGAAGACACTGCAAAGTGTCAGGGAGGGCGTTTAGGAATTAATTTTCCCCAGGAGTAGCTGTGCAGGTCCGTGTAGCCCCCACTTCTGAGCTAGATAAACTGGCATCAGTCCAATACCTTGAACACTTCACATGAAGGGGTTTTCAAAATTTAGCCACAGATAGATATGACCCAATTGCAAAGATTTTGAAAGACTAGGAAGAAGTCTATTCTGTTAAAGCCTCACACCGGAGGGAAGTAAATCCATGTTGTTGTTTTTCCTCCAGAATGATGTATTAAAGCCATATTAACAATGACTATTGTGCTAGATGGTGGTGGTGGTTACACAGCAACATAATAGCATGAACTGGCTCCTAAGATGGTAGATTTTAGGTTATGTGTGTTTTCCCACAATTTAAAAAAAAAACTAATTTAGTTATAATTCTGATACTGCCATTATTGAGCATCTACTATATCCCAGGCACTAATGCCAGGGGCTTCGGATGTCCTGTGGCACCTAATCCCACAAGTCAGTAATTATCCCTACCCTGGAGATGAGGAAACAGGCTTAGCGAAATAAAGAGCTTCAGGGTGCACAGCTAGAAAGCCATGGAGAAATCAGTCCAGCCAAGGTGTCCTGACTCTGGACTCATGACCCTAATTCCCACAGCTTCAGCATCAATGGCTCCTTCTACAGGGAGTTCTGGTTACATTCAGTTTAACTGAATTTTTTTTCTTTTAAGACATAAAATGGCAGGTGCTTTCATTTTTACTCCAATCCTTGACTTCTTTTACAGCATTCTTGTATTTTCAGAAAATAGTTATTTGTACCAAAAAAGTTGCTTATACAGATTAATAATTCTTGGCACTTTTAAATAACAATCTATATTTAAAAACATCAACAACCACCACTAAAATTTACAAGAGTTACATATGTAGAGAAATTGCTTAGTAAATAGACTTCAGAAAATTCATTTTCATCAGGGCAAAGAAAACGACCATGCTTCATGCTAGAAACTGTGGAATGCAGGTAACAGTTATCTCTTCTTTGAGCTTTGGTCAAGCCATGTGCAAGAAATATGAAAAAGAGAACTCTAGGGAGAAGACATTCTAAAACTCCAGGAAATTTCTTCAGTAGCAAGAAGGAAGGCAACAATAGAAATTAGGGATTCTTTAAAAACAAAAAATAAGACACATTCTCCTAGGGTTATTCCACATGCCAGTCTTAGCTGTGAAAGTCCTTCTACCAGAGCTAAAATCTGGGTTCCAGTAACCTGAGGATCTCATTACTCAAGTAGGTAAATGGGAGAAAGAATTTTTTTTTCTCTTCAAAAAAATAAATGGAAAAGGAATACACGAATTAAGCTATTGATACATCAGTACAATGTAAAGTATCCCAAATTATACCATCTTTATTTTTTTTGCTCTTGTAACAGTTTCTTTAATACTTGGTAGTGTTTCTCTTTAGTTGCTTTGATAAATTTTTTCTTTCAAAAAGTAAAATTGAAAGGAAATGGGGAGTTGTTTTTTGAACACAGAGTTTCAGTTTTGAGAAAAGAAAAAGGTCTGGAGTTCTGTTCACAGCAACAGGAACAACTTAATACCACTGAAGTGTGCATTTAAAGTGATGATGTTGAAGTTTACATTATGTGTCCTTTGTCACTTTAAAACAAAAAGGTAAAATTGACAACCGTCTCAGCACAGGCTACTATAACAAAGTACCATTGGCTGCTCCCTTTCAGTGGCATTGGGGGGCACTGTCTTTCCCCTGAAGTTCTGCCATTTATTTCCCACAGTTCTGGAAACCGGGAAGATTAAGGTACCTGCAGGTTCCACTTCAGGTAAGGTCCCTCTTCCTGGCTTGCAGATGACCACTTCATTGAGTGTCCTCACACTTAATGTCTCTCTTCTTATAGAGATAGTAGTCCCACCATGGGAAACCGACCCTTTTCGACTCATCTGAACCTCATTACCCCTTGTAGTAGAAATCCAGGAAGAATGTGCTCTGAGACCCTTGCCTCTGCACCCCTCACAGACAAAAGCCACTCTCTTACCTTGTTCTTATGTTGAGCTCACTTCAAGTTTTGCTTCCACATTTACTCACCTCTGAGCTCCTGCTCTACCATTGTCCATCACAGTGATGGTGGACAGGACTCCTGGACCTTGGCCCTTTAACTCTTCTCCTGGACCCTTGTGTTGAACTTGACTTCAGGTTAGAGGTACTCCTGATCCTCTGAACAGCCATCTGGGTGCAGATCTCTGAATCCTTCCACACCACAAGGCCCAGCCTGGTCCACCTCAAAGGACCACAAGTCACAAATTATCCTGAATGCTTGCCTTTCTGATGTCACCTGAACAAATCTTCATCATCCTTTATAATCATTCTTTGGTTTCTGCTCCTGTCCTTAGAATATCTGAGCTCAAATAGAGCTTCCTATAAAGCCCAGGGATTCTTTCCACTTAGAGACCACCACTGTTTCTTTTTCATCAGGACTGTACACACTTTCATGGACAGAATGCCTGCATGAAGACCTTCTCAAACCTTGTGAAATAACCACCTCTTGTTTCTGGATTTCTTTTCCCCCATGGCTATAACAAGCCCTTTCTTTCCTTTCTGATCACAATTAGGTATATAAGAGGATCTCAGTACTTCATCTACTTGCTGGGAGAAGATAATGTAGGACAAGTAAGAAATTACTAGAAACTAGGTAGAATTTGAAAATTGTTTATGCCTGACATTGTCTGGCTTCTAGCTTTATCCTTTGAATTTTATGGGAATTGAAAAGTTTCTTGGGAAAAGAACTCAAGCAGATAAGTAGCATTCAGAGTAAGCGGCAAGGTAGGGATGCTCAACAGAAAGCAAATTGTAATATTTGCATGATCTCTTGGAGATAATTGACTTTAAAAGAGGAGAAGTCTTGCAAGACTGGTCAGACTCAGTCATGCAACATGAGATTCTGTGGAAGAGAGGTTCCACATACCAACATGGGGAGTTTTTACTTGAACACACTCTGGTGCCTCGATCTAGACAAACATGTGCTCTGGGAGGGAGGGGGCAGTGAGTCAACTATAAGGTCTTTCTATGAAAAGTGGTTGTGGGCATCTCTAAGAGACTGAGACATGGATGAGAGAATGGAGAGCCAGCGCAGCAGTGGACTTCAAGAGATGGTATAAAAGCAAGCTGGACACAACAAGATGCAGCTCTTACATAGCTTCCTTCCTTTACAGGCCAGCCACCTGGGTCAGGTCTGTTTCTTCCATTTGGCTGGCTGATCTCCAGGATGCCCTCCTATCAATAATACATTCTTTTATATTTTGCCTCTCTCAAGATTTGACTCACAGTTCAATGCATCTGCATTCAAGTATCTGTCCTATGATATATAGCACTCTTCTACCTCACCTTCTGAAAACCTGCTCCTTTCTAAGAATGTGAACACCTCCACATTTGGGAATGAGGACCTTCCCATCAAACCTCTGAGATCTCTAAAGCTCTATTCCCTTCTTGTATTAAGATACTAAGTCTTTCCAATAATTTGCCTAATCATCACCCCTCATTTCCTAAGCTTCTTCCCCCCAGTTTTATGCTTCTGGGTAAGTAGTAACCTATACAATTTTATCTGAATTGTCGCTGAGGCTACCATGTGTCCTCATGTGACAATAGTTACTAATAATGATGATGACAGGTACCACTTACTGGGTAACTCTTTTTGTGTTGTTTACATATATTATTTACATATATTATCTTTGCAAGAATCACTGGATAATTATATGGGAGAAAATGAAACTCAATCCTCACCTCACATCATACACAAATATTAACCCAATATTGATCATAGAACAAAACACAAAACTATAACACTCCTATAGGGATATATAAAAAGAAACATTTGAGACTTTGAAGTAGGCAAAGGTTGTTTACTCCAGACACAAAATACATAAAACATAAAATAAAAAAACTAATCAATTTAACAGTGATGGTCCAGGCAGCTTGGCCCCTAGATGAGTCTCTTTCTCCCTACTTATTTTTGCCCTTCTATTAATAGATCTAATGAAGTGACCCTTGCTTGTTCTTAAGTTCTACATAGTTTGAGGAAAAGTGCTCTATCCCAGCCTGCCAAAGCTCTCTGCATTGGACTGGGTCTCACGTTCAGCTAACAATAACATGTGAATTTGCCTTTCTTTTCTTTTGGTCTCTGTAAATGTATGTCTTTAAAATATATAAGGAAGAGAAGACTCTGAGCCAAGGCAGAATTTATATGTTTTTATGGGCCTTAGGCCAAAATAATATCTAACGCCAGTAATGTTCCCTAATTAGTACAGGCTTCCTGTACTGTTGTCACACTTTGTCTAATGACCTGGTTCTAAGAACCAGTGCCCCCTAAGTGTTAAACTACAATTCTTAAACCTAATTCAATGGAGGCCACACTTTCTGACCTTGCCCTGGAGTAGGAAAATTCTTCCCTAGTGAATGTTCCGAACTTAATCTGCACTGCCATCTTTGAATACAATTTACCAGGATTACTGTGGACATGTTCCAAACTACTGGATCTCAAGTTTCACTAAAGGACCTAGCCTTGGCTAAACTAAGCATATAGACATGGATAAGGATGCATCTCTACTTACGGGACTCCGAGATGTTTTAAGTGCTTGGCATTCCCACTGTCTCCCCAAATTCCTGCCCTACTGGTCAGGACAGTGAAATGGGCCATAGAAACCTAAAGACAAACCAGTTGAGACTGAACATGTCTTTTAAAGGAAGAGGCACATATCAGTGGCCTCGGAGCTATGATCCATTGGCCCTATTCTGGCTTCATCATTTGCTAAGCCCAGACCTATAGACTTGAGTCTTCATTTTCCTGCCTGAGCTCAGCAACTTCTGAATTTCTGGTTATGCTGAAACCTCCGCTAAGCACCTTAGTCTTCTAGTGATGTCGCCAGCATCAGAGATGTTCTTTTAGGTGTAGTCCCAACTGACCCGCTATACCCAAACTGGTTGCTTATTCCGTTCTTTAACAAGAGCACAGACAGAAAAACTTGTGAGGCAGCTCTGTCTCAGATTCTTTGTTTAGTTCTTTTTCTAGCCCCTGGAGACACAAGATGGTTCTTAACCTCCAGAAAATTACACTCTGGTTAGGGAGAAACTGGAGTGAGCCTCATAAATTTTGAGCTAAGACTTGCTCTGTTTATAGGACTGGGATGAAGATCAAATGGAAAATGTAAATTTAATATGCAATAAATTCACATACATTCTGCACACAATATAAGGAATATTACCCAAAAAATGTGTGTTCCATTAGAGGTTGCATTAATGAGATCCTCAGTCTGAAAACTATCAAAGTCCAAAAAATTAATTAGCTAATTAACAGAAACCTTACTTGGGTTCTAGATTTAAACCAAAAAAAAAAAAAATTACTTAAGATGATGTCCTTTATATTTCATTAAAAATGGTAGTTCAACTTCTTTTTTGTATGTTTGCCCTGTTTTCACTTAAGCAAAACGGTCCTTTTAACCAGACCTCTGGGTCATTCTTCCAGCGAACAGAACACTCTCTGCTTAAAATGCCTGAGAGAGGGCAATGAAATGGGTGCTCGGCCTGATTCCAATGTCTTTTTGGACTATACCATCAGCCATTCTGAAGAGAAAGGGTTTAAAAGTAGCTTATCTTCAATATAACACTGAAGTCTTGTAGCTGATAAGTTGAAGATTTAACTCATAATTAGTTTTCCACCTCCTCCTCCACATGCCCACCCCACCTAGCCTCACTGCTCCCAATGTGTATGTCTCAACCTCCCCACTGGATCTCGGTCCAGTTTGAAAACAAAAAGTATTTATGTCTCCTTCATCCTTGAAGGCCTCCAGCATTATCTACTTCAATGCTTTGCACACAATAAATCCAAATACACATTAAGATAAACTGATTAATATACTAAAGCCTCTTTCAAAAAAAAACAACAACAAATCCTAGGGAGTTGAATATGATCAGCAAGGACAGTGAAACCCATACTTCCTGGCCTGGAGTTGGGCTGGACATGAAGTGTGAAATAGTCAACAGAGAAATGGGGTTACAAAGCAACTGTTGCCAGTAATTGGAAAGTTGCTAATGTGGGTCCAATCTTTCTCAGAGGCACCACTGGGAACGTGGGGATTACAGACCATTAAGCCTCACCTGGGTATCAGGACAACAGATGGAGAGTTTAAAGAAGGACAGAATAGTACAACACAGATAAGATGGATGTGACACTAGGTCTCAGCGTGGCCTTCCCTGGGGAGGCTAAGCCTCCGCAGCCAGACTGAGTTCTTTGATAAGGAGAATGAAGGAACAGACTGTTCAACGTAGTTGTACTGGGATCAGATTTGCTCATGTTTTCAGCCGATTTGGGTGGGGAATAGAGCACAGACATCCTAGGAAGAAAAGAGAGATGAGTTTTGCGTGGGATCTTGCTGAGAGTCAAACATCTTCCCAACAGCAGACAAATGTGATTAACCTGGGGAGCACAGCAATGGGCTGGGAAATATGAAGCAGTTACTCAATAGGAAGGTGTGCTCTCTGGCCAGGGTTTCTACAGAGGGTGTTTCTGTTGGTGAATCCTATATTCCTACTGATTTGTGTTTTTAAATAATCAAACATAGATTCTTTTTAAACAGTCATTTCTCCTCAGATTTTTCTCCTCAGACGCTAGTGCCCAAAGAGTATTTCTCCTCAGATTTTTCTCCTCAGAGGCCTGTGTTCTCCTCAGACACTGGTTCCCAAAGGATCCAATCGTCCGACAAAGTTGGCCAAAAAACTATTATAGGCAAAGTGCTAGTCAGCTATATAAACTGAATGTCTATTGGCTCTTTCTACCTTGACAGCTTAGCAGCCTCCAAAACATGTGAGTCCAACCCTAAATTATAGACCCTCCTGAGCCCACTTCTCTGCCCATGCTTCCTGTTTCTGTAATGAAGAGCACCACCACTCTTCAGTCACATAGGTGTGAAACACAGGGGCCTTTAACAACTCCCTCTTGCTGGTTCTGTCCCAGCCACATCCCTCTTCTTTGTCCCTATGACACTGCCCAAGGTCAGCCTTTCTCAGTTCTCACTGAAGTAAAATGGTAACTCCCCTCCTGGTTTTTCTGCCTCTTGATATTTTCTCTCAAGTTTACTCCATGTGCTGCTTCCAGATCAGTCTTCAAAGGAGCACACCTGTCTGTGCGTCATACTTCTGCTTGTAACCTTCAAAGTCTCTCCCTCATCTAAACAAAAATCTAAAATTTATACCCTGGAGTTCAAGAGCTGCATAGCCTGGCCCCAACACTTCTTTCCAAACTTTCCTTATTCCCCTGCATTTTTGCATTTCTTCAAAGGTAAGTTTAAACAATATCTATTATTCCTTGAATATAGACCAGGTTCACTTGCTTGCTTGTTCACTCTCAATCAATCTATGAGACAGGTCTTGTGATAGATCCAGGTGACACAGGAGGAAACTGAGGTCAAACAGACACAATCACCTGCCAACAGCCATCTGATCAGTAGGTGGGGGAGCCAAGTCTGCCTCCAAAGCCCAGGTTTTGGCCTGACTCCACCCAAAATAACTTCCCCTGTCTGGGGATTCTTGCACTGACCCCTGTTCCACAAAAGGAAATGTTCA
Source organism: Talpa occidentalis (assembly GCF_014898055.3). Lineage (NCBI taxonomy): Eukaryota > Metazoa > Chordata > Mammalia > Eulipotyphla > Talpidae > Talpa > Talpa occidentalis. The sequence continues at coordinate 54,725,322 of NW_023605083.1, forward strand.
TGTTCCTTTTGCTTGATGCTTTTAGCTTATCAAAGTTTTTTATTGCATGACCTAGAACTAAGAGTTTTCCAGCTTCCATTTTCTACAAAGATTTGACTTGATAGAGAAGATGACTCCCAGTGACTGGTTGGCCATTTATTTCTAATTGTCTTTTATCTGAACTGGGAGGTTCCCTTGCCGAGTGGGACTGTTTTTTCCTCTGTTCTTGCCAAGTAATCGAGAAGGAATTGGATAAATGACATGCATTTACTTAAGGTAAATCAGATTGGTTTGTGAAATAGCCTCTGAATCGTCCCTTCTCCACGGCCCGATTTTCACACAGAATTGAGAAGTGTATAAAAGCTGCCATTTGGAAGAGTTGAATAGAAAAGCCATCTAAAGGCACCGAGAAAAGAAGATGTGATGCCATAAATTCTTTAAGATTCTCTGGAGACTCATGTTCTGCTAATGTTGAAGCTAAATTAGTGCTCTTGTCACAGCTATTAAGTAATATTAGCTGATTATTTTCACAGGTCTGATTCTAGCACCTCCAAGCATATTGACTAGGTTTTTAAAACAAAGAGAAAATTCGCTCACTGCTCTTTGCAGACTACCACACTGATAGAAAATTCCTTGTGTAGATTTTTGAATAAATGGAAGTTGGAAAAATTTGTACAGAATCCATAATCTTGATTCTTTGTTTCTACATATTCCCAAGTAATAAAATATTTCACAGTACTTTGATAGAAGATAGATAGTTTACAAGGAATATTTCTATTATCTCATTTGGTCTTCAATGTTTTCCTAGAAAGGTGAATAGAATAATTACAGATAAGGAAGCATGGCTCGGGCAGAAAAGGCAGCTTTTCTGTGTCACAGGGATAATGCATGGAAGAGACAGGATTTGAAACCTGGTCCTTAATTAAAAATCTAAGGCTTTTCCTAGCACAATCTAGGTACATGGCACTAGTCTGGGCAAGAGCGACAGAACATTGAATGAGACTTCAAGAAGCCTACAGCGTACTGGGAGGATAAAGAAGGTAGCATAAAGCAAGTTGGTGCAAGTATGCATAGAAGATTATGGAAGCTGTGGAAAAGCCCAAACATCAGAAAGGGCCTTAGGAAAACTGAGACTTAAAGAACTAAGGGGCCCGGTCAGGCAATGGATAGACCAGGCAAAGGGAGAATATGGGCAAAGGCTGGTTGAGGGGGTGTCAGCTTGTAGACTCTGCTGTTTATGGTTGCTGGTGTAGATAGACTGGACAGAGGGGGTTGATCAATGAGATGACAGTGATATAGAAGAGATGATGGACTGTAGAGCCAAACAGAATGAAATTCAAAGTAAATTACAATGTTAACTAGTATGAAAATATAATGTCTAAACATACGAGATCTAAGAGAATGCCAACTCCTTTCCCAGTTCCACAAGTTGTTTTTAGTGGGGAAGTCCACATGGAACAATCTAGATCTCAGCAAATGAGGGAGGTGAATGGGAGTGGGGTACCATAAGTAGGACTCAGGGGCACAGTGAGAGGGGTGGGGAATTCCATAGTGAGAAAAAGCTGGATGAATCATGAAATGGTGGGAGAAAAGGAGAGTCAGAGATGGCCTTTCATGCCATATAGAAAATTGCTGAGGAAGGTCACTCCCTTCTCCCCCCATCAAATATTTTTACTGAGGCCCAAGTGCCTGTGATACCAGAATGGGCCCATCTGTGTCTGTCTGGTCTCAGGAAAATCATGAAGGCTGCTGGAGGTTTGCAAACAGATCTCCAGAGTCGTTTCCTTGTCTCCCAATACTCAAAAAATAAGTATTCTTAGCTCATCCCACATTAATTTTTTATCCAAAATAAATCTTGCAATTAAAAAAAATCAACTCTCAATCTTTTTAAATATGCTAAATTAAAATGTGCAAAACAACTATTATCTTCTTCCTTTAAAGAGAAACAGAAAAGCCTTTACATCTGCTTTTTCATATTTCATAGGAGAAAAAAAATGGAGCAAATGATGTGATTGAAGCCAAGGTTGTCTATAAAGTGTGAAAGCACTTCCTTTCCTTTCCCAGGAGCCAGGGCTAGCACTGGGAGAGAGAGGAAATTAGCATGAAAGTTTTACTTAAATTACGAGGTGGGTGAAGACCTTGCCCAAAGATGGTATCTCAGTGTCTCCTGTGACAATGAAAGGCTTTCAAGACCAAGGTCACTCTCTTTGTTATTCAGTTTCCAAGAAGCAAATAGACTGTTCTGTTGGAATGATTGTGAAAGTATGCTGGTCCAGGGGTTTAGAAAGTGCTGGAACCATCCTCGTTCTGCTACCTATGCACTGTGTAACTCAGTTTGCTCCTGTTTCCCCATTTAAAAGAAATCACAACCTATGCACAGTTGCCATGAGGACCAAATGAGATGATGATGGGAAAATTGCTCTGTAAGGTAAAAAGCGCCAGAGGCATGTTTCCTGATTCTAAAGTGGCCTGGGCTTAATGCTTCTGCATCCACTGTCAAACTCTCAGCTGAGGGAGTCATAGTAAGGGCAGAGGAGTGGTGTCAGGAGCGGAATGCAGTGAGGCAGAAAATTCAGGAAGGCAGGATCCTCAATGCTCCTCACATCACAGAGATGGAGAGTTTTTCTTTCATCTGACTATAACTTCCTCCTTTCATCCATTTGAAAAAACATCAGGGTGGGAGCAAGGAAACATTGTTGTTGCAATTTCCTTTACCATCAAATCAAGAAACCAAAGAAAATGTTTTCTTCATCATATTAAAGGTAGACACACACACACACACACGCATACACAGGTCATCAAACCATTCTCTGCCTGAAATGCATACATATCTACATATCTATGCACACACATATATGATATAGTTGTTTGTGTGTGTGCGTGTGTGTGTGTGTGTGTGTGTGTCTGTCTGTCTGTCTGTCTGTATTCAGTTATATTCAATTGCTGCTGTAGATCTCTACCTGGATACCCACCAGTTCCTTAAACTCAAAGCCCAAATATCACAACTCTGGCTTGGCTGGGTGGCTCTTCTTGCCTGGTGTTATTCATGCAGCCATATTCAACTGACGGACCTGTTGGGGGCTGGTCAGTTCTAGTGGTGCCTTGGATGGGATGTCCTGTTTCCCTCTGTAGGGCCGTGGGCTTTCACACAGCATGATGGTCTCGACACCATTCCAAGAAAAAGCATTGCAAAAGTGTGAAAATGGAAGCCACAAGTATTAAAGTCTAGATTCTGAAGCCATATATGTCACTTGAGCTGCATTCTAAAGGTGAAAGCAAATCACAGGGCCAGCCCAAGTTCAAGAGAGACAAGCAGACTCCACCTGTAAGAGGAGCAGAAGTCTCATTGCAAAAGGCGTGCAAGTGGGAGATACTGTGCCAGCCATCTTTGGAAATAATCTGCCACATCTTATTCTAATCTTTCTTTTTTCCTTGCTTACTTGCTTCCTTCTTTCCTCCCCTACTTCCTTCCATTTCATCAAACTTATAATTTCAAAGCACCTGCTCTATGCCAAACCCTATTTTATTACTAGGTGCCAGGAATACATCATGAATGAAACACAGAAGCCCCCTGCCCATGTAGGACTTAAATTCTAGGGGAAGTAAACACATAGATAAATGAGCTCACTCCAGCTAGAGATTAAGAAAGAGGTGAATAAATACCTGAGGTGGAAAAAGAGAGCAGAGAAATTGGTTTAGACTGGGTCATCAAAGAAGTTTCTTGGAAGACGTAAATAACAGTGAGCTAAAATTGGGCACAGGGACCCCCAAGTCCTGAGGCAGGAGCAGATTTGGACATGGCAGCAGCAGCGTGAGCCAGAGAGACTGGCAGGGAACGTACTTTTCTATATGAGTTACAGACAAAACCACATCAACCCTTTAAGCTACAAATGCCATTCTCAACCCCTCCTTCTCCCTCACGCCCAGGTTTCCTGGGGTCCAAATCAAGAGGGTTTTCTGAAACCTCTAGATCAATTTTTTCCTTTCCATCCCCACCGCCACTCTCCTTGGTCTCTCCCAGTTAGATCCTAGATTCGCTCTCCTGCCTGTCTCTGCTTTCTTTCCACCTTAATCCAGCCTCTGAAGAGCTGCCTGAGTGATCTCTTGAAGATACAGCTCAGACACAGCCCCAAACCCTTAGCAGCTCCCTGCTGCCATTGGATAGAGTCCAACCAATTAGCTTTGCTTCAGAAACCTAAATAACCTGCTCTCCCCCGCCCCAATTACTTTTAAGCATATCTCCCCACTCTGGATCTAGATTCTACTGTGGTAAAGCCACTCTTTTGAGATTGAAGCATTGCTCCTCTCCTAAAATGCAAGTAAAATGAAAACTGAAGCCATGATCTGTAGTCTTTCAAGTGACTGATCCTAAAGCCAGCTCCAATGGATGGCGAAAATTGGACCATAAAGGAAATCAAAGTGAAGAGCAGGCAGGGAAGCAATAGGGTCAGTTCTAGGGGTAAGGATAAACTTTGAGTTTGATTAAGGAGCTCTTGGAGATCCATTAAGCACATGAATAGCGGGGGTGAAGCAAAGATCAAAAGTCCTTGACAGAAAGAGGGATGGTAATTTATAAATCATTCTTAATTCACAGGAGTCTAGCACTAGAAATGACCTGGAGAACATCAAATCCCACCCCTCATCATTCAGAGAAGGATGGCCAGCCCAGAGGAGGGAAACGTCTAGCTCATGGTCACATAGCAAGTCCATAGGCAACTGGGCCTGGCCCTCAGCAACCAGACTCCCAAGCTGTGCGGCTTCATGTCACTTCCCACTAATCCATCCTCCTACCCTCTCCAGAATGAATGGCCTCCCAGAGTCAGGCCCAAAACCAAGAGCCTAATGTTGCATTAGAATGTAGGAAAAAGCCAAGGGGTGGAGAGTTTCCTCCAGCTCTTAGGGCTGTACATTCCTGGCATACAACAGAAGCACCCAGGTCCAAAGAGTCTGGGTCAGAGACAGAGGTTCTTTATCTTCAGCTGTGCCGATGTGACACATGGAGAAGCAGACAGGGAAATAACCAAGTCCATTTATTTGACTGCCATGATAAGTGAATTAGATCAACTATGTAGCCGGGCCAAGGAAATGTTTGGAAAGATATCATTAGGATGACCAAGGGAAAGAATTAACCCTTGGCAGCCAACCCACTGCTCTCTTAGAGTTAAAAATAGCCATATGTATCATAGTATTTCTAAAGAGGTTTCACATCCATTATTTCAAATTCTCCACCCAACCTGTCTATGAAGTAGGTGCTATTTTCACTGTTTAAGGATGAGGAAATGAGAAGCAGAGGGGCACAGTCAAGGTCACATGAGATCATAAGTAGAAAAGCTGGAATTTGGGCATAGGTCTTGTGATTTCAAATCTACGTGACTAATAGTATATTAATCCTTAAAAAGGAATGAAATTATGACATAGGCTATGACATGAATGAACTGGAGACATGATGCCAAGTGAAGTAAGCCAGACACAAAAGGGCAAATACTGTGCCAGTCCACTTAATATGAGTGACTGAGTGTCGTCAAGCCCATAGAGACAGATAGTGATACGGTGGCTGGCAGGGACGGGGGAAGAAGAGGAGTTATTCTTGAGTGGATACAGAGTTTCAGTTGGGAAAATGAAGGTGTTCTGGCAATGGATAGTGGTTAAAATATGCTGTTATGTGATGCAGAATTTACCAGAATAAACAATTACATTTTATTTATTTATTTTTAAAGATTTATATATTTATGCATACAGGCACTGGGGTGTAGGCCAGAGTTGGGGGGGGGGTAAGAGGATTCACCAGAGAGAGTGGGGAGCAGAACAGGCAGATCTACTGAAATATACTGCTTAGGGGAGCGGCGGGCAAGGCAGGAGAGGTCTGCTTTGCCATGTGGGTTGCTCCATGACTGGCTGGGAATCAACTTGTGCTGCAGTGGCTGGTGATAGCTTGACAGCACTGTGTCTTTAACCCCTGTGACACCAGGGAGGTCCCAACAATTTCATTTTAAAGGTATTTCTAAAATCCACTGGATGCAGTATGTTTTCTAGCAATTCCATTCCTAAATCATATGTATGAATGTGCATTTAAAAGTTGGGGACAGAGTGAGCATCCTCTGGGTACTCCTGATGCTGTGTAGCCTGCCACCCCTGCCCTTTGTCAAGCCTGCACCACTAATTTCTTGGTAGCTTGAGCGGCCATACCACAATACCACAGTCTCAGTAGTACACATTCATTTTCTCAAACAGAAATTTTATTTTCTCCACGTTCTGGAGGCAAAAGTCCAAGATCAAGGTGTCAGTCAATTCACCTGCTAGTGACAGCCACCTTCTCACTGTGTCCTCACATGGCAAAAGAGATAGGGTGGCCTCTCTCTTCCTCTTCTTTTAAGGCCACCAATCCTATGAGATCAGGACCCCACCCTTATGACCTCATTTAACTTAAACTGCCTCCTAAAAGTCCTATCTTCATGCAGTCGCATTAGGAGTCAAGCTTCAACATATGAATTGGAGAGGAGACACAATCCAGACCGTGGGAGCTACCCTGTCCTGGGCACTTACAATGGGGCTGACACTGAGATTTTGTGGAACCTTCTCTAGTCTTTTTAATCTTTCATTGCTGGGGAGCCTCAGGACTCAATTTTGGATCTCTGCTTACATCCACTTCCTGAAGTTTTTGAATTGTCATTTCATTTTTATGAGGTCATTTCCACAGCTTTTTCCCAAAGTTGCATCTCCAGTCCTAACCTCTCTCCTCAGTCCCAAACTCAACATCCCCTTATTGGAGACACCAAATAGCTCAGATGTGATATGTCTAAATGAAACTCTTGATTGCTGTCCCTGAAATTTGCCCTTGTCCATTTCAGGCAGTAGCAAGTCTATTCCACTTCCCTGTTGTCAGCTTTCACATCTCCCTTTCAATTCTAGCTGATGCATTTGCAAATCCTGGGACTTCTATTTTAAAATAGATCTTAAATCTGGCTATTTCTCCCCTTCTCCCATGCAAACATCCTAGAACAAATTACCTTGCCCTCTTGACCCCCTGCTGTACAGTCCCACTGTGCCTGCCTGTGGCCCACGAATCAGACTCCTTCAGGACTGAGGCATCTGTTTTCTCAGCGGCTGGGGTTTGGGGCTCCTGAAGGCTCAGAGGTGCATTCCTTTTCTGGAATGACCCTTAGAGAGGAGCTGTCTCACCTATGGCTGCTTCGCCCCAGATATCCACATGGTCAAGTCCTCAGGTTACTTTTACCCCAGGTTACTGTTCAAATGCCATCGCAATTCAAAGACCCTCTGACTGCTCCAGTGCAAAATACTATCCCTTTATCCCCCAGTACCCTTACCCTGCTTTAATATTCTTTCATAACATTTATTATCCTCTGATATATGCTTGTCTATTTAGTTCTTTGTCCTAAAATTAAGCTTCAAAGGAGGAGGGTGTTTGTATGTAAGAGACTGCTTAGTCCCAGCACTCAGAACAGAGTTGGGTGGCACATGGTGCACCTTTGTACCAGTTTTCTATGGCTTCTGTAGTGAATGATCACAAGCTTAGTGACTTAAGCAACATGATCTTATTATTGTACAGCTCTGGTTTGAAGGGGGTCTCAATGGATTAAAAACAAGGTGTAGACTTGGCTGCATTCCTTCTGGAGATTATAGGGGAAATTTTTCCCTACTTTTTCCACTTTCCAGAGGCCACCTATATCCCTTGGTTGATAACCCTATTTATCCATTTTCTTTTTTTTTTTTTTTTTTAAGATTTATTCACTTATGCATACAAGAGCTGGGGTATAGGCCAGAGATGCGGGGGGTGAGAGGACTCACCACAGACATAGTGGGGAGCAGAACAGGCAGATTGACCGAAATACACTGCTGAGGGGAGCAGCAGGCGAGACAAGAGAGGTCTGCTGCACCATGTGTGTGGCTCCCTGGCCAGCCAGGGATGGAACTCGTGCTGCAGAGGCCGCAGATTGCTTCGTAGTGTGGTGCTTAACCCCTTGTGCCACCAGGGAGGCCCTATTTCTCCATTTTTAAATGCCAACAGGGAAGCACCTTCAAATCTCTCTGACTCTGATCACTCTCCTGCCTCCTTCTCCCCTTGCAATGACATCTGCCCCATCCCATTAATCCAGAATAACCTTCTTGTTCTAAGGTCAGCTTGGTAGCAACTTAATTCCATTTACAACTTTCATGCCTCTTTCTCGTGTAACTTAACATAGTCACAGGTTCTGGAGATTAGGACATGGATACTCAAGATATATCAAGTGCTTGATAAATAAGCAAATGAATAATTACCTAATTTTACTCACTCAATAATCTCTCATGATCAAAGTTATTATTCTCTGATTTTTATAGATGAGGGAAATAAACCCTGAAAAGTGAAATCACTTGTCCAGGTTCACCCAGCTAATGAATAATGTAGCATAACTGAAACATAGACAGGCTGACTCCAGTAAGTCACTGACTGCCCCTCACTGGCCTCATTTTCCTGTAACTTCCAACCCACATAGCTGTCTCCCTCACTAGTCTCAGAGTTTCTGGAGACAGACCATGGCTATGTATATCTACAACCCCAAATCTAACCCGAACCAGGCAAATAACACCACCAATGAAAATGGTGAGGATATCTTGAGTACTTGACATGTGCCAAGTGCTATTATAAACACTTTACCTGTGCCCCCCAAATATTTACTGAGTAAATACTGAATGAATAAAACCATCTTTTCTCACTAAATCTCAATAGCCACGTTTTTAGCCCAATCTGATACTCAAGTTCTATACTAAACATGCAAATTAAGTCATATTAAATTGGAGAGGCTCTAAAATATCATCGAGTAGATTTATTTCCGTCTTCTGGTTTGAATCCAGAATCCCAACTCATCATCAATCAGTGTGTCTAATGAATGAACATTCACTGTGAATAGATTTATCCATTCTAGATTAAGACTTTGATTTGACAAACTGGAAAATAATGACTAAGATACACAGAGATCTTCCAGTTTCCTCAGCACTTGCACACATACATTTAAGTCTCAGAATAGCATTGCCCCTGGGGGAAGGATGCATTATTACTCCCACTGTTTGACAGGAAAGCCTAGACTAAGAAAACTTAAATAGCTGGCCCAAGGTCATCCATGAAGACCATGGTCCCAGTGCTCCTTCTAATTCTACGCTTTTCTGCTATGTCTGCTGCCAAATCCAGCATTTTATGCCTTAGAAAGGGCACTGTCCTTGCAGGCTGGCAGAGCTCTGCTTCCACATGGCTGCACGGGGACTATGTCAGCTCCTCAAGTCCACTTTACCCGCCCTTTCAGATCACCCAGCACTCCTGATTACGAGGTTTACAATTAACAGTCTTCACAATGAAAGTAGGAAAAGCCCTAAGAATTCAAATCACTTCATAAAGTCTACCCCCCAAAAATAAATAAATAAAAGAAGAAGAAGAAAAAGAAGGGACTAGTTACCACTGGGGTGGATTTTTATTTGTCCTGGAAAATTTTTTTACTGAATATAAATTCTGCATAAAATGGGATGCAGGAGAAAAAACTGGCAGCTTTGGGAGATTTCTATTCTGTTTTCTTTTTATCCACTTTTCTAAGCATCCTTTCTATTTCTACTGTGCTTTGAAAAGAGCAAGAGAACTCGGGCTCTGGGATAAAGAGAGAAAGAAGGATCCTAGAGTTACGGAGCCTGGCTAACCCCTTTTCTGTGAAGATCTGTGTGCTCTTTTGTGCAGTGATGAAGAGATGGACAGAAAAGAATTGTCCCCACATTATCCAGCACCGGGCCAGCCAAAAGCATCTCTGAGTAGAGGAGAGACGCGCACCCACAGCAGCTCATTCCCCTCACCCTTGCTGCCAGACCACTCTCAGAGAGTGACTCTGTCCTTGCAGCAATTGTCCATGATTTTTGGGTCAGGAGCTGCCACGGGAAAAGTATCTAATTCCACTTTCACACACTTGTGGTGTCTGTCGGCAACCCAAATACAGAAATCTATTCTGGCCACATTTTAACTAATCACTTAAAGGCAATAGCACAGGGGAAGAAAAAAAAAATCAGCTGTTGGAATCAATGATGAAATCTCCTCAATCATTTCTGGGCTATAATCCTATTGAATTCACTTCACCAAGCAACCTATAAGGTTTGGTTTTCCAAGAGACTGTACTGTTTCCAAGCTCAATCCACACTGCACACTCTAAGCAGTGGGAACTTTCTAAAGCCAGGGTTTCTTCCCTTCTAGTCTATTTTCCAAATTGTCAGCAGAGTGATTTTTTTCTAAAGCATGCCCTCATTTATTTTGCAACTATATATTCAGTTGATATTAGGTGCCAGCCACTTTTCTGGGTATGATGAGTGATCTAGACAGGCAAGTACCTGTTTTTGTCTAGAGGGAGAAGACAATTTTAATCAAGTAAACAAAATAGACAAGATTACTTCAGATAACTGGTTAGCAATAAAAAGAAATGGGTCTTGGGAGAGAAAGACTGGGGTTGGGAGATACTTTATGTGGTAGGTCAGGTCTTATTTGAACTAAGGCCTTAGAGACAAGAAAGAAATTGTGCAAAGAATTGAGAGAATTTCCAGATAAAGCAAAGAGTTGATCTGGAAAATAGAAATAAGTATAGCTGTGTGAAGAACAAAAAGAAGACCCTGGAGTGAAAGGGGGAAGTGGTGGGAACTGAAGTAAGAAAGGAGGAGTAGAAGCTGGGATGCAAGTGCTAGAAAATAAAATTAAAAGATGGCCCATCACATGTTTTGGAGAGAGAGTTCATAATATTTTCTGATAGATGTGGCATGGGGAAAAGGAAAAATCAGTCAAGGATGACCAAGTTTTGGGCTTGAACAACTAAATGGATGGAGGTTCCATTTTGACTGTGAGCAATGAAGGAGAAAAATGAGGGCTCTTCCTTGAATGTGTTACCTGTGAAGTATCCATTGGGCATTCAAGGAAAAGTCTATAGCTAGATGTACAAATCCAGATAGAAACAGAAAGTTTGGACTAAATACCTACGTGTCATTGGTATACATGCTTGCTACTGGAAGACACAGAATTTCTAGAGAGAAGGGATAAAAAGAGACGAGAAGAACCCCAGGGCACTCCAATATCAAGAGGTTTAGCAGTAGAGGACAGACCAACAAAGAATAGTAAGAAAGAGCACTTAGTGAAGTGGAAGGAAAACAGGAGAGTATCACATAATGAACTAGGAGAAGAAAGCAGTGAGAAGGAGGGCACAGTTAACTGTATCAGTGCTGCTAAGCAGTTTAGTGGGGAAAACAAAAACCAAAGAAGCAATGGAAATGACCAATGGCTTTGGCAAAATGGAATTCACTTTGACCTTGAAAAAAGTGGTTTCAGTGCAATGGTGTGTTGAAAAGGAGAATAAGATCTTTCCCATCATTACCACTTTCCCATTTAAAACCTGCCAATATTTCTTGTCCTTTGCATAAAAGGATAAGGATCACATTCTTTACCATAAAAATAACTTTTCACCATCTAACTCTATGGAGGAAGTCTTCAACAGACTCCACTTTATATAAACAGAAAGGGGCTTATGAAAGGGCGTTACACACCTCACAGAATGTCCAGGAGGGCCCAAGAATAAGACTTGGGTGTTTTATAGTCTGAAACAACACATACAGGAGGAAAACTCTCCAGGAGATGATTCCAGCCATTCCATGGGCTAGTTCTAGCATAACTGTGCAGAGAAACACTATCACAGTCACCCCAGAGCAGATGCCTCTGACGCCATGTCTCTGACGCCATGTCTGTCAGAAACACCAGTCTGCCCACACAGTAATCTCCCTTTGCTCCCTGCATCCTCCTGGTGGCAGGTCTTTAGCCACAAGTAGATCACTTAACTACAATAAGTGTTGTATCACCCACATCTAATCCCTCCTCCCTTAGTGACCATGCTGATTTTTGTAAACTAGCAGCCCACTGGGTTTGGAAGAAATTAACTCTTATCTCAACCTATAGAGAGTGCGTGTGAGTTAGTGTATGCAGATGAGCACAGCTGCCACCTCTGGCCACAGTTATGGGTTCAGAGATGAGCAAACTACCAGTTTGCTAACCAGTTCTGGTTAGTGAAATAAAAGCAGACATTTGCTTGAGGATTCTGTGAAAGTAACTACCTTAACCTTCCAACAGAGCTCCCAGAAGCAATCTCCTCTCTATTCCTGGACTGAAGACTCATCCACCAGGAAGAACAGGGAGGAGTGAATTAGCAACCATCTTTTGGCTGGAGGGGCACCATTCTTCAATGAAGTTGACTCTGCAGAAGGCAAAAAAGAAAGAAAAACTATAAGAACACAATTAAGCCACTGAAATAGATGAATTCTGAATTCTGCTCTACTCCTGGACCTTTCAGTTTCCTAAGCAAATAATCCTCCTGTAACTGATTTAGACCCCAATATACCCCTCTGGGCTCATTTTTTTTAGCATCTTTCATAACCTATCAGCCCATTCGCCAAGAATTCTGTTAATAATCGTCGTTCTGCTTAAAAGCCCCTCCCTCCCTCCTTTCCTCCTTTGCTGTTTGCCTACTTCCTACTCACACTTGAGATCCAACTACAATGTCCCCTCTTCCTTGAAGTCTTCCTGGATTGCCCCTAATTTGCTGTATCACATCATGCATAACTATCTGACCTGTATTATACTAATTCTTGAAGCTATGTGCATTAGATCATAAAGTCCTTCAAGAGCCAGCATGGTCTCTCTGTCCTGAGTGCCACTTGGAGTTTGGCCTCCTTGTATCTATCAAGTATTTGTTAACTCTCCAGTGATTCCCAAAAATGTGTAGACAGAGGAGATTTCCTCCGCTGTGGTCTTAAAAGTTCATGTGATGAGACAGTCTTGTATAAACGTACTAATCAATCCCAAAGAACAAAATGTTCCTGATGACAGCACTGCTAGAACGAGGGAGTTGTTGTAGCTCACCTGATCCACCCTCTCATCTTACTAAGAAGGAAAGCAAAGCCCAGCAAAGTAAAGGTCATGAGAGGTTAGGACAGAACTCAGTCTTAAAACTGACGTTTCCTAATTCAGTATTCATTCTTCAGCGGCAAGTTGCCTCTTCCCTCCAGCCCTGAGAGTTGAGGCTAAGCAGTATCAACTAACATCCTGGATGTCTTTGGTGTTTGTGATCTCCTTCTCCCCAACCCCCGACCCCATCTTTCAGGAGTCCGCCTGCTCTCTGCCTCCACAGCTAACTGAGAAGGCACTGATAGAAACTATATACAAAGGGGACAATTCTTTCTCCCATATTACCTTTGACAGGAAGGGAAAGACCTTATTCCTCTTAAAGGTTTCTCTTTTTTGCCCTACTTTAGGTATAGTTGACAAATAAAAATTGTGTATATTAAAGGTGTACAATGTCATGATTTGTACATGTCCATAATCAAGCCAACACATCTATCATCTCCATAGTCATTATATTTTGTGAGTGGTGAGAATACTTAAAATCTACACTCTTAACACATTTCAGGTATGCAATGTAGTATTAAGAAATACAATCACCACATTGTACACAGATCTCCAGACCTTATCCAATAGCTGAAAGCTTGTGCACTTTGACCAACATCTCTCCAACCCTGGCCTCCAGCCCCCTGCCCTTGGCAATCAGCTTTCTACTCTCTGCTTCTGTGAGTTCAACTTTTTTAGATGCCACATATAAGTAAAATCACATAATATATGTCTTTCTATGTCTGGCTTATTTTATTTAGCATTATGTCCTCCAGGTTCATTCCGCTTATCCCACATGACAGAATTTCCTTCTTTTTATGGTTGAGTAATATTCCAATGTGTGTAACACATTTTCGTCACTGTTCATCATAGGCCCTTGGGTTGTTTTTATATCAAGAATTTCTGAGTTTGTGTGAAAAAGAGGAGAGGATTTTTTAAATTATTGTTTTATACCTTTAATTATATCTTTATAGCTTTAATTATTATGTTATATCTTTGTTAATTTTTGGACACTATTTGATTTCTCCTCTCTGGTGTAGTCCCCGTAGTTCCTCCCTCATAGTTTCTCCCACCACCACAGCTCCCATGACCCATCACCATAGTCTCTTGTGCTGGTCCCTCCCTTGTTTTTTGTTTGTTTGTTTTTAAAGATTTATTTATTTATACAAGAATTGGGGTACAGGCCAGATGCGTGGGAGGGTGAGAGGATTCACCAGAGACAGAGCCGGGAACAGAACAGGCAGACTGACGAAACACACTGCTGAGGGGAGCAGCTGGCGAGACAGGAGAGGTCTGCATGCCATGTGGGTATCTCGCGGGCCAGCCAGGATCGAACCCGCGCTGCAGAGGCTGCGGACAGCTTCACACTGTGGTGCTCGACCGCCTGTGCCACCAGGGAGGCCCCCCTCCCTTGTTTTGACCCCTCAGGCTTTCTCTTGCCTGGTGTTGTGCTCGCTTATCTCACCTGCTTCTTTCCAGACTCGGGCTGGAAATAATCTTCCAGGCCCATGAGCACCGCAATGCCCACAGGAGGGAACACGGCACATCCAAGGAGGAGAAAAGGCTTCCCTCAGCAAGTGAGGTTGCATTCATATTCTAAGGCTAAAACAAGTTCATAAATTGAGGAAAACAGATGGGCAGACGGCAAAGGTAGAGTGAAGAGAAGCTATGCGAAGGCACAGCTGTGAAAGGACATGGTTGTGTCAGGACAGCATAGGGTTAAATGGTGGCCCCTCGAAGGGTACATCCACATCCTAACATCTGGAGCCTCTGAAGGTGACTGTATTGGGAAAAGGCATCTTTGCTGGTGTAAGTAAACCAAGGACTGTGAGATGATCATCCGGGATTATCCTGGCTCACTACCTCAGGAATCCTCTTAAAAGAAACAGGGAGCTTTGAGACCCAAGAGAAGGGAAAGACAAACAAAGCAGAAGCCTGTGCCAATGAGGAGGCAGAGATGGGAGTGCCGGGGGAGGGGCTGCCGCAGCCCAGGGCTGCCTGGGGCACCAGAAGCTGGAGGAGTCGAGGGGAGGTTCTCTGCTGGAGCCTGCAGAGGAGGCACAGCCTGCCACCTCAATTTCAAACTTCCGGCTTCCACAACTGTCAGACATGTTCCTGCTGTTTGACACCAAAGTTTGTGGTCATTTGTCACAGCAGCCCTGGGAAATGAATGCAAATGGCCGGAAGTTCTTCATGGCAGGAGTTCAGGCTGCTTGGCTGGTGTGCCATCAGCCCCTCGCTTTCCCCTTTCTATCAGATGTGGGTCCAGGCCAGGTGTCCTTCCTGAATAGCGGAGACAGCAGTCACTTACAGTTAGTCTGGCTTCTTTACATGGAAAGCCAGGATTGTTAGTTAAAACCAGACCCAACAATGAGGACATGTAGGTTTCTAAAAAGGGCCAGGTGAAGGCATGCTAATGGGAGGAAAAACCCTTTCCTCCATGGGGCTTGAAATGGAGTTGACTCATTTCTAAAACAGACCAAAAAAAACCCTTGCTGCTTAGGGAGTTATGTTGCCTGTTAGACAACCATGTAAAGAAGTCAGCCACCTTTCCCCACAGAGGGAATGTGAACTGGAACTGTGGCTTCACAGTCACCCAGGGGCCAGAGCCGCCCCTCACCTCTCACTCTGGGACCCACTGAGATATGAGATGTCACTCAAATTTGCAAGATCCGAAAGAGGTGCACCTGCCTCTTGGGCAAAGGTGTACAGTGAGGACGCCACACTGAAGCACTGAAAAGGGAAGCATGGGGAGACTGCACAGAGAGACGAACCCAGGAGCAGAGAGGCAAAAGGACATCTCTAAAAGGACCTAAGGCCTTTTCTCATGTGCTGAAAAAGAACAAGGAGTAAGTATCCAGACTTTGTATCTTGACACTGCATGTCCCAGCTCAGATCTGGGAGAAACTTCATACATTGGCACCATCGTCAGGCTGACTGGTCTGATGGAGGCTGGCGGGGCAGGGGAGGGAACACCAGGGAGAACTTGGCCTTAGCTGCCTCTCTTCTCTGACAATGAAAGGAGAGCTGTCCCCCAGTGTGAAAGGACTCCTGTGTGTGAGAATTTACCATGGGTGTTGATAGCAACAATGAACCCCACCCCAGCAGGGAATAAAACCAAGGACTGAGGTTTTCAGCCAGGGAGAACATGATTAGATTTGCTTTTGATAGAGATCACCCTAAGAGCAGGGTGGAAAATGGAGTGCATGGGAAGAAACTGGTAACAGAAGGATACGTCCCAGAATGTTTAAATAACAGTCCAAGGGAAAAATGAAGAAGAACAGATGAAGGCAGTGGCCGTGTGGGCAGAAGCAGGCACTGGAGTGGGGGTTCTAGCTTAGGAGACTGAGAGGAGAGCTGTTCTGTTAACCAGGATCTGGACAGAAGGCAAGGGCTAGAATTCTCCATCCAATTTCTTTTCCCAGAAAACTGGGGTGTTGGAACTCCAGGGCTCCTCAGGAGTCAAGAGAAATCCTTAGTCTTTCTGTGTTTTGAGCTTTTGGTATTTCATATAAAAAGAAAAAAAAAAGCAAAAACAGGGTCAAGTAAACCAGCGTAAATGAAATATCAGCTTTTTTTTTTTTAAATTGATGGCTTTTAAACCACATGCACAATGCAATGTATGTTTATTCTTCAAAGGCAGTCATATAAATTACTGATTTACATACTGTATAAGCTGGACTCTAGTCTTACAAAGAGAGGTGCCTTTCAGTGGTGCGATGCATCTTCTCCCAGGTCTGGCAGGGCCTCACTGGGGCTGTGGGCAGAACCTGGCCTGGAGCTGATGCTGCAAACAGGCATGGGAGGCACATCAGGAATGTGAGTCCTGGCATTTGGGCCATCTAGATAGACACTGGCTTGGGATGCTCTCAGAGATGAACCCTGAAGAACTGCCTTAAGAAATAACTGATCCAAAGATGCCGGTCAGAAAGAATTAGAAGCCAGAGAGACTAGGTTGAGAGTAAAATCTCCACACCAGCGAGGCAGAGCCCAGAAGTGCTCCGAGCACATCACCCATGTCCTGGGGGCGAGGGGGTGGATGATGTGTTACTAGTAGGTAGTGTCGCCCCCATCACGCTTGGTCCTTCTAGACAACTCAGCAAGAACAAAAGCACGCTCCGTGGGAAGCTAGAGCTTCCAACTGGTGGGAATTTTTCTCCTTCCACAGCTTTCTTTTGAGCCTGAAGTCCACGATTGTGGCTCTTCCTGCTTAACATCCTGCCGGATACTTTCTTATTCCATGACTCTTCACCTAACACTGGGCACACATACTATGGTGTGGTATAGAATTAGGAAAAAGTGCCAGATTCAAACTTCCAATTCTTGGGCATAACAGCATTATTCCAAACCTCAATTTCATCACCTTTATTAGGAAGATGAACAAATAAAGGTTGGGAACATGCCTTGTGATCTCAAAGCCCTGCCAGTAGCAGCCCAAAGTGAGGTCATCCTTATTGTTTATGCATATGGGGAACTCCCCCTGGCACAGGACCAAGAGCTTAGAGGTTGCAGCCACAGCAATATGACTTGCAACCTAATGTTTCACGTAGCCACAGCCCTGAGACAGCCCCTTCCTTATGACTCAGTGCCATGGGACAACTTTCACCTCAACTTCTCTTTCTCTGCCACTTATAACCACCTGTCTCGTTCCAACTGGCTCCTGCATGGCCTAATTTGGATCTGTTCTTTCCAGAAGCTTGGGTATCATCCTAAGCCCTCAGTAGCACTTCTACTGGAACACGGCCCTGTCTCTTGTTCCCCTGGGTGTCTAGGTCTGCTTTCATGCCACATTGGCAGAACTGAGAGTCTTGACATAGACCTAGAGCCTGCAAAGCCAGAAATAATTACTACCTGCCCCTTCACAAAAATTTTGATCAATCCTGTTTTAGAGCAAGGAAGTTTAGGTTTTTCATCCGCAATTCACAGAGGTGTAGTGAAAATGAAAAAATGACATTGAATGTTAAGTGGTTCTGGACAGTGATCCACTCTGCCCACCACACAGGGTCAAGGTGAAGCCTGGCTCTCCAGTGATAACGTGGGAAGTGGGACAGTCCACTTGGGGGGCGGCCTGTCCCATACAGTGCAATGCAAATAGGCACCCAGGTATCCATCCACAGGAGTCAAATTACCCCTCCCTGCAGAGTGGACTCTCCCCACATGGCATTAATTTAGTGGGGGTTGTGGCTGCTGGAGAGAATGAAATAGGCCCCTTGAATGTTTCTGTTCCTCATTTAGGATAAATGTCTGAGAAGTAAGGAAGTCCTCTAATTAATGCCATTGGCAGATTTGCATAACTGCTGGTTACTATAGATAAGAATGATTTTTTACTTGATTTGACAGAGCTAACATGCAAACCCTAAAATATTTTCAGTTAGCCTCCTAGCTAGTTATCAACATGGATCTCACACTTCCTAAGGTGGCCTCAAGCTTTGAAGAAGTGGCGTGTTTTAAGACCCAGGGGAAGTGTGGATGATGGCAGCGCTGGTGGGGCTCAGTCCCAGGATGCTGTGGAAGAAGGAGACATTTGTCAAGGCGGGGGCTCTGATTCGAAGGCCATGCTGCTTCTGGCTGTGGCCGCCTGCAGGCTAGGTGGGTGGGCCGGGAGCTGTCCTCCTAATTGTGGATGTGAAGCTCAGCTGTCTTTGTCAAGCTGAGTTGTTTCATTCACCTTAATGAGATATGAAGTCTTCCCAAGAAGGCGTAAGTTGCGTGCCACGCTCGCTGAGTGAGTCAGTGTTGGGGGTGGGCTTGACCCCAGGCTGCTGGCGGTCACCTGCACACCCTCTCGCCACCTCATGCTGCCTCAGTACTTCTCTGTGCAGCCCACCAGGTACTTTCACTGCCATGGTCACACTGTAGCTAGGAGGCGCCATGGAGAAGGACATCACAAGTGGCAACCTGGATCACAGCCCTGTGATCCTCCCTCTCCGCCATGCTGCCTTCTGTCCAAAGGCTTCCTGGCTCTCCTACCTTGAGTGCAAACTCTGGGCTCATCCTGCTGAGGCTCTGGCCAGCAGCAAGGCTGACCTCTGCTCAGACCAGACTTGGAGATTCCCCTCAAAACTATTCCACGTGTCACCAACACACAAGTCCTGCCAGGGCTGGGACAAGGATGAGGACGCACCAGGCATGGTATTCAGGAGCTACTTGCTCTCAGGGAAGTGCCTTTGCCTCGCTGTGAGGAGTGAAGGAAATTGTATGCAGAAAGTGCTTAGAAACAGAGCCTGGCACACAGGAAGTGCTAGAAGAATATTCAATATTGTTATCATCAGTAACAGTCTTATCAGTAACAGTCAATATTGTTATCATCAGTAACAGTCTTAGTAGTGGTAGTCAGAGGGTCTCTGTTTCTTTCGCTACCTGGAAATGAAATTATTTTTCTTCAATGAGTAGAATGAATATTAGAAAGTTATACAGATGTGAGCTATTGTTCCAGAAGGCCTTACGCTACTTCAAGGTCTCAACTATCCCAGAATGAGAAACAATTTGCTTTGTCCTATTTCCTGGTCCTCCACCCTGCCCAGCTTATCTTACATTCTGAGAAGCTTAGAGTCCACACTGGAACTAACAGGAGCCACTGAAGGAGTTCAAGCTAGAAGTGCTATGGCTCTGGTGGTGTGACCTTGAACCAGGGAGTGTCAGAGTGAAGCGGGAGGTCAATCAGAGGCATGTGAACAGTCCGGACAAGAGACAAAGAGGCCTGAAGTAGGGCAGCGGTAGTGGGGACAAGAAAGGACCAAGCAAGAGAGTGTGGATAAGGAAGTGAAATCTGTTCATCACTCCTGGAAAAACAACTGTGAATCAGTGATACCATCTTTATCCCCCAAAGCAAACAGATCCTTCATTAGTGCTAGCAATTGAGAGCTGTGTGAGGTTTGGTACCCACTAGCTGCTAAACATGCATATAAAAGGAAGCACACCATATGCTGTGAGGAGTTAATGCCAATTGGCCCCACTCAGATATATACTGCTTTAATTTTAACACTTTATTTGAACAAAAGTCTACTTCTAATGAAGCTCAGGATTCCCAGAGTTTCTTCCTGCTGGCAAAATTTGACTTGATTTCTTTCCTTAGTGATGAAATTCTCTTTCAATAAGTATGGCTAGGATCCAGATGTCATCTCAATAGAATAAAAAACTTCATGGCCAAATGAAATGAGATACCTTTAAAAGTAGTGAGCCCCCTGTCAATGGAGGTATTCAAGAAAAAACTGAATGGCCACTTGATGGAGTTCTTGCAGAGAAGATTCAATTATCAGAAGGTGAGTAGAATGGGGATGTTAGACTTAGTGACCTTTATGGTCTTTAAGGACCATGAAATTCTAAGAGGATGAATCATAAATGTAGTTCTTGACTGATTGGAAGAACCCCATAATCACAACAAAGTTAGAATGAGGATCTAAGATTTTTCAAGCAAATCCAGAAGTTATAACCATCTTTAAGGAAGAAATCTGGGCAATCCATCAGCCAAGTCAGCCCTAGTACATGGAATGGAGATCATCAGAAGAAAATGTTTGCTTAAAATGTCATCCTGAAAGCCTGGTATAATTGAAAAACTTCTTTCAGGACTAAGAATTAGGAAAACACTTTCATTTTCTATTTATATAATTCACCATATGTCTCTTTTCACTTGGGCCATTAGGAAGCTCAGAACTTAATTTGCACATGAAAATAACAACTTTGTAGACCCTTGTCTTGTTGGTCATCTATGTTGTTTCCTATCCTACCTCACCATCATTTGGCCTCTTCTATCTTTCCTAGTGCTGATTTGGCTTTTAATTCGTAGTTCACCTTCTGTTGTTTCCTATGAATTAACACAACTGGTCTGAGAAACAGGAGGGAAATAAATAACAAGGCACCATCTGAAAAGCCAGTTGTTGGTGCCCACTGAGAAACTGTGAAGAAACAGCAGGGAGATCATGAGACTGGGAAGTGGAGGGGGGATCACTTGAGTTGCCAGCATTCCTCCGCCACAGTGGCAGTTGTGGGGAGGATGCTTTCTGGACTCAGACTGAAGCACTGGCTGTGGTTAGGCTTTCGCTTCCAGAATCTCCCTGTCTCTGAGTGTCCTGCCCAGGTTCCCAAGTGCTTCTCCAGATGCTGCCCTCTATCAAGTTCTTTCAGGCCACTCCTGGACTCTGAGATCTCATGCCTGTAGACAACATCTCAGGCTTTCAATTTATTTTAAAGCACAAGCACATCATGTTCCTCGCTCTGTTCTGAATACTTCCATACAGTGATTAAGGTAAATTCCATAACAATTTAAGGGAAAAGGTAGTCTTATTATGCCCATTTTACAGATAAGAAAGCTGAGGTGCTCAGGGGTTAAATCACTAGTAACTGACCAAGCCAGACTCAAAACCTAGGCAACCAGCTGAGTTCATTCTCTTAATTAGTCGTTCCTTCAAACCCAGCCATAACTTGCACTCAGCTCCCTGACTTCTTTGATTATTGCCCTCCTTTCACAAAGTGAAACAAACTTTCCTGCGTGCCTCCTCTGAACCAAGCTCTATGCTGGGCTGGGGCAGGCAAGGATGTGATATGGTCTTACCCAGCTGTCTATTTGAGGACAGAAATCAAACATCTACCCCACTCACCAGAATATAAAGAGAACTTAAATAAATGCTATGTGAAGTTCAAGCAACAGAATTCCAATGTTAATGGAAACTCCAAAGGCAGAGATAGCGCTGGAAGGGCAGGGAGAAGAACATTCCAGGTGGAGGGAAAATCCAGAGGCAGGAAAGTGCATGATGCATGTCAGTTTCTGGTCCTTGGCTTTCTCTCCAGCCTGACCTTGTGTCACTTTTCTTATTCAACTGTCAATAATACACATTTGTTGAGTGCCAGTGATGAGTCAGGCTCTGCTCTAGGTGCTGAGATAGAGCAGTCAAGAAGGTACCGTTATTCATGACCCTTACAAGGGGATGGAGAGATTCAGGTTATTAACAAATAAGGATGATATGCCAGGAGGTGGTAGGTGTGAGGAGCAGCAAGACACAGAGTAGTGGGGCAGGGAGCAGGAAAGATCACGAGTGTAGCAACAGTGAGCAGAGAAAGCCCCTCTGATAACAAAGTTCTAACACAAATCCAAATGGAATGAGAGTGAGTTATGGAGATATATCATATGAGAATGTCAAAAAGGAAGGGAGATAAAACACGGGTGCCTAGAAAATGAACCATGTGTTACTTTTGCAGACAGGCAACATGAGCTGTAAGAGGGTTCTTGACCTTGTGGGGTCTTATTGACTAGGAAAAAAAGACTTTGGATTTTGTTCTCAATCAAGGGAAGCCACTGTAAAGTTGTTGCTGGGCCAATTCATTAAGGCATGTGGGGCTTTTCAAATTTGCTCGGGAAAGCCAAGTTCTGTCCTACTTCAGGGCTTTTACCCACGCTGTGTCATTTGCCAGGAAAGTGCTCCCCCTTCCCTTTGCTGAACCATTTCTTAGTCCCCTAAACATAGCCCCTCAAGGAAGCTAGCCCTGACCCTCCCAAATACATAAGATTATCCTGCTGAACCACCTCATCACCATATACTTCGATGTTGTGGCACTTAACAAAACTGCCATTGCATAATACACAGCATTAAATAACATTCACTTTCTACTGCTGCTTCTTCTACTAGTGAGTCTCATGAGGCAAGACTATGTACCTTTCCTTTTTACCCCTATATCTTCAGTACCCAGCATGAGGTCTGATTCTCAAGAAGTGCTTGGTAAGTGGCTGCTGAATGAATACAAGAATAAATGAAGTGAAAGGTAAGAATGAAAAGGCAGGAGCAGATTGCAAACCCGGGCTCAGGAAGCAATTTTAGCCCATAAGCCATAGAAAGTCCACAGGGGAAGAACATGAGGGTGTGGTTCAAGGTACAATTAAGACAAACCCCTGATGACCCTGGGTAGGAGAGAGTGAAAGGTTTGGGGAGTAGAGGCAGGAATAATAGAAAGTTCCTGCCCTATGTAAAAGCTTCACAGTAAGAAAAATCCGTATGTTAGCGATGCTTTTATGATATTGGTTATTCACAAAGATCTCAAGATATATCCCTTGGGGTGCTACTAAGGATGGTGATAATAATGAGTGATTGCTTGTAGAGTGACTTGGGCTTGACAATAACAAGCCCAAGTAGCAGAAGTCATACTATATGGGAATGAGAATAGGATTGGTTCACTTATTCATTCATTATTCACTCATTTATTGTTTCATGCAGTAAATATTGGTTATTGACCATAAACAAGGATCAAGGCCCTGTGATAGCTATTAGGCTAAAATTCTGCTTATTACCTACTAAGTATGCAAACTTGAACAGGTTATTTAACCACTCTCCATAGGTTATTTAACCACTTTATGCAAATGAGGGAAAGAACCCTCACTTCTAAGGGAATGGTCTTGCCTGTTTAAGAAAAATACAAATTCCTCCAGTTCTTGAGCTGGGTTTCCACATGGGAAGAGATGATGGAAGAAAAAGTCTTCGTTCTGTCCCCTTGAGTTTCCTTTCCCTCTTGTAGTGCTCACTTTGATTCCAGCTGACATACCTGAAAAATCTGGCAAGCTTGTCATCATCTGATTTGTGGCTTAGAAAATCTCTACTGGTTCCTCAGGGTCCACATCAAGCATCAAGGCTCCTGATACCTTTCCCAGCACCCTACTTCTTAGGCAAAATGAATCCCTTCCATCCTGCACCACTCTGTATGCTCAGCCCTTCAAGTATACGGAACAGACCACTCCATGAGACTTGTAGTTGAGAACTGTATTTTCTCTCGTCCTTTACTGCATTATTTGGTTGAGCACATTCTCTGTAGCTAAATGGAATAAAAGTCACCAGGTGACCAGAAGAAGGTGGCAAACCTGCAGTAGTAGTGGAATCACTATGACCCACAAAGGAGAGTCTTCTCAACCAAATTAGCTAAGCACATCTGTAACTATTCACTGAGGCTATTGAAAGACCATGAGATTGGGTCAATGCAGCTTGCCTATGGAGAAGATAGAATGGCAGTCAAGTACTTATTCTAGCCCCTACCTTTACAACTAGACACAGTGGGAGGCACAGGATGGGAGGGATTCATTTTTGCCTAAGGAGTAGGGAGCCAGAGAAGTCACTCCTAAGTTACTGTGCTGTCTGTGTGGGGTGAATTCTTGTCTCCCAATGGGAATTTGAGCATAAAGTGACACACCCTTGCTGCCTCTCATGCCTTGGATACCTCTGGCTAGAGGTGCTAATACCTTTTCTAATATAATGTTAACAATTAAAGGACGGATGCAGAACATAGATTCTTAAGGAGAGCCATTGTTCCAGATATAACAAAGCTGTGTATCTTACTACACTGCCTTTACTTTGTCTAATTTATTAAAATGAACTTCTGTTAGTTGAGCATCACTCTGTGTAGCCTTTGCCTGTGTTTTATGTTTCATATACTGTAAAACTAATGTGTAAAAATGGAGGAAGTTATTTTTATATTCCCCTTTAGAGTACCTATCTGGGAGGAAATATGAATATGGTTGGAAGTCACATTTTGATAGGCCATTTGAATAAGAGATGAGGCCCCAAAGACATACCAAACTAACAACATTTGAGGATTTAAAATTCATTCTGATAGTGGTGTGTTCACTTAATGGCAGGGCTTTTGTCCAGCTGAGTGGTGAGATGACTGTGTACTGGACAATGGCATGCAAGTCTGGGGAAGAACTGAAGTGTTCAGAAATAATGGAGAAGAGGCTGAGGGCAGTGGTTGGGAGAGGTCTTAGGGATTGTAAAAATCCCATTGTGGGACATGTGATGAAATCCCTTGCCCACCTTCCCTGGGAAATCAACAGAAAATTCTTTCGAATTCCTCAGTGTTCTTGGGACATAAGGATTATTTGGCAGAATTGAATCTTAATCTAGACTCAGCAAAGAGAAACCCCACCAACTGGGAGAAAAATTTTGCACTCAATACTAATGATAAAGAACTGATCACAAAAATCTACAAAGAGCTGATAAGACTCAACAAAAACAAAGAAAATAATCCAGTCAAAAAATGGGCAGAAGAGCTAAAAGAAACTTCTCCAAAGAGGAAATACAAATGGCCAACAGGCATATGAAAAAATGTTCAACATCACTTGCAATCAGGGAAATGCAAATCAATACTACCATGAGATACCATCTCACATCAGTGAGAATGGCACATATTAAAAAAAACTAGCAACAACAAATGTTGGTGAGGTTGTGGAGAAAAAGGAACTCTCCTGCACTGCTGGTGGGAGTGTAAACTGGTCCAACACTATGGAAAGCTGTGTGGAGATTCCTCAACCTACTAAAGATAGAGCTTCCATATGATCCAGCAATTCCACCTCTAGGTATTTACCCAAAGGACACAGAAACATCAATTCCAAAGAGCACCTGCACCCCTATGTTTATAGCAGCACTGTTTACAATAGCTAACTTTGGAAACAACCCAAATGCCCAAAAATAGATGGCTGGATCAAGAAGATGTGGTACATATACACCATGGAATATTACTCAGCATTCAAAAAAGATAAGCACATGCAATTTGCAGCAACTTGGATGGAGCTGGAAGGGATCATGCTCAGTGAAATAAGCCAGAAAGAAAAAGAAAATTACTGGATGGTCTCACTCATAGCAGGAATCTAGAAAACCTAAATAAGGGACCAGGAAAAAGAATAACTATAAGAAAGAAAAAATCAAAATCAACAAACAACTATGAACCAGAGACACTCTATGGGGGGTGGAGGGCTGGGATAGGAGGGATTGAGGTCAAAATAAGGGGGTTGCAATTGTATGGGGAATATAAAAATAAAATTTAAAATAAATAAATAAATAAACCCAGCAGATAGAAGGGAATAGTCATGCATCTGTATTACAATTAACCTAAAAATTTATAAGGCAAAAAAAAACCCCTCATTTTACAGAGGCGGAAACTAAAGTTCATACAGGTTAGTAAATCTGTCCAACATAGAAAGCTAAAAGTGGCTAGGCAGCCATTGAGGACACATCTGCTTGATTCCAATGCCTATAATTTTAACTTTAGGCAGTACTTCCTACTGGGATTCTATGACTGTTTCCTGTTTATAAAGTTGAATAATTTTGATTATTGTTCCCCTTAATTTTAAGACATATTAGTAACAGGAGAAACAGTTGTATGCAGCATAGCAAGAGAGGCGTGCTTCTAGCCATGGGTATAAATAGCCCACCAATCTCCCATCTTCAGAAATGGACCAGAAGTGAAACTTCAGCAGGGAGAGGGATTACATGTGAGGGAGGGGAGCAGCCTCTTTGCACACATGGACACATGCTGCCAAAAAACGAGATTTGAGCTATCACTGCCATAGTCTCGACAAACGCCCACCACGGAATGACATCACTGCCAAAGCCCAATTAGCTCAGAGAAGACCCTGGCACTGGATGATGTTCCTTCAAGATGGCATGAAATTCCAAATATAAACTGGGTCCGTACTGGGCGGCGATTCAAGAAATCGTATTGGCCAGTTCACAGGACAGCTTGGCAACTAGAAATCCTTTAAACAGGCTTTTGTAACTGTATCACCCCCTAAAAAGACAGAGGTATAATTACACCCTAGATCCCTCAGGAAATATCTAGGAAAGAAAATGCAGAGGTTTTCTATAATTGGTGTAGCTATCATGCTATAAACAATACTCATAGGACACAGAGGATAAGTTTATCAAGATACATCATCTCCTGGGTACTCTGTCTTTTTTAGGAAAACAATTGTTAAATATTTAAAACAGCAAAACTTGCTCATGTCTTATAGCTATTTATGATTTATGGTGTGCTTTCACGTGTTTTATCTGATCTTAGCCTCACAACCCAGCGGGATGGGTGCAATTATTGTTGCTATTTTATAAATAAAAACCTAAGGTTTACAGAGGTATATTTTGAGGATTATTTGGGAGCAGGGATTTTTTGTATCACTCTTCTCTGAGCTGTCCTAGGATCTAACGTATTACAGGGCTACTATGCATGCAGATGCAATGGCATATATTGGAATAGAAATGACTTGTTCAAGTCAGAAAGTAATAGCAAAAGAACTTAAGCCCAGTGTTCATTTCTACCTGATATGCTGCTACATCATTCGGTCAAATGTTTACCATGCACCTGTTCTGTGTCTGAGCATGTGATAAAAATGGAAGACCAGAAGACCATGGGGGAAGACCGGGTATAACAGAAACATGAGGCATGGCTCCATAAGAAACTGAATATACAAACTACAATGGTCAGACCACACATAAAAATGGAATTCTGACCCAAAGTCTGCAATCATCAGTCCAGGAAGTCAACCTATTATCTACAACAGCAACTCCTATAGCAATCAGCCCAAAACAGTGGTAATTGATTAATAACTCACAGCTTCCCAGTTTTTTTTTTTCTTTTTTTTGTTCTGGCTTCAAAGACCAACCAGAGGAAGTCAAATATGAACTCCTAACCAATCACACAGGAAGCCCCACTTCTAGTTCGCCTGCCTCCAGCTTCCCCCAACCACAGCCTCTAATCAGGACATGTTTGAAACCTTCCCTTTGTTCCACTCTAAAGCTTTTCCACTTTCCTGTCTGATTTTGAATCTCTGCCAAACCCAAGTGATGGTGGCTGACTCCCTCACCATATAGCAATGAATAAATAGCCTTTACTTACTTTCACGTGGGTGGTCTTTATTTATGTCTACACCTGTATTTAAGAAATATATCCTAGAATAAAGAGAGAAGAAAGAACAAGGTATAGATATAGGAAACAAAATGGTAATAGAAAATAGAGCCAAAATGAGTGGCCAAGTGAAAAAATAAGGATTCTGAAGAGCTAGGTGTGCAGATAAATCAGATACTGATACTGGAAGGAGCATTCCACTACCAAGGATGACATGTCTCTGTTGAGGTGTGGTCATGGTTTGAATGGACAGAATATACAGTCACAGGTATTAGAGAGATCACTTCCTAAACTTACCAAACTACACATATCTATATAGAGAGAAAGCATCCAAAAGACCATGGGAATCTCTCATCTCTTTGAAGTCCTGGATAACACAGAAAGACCAGTGGACGAACTTTCTCTAGTTGAAGGCTATAACCTTGAAAGACAAGCAGCCATGAGAGGTGAACATCTGGTGACATAAGAAGGATGAGAAAGTTTGTTGCTCAGGACTGTGGTTGATAGTAGGTGGTTGGAAAGGTACAGGGGCATCATTTCAAAAGCACAAGATCTTCAACACCTGATAAGACATTAATTCATAGAATACTTCTTAAGCAATTATGCTTTGCCAAGTATTCTTCAAGGAGCGGGAAATACACAGTGAAAAACATGACATGTACCCCTCACAGCCCTTCCAATCATTGCTTTAAGTTAAAATTTAAAGAAAAAAGAAGAACAATGACAGGAAAATTCTAAATAAGATAAATAATAACCTGGGTTTTATACAGAAGATATATTCAGTAGCGCTGAGACTCCAACAGAAAGGCTGCCTTTGGATATCTCTATACCAATTCCTGGACTGTGAACATAAATTCACCCTAAAATGTTAACACTGACTAGGAAGTATGTAGAGAACTTAACAGGACTCATGTATCATTCCTGGTATCAGCTGACTTTAAACTTCCTCCCATCCTTCCCATCCTCCAAATATAACCAGAAAACTTTCTTAACCCTGCCATGATTATGATCATGCTAATTTCATGCTGAGAACATTTTATCTAGCATGGTTATCAAGGCCCTCTGTTATATACCCTCAATGGAACTTCCAATGCAATCTTCCAAAAATTCTGTCCCCCAAAGATCCCTGATTCAGTCACTGCCAATCTGTGTAGTCCAGTATGTTAGCCTTTAGCCACATGTGACTATTTAAACTTAGATTGATTGAAATTGAATTTAAGATTGATTTCCTGAGTTGTATTAGCCACATTTAAAGTGCTCACTGGCCACTTGTGGTGAGTGGCTACCTAATCAAGTAGCACAAAGAACTTATCCATCACCACAGAAAATTCTATCAGATCAACCACCAATCTCTGAACACATTCTTTGTTTTTTCATTTGTGTGCCTTTAGTCATTCCAGTCTTTCTGTCTAAAAAATCATCCCCTATCTCTACCTATAAAACTTTTACCATCATTAACTTTCAATTCAAGTGCCAGGAAGTAAAGAGAAAACAAATCAGCTATCTTCTTGTGTTCTTTGAGCTACTTGAAACTACTATTTTTCACGAGTCATACTTTGCCTTGTATTAAGGCAGTGGTAGCAGGAGCTATTCTTCTATCAGAGAACAAGTTCTTTAAGGGCTTTGGATCTAGTAAAATGTCTTACACACATTCAAGGACCAAGACCCTTTTGACTTTCCATTCATTTCTGATGAAGCTGACTATATCAAAGCATTGAGAGACAGAAAGCAATTCAGAATGGAAAGACTGAGGACTAGGCAGAATAATGTCCCAGCCCATGATGGTGGTCATGTCCTCATCCCCAAAATCTATGAACATATTAGGTTACATGGAGGAGGAGGGACTAGGGTTACAGATGGAATTAATTCCTAATCAGATTGGGAGAGCAGCCTGGAGTATCCAGGGAGGCCCTATGTAATCATTGGCAGGGGCAGAGAGAGCAGGAAATGGTAGGATAGGGACTTGGGCCAACACTGCTGGCTTTGAAAACAGAAGAAGGTGATCATGAGTCAGGGGCTGTGAGAAACCTGTAGAGGGTAGAAAGGCCAAACAATTTTTTCTTTCTAGAGCCTCCAGAAGGAACACAGCACTGTTGACCCCGATTTTAACCCAGTGATAGCTATTTTGGGCTCTAACTTTCAGAACTGTAAGATCAGACAGTTGCATTTGTTTGAGCCATTAAATTTGTGACAATTCACACTGCTTCTAGACAATAACATCATTAAGTTACCCCACGCTCCCATATACCTATGCTTAGTAGCTATACTTAGCTACAATCATTGGTGTATTTGTAACTGCCCTATAAGTTACAGGAATAGTTTTCTAGATAGAAAAGGCACCTCCCACATCAAATTTTAAGAAATGGCACTACCAAGAATGATATATATTCAAAGACATCAGGAAGACTGTAAAACATAAATAAATTTGCAGCAAATTGTTAGTGCAGTAATAGGAAACTTACACAGAGCAGCAAAGGACTATTATAAGTCAAGATGCATGATTCCTGCATGAATCAAAAACTGACAATATTTGTATCCCTAATCCAACACTTCACCTGCAAACATTTGTCCTAAGAAAACAATCAGAATTCTCATCAAGTTTATATCAGGTTGTACATCTACAGCATTATTTTATTCTAGCAGCAAGTCCAATAAGAAATGATACATAACCACCCACAAAGTACAGTATTACTGTGGCCATGAAAAATATCACTTCTTTGGAAAATATTTAGTGACATGGGAAAAGCTGATGATCAATTTAAAAAGCAGGATATAAGACAATATATGTTTCCAATTTTGTGGAACTATGTCAAAATGTTTAATGAATTTAAGAGAGATTAATGCTAATGGTGGTTATCTTTGTGAGATAAGAATAAGATTTTTTTATTTTCTCTTTATACATTTCTTTATTTTCCAGATGTTTTATAATGAACACAATTACTTTTATAATCAAAAAAATAAACAATTCTATAATATAAATAAGCCCCTCAGGGAACAAGAACCACAAAATTAATCATGAATAATCTTATTTTTGAAAATATATCCTAAGGAAATAATTCAAAACAGGAAAAAAAATCTTGAAGTAAAAAGGCGTTTATAACAATGTCACTTACAAAAGTTTAAAATTAGAAGGGACCTGAATCCTCAGCAATTATAATGTATTTGCTTGATAGGATAGTGGGAAGTCACAAAAATAATTAACACAAAGACTACCTAGAAAGACAGAAGCTACAAAATAACATGATGTAAAAAGCTCAAGCACTAACACAAAAGATCTACCATTATAATGACTCCACTTAGATGTGGATAAAGATGGGAAGAGACAGACATTATAAATAGTATCTATGATAAAGAAAAGGGGTCCTGAGAGTAATTTGTATAAATTTGCTTCAATAATAAGTACAACTATTTAATAAAGACATGCATCAGCATGCAAAACAAGAAAGCTGAGGATGCAGAACTGGTAAAAGCATTGGGATGATGACAACAAAGAGGAAAGAAATTTCTAAAAGAAAGGCTACTAGAGACCACCCACACAGGGACATGTATTTTTATTTATCCAATAAATATTTATTGACCCTGTTTCCTCAAATATGAATAAGACTATAATGAAAACTAAGACAATAACAAACATCAAATTCAGAGTTTGAGTTATTCTTAGAGAATCAGAAAAATTCCATTGAGGAGGGGAACACAGAGGATCTTATAAGGACTGGTGATTTCTTAAGTTATTTCTTAAGTTGTGTACATGGGTGTTCTTTTTATGCTTCTTCTGATGTACACAAGTGCTTACAACAGTGCTTGGCACACACTGGCTCACATACACAGTTATTTCAGTGGTTCCATAAATAAAGCTCAAACTTTTTAATAATTGTCTTAACCACACTGGATTGATTTTTCTGGCCTATCTTAATTCTCATGAAAATGCCCTTTCTCATCTTATAAAGCCTAACCGGCTTCTTAGAGATGTGGTTTTTGTTTCATCAACCTCTCTGCCTGCTCTTGCCTAGCAGATCTGTCCTGTAAGAGGTCTCCTGAATCTGAGGAGCAGTGCAGGTCCTGTTCTTTCACTTACCAACTGCGAACACAGCAAATCATTTGACCTTTGGAAACTCTGACTCTGCATCTGTTAAGTGGGTTAATGAGAAAGGACAGTTTCATGAGAATTAAGATAGGCCATGGAGCAAACCCAGTATGATTAAGACACTTAAGTTATACCAGTTAAAATTAGAAGGCAGACTGGTCTAGTTCCTATGGAAAACAATACAGAGTTTCCTCATAAAATAAAAAAGATATATACTGTATGATCCAACAATTCCACTCTCTGGTATTTATCCAAAGAATGCAAAAATTCTAATTCAAAGGGAGATTTGTACTCCAAAGGTCATTGCAGAACTATTTAAAATAACGAAATTATGGAAGCAACCTAAGTGCCCAAAGACAGATGAGTGGATGAAGAAGATACGGTATACAAACACAATGGGTAGTGCAGGAAAAAAGATGAAATCGTCATTTATGACAACATGGATGAAACTAGAGACTATGCTAAATTAAATAAATCAAAATGAGAAAGACAAATGAATAGTTTCACTTGTATGTGGAATACAGAGAAACAAAACAAAGGGGTCAAACAAAACTAAACCAAAACAAACCTTAGAATTGAAGTTGCTGAATTGAGGCTGGCAGGGGAGAGCAGGTGGGAACAAAGTGAGTGGGGCCCAATGTTCTGCAGATAGAAGACTGTGGGTGCCTTGGTGGTAGGTATGATGTGGTAACAGAGATCTGAAGAGGTGTGAGACTATTACTTTAAATCATATACAAGATGGTAAAACAATGATAGCTCAATAAAATAAATTAATTAAATTAAATAAATAAAGCAGAAGGTAAAATAGGCTAAAAGAATGATCACACATTTCATCTTCAAAAGTCAAATGAACTCAAAAGACTGGATCCTACATTTTACCAGATTTCAAAATAATCTCCAAGGTAAGAACCATTTCTTATTGTTCTTTTATTCCACATACCTACAACAAGGCCTGGCACTAAAAAAGGACTCCATATATGTTGAATTAATTCATTAATTAAAGGAAGATTGTGCTATGAAGAAGCACAATTAGTTTTTAGTTTTCCTCCAACTGTTTCTCCTCAGCGACTTAGCCCTTCCTGTTTAGGGAGCCTGAACACCAACTTCTTATGTGTTTAATAATTTAGATCCTCTAATGCTCGAAACCCAAACAATATGTTCATTTGTTTGAACCAGTTAACAAGTAGTAAAGTGGATTCAGAATGTGTTAGACAAGACACCAACTCTATATTTACACTATCTTTAACATTTAAGACATGCACATTGCCTGATTTGAAATACACACAAAAAAGCCTCATATCCAAAGTCCACAAACCAAGAAACCTTGACTGCCATAGAGAAGTGACTCTCATAAAATTAACAGTAACGTGGAGCAAAAAGACACAATTGAAAAACAAAAAGGTTTTTGCAAGCACACCGTGGAACACCACGGCATTCCTACCTTGTAAGTTGGTAGCAGAAAACTTATTTTTGGAAAATCAGCTATTGGACAAATCAACCTTTAATGAATTGTTTATTGCAAATAATTCTTGAAAAATTGACCTTGACCTTGACCTAAGATTGAATACTGGGACTAGGCACTATGTGGCCCTCACAGCTTGGTCAATTGAGGCAATCCACAGTTCCCGAGTAATCATGATTCGGGGATACATTTCAGGCAAAGAACAGACGTGGTATCAGATAAATTGACTTTTTTTTTTTTTATTTTGAAAAGGCAGTGTTCTCTAGAAGAAAGGATTTAAAGGATGCCAAGAGGTGCCTATCCTGAAATGGGCTAAGAATCTTGCCCCAACTGCTTTCTCCCTATGCCTCATTCTATGTTATCACTTAGCTGGGGCTGGGAGGTGTGGGAGTAATCCTTCTCAAAGAATTAGGATTGTATCTGCACATGACAGTTCATAATGCATTTACACCAATGGCCCCTACCATCCCCTTACCTAAATCTTGTCCAGTGATTCTCTCAT
This sequence comes from Talpa occidentalis, assembly GCF_014898055.3. Taxonomy (NCBI): domain Eukaryota; kingdom Metazoa; phylum Chordata; class Mammalia; order Eulipotyphla; family Talpidae; genus Talpa; species Talpa occidentalis. The sequence goes on from NW_023605083.1 coordinate 54,758,944, forward strand.
TTAATAGATATTTATCAAGTGTCTATATTCTGTTCTAAGGGCTGGAAATATGGTAGTGAACAAGATAGGCAAAGTCTGGGTTCTTACTAAGGTTACATTGTAGAGGGAGGAAACAACAGTAAAATATATCATTTGGTTCATGTGACTTGCTCATCACAAGATATCAGAAAAGGCTCAATTTGTTGTCATTATTCTAGGATCCAGGATGACAATATAAATACTGTGTCAAATATTGCTAAGGCTGGGAGAGTTGAAAGTCTTGCTACTGTAGTCAACAAGGTGTTTACTGCAGTCTTTCTTTCATCTTTTTGTGATATTAGATAAAAACTTGCCATTAAACTAGACCAAACGGCAGACCTGCTCAGATGCTCAAATATTCCCAGAAAATTTTGATTAAGAGGGTGGACAGGGGAGAATTTCTCTAACTCTTTGGTCCAATTTCTAAATGGAAACTCACAGTGTTTGATGAATAATGAATGTGAATAATTAATGCATTTGAGAAAGGAAAATTTCTTACCTGTCAGTTACTTTCTTGGAGATTACACATCCATCACACCTCCCCTGAGGGGCTAGACTCATCTCCATAGAAACTGGGGGCAGCCCAGAATGTTAATTATGCCTCAATACCAGATTTCCCTCCTCAGAATGTGACTCACCAGAAGACCTTCCAGGGCTAAGTTGCTCTGAAAAGTAGGAAATTTAATTGATCTGACATCTTTATGAAGCCCCAAATAATTAAGTGTCTTAATAAGCCTAAAAAACTATCAAACGACTAGTTCTATATGTGCTCACATTTGGGAGGGATTGATCCTCTGAGAAAGAGATCAAATGGAAGATATAGATCTTTGCTTCTATTAATGACCTAAATACTAGCACCTAGAACAATGACAAGCACATAGACATGCTCATTAAATATTATTATTTAATGGTATTGAATAAACCAGCAATTCTGTGTTATAAAGATATAACAATTCTCATTTTTATGGTGGCATTGTACACCACATCCTTTTTATACACTTGTTTCACCTATTCCTGATAACAAACTGAAAAAGGTACAGGTTCACAAGACATTATCCATCAGTTTTTAAAACTCTAAAAACCAAAAATTAGAGGTAGGGGGATTCATATGATAACAAAGACTAACCTGAGCCTTAAATGAGCCTCTTCAGAGTCTATATTCTATTTGCTCAAATATCAACAGATTGTGCTACAGAAATATTAATATATCTGCTCTTGGAAGGCTACTCACACCATATTATATGAAATTATTACCTTTCTGAGATATGAAAAATTCTAACGAGTTTTGGTGGGAAAGATCATGGACTCACCTGGTCGTCCCAATTTTAAAACCAGGATTCTTTGTTTCATGAAAATTAAGCAAGTTACTCAAGATCGTAGAGTTAGTAAGTAGATACTTTCATAAAATCCTTTAATGCTAAATCTTCGGAACTTTCGCCCTCACTACACTAAATCTTTAGACATCTAACCTAAAATCGAGCATTAAGCTAATTGCTATCTAACTAACATTAAAGAGGTAAACTGATCAGAGGCAGAGACACTTGGTCTGGGAAGCAGAAACTAAGGAAGAACTAACAGCCTAGAGTTGGGGCTAGAGGAAGTCTGTTTCATGCGGAGAGACATCTGCTCCCTCAAGAAAATGATTTCTGAAACTAAATCTTATTTCTCCAGTGCCTAAAGTGCATGTACAATAGGTGTTCACCAATGGTTGTCCTATGTACTTCTTTGAATAATTCAGATGGGACTTCATGTGATATTATAATACCACCCCCATTTTTTTCTGATCATAGGTCTTCTATTAGAGATAAATGATTCTCAGATCTCTCTCTTGGGGAGAGAATAAAAAGACTAAATTATAAGATTGGTACTTGTAACAGGACAGTTTAGGTTACACTGCTGTAACAACATATATTTAAGCCACATGGTTCTGTGGCTGAAAATAACAAGGGTTTGCTTCTTGCCCATAATACATGTCCATCCAGAGAGGCTCCATTCATTATAATCACTCTGGGACTAGGGATAACTATGTAGGCATTGTATTGCTAGTTGGCTGACAGAAGGAAAGAGAAGGCAAAAGAATGCCCCAGGCCTTTAAACTTCTACCCAAGCATGACCTGGTGTCACTTCCACTCATACATATTCTTGCTTTAAATAAATAACTGAGTCATACCTAGCATCAAATGGACAGAATGCACAAAGTTCATGACTTCTTAAATTTTCATTAAATTTGCCTATTCAACAAATCATTCTTGAGTCACCACTAGTGCTAAGCATGGTTCTGTGCATTAGGAATTTCAAGAAACTGTGTTGTCTCAAGAAAAATAAAGCATAATGAGTGGTGGTGAGTAATAGCGTTAGGGAGGGAGAGGTGAAAGTTGAGTCCAGGGAAGGAGTCTCTGAATAGAGACCTGGAAGAATGGAAGGAGGGAGCAGGGTAAGAGAGATTTCTGCCTTTGAGGCCAAAACAAGAGATAAAGAACTCAAATCCCTTCACATGTAGTCCCTGTAGTAGTCTCCTAATCATATGAACTAGTAGTCTCCTAATCATATGAACTAGAATCATCCTATGGATACCGAACTTCGTACATTTTTTCCTCACTTAGTATCTGGTGAATACTTTACTGTGTCATTAAAATTCTTTACAAAAAAAAAAAAAAGAACTCAAATCCCAGGAAAATCCAGAATGATACCTGAAGTACAGACATCAACCCACATGTATCTACAGAGCTGAACTAGTTGGGCTCCTTCTCTTCAAGCCCCATAATATACGTCCGACTTCCTTTTTTTCACTGAGACACATGCAACAGAACACTTCCTTTTTCCTTCTGGTTCAGCAACATGCAGAAGCATTTCACTTCAGGGGAGAATAGCATTCAGCACGTGTTCTGTAAGCAAATAAAGTTATCCATTTATTGAGCAAATCTATACTCCAAGGAGTGTCCTAGGTGTTTTGAAAAGAATTATGATAAGAAGGATAAGTTATATAGGATTGTTATTATTATTACCATTTTACAAATGAAATGGCTATAAATGATTTTCTAGAAACATGTGAATTTTTAGTGGCAAGATAGAATCCCAAGCCTGTGCTCTAAATTACTATGAAACATATAAAGTTTAGACTTTTTGAAAGGAAGACTTGCTGACATTCATGTCTACACTAACTTAAAGATAGAATTTCTCCTGTAACAGGAAGAAGGAACATTAATCTAGGCCTCTTAGGCCTCTTTGCTAATCAGGTCTTCCTATAGGTACAATTAAACTCAGGCTAATTCCTCGCATCTTCAAATATTCTTCCAAAGATCACCTTCTTGGGGTAGCTTCCTTTGACTACTCTATTTAAAATTGCAATGAATTGTCCTCAGCACTTCCCACTTCCCTTTCCTCCAGCTTTGTTTCTCCAGTGGTAGTATGGCTTTCTTATATACCATACACATGATTTATTTGTTCACTGTCACCCATCACTAGAAAGAAGCTCCATGAGTGCAGGAAATTCTTGCCTGCTTTTTAAAATCATTTTTATTTCCCCCAGAAATTAACTCAATTAGTAATTATGAATAAATTGTCTGGATGAATGAACGAATAAAAGAAATGGTCTTTTCCATGAACAAGAGTTCTTCCTCTGGAATATATTAATGGGCTTAAGGGTTTGTGCTAATGCATTAAAAGAACTTGTAATTGTGTAAGGAATGGAGTGTATTGTTTTGTGTGTAGTCAGAGCCTCAAAGAAGCCTCTAAGGTAAAAAGCAATTCATGTCGTATATTGGAATATTACTCAGTCATAAAAAGAAATGAAGTATTGTTACAGGCTACAATATGGATGAAGTTTGGAAACATCATGCTAAGTGAAAGAAGCCACACATAAAAGGTCAATGATTCCATTTATACGAAACATCCAATACAGACAAACATACGGACAAAAAGTGGTTGCCAGAGACTGGGTGGGAAGTTGGGGGCAGAAGGGGGAAGAGCTGCTTAATGAATATGGGATTTCTTTTGGTTGGATAAAAACATTCAAAACCTAGGTCTGTTCATGTTTTTGTCAATCTGATTCCTCCAGCTCTTTTCAACCTTTCAGCATCTTTCCAGAAGTTTTCCTGCGGTGAAGCTACCCAAGTGAGGTCAAAGGCCGTTTTATCTCTGAATTCATCTCTAGATTTCACTAGAATTCTTCTCTAGAATGTTATCCTCACAGTATGTTTACACCGGGCACTTCATTGTGACCAGAAGTTGTGACTACCCATGTTATACATATATGATAAATGAAAGCACTTAATAAATGTAAATTTTAGAGAGGACAATGCTTTAAAATATGGGGCCAATGAGCAGAAAAAGGTAGTTAAAGCTAATGAATGAAATCGTTAATCTTGCCCAATTTCTTCATCTTACTAATGAGAAAACTCAAGCACAAAGGGGCTAGCAGCTTGTCTAATATGCCACATAGAGTAAGAGTCTTAGTAAGATTGGAATGAATACAAGCTTTTTAAATGTTTTGTAAAACCCTATAGTTCCTAGGCAACCACCTTTCAATGGAGTACCTGGGAAGAGACTATTTGGTTTGTGTATTTACCAATCTGACAATACATTTGTATTTATTATAACCACGGGTTGGGGGGCGGGAGAATTAGGGATTCAGTGGTAATAAATGACCCAACTGCTAAAACTTAGCCTCAGACAAATCTGTTTTTCCCCTTTTGTCATCCCCATGAGCTGAAGTACAAAATAGTGGCTTCCTGTTTTAACCAGATATGATCAATTATCCAGAATTTACAAGTCATATTTGTTAACACAATTGGTGTCTGGGGACATGATGCCAGCATTTTGTGCCACTTCCATTCTTGGAGCTACAGATGGTCAGAGATGAAGAGACCCAAGAGGTTTTCTGGGTTGGGCTTCCCAGCCACAGTCCGCTCACCTCCAGGGAGGCAGCAACACTGCCTTGAGCTGTTATCCAACTCTCCCTTCCTCCTCTGAGACAACGCCTCTGCTCAGCCCTCCTCCTCTTTCCTCCCCTTCTGCTCCCTTACTCTGAGGTAGGTTGGGCGCTTGCAGTAAATGATCCTAAGCTGGATCATTGGACATCATAGGAGAGATACAGGGAAGGAAACTTGAAAGAAGAGAAAAGTCTGCCAGGAAAAAAAGGGTAAATTTAGCAAAGCTCCCTGTGTATGCTCTGAGTTGCAAGGAAGAAATTAAAAATGCCATAAACTAATCTTCAGTCCCTCCATGAAGAACCTTCAGACCCAGAGAACAGAGATGATCTGTCCAAAGTCACAAAGTCAAGAAATAACAAGCATCAAGACTAGAATTCAGGTCCCCCTAATTACAGTCCAGTGCCCCTTGATGGGCTCTTTTTGGTAAAATAACCATGACTCATAGCTCCCCAGTGCCATATCAGGCATTCAAAATGCTACATGTAGTTCACACACTTGCACGTATATTTTCACTCATGAGTGAGGTGGTGGATTCTGTCTTATGCATCCAGACCTCTCTGCAACTGGTACAGGACCTGACTTGTAGACAGCACAGTATGTTTGAAGGTAGAATGGATGCTATGGAAGGAACAGGGAAGACAGGCAGGGTGCAACATGGTTATGAAATACCTCATCACACACTATCCTCGCCTCAGGGTAAAAATCCTTCTCTTCATATTCCCTCTAGCTCCCTTTTTCCCACCTTTTGAAAGATTTTGAAGTTCAGGTCAAAAGCCACCTTCCTGGCCTTCCGGGAAAGGAAGGAAAGGAAACTGCCAAGACTCTGGCACCAAATGTCCTCGGAACCGGATGCCACCCCAACTGATGTGAACAATATGACATGAGCTTGTTGCTTCACCTCTCTGAGATACTATGTATCCAGCTATAAAGGAGTTAATAACACTGACTGACCACATTTGATTTTGTTGTGTGTGAAAGAAATAATAGAATAAATGTAAAACTGTTAGCATATCACATGCCACACAGTAGGGGCTTAGCAAATGTTAATTCCTCCTTCTAAGAGATCCCCCCTCCTCAGGGTCCATGGTTCTTTGCTCGCTTTTCACTAGTTTATGATGTTTTGCTTTCTAGATTATTGATGACTTTAATATACTTCTGTCTTCCCACTAGATCACAAACTTTCTTGAGGGCATTACAATATCAGAGAAATCTCTGCATGACCCCAGGGTGCCTGCCCACAGCATCTAGAACAATGCCCACACATGTGTGGCGCAGAGATTTTGCTAAATTGAATTGACGTGTACGTGTGATGGGGATGGGGAAGTACATAACAGATCAGGTCTTTCAGAGACTTTATCTGAGAAGTAAGAGGCCGTATGTTGATGTCTTATGTACTTCATCATATATCTATTTTTCCCCAAAGAGCAGGTAGCCGTGTGTCTGGCAATGACACCTTCCCATTAAAAATGAGCATCTAAAGTTGTTCGTAAATGGAAGGTATTTAAATATTATAGTTCTAGGGGAATATGTATGCACATAAAAATGTTAAGAGCTTGAAAATGTTTTTATTATAATGTTACTGTTACAAATAGAGTGCATATAAATACTTTAATATTCACTTCCTTAATTAAAATAAAATCACTGTTTATTGAAAAAAAATGAGCATCTGAAGAGCTGACGTCCCCTCGGTGAGTGACCACGCTGTGTTTGTTTGTGTCTTGGGTCCTCAGGTGTCCATGAAGAGGAAGTGGTATTTCAGAGGTGGCAGATGACAGCGTGACATCACCCATCCCCGTCAATGCTCATTTCATTTCTTCAATTTCAACAAAGAAATGCTAGAAAAGGTTGTTCCTTTCTCACATGGATGGTCTCCCTTTGTTATTTATTGATGAAAATACAGGAAGGTTCTCCTCAACCTGCCCTTCAGTATAGAGTTTCCCATTTCAGTCCTTACATCATGTCCCTACTTCTAGAAGAAGTTAAAGTCATAACTGAAACTTAAATGGTAAATTCATATCTTACACCCATCTATTTCATAATCTAAAGGAATAAAAAATGATTTTAGATAATTAAAACATTGAAACCTATGCATTCCTATGATAATAATGAAAATACACAAATGTCTATAAATTATTGTTACCAGACAACATTCTTTGAGATTTTACTATGATAAAGATATTGTGCCTGATGTTTAATTACTTCATCTACTCTCCAGTCAGAGCCACATGCAGGGCAGTCTTGGTGGGAGGGTAAGTAACAGCTCAAGACCCTCCACCCATCATGAAGCAGGGCTGGAGTTTGAATTTGTCTGTATGACTCAAGAGGCTGCATTCATAATCATTGCCTATACTGCCTCACCCATCCGTGCCTAAGACTGAGTCAGGAGTTATTGATATGGAAATTAACAATACACAGCCCTCTCCTTCAAGAAGAAGCTAACAATTTAGGGGACACTATATATATATATATATATACACACACACACACACACACACACATATATATTTACACACATACACATATACACATGTGTGTATGCATATACATAGTACTATATATACAGAAAATATATTATACCATTTTAATCTTATTATAAAATTATAATTAGCAATTGGTATTGTATTGACACTATCAACAAAGGGCTAACAGAAGTTCCCAAGAGCCAGAAATGAATTCTATCCATCAGCTGAAGTCTGATAATGGAGAGAATTGAACATCTAATCTGTACTGGAGGTTGTAGGCGCTTCCACATCAGCAATCTTACATTATTTTATTTACAGAATATCCCTAGGTAATAAGTGGGTAATGCCATTCCCATCTTACAAATGTGGAAACCAAGTCTCATACAATAATAGCAAACACCTATCTAGCACTATGTACTGGGTGTTGTTCTAAGAACTTTAACTGTTTTCATTCATTTAATCCTCACAGCAATCAACTAAACAGATGCAAAGCCCATTTCAGAGATAAGGACAATGAGTTGTAGAGAGTGTTAAGTCATTTTTCCATCAGTAAGAGGTGAAGCCAGGTGGAGGTGTTCCTGAGTCCTTAGTCATGATGTGACTGCTCTGTGGGCACAACATCATGTGCCCAAAGTTACCACCTAGAAGGGGGCAGAGCCAGGGACTTGGCCCATGTTTATCTTTTTGTAATAAAGACGATGCTTTTTTTTTTTAAAGTATTTTATACCAGAAAAAAAAAAACAAAACTGGAAATACAGCTTGGGATCAAATGCCCTGAATGCTTTAGTGAAGAGCAAGAACTCTGTTCAATGGCAAGAGAAACCTTAAAGGATTTTGAGGAGAAAATTTAAAAGACATATGATCAAATCTGCATTGGGGGGAAAACACTCATTAGAACATAATGGCTGAATTAGGAGTGGGTGAAGCAGGAAGTGAGGAGGTGCTGCAGTGGTCCCAGATGGAACGCTGACGGTCAGAGGACAGGGTCATGGTCAAGGAAAATGGAGGCAAGAGGCTTCAGGAGTTTCCAAAGACAGAACTGGCAGAACTTCTCCAATGTGGAGAGAGAGGAGCAGTCAAAGAGGAAGCCAAAATTTGTAGCTTGAATCACTAAGAGAATGGTGAGGATTTTAAATGATCTGCATAAGGCAGAGAGAGAAGACGTTTGAGACATGTTGAGTTCCTGGTGCCTAAAAACCCCTCTGTGAAGCTAACCAGGAGAGTCATTTCAGAAAGTGAGAATTATTTAGTCTCCTGGTCTTTGGCAGGGATCTTCCTAAGTAGACTTCAGGATTTTGTAAACCATCTGCTTTTAGTAAGCTGTTGTAGTCACAAAGCAGCTGTTACAGTTTCTTTTCTGTAGCAACACATGTGAGGGAGGCCAGCACCACAGCCTCCCCTTAGCCACACCCAAGATCATAGGACCTTCAAATTAAGGAGACAGATGATGCATTGTACCTTTCCCTGCGTTCCAGCATCATTCCAAAATGCGAAGTCTTTTCAAATGACTTGGGAAAATGTTTAGGATGTAATCAGGGAAAATATCCCCTTCCCCCTCATATATATTTCATAGAGAAAAAACACTGGAAGGAAATGCACCAACATGCTGACAGAGATCCTTCACTCAGCAAGTGCTAGTTGAGCACCCACAACGCAGCAGGCATTGTGTTATTCATTAGGTGTGGTGATGGGAACACAGGGTTTCTCTTTAATCCATCCCTGGTTCTTTATCCTAGAACTGGGGTAAGGAAGTTCCTATAAATTTCAATTTAGGAACATGTCAAAATATCAGAGTTGAAATCCCAGCACTCTTAGAACAGAGTCAGTCCCCAACTGCTCCTTGAAAGCCTGCATTTCCCATGTGCTGAGCAATGTCTCTTGAGGCTTGGCTGAGGTCCCCAGTGCACACACGCAAGCTAGGATGTGAAATGGCCAAGAAAACTGGCAGGCTGCCAAGAACAATCTCCAAGGTCTTTGATGCACGCTGTAAGAGGTCATGAAAACCAAAGCTCAACTTTCTCCCACTGCTATGCCAAAGGACAGAATTGAGGTAGTCAAAGAATCTGACACACCACCTGGCTGTGCAATGTCACCTCAAAACTGAATGGCAAGTTACCTGGACTGTTAGCATTAGCACAGGATAGCAGAGCCCACCTGAACTCCCAGGGTACCTGGCTCAGCCTTCTCATTTTGAAAGGAAGAAACTGAGGCTTCAAAAGGGAAAAGGCCTACCCCTGCTCTTGTCTTTATTGTCTCTTAAGCCTTTACTGTAGAGACTAAAGACAAACTGTTACTTTTTAAAGAGAATTTCTTCTCCAACAACCCTAGTGAATGGCCACTAGAACAAATTCAAATATAGGTAATTCCTTGTATTGAGTCCAAATCTGCCTCCCTGCATCCTGCACCAAGTGGTTTTCATGATGCCTCTGAAGTAGCACAGAATCACTCTTAACTCCGCCTTCCCATGATGACCTTCTGAGACTTGATGACGAAGAGGACTTTTAACAGTATTTCAGAATATGGTTTTGAGTTCTCTATTCATCCTGGTCACTAATGTCAACTTGCTTAAGTCCTCATAAAGACTAGTCAGTGGCACATCAGTAGACACAAAAAGAACATCTAATAAATGAGCCCAAATCCCTTAACCTGGAATAAAATTATCTATGAATCACCCCTACAAGAGTGGGAACAGAGAAATGGGATTGCTCACCAATAAAAAGAAGAGAATAGCCACTCCCAGTTTCTGGGTGTCTCTTCTGAAACCCATCCTTTCCTAGGTATTCTTCAAGAAGCTCTGCCTCCTACCTCCTCCTTGTACACCAGTCACCATTCTTCCTTTCCTGTCCCTTGCCATCCTCAGTCCTGTCACTTTTGCCCCTAAACTTCTTGGGTGAGTCTTGAACTGGATGGTTGAACAATCCCGAAAGACTTCAGCAGCTGCCAAACTTGTTCTGGGGGAAGAAACCCCAACCAACTTTGCTGCTTTCTCTTGCTATTCCCTGGCAAATCACTTGCTGTAGAAGTGAAACTCAAACTGCTACACTCATCACTGTGAATTGGTGTTAAGATTGGTGCCCATGCTAAGCATCTTATGTGAACAGGACCCATAAGGATGGACTCCACACTGGGGGAGTCTTGAAAAGCTGACCCAACCAAATCCTCTTTTTAGGGGAAGTAAAATGAGCCAAACAGAGGAAGGCCACCAAAACTTTGAAGTTCTCTTGAACTGGTTGTGACTACATGGGAAATATGCACTGAAGAAATGGAAGTCTGGTAACTGAGTGGTTGATGAAGGGACATTCCCATATTTCCTTTTACTAATACTTGCATGTCTAATATGAAAACTTAAGAGTGAAAGGTTTTTAAGTCTGGTTGTTCCTGCTTTTTTTCCCCCAGAGTTGAAAGGCAAGTTGTTTACATAATGACTTTTCTTTGTTCCCACTGCTTTTAAATCTTTTCTCCACATTCAGGACATCTTATCAAGGATTTGATTATACCTTGCCTGGTAAATTAAATCTATATAGATAGGATTTTTTCATGTTAGACCCTTGAGTAAGAGAACATAAAAGAATTTAAATTTCTTTCTGGTGCAGGAAAGTCCAAATGGTTAAATATCTAAAAAAAAAAAATGACTTCATTGGGGCTTTCTTCAAGGAAGAAGATACTGCCCCTATAATGTCATGGAATCAGAGCTTCCCCTTTGGCACTTTTATTTTGTTCATTTTGGGATGTGACAGGGAATGATGAGCTTAGAAAGTAGCAAGAAAAGAACAAGTCCAAGCTCATCTCAAACTTCAGAAGCTTCTACCTTGCCAGAAATAAATATCTCACCAGAAATAAATACTTCTTTTCCATTCCTACACATAAGATTCATGTGAGATGTATTCAGATGAGGTTGGATTTAGCTAAAAGAAGTCACTCAGCAAATTAATTCAGCAACTGTTGCAAGTTGTTGAAGACATATGCTGGAGATGTAGTGATAAATAAGAGTGTACATGGTTCTTGCCTTCATTGAGTTTATAATCAAAGTCATTGTTACTCCTTAAGTTGATTCTGCAAACAGAAGGGGGTCAACAATCACCCCAAAGTCATATAAAGAAATTTTAGTACCCACGGGTATGCTATTTAGAGATGCAGGCTTTGGGAGGTAATTAAGTAGTGAGGGTAGACTCCCAGTGATGGTTTAGGGCCCTTCTAAGAAAAGACATGGGAGAACATGTTTTCTCTGGTTTCTGTCTTGTGAGGCTACTACAAAAAGATGGCCATTGCGAACCATGGAGCAGGCTCTCACGAGGAATCAGCACCTTAACCTTAGACTTCCCAGCCTGTAGAAATGTGAAAATAACTGTCTGCTGTTTAAACCATCCAGTGCATGGTACTTTTTGTTATAGCAGCCTGAATAAAACATATCTGTATGCTCTTAGCCCTGATCACACACACAGTTGTGGAGGGAGTAGTATAAAAAAAAAAAAGATATAAGGTGGACTCTGTCCACAATGAACTAAAATCTAACTGGGAAAATAATTAGATTTGTGAAAGGGCTGTCAACAGGGCAGTTGAAAATAAAGTGCTAGAAATGTTTAAAAACTAGCAACAACAAATGCTGGCAAGGATGTGGAGAAAAGGAACTCTCCTGCACTGCTGGTGGGAGTACAAACTGGCCCTATGGAGAGCTGTGTGAAGATTCCTCAATCTGCTAAAAATGGAGCTTCCATATGTTCCAGCAATTCCACTCCTAGGTATTTACCCAAAGGACACAGAATCATTAATTCAAAAGGGCACCTGCACCCCTATGTTTATAGCAGCACTATTTACAATAGCTAAGCTTTGGAAACAACCCAAATGCCCAAAAATATATGACTGGATCAAGAAGATATGGTACATATACACAATGGAATATTACTCAGCAAACAAAAAAGATAAACACATGCAATTTGCAGCAACATGGATGGAGCTGGAAGGGATCATTCTCAGTGAAATAAGTCAGAAAGAAAAAGAAAAATGCCTGATGGTCTCACTCATAGCAGGAATTTAGAAAACCTAAATAAGGGACCAGGAAAAAAGAATAATTATAATAAAATAAACAAGCAAAAGTAAAAATCAACAAGCAACTATAAACCAGAGACACACTGTGGGGAGGCAGGGAGGGAAGGGAGCAGGATCAAAACAAGGGGGGTGGGAATTGTATGGGGAATATAACCAAGATGAAAAGGCATACATTGTGCAAAAATGAAAAATGATGTAAAAAATATATAAAAGAAATTTTAAAAAAGAAAATAAAGTGCTAGAAATCAAAACCACAATGAGATATCACCTTATACTTGTGAAAATGGCTCATATCAAAAAAACTAGAAACAACATGTGTTGGTGTGGGTGTGGAGAAAAGGGAACTCTCATTGACTTTTGGTGGCATGGAAATTGGCATAGCCAATTGGGCAGCCATTATGGGAAATGATATGGAGAATCCATAAAAAACTGAAAGTGAAAATTTAAATATGACCCAGCCATACCACTCCTGTATATGGAAACACTAATTCAAAAAGATATGGGATTCTTGGGTTCATGGTAGCATTTATCACAATAGCCACAGCATAGGAACAACTTAAAAGCTCATCAAGAGGGGATTGGGTAAGAAGTTGTGGTACACATACTCAATGGAATACTACTCAGCTACTTTAAAAAAACTGAAACGTTGCCCTTTTTAACAACATGGATGGGACATGAGGTGATTGTGCTAAGCAAAATAAGTGAGAAACTGAAAGACAATTGCCAGATGGTTTCTCTCACGTGTGAAATATAAACAAAACAAACAAACTAACAAATAACAACAAAAATAACTCCTAGATTCTGCAAAAAATATGGTGGTTACCAGAGGGATGGGGGAGGAGGAAATGTGAGGATATAAAGATTGATCTGATAGTGGGAACTAGAACTTTAGTGATGGGTGTGGTGAGGTTCTTTCACACATAGTAGTGAAGACATACCCCCGAAATTTATATTGTATTGTAAATAATAGGTAAATCAATAAAATTTTACTTTAAAAGTGTTGGGTTTAATGGTAGAAATGGTTAATAGCTAGGAAATGTAAGTAAAATTTAAATATACAGTCTTAGTGACAAATTTTAAGAACTTTAAGGAAAAATCCATATAGACTAGATATAGCCAAAAAGATTTTCCCAAGAAAGGTGTTCCAGATTTAGGTCTTAATGGATGAGCAAGAGGGGGTGGGCATTTGGGGCAGGAATAAAAGCATAGAGAAAAGAAAAAGCGACCAGTCACTCAGTGGAGATAATGAAGGAGAACCAATTAAATAACCATAAATTGTACATGTTATAAAACAAAACCAAACAATTCAGATCACACCTAACAAACAAAATTATAATAGAAATACCATGTCTGCTCCCCAAACACATGCACATTCTAACACATTCTTGGAAAGAGTACTGTAATGTTGATTTATATCTGACAGTCCAAGTAGAAATTGAAAGAGCTGCCAAATCTGCCTATATAAATCCCAGGGATTTCACATGTTTTTATCCTATGAACTGAAGGCAGAAGAGATTTAAGCTTTTGAGACAGCAAACAATAAAATGGTACTAGTGAAGCTTCTCAGAGGAGTCACTAGATTCACATTTATCATGTCTAAGACTGACATTAATTCCAAAGCGTGGACACTCCTAAGAATTCATATGCACAAAGTTAAATAACTTTAACAGGCAAATTTATCAAGTTATGCAGAGGGGCACTGAATTGTACGGAGAACCACATAACTGCAGTTTTATGCAGAATCAAACATTCCATAGGAGGCAAGTCAAGCTTCATTTGTCAACAACCAAATGATTAACAAGATCCTCCTCCCAAAATCTTCCTGTATAGAAGTTTTTCTTTTGCCTTGTGGGCTACAAACAATGACTTGAGCAACTGATCAGAACTCAAAAACGCTACCTACATAAGAGAAATCTGGGCCCATGCTTGTAGGCAATCCTGACCAGTCCTTGAAAGGGAGTGATCCTGTCTTGGTGAGATCACAAATCCAGATGCCCAACTTCCAGATGACATCATTGCTTCTGTCTTCTTGGCTCTATAAAGAACAGCTTCTATCCACAACTCATGAGAGAGACCCAATTACCTACCAGTTATTAGGTACTACTCTAATCAAAAGCGCAGGCAAGAGGTAAGAATCTCAAGCACATGGATCTGAGGCAGAGCCTGAAATCTACATTTTTAACAATCATTCTGAGGTAGTATTTTCCTAGTTTGTTGTAATTAGGGCAACTCCCTAATTTGACTGATCACCAGAAACAATTGGGAGCAAAGCGTGATTCTCAAAACACACCCCAGACCTCCTGCATGGATTCTCCAACTGTTCCTACATTGTGAAGTCATGGATCCTGACACTGTTCAGAACTGTTTACACATGATGAAAGTGAGGGATTACAATCATTGTGGGTATCACTTCTTACTGTTTACTTCCTTTTATAAGAAAAGGGGAGCTAACCTATTGTTTCTATTCTTGCCTAGGACACCAGGAAATTGAAAGCTGATAGTAACTCTTCCTAGCTTAGATTTCTAGGTACAATTGTTTCTCTTTCTGTTACTAGGTAATCCTTTACATGTTCTTTTAAAAGGTATGAGTGCCTTGGTGGGTGTGGTGTGACAATATACATCTGAAGAGGTATTAACTTATACTTCTAAATCATGTATGGTATTAACCAACTTACTCTCACAAAAATAATACAAGCTTTAATTGATTAATTATTTAATTAAAATGTAACTTCACATTAGGTCACCTAGAAGTAATCAGGGTATAAATTACACATTAGTGCAATATAAATAAGTCCTATGTAAGCATTAGCTTAAATTTCACGTTCTCTAGTCAGACCATGAATATGGACTAATCTTGCATCTTTATAGTTCCAAGTTGACGTTGGGGCTCTTTTCAACCTGCCAACATGAGAGGATAAAGAACTCTGACCTTGATAGATTAGCAAGACCTTGTGTAGTTGCACCAGCAACTTAGTTGTTTCCTCTCAAGACAATTGTCAGCTAAGAAGAGTCAGCTGTGGTGTAATGGAAACAAGTCTGGACCTTCCGTCAAGTACTGGAGCTCCAATCCCAACTCTGTATAGCATTGTCATTACAACTCTAGGTCTAGTTTCCTCATTTGTGAAATGGGGGTAACAATCTTGACCTTGCTTATCTCTTGGGGCTATTGTGAAAGTTCTTTGCAAAATAAAATTTTTTATGAGATGCAATTTATTGAACAACTAATAGAAATAGCTCAGAAATGCTAAATAAAATATACTCAGATGTGATAAGAATCTACATCAAAGAAAACTTTCTTGTTCCTAGGAAAGGACAGTAGATTTAAAAAGGAAATTAGAGTATTCTAATGTTCTCCATATACAGATGAAAACTCCCAAGAGACTGGTGAGCAGGGTTGTCTGCAGCTGGGAGGATGGCTGTGGAACATCTGGGTGTTTGTGTTTACTTTGCACTGATCAGATCATTCTTGGAGCACTGCATTCAACCCTGGACATCTCACTATAAGGTATTCCTCACCTACAGTGTGTCTGAAGAAAACCCACCAGAGTAATAAGAGGCCTGGAAAGGCATTAAAAATACTGTCACATAGACTGAGGAAGGCTCAGGGGACATGCCCCAGCTTTAGGTGTATACAGCAGCATGGGATTAACATGCAAAAGGAGAAATAGTTTCTTTCAGGGCAGATTTCCCAAAGGGTGAAATGTGTCCAAGATGTTAATTCAGGGATGAAAAATATGAGAGTGGAGGGCCATGAGCCAGTGAAATGGTGAGCTCCTACAACTTCAGGTATCAGAAGTCTCAAAAGGGATTCTAGCACTTGGTGAGAAATTCCAATAGATAATTTTTGAAATATTTTGATCATAAAATGCTCTAAACCAGTCACTTCATCATTGGAAGACATACTACAACCCTTCTGTGGATTAATCTAAATTTGACTTCAGGTAATAGAACTAAGAGTTAGCACTAAGAAAATCTAGATTTGGGGAGTCTAGGCCCATTCCATGCCAAATGGTACCCTTCAACACTTTCTGTACTTAAGACTTCTCTGACTGCTGGGCTTCTTGGACCAATGCCTGATACCTGCCATTTGTGACAACATGGAAGGAACTGGGGGACTGGAGGGGATTAAGCTAAGCAAAATAAGTCCAAGGAGAAAGACAAATACCAGATGACTTCACTCATATGTGGGATGTAAAGAAACAAAACAAAGGAACAGACAAAACTACACCAAAACCAATCCTAGACATCTGACTGCAGAATTGAGGTTACCAGAGGGGTAGGATGAGAGTGGGGTGGAGAAAGGGGAAGAGGCCCAATGGACTATGATGGGGGAGAATCATGGGTGTTTTGGAGGTGGATGTGGTTTGGTAATCTACTTCTGGAGAGGTGTGAACCAATACCCCTAAATCATAAACAGTGCTGTAAGCCAACATTACCTTAATAATAAAAAAAAAGATACAATTAAAAAATAAAAGCTTGATGCAGCACCATCCCCCCATGCTGCCTCCCTTGGCAGCAAGCCAGAAATCTACTGCTGCCATTTGTGTTTTCATTTAGTAAATAAAGATCAGAAATGGCTGCTGCTTTAATAGATTGAAAACTCTGGTCTGCAAATAAATATCTTGGGGGAATTAGAGAAGATTTGGAGAACAACAGTCAATCTCAATATAATTAAAAATAAGCTCTCACCTGCTACTAATTTCCTTCTTGTTTCTTTGCTAACAGAAATCTTTGTTTGAACAAAGAGGTAAAAGGCACAGTTAGAAGCTGTTTACATAGTGCAAATGAGAGTGCTAATTGTAGAGAGCCTGCATGTTAATGAGAAAGAGGTTATTTATCAGTGTGAAATTCTGAGTGCAATAAATTGCAGGTGATATTTCAGGAAACATTCATTTTCTAATGATTTCTTTTCACCTCCAACAGTGGCCCCAAATCAAGGTGCAGTATGTTATCATGAAATAAGAATTGGTCTGGAAGCTGGGAGATCTAGTCGTGGTCCATCGCTAGCTCTGGAACAAACTGCTTTCCCACTCTGAGTTTTAGGCTCTATATCACTGGAAATCAAACATCTCTAAGGATCCTTCCAGCTCTGTCCATCATGGTATAAGAAGCACCAGGAGTGTACCTAGCGCTTCTACTGGGAAATAAGTTTCTCTTTCTTGGGATAACCAATGTTGTTGTGATACCAACTTACAAAAAACACATTCTTGGAAAGGGCCTGGCCTCCCTGGGGCCCAGGTTTTCCCCTACTCTGCTTGCCACGGTTCTGCCCAGCTCTTTTTGAGGAACTCACTGAAGATCCCTAGAAGCAAGCCTTCCAGCAGCACCACAACATCACATGCTTCCCAGTCACCCCCTCAGTCCCTCTCTATGACCACTGAGGAGGTTCCAGTCCCCCTGACCTTCCCATGACTCATGCACTGTGTAGGCAGCACCATGTTAAACACTAGAATACAGAGCTCTGCAAGGCAAACACTGGCCGTGAGAGCATGGAACTATCTGGTGGGGGAAGTCAGGTATTAAATAATCATCCAAACAACAATGTGAACAAAAACATGGGAGGTATGGCAGGGGAACCTCACTTATTCCAGAGGGTCAAGAAAGACCGTCCCGAATGGTATTTACACTAATATCCAAAGTAGAAGTAAGCTGGTTGGCCAGGGAGGAATGCTGAGGGATCAGTGCACACAGACCCTGGGGTGGGAAGGAGCCCAGCACATCCAAGGACCAGAAAGAGAGTTGGTGTGACCACAGGACTTTGAAAAAGTAGAAAATGAACAGAGACTGGAGAGGTAGGTAGAGCCACATCATGGGTCTCTGGAGACCCGTTAGGACTTTTGGACTCTGCCCCAAGGCAATCAGAGGTCACGAACAGGTTACATGAGGAAGAGACGTGACCAAACAGAGGTTATGTCACAACCTCTCTCAATTGTTGTGTGTAAATTCAAGTTTCAAAGGAACTTGGCAGAACCCCAGAAGCCCTCCTCCATTCCCTCCCAGGACCCCAGAGAAAACGGTATGCCAGTGTTCCTAGGAAACTGAATGTTCCAAGGAAAATGAATCCACAAATAACATTTTCATAACAATCCCCCCTGTAGGAGGGAGTTCCAGCAGGAACTTGAAGGAAGGACTACTCAGCACTCCATCCTGTCTTCCTCCCTCAGGTGTACCAGGTAAATAACAGGTAAACAGGTAGGAACCGACTCAAGAGGGAAATAGTGGGACAGGAAGTAATAAGCAGGCATTCCCAAAATGAAAGAAAAGCCATGAGCAGATTCTGGCAGTAGAGTTCTCCCATTGTCCTACTTCCAGAAGTCTCTGCATGAACTGTGGTCAAGCAGGCATGGGAGCAAATGCTTATCCCACATGAGGCAACAGCAGGAGGTGGGTCCTAGAAATCCTGCTCCCCAAGCTCTATGGGAGAGGCAGACTAACAGCTTTCACAGTCTTTCTTGAAGAGCAATCTACACATCATGTTTCCCAATCAAATAGGGTGTGGTCCCTCAGCCCTCAGAAGTAGTAAGAGTATGTGGGGTGTGTAGGGGATGGGAAGGGTGGAGGACAGGGCGAGTTGGGGGGAGGGGGTTGTCAGCACACAGGCCCAGAAGTCAAACTGCTTTCAAATCCTGATTCCAACGCTTGGCAGCTATGTGAACTCAGAGAATTGCCTCATGCAGTTTAGCCTAAGTTTTCCGCCATGTAAGCTGAACACCACAATGGTACCTGCCCGCTGTTGTGAAGAGAAAATGATATAACTTAGAATGTGTCCCTCCTGGGACAGAGTAAGATCCTGCTAATTGTTAACCATTAGTATAACTAAGTCAGAATGTTTATGAGTATGCCTGGGGACATGCATTTTAACAAGTGCTCCAGGCAACTCTTAGGACTAATCATTGTTTTAATCTTCAATTTGTGGATAGCTCTATGCCAGCCTCTAAACTAAGCCTTTTATGTGCTATATCTCACTAGTCCCAAACACTAATATTCCCCCATCTCACAGGTGAGGAAGCAGAGGTCTAGAGTGGTTAAGTACCTTTCCCCAGGTCAGACCCTGAAGTTCTGGCACCCTGTAGGCACAGTATATTCCAGCAGGATAGACTAGAGGAGCAGCAAGAGGGCGCTGGGCTTACGGCCACAACAGCAGGTGAACCCAGGATGTGGTGGGGAGGCTCTGTCCCTTTTGGGGTTGGGGTGGATCTAAAGAAGCTCAGGAGTCCACCAGGCCTTCAGGAGGAATGGCGCTTCCTCCCCAGTGATTACAGGAGCCAAAGCAACAGACTAAAGCTGAGTGTTGTCAGCCCAGCCCTATCTCTGACCTAGGTGCTCTTTGCTCCGCTGCCCCATGCTGCATTAAACACCCCACCCCATGTTTCCTCATGCTGTGGAATTCTTAAAATAATGCAGGCTTTGACCACATGATTGGAGTCCTCAGGACACCAGAAGATTGGTATTCTCAGAGCCAAAAGTGGTGCCTGGAACATGGGAGGCAGGAGTGAACGAACGAATAAATGAATGAATCATGGGAGGCACAGTTTGATCCTTCCGGTGAACCAGAAGTTAGGACTGCCATTCAGAAGTCTTACATTTCAGTATCATCTCTGTGCCTGTTTTTGCTGCTCCCTCTCAGCACATTCCTTACCTCTCAACTCTGTGTCGTGGTCTATGAAATGGTCACTCTATCATTCAAATGAGAAAATGGATGTGAAGGATGCTTACACTCAGTAAACTAATGTACAAAGACAAGATATCTGCCCCCTGTGCATAGGCACGTGATTGAGCCATAGCAGAGAGGAGTAAACTTATTACATCCCTGGGAGGTTTTCCTTTCTTGGCCACCCAGGCAGAGCAGGTCTCCTTTATCTGGATCCCATTCACTCTCCAAGGTCTCCCATCGTGGCACACAGGACATTTTATTGCACTTGGTAAGCACCTCCTGGCTCCCCTCACTAGACTGACAGTGCAGTCTCTGAGAAACAGTCCTAGGGATTCAGCCCCCCAGGGTGGCAATGGAAATCTACCCCACATGTAAAGGTACAACCCACCTGGGCAGCCCACTCCTTAGGACTGACCCTGTGACCGTTTCACTGCAAAATCCTTGGTAAAGGACTTGAGAGTTCTTTTTGACCAGCAAGTCTTCCCTTGTCATGCAAGTAAGGCCACTTCTGTGGAGCAGTACAAAGTTTAGCAAACTCTATTTTCAGATATAAATTAACAAAACTATAACAAAAATAATGTATGAATACGTTTAAAGAAAAGCCATCCCTTTAAAATTTAAAAACCATTCTATGAAGCAATTGTTAATAGCAGATATTTTTAAATAAAGATAAGAGAACTATATATAAAAATTTTATAAAATATTGAAACAGGGGCCTCCCTGGTGATGCAGCGGGTTGAGCACTGTGCTGTGAAGCTGTCCGCAGCCTCTGCAGTGTGGGTTTGATTCCCTGCCTGCCAGGGAGAGACCCACATGGTGCAGCAGACCTCTCCTGTCTCGCCCGCTGCTCCCCTCAGCAGTGTTTTTGGTCATCTGCCTGTTCTGTTCCCCACTCCGTCTCTGGTGAATCCTCTCACCCTCCCGTGCCTGTGGCCTATACCCCAGTTCTTGTATAAATAAATAAATCTTTAAAAAAAATACTGAAACAATTCTCAGGGGAAATAAATTTCCATATTTAACAAGTATTTAAGAGATGAGAACTTTTCAATCTAGTGAAAGAACAACAGGATAACTTTGAAAATATAAGAGAGGAACGAACAAACACAACAGAGCATAAGAAAAGTAAAAGTAAAAAAGATGAGTCATTTCCTCAGAATTCATAAATAAACCCAAGAACTGATCTTTGAATACAGCAACAAGGTAAACAACCTTCTAACCTAACTAAAAAGAAAGAGAGGATTCTGGGAAGACAGATGTCAGGGGCTTCTCTGTGTATTTCCAAATGTCCACTTGAAGACAGATAACTAAACAGCAAAGTCAACACCTCTGGACAAGGTTTACAGGAAAACTGAGTGTCAGGTGTCTCCATGAGTCCCTAACAAAAGAGGGTGGGACAAATCAACAAGAGTAAGATCTGTGCAAGGAAAGCAGAGTCTGTGGCAGGATAGGGCTGAGAACAGAAGCAACTGGAAGGGAGGGGCCAGCAGGTTTTCATGGGAAAAAGCAATGGCCAATTTAAGAGCAGTGGCCCAAACTGGCAGGAGTTTTGCTCACTCCCATAGTAGATAAACACTGGATGGAGCAGAACTGCCCCTATGAAATGGGAGGATGACGGAGAGACACTTGCAATGAAAAATTTTCTCTCTTCTAAAAGATTGAAAAGGTGAAAGAAATGGGACAATTTTAAGAAAAGATAAATTCGTTAGATTGACCCAAGAAAACATAGAAAATGGCAATGGATGAAAAATCATAGAATTGTCCAAAATTTACTCTCCCTGAAAATCACAGTCACATATGGGGTGAAGAACAAATTCTTCCAGTCTTTCAAAAAACAACTTAAGTCTCTCGAATAATGTTGAAGAGAAATATATAAATATAAATAAAATAAACACACCAAAAAGGGCCTATGGAAAAAATATTTATGGAATAGAGGTAAAAATTCTAAGCTTACATACAAGACAAATATAGTATTATATAAAAAGAAAAATAATTCTCGGTCAAGTAAGATTTAACCTAGGAAATCTACTAAGATAATTTATTCTATCAATAGGTCAGGAGAGAAAAAAATAACACCCATAATATCAGCTAATGATATGGGGATATATAATACATATTGAAAAGTCTAAATAAAATTGATATCTATTTCTGATTTTAAAAGAAGATTCTTCATAAACTTAAAAATTTTTAATATGGTAATACTTATCATATTAATAATACAACTTCAGAAATTATGATGAAATATTAGAAACCACCTCATTCAATAGTAGAATATGATAAATCTTCCTAGTATTACCACTGTCATTCAAAATTATTCTAGTATTTCTTGCAAATCGATAAGTGCAGAAAAAAGAGAGAAGAGTCATGAATACTGGAAAGGAAAAAAATAATTATTTTCTGATGTTAAAATTATTTTCCTCAAAAACCTGGAAAATAAAACTGATTATAGATAACTCTCTTTTCCAAAGTGTTTCTCTAGTTAAACAAGTTAAAGAAAAATAACTGTTTTTGATAAGCATTATAATTACATTTAATATTTAAAATGGTATTCCATACATATTCCATAAATATCCCCTCCCAACATTAAGTTCATTCTGTGCTTCAGATCACACTTTAAAGAGATTAACTTTTAACTAAGCTTTGAAATGTAAATTTTGTTTTTCTTAATATCAATAAACTACGTATTTGGAGAAATTTTAGAAAATACTGATGAGAAAAACTAAAAAGCAAGTAAAAATCACCCACAAACCACAGAAAGGCACCATTAGTTCTCTGAAATATATACACCACTTACTTTGGTTTATTTATACATGTTATATAATTAATCTTTTGCCTATATAAAAAATGCCTTTATCATATAAAGATAAAACTCTGCTTTCTGCTTTTTTTCAGGCTTTTCTTAATAAATTCTTCTTTACATATATATATATATATATACACGCATTTTTTAAAAATTGAAGTGGCATTGGTTCATTCATTGTATGTGATTCAGAGGTGCAGGTCCACCCCCCTCAGATGCATGTCACCCCTCCACACCAACCAAGCACCCACAGTTCTCCACCATAGTCATTGTACACCCTCCCCACTTTGCTTTCTGTTTTCTTATTGTGGTAATTTGAATCATGGTCCCCAACAATGTCTAGGTCCTCATCTCCGGAAACTATAAATGTTGCCTTATATGGCAAAAGGGACTTTGCAGGTGTGATTAAGTTAAGGATCTTAAAATAGGGAGATTTAATCTGGTTTATCCAGATGGGCTCTAAATGTAATCACAAGTGTTCTTCTGAGAGGAAGCAGAGAAGACACAGAAGGCAGCAATGTGACAACCCAAGCAAGATGATGCACTGCTGGCTCTGAGGGGGCCACCCACCAAGGAATACAGCTACCACCAGAAAGGTGTGAAAGACAAGGAAATCATTTCCTAGGTCGTTGGGAAAGAGTGTGGTCTGGCTAACACCTTGATTTCAGCCCAGTAGAACTGATTTTCAGACTTCTGACCTCCAGAACTGTAAGAAAATAAAATGACATTTTCAATCTTTGATTAAAAAGGCATACCAGGAGCAATATTTTATCATTAGACTTTGGCCTTTGACATTAAAAAAAAATACAAAACATTCCAAAAAGATAAAAGATAAGCTGTCATGGCAGAGAATGCTAAATGGAATTTATACTCTAAACTCTCCGAACTTTCAGGAGAGAGATTGGGGCATTTAAATATTTTTTTTCCTCCTTGCACTTAACATAACCGCTTCTCTATTCTTACCTTAATAAAAAAATTTATTTTAAGTACAGGCTTTTTTTTAACATCAGTAATAATATTCTTCCAGATATTACTTTTTCACACATTATTTTATACATGCATATATAGTATGTGCTATATATCATATGTGTGTACTGTAACTATAGCATGTAGTTATAGTTCATTTTTATTGCTATGTGTGGCAAAGCAACAACTGATATATCCAGTATCTGTTCAAAGGAATTTATGGTTTCTGGTTTTCATATTGTATTTGTTAATATGAATGATACTGCTGGAACATTATTGTATGAGTTTCTTGATAAAGAATTGAAACCATTCTTCTTATGTGTACATCGAAAATGATCTACACATAAGAAAGAAAGGATATAGGATAGAAGGCAGATCATATAAACGCATAACAACACCAAGAAAACTAGATCAGTAAGCATAATTATCAGAAAGACTAAACTTCTGAATGAGATGAGACTTCTTGGGGACTGAGGGTTGGGGTGAGAAGGACGAAACAGGCTTAAGGTGCTGTCCAAGCAAAGAGAACAGTAACAGCACTAAGGGACAGGTCAATGGGTGTCAACTAATAGAAATAGCAGAATTGCTCAGCTAGAACCATGTCTTCCTTTTTTTCATGAAAAGATAGCCAGGAGGGCAACCGTGTCATGATAAGTAAAGTGACATCAAAAGAGCTCCTAGTGGGCCTCCCTGGTGGCACAGTGGTTAAAGACAGCGCTATCAAGCTATCAGCAGGCATGGCAGCACGAGTTCCATCCCTGGCCAGCCAGGGAGCTGACCCACATGGCAGAGCAGACCTCTCCTGTCTCACCCGCTGCTTCCTCAGCAGTGTATTTCAGTTGATCTGCCTGTTCTGCTCCCCACTCTCTCTGGTGAATCCTCTCACCTCCCCCCCAACACCTCTGGCCTGTACCCCAGTTCTATGCATAAATAAATAAATCTTTAAAAAGAGAGAGAGAGTTCCTAGTTATGTAAAATCTATCCATTCATTCAACCAATATTTATTTAGTACCAGAAAAAACAACAAAAAAGCCCACTGACACCTTCATGGAGATTGTAGCTGGATAAGCTCACATTACAAATGGTCTTCACCCCCCACCTCAGTTCAGTTATCAACATGGGCTGGTTTATTTTTATTTTGCTTTGTCAGGTCATCCACTTTGTTTCTTTATATTGCTATCAATGATAAATTATCCGATATTGGTCTTTATCTTTCTGGCTAACTTCATTTAGAATAATCCTCTATAGGTCCTTCTATTTTGGTGCAAATGGCAGGATTTCATCTTTCCTCATGGTCAAAGAGTAGCCCATTGTGTCTGTATCCCACTGTATCCATATACCACAGCTTCTTTATGCAATTATCAATGAGTGGGTATTTAGTTTGCTACCATATCTGAACTGTAATAAATAATGCTCCAGTAAACATTGTGGAGCGTATAATTTTTCATGTTGTTCTGATAGATGCCCAGAAATGGGACTGTTGGATCATATGGTTTTTCTATTTTTAGTTTTTAAAGGAAGGTCCAGACCACTTTCCAAAATGACTGCACCAGATACCTGAGGGGAAGATCCTATACTTCCAAAATGACAATAAGGTAAGCTAATTTACCTCAATAAAAAAAATAAATAGGTATCTTTCTGGCATCAAAATATGCCCCCATAAAAACATGCATATTTGTTAAATGGTATTTTATTTTTAATAAATAATTGAATTTGCTTTTTAAAAAAGGACTGCACCAATGATAAAAATTACCTTTAATAAAATTCTTCATTTATTTTAATGGTGTAGACTGAATGTTTGTGCCCCCTCAGTATTCATATATAGAAACCTAATCTCCATTGTGTTGTTCGGAGGTTGAAACTTTGGGAGATAATTAAGTCATGAAGGCTCTGAGACTAGTGATCTAGTGAGATGCCTGAGAGCTCACTTGGCCCCTCTATCACGTGAGGTTGCAGTGAAAAGCCAGTGTCTGTGAACCAGGAACTGAGGCCTTCACAAGACACCAGATCTGCTGCTGCCCTGGCCTTGAACTTCCCAGTCTCCAGAACTGTGAGCAATAGATATATGTTGTTTGTTAGTCACCCAATTTATAGTATTTGGGTTCTTTTGCATGTTTAAATTTTATTAAGATTAGCATATGTGACCTACTGTAGTAATCATAAGTTTTTCCCTTATTGTCTATGGTATTTTGTTATAACAGTTTGAATGGGCTCAGTCACTCTATAGATCCTAAATATCATTTCAACTTTATTAATCCATATTTAAAAACCTCTTAATGAAATCTCTTGCATTCTCTTTTATTTTTAACTAAGTCTTTGAGATCCAGTTGCATTTTTAATTAATCACACATCCACAACAGCCACTGGCAACTTGAGATTACCATATTGGACCACAAAATTCTAAGCCATAACTTAGTTCTATACTCCAGAAACTCTAGAAGTCAAGCATAGCAAGATTTTTAAACACAAATATGAAATGACTTCTTCAAAGCAGTATCCTGAAATTCTGTCCATAGAAAAATGTGGATCCTCTCACCAAGATAAAGAAGTCCCCTGCTAGAAGGTATGATTTTAGGCAATAGAACCAGATTCTGCTCCACTGTTGGAAAGGCGCATGCAACTGTGGCAAACCTGATTTGTGGGGTGCAAAGCAGGCTGCCCTGAACAGAAGGTGACTCCTATGTAGAATACCTTGGGGCAAAGAAAATTGCATAGTATTCACTTCTGTAGGATAACAGACTACAAGTGGCAGTCACAATGCAACTTTTACCCTGACAGCTTATATATGAAGCCATCATCATTTAGTAAGGCATTTGTGCAAATTTCTCATCACATTGTACATTCAATTTTATGCAATAGAATAACATTGTACAACAATATAGACTTTGCAGGTATTTTTGTCTCATAATCATGTAATCCTATTTAATAATCACATATCATTGCATTGGGGAAAGGGACAAGAAATCAATAAATTTTGATGAGAGTAGATCACTTGAAATTACCTAATTCTGATTAAATGACAGAGATATGAACCATTATTAATTTAAATATATTTTTAGAAATATACGAGAGAGAAAGGTATTTCCACATTAGGGGTAAGAAAATATTTCTTAGCTCCTTAGTACATGTTAACATAGAACTGTCATTCACAGATTTTTTTTCCTACCAGTGTTGAAACAACAGCATTAGTAATCAAAGAGAAGGTTTAAAATAGTGAAACCTCATTTTTAATAATACGAAATTTTTTCCTTTTGAGAAAGTGAACATTACCCACAGTCATTTTCACTCTCACCAGGACTGCAGCTCTAAAATACTTGCTTTGGTGGAGCAGATAAGAGTGGAAATCTTTGCCTGGATGCTACATTAGTGAGCTAAAAACACCTGTTTTCCCTCTGTCACCATTTCTCCATCACCTATTATTAGAGTACTGATACATTTTGACAAGGGTGTTATTTCACCATGAAACCTTACAAAAGAGTGGAAGAATATTACAAAAAATATGATAAAAACATCCAAGGTCATTATGCTCCTCATTTCTTTGCGCTGAATTTGTTTCCTTTTGGTCTTTTGCTGTACACACAAAACAATTCAACATAGAAAAGATTCAGAAGCTCCCTTGTTCCTAAAGATAAAAACTTTAAAAATCATATCTTTCCTCCAGTGGCTTGATTTGTTTTAAATTCAGTGTCAGAGCACCAGTCATATAAGTTCTCTTTAATAAAAATTTTGTGCAACAAATGTAGCACCTGCATTTAAGAAGAAAGTCTAATGCCAGACAGCCACCATCTCTTAAACAGTCCTCACCATGTTCAAAGATTGTCTCACTAATACCTGTACATTTCATTTGGGGCTCAGCATAACTGACTGCTTTTTCACCCCCACACACACTTTCTTAATTGACCTTTGAAAAGTCCTGTTGACTAAGGCCCGAACAAGGAAACAGTGAAAGATTGACTGCTTTATGAGAGCAGCCCATGAGAAGGGCGGGGGTGCTTTGGGACTAGCAGTCTGCAGGAAAACCATGTCAGGAGAGGGAACGCTTATTGCTAAGTGAAAAGCAGAGTAGACAGACCAAGTACCCTAAAAGTTAAATTTCAGTGGACTGATAAAATGATGTTAGTGGAAAGAGAGAGAAAGAGCAGGTATCAGAGTGAAACAAGACAATATCGAGAAGCAGGCAAGTTAGAAAAGCCAGGATTATTATACTTTTAGTAGCAGTATCACTAATCTGGTGAGCACAGTCCATCTTCCATGGTGTTCTCCAGGCATGGCTCACCACTGGATTGGACTGAGAGCATGTCTTTTAGAACAGTGTTTTCCAAACTTCAAGGGCAGAGTTTTCTCTGAAAGTCTTGTTAAAATGCAGAATCTGATAATTTTTGTTCAGCAGGTCTGGGCTCAGGTGGAGAATCTCCATCTCTAACCAGCTCCCTAGTGATATTGATGCTGCTGGTCTAAGGGCCACATTTTGAGGCCCTAGAGGGAAGAATCTAAGTCATTAACAAGTATGGTAGTAACAACTTTTGCTGCTTCTATCTTTGTTCTACAGAGCCCTAATATCTTTTTTCTTTAAATTTAATATTTTATGAATAACTATAAGAAAGTGAAAATCAAAATCAACAAACAACTATGAACCAGAGATACTCTACGGTGGTGGGGGGCGGGGAGGGGAGGGAAGGGGGTCAAAATAAGGGGATTGCAATTGTATGGGGAATATAAAAATAAAATTTATTTTAAAAAAAGATAAAAAAAATAAATAAATAAAATTTAATATTTTATTTTTTTCTTACATCTTTGTTAATTTTTGGATAATATCTAATTTCTCCCCTCCAGTGTGGTCCCTGTAGTTCTTCCACCTCCATAGCACTCATAATCTGTCACATAGTCCCTTGTGCTCTTCCCTCTCCTATTTTGACCCTTCTCCTTTCCATTCGCCTGCTGTATGCCTCAGGTCTGTGGTCAGCTCACAAGTTTTGTCTTCTTTTTTTACTACTGGTGGGACTACAAACTGGTCCAGCCACTATGGAAAGCTGTGTGGAGGTTCTTTAAAACACTGAAAATGAACCTACAGTATGATTCAGCAATTCCACTACTAGGAATCTATCCAAAGGACACAAAAAACACTAATTCGAAAGGAAACCTGCACTCCTATGATTATTACAGCACGATTTACAATAGCCAAGATATGGAAACAACCCAAATGCCCCCAAACAAATGAGTGGAGGTGGTCCATATACACAATAGAATACCACTCAGTGATCTAAAAAGATAAGCTCAGGCCATTTGAAGCACATGGATGGAGATGGAAGGAATTATGCTAAACAAATCAGTCAGAAGGAAAAAGATAAATATCAGATGGTTTCACTTATATGCGAGGGAGGAAAATCGTAATATCTTTTTTAAAACTTTCTTTTTTTTTAGATTTATTTATTTATTTATACAAGCACTGGGTACAGTCAGAAGCATGGGAGGGTGAGAGGATTCACCAGAGTCAGAGCGGAGAGCAGAGCAGGCAGACTGACGAAGTACACTGCTTGGGGGAGCAGTTGGCAGGAGAGGTCTGCACGCCATGAGGGACCCTCACCCGATGGCCGGGGATCGAACTGGTGCTGCAGAGGCTTTGGGCAGCTTCGCAACCCAGCACTCAACCACTGCGCCACCGGGGAGGGCATTTTTTAAAAGTTTCTAATCAATGTTCCTTAGGAGTCACACATACATAATAGTCACACATGCAAAGAATAGAACAAGATGACTTGCACAAGTGCCAGGATGTTAGGCAAGAAATAGTCAATGTCCTTAAGGAGATCATGAGCTATAGAAAAATTAGAAGAACCTCTTTAAGTTCATTCTTGGCTCAGGAGTGGCTTAGGACACAGGTAGTTACAGAAAAATGTCTGAAGATGAAGCTTATGTGGATCTTCAAATTGGCATGAGAGATTCAGCTCTTGAAGTGACTTGGCCCTGAGTCTCTTCCTAACAGCAACTTCAAAAAGAGTAAAACAAGAACAAGAGTGCCTCCCTGGTGGCGCAGGTGGTTGAGTGCCGCACTGTGAAGCTGTCCCCAGCCTCTGCAGCGTGGGTTCAATCCCAGCCCACCGGTAAGAATCCCATCTGGCATGGCAGACTTCTCCTGTGTCACCTGCTGCTCCCCTCAGCAGTGTATTTCGTCAGTCTGCCTGTTCTGTTCCCCACTCTGTCTCTGGTGAATCCTCTCATCCTCCTGTGCATCTGGCCTGTACCCCGGTTCTTGTATAAATAAATAAATCTTTTAAAAAAATAACAAGAATTTCCAGGAGTAACGGTAGTCAGGGAACCTGAGTTAAATTCCCAGACCCAACATCAACATCAAACCCGAGTTATAGAACTGAAAGCTTTTACTGGCAATGTTAAAAATAAAAAATGATGCTGAAATTGCCCTGTAACCTAAAAGACATTAGGAAATAATACGGGGATCTCTGTCAAGAAATAACAGATATTCTATTTTATCCTTTACTGAGATCTAGCGATCTAGGCACAATAACTGTCTATAAGCATTATTTTCTTTAATCCTTCACAATAAACCTGTGATGTCAGCACTACTATTAACCTCATTTTACAGATGAGGGACCAAGTTTCAGAGAGATTAAGTGACCTACTGCAGACCATATAGTTAATAAGAAATAAAGTAGGATTCTAAGCCAAGGTTGGTTAGAATGCTTTCATAAAAAAATGTTTTAACGTAAGACTATTTAACTCTAAAACCAAAATACAATAAAAAAAAAACTATAACCATTTCTACCCAGGCTACTTTATAAAGTATTTACAAAACTCCAATGAAATGGTTAGAGATTTAAAAGCACTTGGAAAATATCTGTAGCAAAACAAGAAAGAAAAACAGACAGAAAGAAACAAAGGTACTCTGTAAACTACAGAGGATGAGTTTAGTGGTTGATGTGATTTATCATTATTAGGGCCCAAGATGTGGAGCCAAGTCAAGGCTGCAAACATAAATCACTGCTTCTTCCAGCTTCAGGAGATAAAAGGACCTCTTTGAACTCTAAACTTCAACTTCTTTTGGCCTTGGTATCACCCTGTGGTAATTTATATAAGTGAAGCCTAATTGTGAGGAAGATTATTTCCCTGTCCCCAAGGAAATACCAATGGAATTCTCTCTCTCTCTGTCTCCCTCTCTCTCCCTCTCTCTCCCTCTCTCCCCTCCCATACACACACACACACACAATTAGATTTAAGCTTTAACTTCATCTTCTTATGAAAGCAAAAAACCAAGAGAATAGTGATAACCTCAAGGTCTGAATAGCAAAGATAATACAATAATCAACATTTTGCCCATAGTTTGACTACTCTTTACAGAGATATTAGAAGCAGGATGGACTAGAATTTCCTTCATGAAAACACATTGGTTTTCATTATTTATCGTTGGAAACGTGCCTGCTGGAGCTAGACACTGCATGCAAGTTGGCATCAGAAAGGGGAATGAGACATAGTCTTTACCTTCATGAAGTCAGAGTTCAAGACTTTGTCTGTGCCAGACACTGACTTAGCCACTTTGGGAATACAGAGCTAAGTCAGACTCAGTTCCTACACTCAAGGAGCTATACCTGCAGGGAAGGCAATTTACATGGTGATGTGGGATCTGAAAGAATAGACAAAGCTTTGACAGGAAAGAACAAGAGCAAAGGGAGGAACTATAGAGGATTCTATATGCCATTCTACTGAGTCTAGAATTTACGGTATAATTAATGGCGTACCACTAACAGGTATTGATCATGATGAGCACAAGACGGAGAAATGATCTTTGGAAAATAAAAGCAAGAGCTAGAAGAAATAGAAACCAGTGAGGAAGGGAATAAAATAGTGTCCAGCTACACAGTCCTTGGCATATAGGGTGTCACTTCTACAGAAGTGATTCATTCTGGATCTGTAAATGTTTGCTTGGGCGGCAAGTGAGACAAAGCCTCAAAGAAGACCAGGATTTGGGGCTTGATATTGGGGAAAACAGAATTTCTACCAATATAATAGATTTGAGGAAGTGGACAA
This sequence comes from Talpa occidentalis, assembly GCF_014898055.3. Taxonomy (NCBI): domain Eukaryota; kingdom Metazoa; phylum Chordata; class Mammalia; order Eulipotyphla; family Talpidae; genus Talpa; species Talpa occidentalis. The sequence continues at coordinate 54,790,855 of NW_023605083.1, forward strand.
TGGGCGTGGTGGAAGATGGGGCTGTGGTGCAGACTCCTGGAAATAATGAACCATGATTGAGAGAGATTTTACATTCCTAGTCCAAAGCTGAGTGTCCTACCAGAAAAGTACATTTTCTTGGATAGCCGACTTTTCATGGCATGTTCTGAGACTTCTAGGGGCAAAGGTCTTTAAGCATTATGCTATAATTGGGTTGCTATTTTGGTGATATAATGTTTATTATTTATTTTATTCAATGTTTAAGGGAGTACACATGCAACTATCTCTATAAATTAGAACTGAACTTCCCATTCATTTCTGGGAGCTGCTAGGACATTTGGTGTCATACTTTTTTATTTTTGACAATCCTTGCTCTGAATTGGACTGCTTTCTTAGAAACAATAATAAATCCAGCAAAAGTTCTAGTTGCCCCACCCCTGCTCCACCTACCCACATCCAGAACTCAAAAAAAACGCCCTTAAAAACTAAAAAAGGAAATTCAAAATCTCTCTAGTTAAAGATCATGTATCTTGACCAATAAACTTCCATAGCTTGAATTTTGTTGAATCAGCATCCTGTTCCCATGGTTTAAGCTTGTTCCCTCGCCTCGAGATTTCAAAGAAGACAGCAGACCCCCACTTCACTTCCTAATGATTAATCAAACCTAATTCCTGTCCTTTTCATTCATTTCTTCATCAGTGTTCAGCATTTCTGAGTGCTCCCTGTGTGGGGATCTGTACCAGAGACTAGGAAAGATATAGAGCTCTGCTCAGACGTGTTTCCTGTTCAAGTATTTTAGCCTCTAACACGGAAACCAGGCGGTAAAATAACTATAGGCAGAGAGAGAAAATGCTTAGAGGCATAAGAGAGAAAAATGCTGTGGGATTTGAAAAAGAAGAGGTTCCTTTTATTTGTGGGACAAGGAGGCTAACGAGAGGCCCTATGGATGCATGGCAGGCATGGGAGTGTATGATTGTGGAAGTATAGACTGGGAGAAACAAAAATGGTCAAGCCCTTAAGCTGAAAGACAAGACACTGGACTAATTTGGCTAAGGGAGTTTGGGGACACTGAAAGGTGGTCTTTTCATGGGATCTGCACGAGGGAGAGAAAATGGTTTTAGTTATACACAGGGTTGCTTCTGCACGAATCCACAAGTTTTTTTTGGTCTGCAGTCAAATAAACCTGGATTCAGAAGGAAGATATATAATAGTTTTCGTTTTAGACTCAGAAGAGGAAGTTGCTATGAAAATTGAAAAAAAAAAAAAGCTTGATGTGGTAAAGGAGGACTCAGATAGGGTAGATTTGCCCTCATAACAAGAGTGGTGCGTGACAGGGACCCTCGGGGTTTGTGTACATAGCTATACCAAGAGGGCGTTTACATGAAATACCATCTTTTAGAATGAGGTCTTTCTTAGATGTTTGACTAGAATGTCAGTGCAGTCAATCAAACAGGGAAGCAAGCAAATCTCCTTAAAAAGCAAATGTCAGAAAATGGTCATTTTTTTTCCCTCGTTCTCACCAGGCTGAGCAATATGCCTCTGAATTTTCCCCAATAGCGTCCTCAATGAGAGAAAAAAGCACAGAACAACGAAATTAGGGACGTGTCTGGCAACCAGATCAAAGACTCACAGGGGGTAAAAGTCCCCAAAATAAATGTGTTGGAAAACCCATTTTGCTAATCATGCCAAGAACTCAGCCCCACTTGAATAACTGGGGATGTGTGAACCCGCCTTGGTGTCATTTTCAAGAGAGCACACCTAACAATCACAGGTTTCCCTGGGAGCACCACAATGACACAATGGCATTTTTAGTTTGTTTAGTTAAAATGCCTTCTTGGTATGTCTTTTATTTGCAGAAGGGGCTTCTTTTTGTCAAGTTATTGAATCTTTCTCCACCTCATACAACTCCGTAGGTACAAGAGAGAAAAATATTTATCTAGGGACAGAATTAAGAATAAAAAACTAAAATTGTGAACTTCAGTAAACTCGATGGTCAGTATTTTTAAAATCCAGCATAGCTTATTAAGAAACACAAATCACGGGTGCTTGTAAAACTAACTCACCATCAGAAAAATAAGGTGGTGGTTATTAAATAGAGTTGCATTTTCATTCAGCAAACAGACCATTTCTGATAAAACATTCCTATGTGGGAAATATGGGTGATCCCCATTGAAATCAATACAGCTAAATGGGGGTGGCCCAACCAAGCCTTCTCCAGAGGCAGCAAGGCAGGTTGAGCCTATAGGACTTTTCCCTGCCCTGTTTCCTACTAATTCAATTTCTCTAATGAAGGAAGATTGTCAAGATGAGAGGCATCTTGTGTGGATGAAGGTATTGAAGAAGGCTGTATAAGATCATTCAAGTCTATAAACGTTACACTGGCAGTGTAACGTTTTTCAGTAAGGAAAAAAAGACAAAAACATGAAGACTTTTCATCACACGAACCGGCTTAAGTGAAAAAGGGAAGAGAAATGAAATAAAGGTATCTAGGTCCACAAAGAGTCACATGTATTTCTGTTTGAACGTCCCAGAAAAGAAAGGTGTGATCACCAGCAACAAGTATGAGTTCAGAACTCCTTAAGAGTTCAGAAGGCATGTGCAAGATGCACACACATACACACACACACACACACACACACACACACACACACACACACGGAAATTTGATACTTAAAGGCTTAGGACAACTTCCCCACCTTCCCTCTCCCCCTAGAAAATGGGTTATATCAACCAGAAAACCAGAGCTCTCCATCCAAAAATTGAGTGAGGAGAAGGAGTTTCAGAAAAAAAATAAAAGAAAATGGATGTGCAAATTCCTTGACCTTTTAATCATAGATAATTTCAAGTACCTCTTACTTTCTGCCTAATTATGACTCCAGTGGATGCTGCATTGGCAGTGCTCAGTGGTTACTTTCTTGTCGTATGAGGCCAACCTGCAGCTCCCTTTATTCCCCTCTCCTCATTTTGAACAATTGTAGGGATGATCGTTATTTTAAGTCACTTGAAATAACCACCCTTTAGTTTTGAAGAAATTGTAAGACTGACTCACACAAAGGAATGCGCAGGCTTCTCTGGCTGGGGTGTGTCCATCCACAAGCCATCAGCAAAGCATAGTACCACCCTAGTGTCTTTCTCCCAACTGCACTCTGAATGCCGAACCTGCTCTTGTGGTACAATCGAAAAGGGAAGGTGGCATTCTCAAGAGGCCCCGAGAATCTACTGAAACATTGCTGAGAACTTATCTTTACCTTAGCACTCCTTAAATCTGTAGCAAGTGTTCTTTTGACTTAAAGTATTACATCATCTTTGGCTTATGTAATTATTATGGAAATTTTTTTGATCCTGCAAATACCAGAAGAACAAAAGTCTGCCTAAGTGGTCTGGGGAAGGATAAACTAGTCGACTGCTACCACTAAGTCTTAATCCCTTAGCAGTCAGGAAGGAGAAAGAAGACTGCAATGATACTTTGAACAGAGTCTCTTCTATAAAACACAAATGTAAGTCCACTAAGAACAAGACAGAACAAATATGGTCCATTTTTATGATACAGGTGAAGCCCACAGATATAAAGTATTGTATCTCACTCAGTATTATGTCTGACTGAACATCTCATAATAAAAACTATAAAATCAGAAGAAGATATGCAGATTGGATGATCGTATCGTTGTCCAATGACCCTTGTTTAATGTACCAAGGTCAACTAGGAACAATAACTCCATTGGTGTAAAAGATAGTTTAACTAGTTTCAACTCCTAACAGCTCTCTCAGACCCTACAAGTGTGGCATCAACCTGTAGGGACAGGAATCTGTGTTTACCAAATCACTATGAATTGTTTTTTCAAGGGCTCCATTTTAGTTTATTGAGAATACCTAACCTGCTATTTTTCCCTGAGAATTTCTGAGCACTGTCACCCACTGGTCCCAGTTATTGGGAGCCATGTTGTTCTTATATTTAGTTTTTTCACTCTCCTCTCCAATATCCATTCAGTTAAAAGCCCTCTTTATGAAAGCACATCTCTAGCCAAAAAAAAAAAAAATTCCTTCTCACTTTATGAGATACTCTGTAATATTAGTTTGAACCACTGTTACAAGTGAATGAAAATTGTCAAACATCAGCAATTTCATCTATGCAAGAAACTAAATCCAAGTGTCAATAAAATTCACTGGAAATCAGCACAGTCATGGGGATGGGGGTACAGTGTATAGAAGTCTGTGAAGATGATCAATGGAAAAATTGAAGTAGATGTTATCACTCATGTTAGCACAGAAACACTAACTGGACAGAGTTCAATTAGTTTCAGGTACATTCTTCTCCACCTCACAACTCTAATCCTAAATATGTAGATTTCCTGTTGCTGCTTGACACTGTGGAGGTCACCACAGTACTTCCAGGAAACAGGAATTTACCACAAGATACTCTATTGATGATTTTCTCTGTCCTCAATTTTTTAAGGCTTCCTATAAATAAGCTAAAGCAAATAAATGCCCTCTTCCTTTTAACTCAGCAGCTGGAAATTCCATATAGAGAAAAATTGAAAACTCACAAAAGTAAATTTTATCATTCCATTTTAAATGATTAATAAATACTTTATACAGAATATACCAAATAATACTAGAAATGAGGTTATGCATAAAATATTTTATATTTGTAGACAAAAGTAACTTTTTAATCTGGAAAGCGTATTTGGTTTATCTATTTTCTAAAATATAACCTGCTTTTTTCAAAGATAAGTATTTTTGTGCTAAAAAAAAGTATCTATCTTAAGTCTAGATTCAAGATGTTATAAATATTCCATCGCCTAAGTCTGAATTGTAATTCATAACGATCCATCAATGAGCTCCCCCAAAGACATGTTATTGTAGAATATGTATTACCATTATATACATATATATCAAATGCAATTTGCTTTCATTTTTTTAAAAGAGAGAATTGTGACCAGATGGAACAAAATGTAAATATCCCAAATGCTAACCTATTTATAATATATGACCAAGAGGAAAGATGGGGAAGGGGAACCGAGAACATGTTGCCAAAAAGAAAAAATGACTAAAGGGGAGATTTTGATAATTTTTTGTTAAGTTTCTGAATTTGATAATTTTCATCATTTCTGAACATCAAAAAAGTTAGGCGAGCACAGTTTAATGAATCTGTAGAAAACCTCAAAATGAAGAGATGGAAGGTAAGTGAATGATACCCATTTTATTCTTAGAACATTCTATTTTAAGAGTTTTTAAAGTAGCAAAATAGTTCCTTCAATAGCTCAGCTGGTACTGTGGAGGACTGTAGTTAGCACCGTTATAAAATAGCAAAATATCCTTCTTTTCTCTCAAATATTATTGATTTGCTAACCATTTACAAAACTATATAATTTGGGGGGTACAACTTCACTCCTCCATATGTGCACATACTTCACTCACCCTCCACCAAGGTTCCAGTGCCAATACCTTATCCCTTCTCTCCCTCTCCCCTCCCACCTGCTTTCCCTTCTCCATATATGCTCTGGTAACCAGTATATTTTTCACAGAGTCTAAGAATTATTTCTACCTCTTACTGCACTCTGACTTCATATTTAAATACCGGATGGTCTCACTCATAGCAGGAATCTAGAAAACTTAAATAAGGGACCAGGAAAATGAATATAAGAAAGTGAAAATCAAAATCAACAAAAAACTATGAACCAGAGACACTTTTTGGGGGGTGGGGGGCGGGAGGGGAAGGATTGGGGTCAGAATGGGGCGTTTGCAATTGTATGGGGGAATATAAAAATAAAATTTAATATTTAAAAAAAAAATAAAATAAAAAAAGGCAAAAAAAAAAAAATAAAATAAATCCTTTCTTAATCTTTATCACACTCTTCTTTCTCTACCTTAGGATGTAGCCTGCTTTTCTTGATTTCTGCCATATAATATTTAAGGCTCAGCTTGCTGGACCCTCTCACTTACCCCTAAACCCAGGTTTCCTCCTATAGTGACTGTTAGCAAAGATGCAAAGGCTTCTGGGATAATGGTGATCAAGAATAGAGCACTGGATTTGGTGATTAGAGGTTCATTACTAACTTTCAAGAAAATGACAAGATCAGCTGTTTGTGTGGACAACTGAGTCACTGTTGGGACTGCCATGTTAATCTCATGGGCATGAAGAACAGAACAGGAGAACACAACAGCACCGAATCCAGGGGTTGAGCAATGCTGACAAAAGCACTTGGATGCCCTGATCCAGTCTTCATCTGCTAGTGTAAGTAAGACTTCTAGAATGACTTCTTCCCTGTCATTTATTATTTTGAAGTAGAGTACTACCAAGTGTACAGTTGAAATATCATACACCTAGACAGTTAGAGATGACAATAAGGGTGAAAAGAAAAAAAATAACTTTGTAGCACCAGGACTGCATTCAGAAGTGAGAAAAATAACCCCACACATAACCTCCCCTTGTGCAAACAAAGGAGAGCATACCCTGATTTATTTGCCTGTCCAGGGAACTGGCCAAATTTTTTTCTCTGGAGGGCAGTCTTTGTGCTTACGTTGCCTATGGACAAGGACTGGGAGACAAAAATTCTGGTTCTATTTTAAAAGTAGTTCTAATTCTCTTGGGAAGCTGGGGGAATCTCGACAGAAAACATTTTTGCGCATATGAGCATATGCATCTCTGACTACAAGTACATATGCATCTAACTCTTTGTGTACATGTATTTGTGCATGCGGGCATACTAGTTTATGTCATGGAAGCAAAACCAAAGAACATGGTACCAAAAAATAATCAAAATGACTATTAACGATCAAAATAATACCACTGAGTACAGAGAGACATGTGTTTTGTTTTTGTTTTAAGATTTATTTTTTATTTATGTGAGCACTGGGTATAGTCAGAAGCGCGAGAGGGTGAGAGAATTCACCAGAGCCAGAGCGGAGAGCAGAACCGGCAGAAGGACCGAAGTACACTGCTGAGGGGAGCAGCGGGCGGCAGGAGAGGTCTGCGCGCCATGTGGGACCCTCCTCCGGTGACCGGGGATCGAACCGGCACTGCAGAGGCTGCAGGCAGCTTCGCAATCCAGCGCTCAACCACTGTGCCACTGGGGAGGCCCTGGTTTTGTTTTTTAAGTCCCTACACTGAACTGCAAAACCTCTTACTCATTTTCATTCCAAAATATTTCATATCTTATAGAAAACCATTTCCTTCTATTCTTCAATCTTGCAAGGTGGTCATGATTTTGCTATTATAGAATGATTTAAACCATTAGCATTCTAATTATCAAAGAGATCTCCTTACTGAAGGCATTATGGTATAGTAGAAAGAGTCCTAAACCTTGAGTCAAAGGATGAGGGTTTAAGCCAGAATTCCACCCATTGTGAATTTAGGAAGGAGATTTCACAGCTCTGAGTCTATTTTCTCATCTGTAAAACAGATCTGATAACCCTTAACCTGTCTCTATCACAGGAATTCAGAACAATTATCAGGGGATGGGCTTTGTAAACTTCAAAGTACAAACTAGGGGGATGAATGGGTATTATCACTAAAATTGTTAGAGTAAACCTCGTGCCCAAGAAGAAGCTCCAGTGGTGAGTTCTTTGGTAAAGTGAGACAAGAAGGAAAGTATGAGATTCCAACACATACCTGTCCTGAGATTTCATTCATAAAATTCACCGCGAAAATTTTAAATATTTTCCTAGGTTAGAATTCTCATTAGAATTACATTGGCTTCAAAGAAGGGTAAAGTCAGAATGTAACAGAAATTTTTATTCTAATTTGTTCTGAAACACAGGTTTTCAATCATCATGCTTCCTTAAATAGAATAGATCTTCAAAAATAGATATATGCAAACATTGTTTTCTGATTTTTTTTCATGTAAAAGTATGCGGCCTGCTATGTATGTAATGTCACACATTAAAATAACATTGGCGTAGAATGGGAGTAAAATCCTTTCTCTGGAAATAAGCATATGTTATTAAAATTATATATCGTTTATAGCCAACTACTAGAAAAGAATCCACACTGGAGTGTTTAAACTTAGTATTGACTTGGAATACGGTGATATTTTGCAACAAGCATGAGCTTAAGAGGCAAGAGACTTGAGTTCTACTGACAGATATTGCACTAATTAACCTGGTGACTTGAGAAAATCATTGACTTCCGCGAGCCTTGATTTTCTGGTGTATAAAATAGATCAATACCTTATGCTACTTATCTGTCTCACAGAGTTCTTATAGGATCAAATGAATGTATCTATGAAAATGGCTCTGCAAGCTACAAAATGGAGCAAAGAAGTAAAATACTAGGAAAATGAGATTTAAATCAAAGTTCTTACAGCATAATATAGTTGTTTACCAGTTTTGTTTTGTTTTGTTTTATCATATGTGTAACCCGTAGAGAGATATTGGTAATTTCTGTCTTTCAAACATTAACCTTAATAATAAGGTTATAGAGCTTATAATAACTTTGGCCTTAATACACCCACTAAGGGAAAGGTAAATATGCTCTTCATCCCTCACCAGAGTTTTTGAAGAGAGCTCACCATCCCCCAAGTAATACAAATGTTAGGTACTCTCACAAAGTTGCATTAAGAAACAAAAATTGTCATTAAGAAACAACAAGAAAATGAACAAAACCTTTGACTATTTAAAAATTCCACAAATACAATACATTTACAGAACAATAAGCACAATAGTAGACAATATAGAAAATGATGTCCTTGAAAACTCAATGTATGTGTTGAAAACAGCAAAAGTAACTCTAGGAGGAGAAGTCATAATGTTATCCATCTCATCTTTTAAAAAATAAAGAAAACCAGCTGAATATTTTAAAGGTTTAAAAAAAAACAAGAAAAGGGAAAAACAAAACTAAATAAGTATATTGGAAAATTGAGTAGAAGTATAATTGAGAAAATAAAACCATAATCTGACGTGCTGAAAGCAGCTAGACCAATAGTAAAAAATTTAATTGAGAGTAAAATGCAAATAAATTAAATAGAAGTAATAAATCATCAAAATATAAAATAAAAAGAATGGATGCACACTTGTATGAAAATGAATCTCATGTAATGAAATAATTTGTTTTTATAAAATATGATAAAAATTAGAAAATTAAAAATAATAACAAAGAAAGCAGAGAAATTTTATGAGTTTCTAGATCAACTACCTAAAATGATCACGGAATGTATTATTAACCATGTTTAAACATAGCTAAAATGGTAAAGCCATAAGTAAACTATGACATAGGCCCAAAAACCTCAAAAAGATAATACCAAAAGCACTATAGGCCAATTTCATTTATTAATATATTTGCAAAAATAATAAACAAAATATTAGCAGGCAGAATTCAACTATTTACTAACTAACATATACCATGAATAAGTAGGATTAGTCACAGGTACTTAATTAATATTAAACATTCAAAAATTGCCAAAATAATACACCACATTAATAACATACAAAATAAAAAACATACTTAAGTGGTTTTCAAAAAACATAAGAAGTTATTTATATGTTTAACCAGAAAATATAGAAAGAAATTTCATTTTTAACTTCACAAATAGGTTATTAAATCCTTACTATGTGGAAAGATTTTCAAATCAAAGCAGTATCCACTTAAAACCATGAACTAGCATTCCATGTAATTGAAGAAAATATTAGAGATGTTCTCATTAAGTACAGAAACAAAATTTATATGCCCATTATCACAGTTTACTAGTTAACACTGCCTATCAGCTTCTTGCAAAAATAATGACACTTTAATAATTTTAGATGTTACAGAGGGAAAAGCAAATGTTATTTTTCAGGCAATATCATTTTGTAAAAAAAAATTTTACCAGTGATAAATTTATCAGTTATTTTAAAATGATGTCAGCAAAGTACTCAGTGATAGAATAAAATATAAATGCATTGTACTCTATACCATTGCTATATCATTACCAGCAGTTCAAAATTAAAATAAAAACAATTTATTCATACTGACAACAAAAATATAAAATAGAGATGTTTTAAAGGAGAAATGCAAAATTTATGTTAAATTGTGTAAAATTTCTGGAAAGGAAAGAATAAATATTATAAAATGAAAAACCTCTACAGGTTAATCTACAAATTAAACCACTTGAAAGTGAACCTCAAATACTCCTAATATAACTTGAAAAATTATTTTTAAATTCATTTGCAATGGAATTCCTTTTTTAAATTGAATCAAATTAGCAATCCCTGGTGCAGTTACTTCCAGCAGCTCTGTAAAATTACCAAGAAAGAGGAGAAATCCAAAATTAAAAAACAAGCCTGAAAACTGAAGCATGTAGACAAGCTGTTTGCCAGAATCTGGAAAGGAATTTTCACTATCTACAAGACCTATGGAGCTGGATTGAGAAAAACAACTGGTGGCTCCCTTCTGCTTCACAAGAGCACTAATAATAAATTAAAAGTCCCAACAATATGAAATAAGATATGAAGACACTTGTCTCTCATTGACAGTCTTTTCCCTGGCTCAGAAAACTAGAGTCAGGGCCAACCAGATTGTTGAGCAGCCATCACTCTGGTTATGATATTCCTTTTAATTGACTTTTCTTTCAACCCTTTCTTCTTTCTACATTCATTCAAAGAAGGTACTTCTAGGATTGTTAAGGGGGGAATGGCATTTCACTAAAAAGGCAAAACTAACAGAAATGTATTATATGCTGAAATGAAATTCTGAAGAAAAAAATTGTAAGTGGGCATGGAAGAAAGAGCACTGAACAATTCATATGGGCACTATAGTTTGTTATTTATTCCATGATTTAGAATATCAGAAAAACAGAGTGAACAGTTGATAGCCTCTCTGGTAAGCAGAGTCATACTACATGGATGTACTTAGCTAAGAATTGCAAGCAACCAAAGGTAGATCTAAAAAGGAGTTTGGCATGAAAGACAGCTAGAAAAGGGAGAAGTCGGGTAATCTCTCTCATGTACTAACCTCTGTATGGATAACAATCACATCTGAAAATTAATAAATCATACACACACACAACCTTGGGGCTATAAAAACAATGCAGAAGAAGGGGAGAAGTCCAACATCCTAAAAATCAAAAGAAAAATCATTTTTCTGAAATAGTCTCCCGCAAGAAGCAAAATATACTGTTAAAAAGTTTTGTGTGATAATTTATGTAGATGCAAAAACTAGGCTTCCATGCCAGAGGATGAGAGAGAGCAATAAAAAAAAAAAAAAAGAGAGGGGAGGGGCCTCCCTGGTGGTGCAAGGGTCAAGACACAACCTATGAAGCTATCTGCAGCCACTGGAGCACTAGTTGGATTCCTGGCCAACCAGGGAGCTACCCACATGGCGTAGCAGACCTCTCCTGACTCATCCGCTGCTCCCCTCAGCAGTGTGTTTCAGTCAATCTGCCTGTTCTGTTCCCCACTCCAACTCTGGTGAATCCTCTCACCACCTCCCTCAACGCACCTCTGGCCTGTGGGGCCAGCTCTTATATGCATAAATAAATAAATCTATAAAAAAAAGAGAGAGAAGGAAAAATACAGCATGACAAAAGGAAAATGACATATCCTCCCAAATAAGCCCACTCCAGTTAACTTTACAGGTACATTTTGCCAAACTCTGAAGAAACAGATAATATCTATCTTACACAAGTTTTTTTTTTTTTTCAAAATATAGAAAATGTGATAAAACAATCTAACTTGTTTCTTATGAGCAGTATAATCTAACTTTCAAAACGGAATAACTACAGAACAAGAAAATAAACTATTGGTCCAGTAACTCTACAATACAGATCTAAAAAATCTAAGTGAAATTAGCTAACTAAATTCAAATATATAATTTAAATTTATACATCATGAACATATGGATTTTTCCCTAGGAATGGAAAATAAGTCTATCATTGTAATAACTAAACATCATCTGAGTATTTCAGTGGATGTCTCTAAAGCATTTGGAAGAGACTCACTTTTGGAATGATGAAATAAGAACCTTTGAAAATCTGCTCCTCCATGAAAGAAACAAGAAAACCAACAAAAAATGTCAAAATCAAGTTTTTAAAACTTTGGAGAATAACAAAATACTTGCAACAATCTGAGAAACATTTATTCAAGAAAAATGGCTTACCCATACAGTGAATTTTGTGATGTTTTACCTTTTCCTATTCCCTCTCCCACTTCCATTCTCCTCTTGCATCTCCATCATAACTGCCAGCAGCCTTGTAGTCACTGGAAGAGGCTGACATATTTAGAGCTGCCCAAATACTGCAATTCTGGAGAATTGTTGCTATTGGACATATTTGGCAGTTTCTCTATTAGCCCTATATGTAAAGCTCATATTTATACAACCTGAATTGGGGGTTACTCAGGGAGAGCAGCCCTTGCCTCAAGCATTTGTCAAAAACCATCAGTGAGCATCATTTAATATTGTGGCTGTCCAGAGTGTTGATAAGAGTTGGGGCCAATAAGAAGTTGACTTTAAAAACATAAAATGAAAATCTGGAGAATAAGAGGTCACAGGAGTTTTTTAAGGCTCAAACATGTTCCTCAGATCCAAAAATTCTCATGCATTTAACAGAGTAATGCATATGCCCAGGAAAGACTTAAGAAGGTCCTAATTAATCTTTGAGGTTCTGTGGAAACAAGAGGTGAAGACTAAAACAGATTGTAAACTGCCTGGATGAATGTGAAAGGTATGCCCAACTCTAAGAGTCCCTCAGCAAAGGTTTGGAAAATTGTTGGCAAAGAATTTAAGGAAACAGTCTGAATACTAGCTGATCATTAAACTAAGTAAGCAGAGGCTTTGGTGGCAACACAAATCAAAGAACATAGACTTCCTAGTATTAGTTCAGAAAAGTCACCAAGCAAGCAAATGGCAACAACCACAAACAGCAACAACAAATCCTGGGGGAGCAGAGATTTGATTTCCAGAGTTGCCACATTATATTATTTTAAATGTCTGGCTTTTTAAAGTGACATGGAAAGAAAGCATGATTCATACACAGAAAGAAAAAGTCAACAGAAACTATCCTGAGAAAGTCCAGATGTTGCACTTTCTAAATGAAGATTTTACATCACCTTTTAAAAACATGTTCAAGATCTAAAGGAAGCCTAAAGAACTAAGGGGAAGTATGAGAAAATATCTCACCAGGACAAATCTCCAGATCCCAACCACAAGGGCATGGAAAATCATTTCTTCCTATCAGATACAGAATTCAAAATTTCCATAATAAAGAGATGGAAGAAAACTCAGAAGAGGAAATGAGTGCTCTGAGATACAAAATTAACAAACAGAATATTGAAATTGAAACTTTAAACAAGAAAATAATGAAGCTGCAGGATGCAGAAAGATCAACAGAGGACATGAGAAAATCTGGACAAAGCTATGGAAGTATAATAGATCAAATGGAAGATGGAATCAGTGACCTTGAAGATGATTATGCACAAAAAATTCAGACGGAAGAAGAGAGATGTGAAGAAACACTTTGAGAATTATCTGACTCTGTGAGGTAAGGCTATACAAGCATCAAAAAAAAAAAAAAGGCAATTACTAAGTAAATCTGAAAAAACACTTTGACATTAGAAAAAACACTTCAACACCACACTTTTAGATCAACTAAACAGAAAAAGAATTCACCATATGGGCTTAGTAGATGTTTACAGGGCACTGTACCCCCAAAATATACATGCTTTTCAATTGCATATGGGACAGAATTGATCATATATTGGGTCACAAAACAAGTATGAGCAAATTCATGAAGATTAAAATAATACCATGCATCTTCTCTGACCATTAAGGAAGGTTTCAAACTAGAAATCACCACAAAAGAAAGGATAAACCTCTAAAATGTGGTAACTGAACACCACCGAATGTAACAGGGTTAATAATGAAATCAAAGAAGAAATTCAAAAATACCTCAAGACAAATGACAATAAGGACACATCTTCCAGAAATTATGGGACACAACGAAAGCAGTACTACAAGGGAAGTATATAGCAATACAGGCCCACATCAAGAAATAAGAAAAAGGTCAAATAAATAACCTTTCTCCTACCTGAAGGAACAGAGGGAAAAAAAAAAAATAAAACCAAAAGCCAGTAGAAGAAAGGAAATAATAAAAATTAAAGCAGAAATAAATGAAACAGAAATCAAAAAGACAATCCAGAAGATTAATGAAACAAAAAGCTGGTTCTTTGGGGAAAAAAAAATAAACAAAATAGAAAAACCTCGAGAAAGGCTGACAAAGGAAAGAAGGGAGAAAACCTAATAAGATGGATCAGAAACAGAAGAGGAGAATTTACAACAGAAATCTTGAACATCCAGGGTATTATGAGATTACAATGAATATCTATATACTAATAAGTTCAGTAATCTAGAAATGGGCATTCTCAGAAATATATAATTATCTGTGGCTGAATAGGGAAGAAATTTCAAAAAACAAAAACAAACAAACAAAAACAACAACAAAAAAACCTGAATCTACCAATCACAAGCAAGAAAACTGAAACTGTAATCAAAAGTCTCCCAAAAACACAGAAATCCAGGACCAGATGTCCTCACAAGTGTTTTCTACCAACACTTCAAATAAGAGCTAATACCTATCCTGCTCATACCCCTTCAAAAGATTGAGAAAGAGGGAGTACTTCAAACACATTTTATTAGGCCAGCATTATCCTAATGCCAAAACCAAAGATAACACAAAAAAAGAAAACTATAAACCAATTTTTCTAATGAATACAGATGCAAAAATCTTCAACAAAATCTTAGTAAACTGAATTCAACAAAGCATTAAAAAGATTATACACCATGAACATGTGGGATTTATGCCAGGGACACAAGGATGGTTCAAAATCTTGAAAATCAATCAACATAATTTACCACATCAATAAAAGAAAAGATTAAAACCATGTGACCATATCAATATATTCCAAGAAAGTATTTGATAAGATTCAATATCTATTTATAAAGAAAGCTTTCAAAAAACTGGGAATAACTGGAACATACCTCAACATAATCAAGGTCATATGTGACAAACCCACAACAAGCATCATTCTCAATGGTGAAAAACTGAAAGCTTTTCCTGCTACAAGACAAGGATGTTCACTTTCACCACCACTATTCAACACAGTAATAGAAGTCCTTGTTAGAGCACTTAGGCAAGGGAAAGATATAAATGGAATATTCAATTGGTAAAGAAACAGTAAAGCCATCATTATTTGCAAACAACATGATAATGTATAAATAGAGCCCTAAAGACTCCACTAAAAAACTAATTGAAACAATAAATCAGTTCAGCAAAGTAGCAGCTACAAAATCAATATACAAAAATCAGTTCTCTTTCTATATGCAAGCAATGAGCAGAAAGAAGG
This sequence comes from Talpa occidentalis, assembly GCF_014898055.3. Lineage (NCBI taxonomy): Eukaryota > Metazoa > Chordata > Mammalia > Eulipotyphla > Talpidae > Talpa > Talpa occidentalis. Next base: position 54,806,146 of record NW_023605083.1, read on the forward strand.
AAAAATTATGAAAATAATCCCATTTACACTAATACCAAAAAGAATTATTTAACTAGGAGTAAATTTAACAAAGGAGGTGAAGGACCTATATAAAGAAAAATGTAATATATTGATAAAAGGAATATAATAAGACACAAAGAAATGGAAAGATATGCCATGCTCATTAATTGCAAAAATCAACAGTGTCAAAATAATCAGATTCAATGTAATATCTATCAAAGTTTCATTCTTGAAAAAAAATAGAACAAACATTATTAAAATTTATATGAAACCACAAAAGACCCTGAAAGCCAAAGAAATTCTTACCAAAAGGAGGAAGAACGGCAGTATCACACTTTCAAACTTCAAACTATACTACAAATCCATAATAATCAAAACAGTATGGTACTAGAACAAAAATATATGCAAACCAATGGAGAGTCAAGAAATAAAACCACACCTATATAGACAGTTAATCTATGACAAGGAGCCATGACTGTACACTAGAGCATGGAAAGTCTCTTCAATAAATGGTGGAAATTTTGGAAAACTCACAACCACATGTGAAAGAATAAAACTAGAACTCTATATGACATGATACACAAAAATTAAACTCAAAATGGATAATATATTTGAATGTAAGACCTGGAAGCATAAAATCCATAGGAGAAAATATAGGCAAAATATTCCATAACACAGGTTTCAGAGATGTCTTTGTGTATTCATCTCCAACTATAAGGAAAACAAAAGAGAATATAAACAACTGGGACACCATCAAACTAAAAAGTTGTTGAACAATGAAAGAAGCTGTCACTAAAACAAAAAAACACCCTACTAAATGGGAGAAAATATTCACACACCATGCATCCAACAAGGAGATGCTATCCAAGATCTACAAAAAACTCATACAACTCAATAAAAATAAATAACCCAACCAAGAAATGGGCAGAAGAGGCAGCTCTCTGCCTGCCTGTGTCTATGGAGTTTTCTCTCTTTCCTTTTTCTCTTTTCTGTAATAAACTCACCATGTGCTGATTAAAAATAAAAAAAGAAATGAAATGAGTAGAAAAAGCTGAACAGGTACTTCTCCAAAGTGTTAACAGGCACATGAGAAAATGCTTACCATCACTAATTGTGAGGGAAATGCAAATCAAAACCACGATGAGATAACACCTTACACTTGTGAGAATATCCTATATTGAAATGAAAGGATGTGGAGTAAAAGGAACCCTCTTACACTGTAGGTAGAAATGTAGACTGATGTAGACTGGTGCAACCCCTATGGAAAACAGTATGAAGGTTTCTCAAAACATTAAAAATGGATCTACCACATGACCCAGCAATTCCACTCCTAGGTATATACCCAAAAAACACAAAAACATTAATTCAAAGGGAAACGTGCTCCTATGGCAATTGCAACATTATTTACAATAGCCAAGCAATGGCAACCTAAGTGCCTAAAAACAGATCAGTGTATCAGGAGAATATGTAATAGATACATAATGGAATGGTAATCAGCTACCAAAAAATATAATCTCTTGCCATTTGCAACAACATGGATGGACCTGATGGGGTTATGTTAAGCAAAATAAATCAGAAGAAAGACAAGTACCAAATGATGTCACTTATATGTGGAATATAGAGAAGCAAAACAAAGGGTCAGAAGCCAACCAGTAACAAACCCTAGGAATCTTGACTATAGAACTGAAACTACCAAAGCGGGAGGCAGGGAGAAATATCCATATTTTTCAAATGGTCTTTATTTACTTTGTATAGTATAGAAAAATTAACTGAGAATGAATCATAGACATAAATGTAAAACCTAAAACTATGAAACTCTGATAGAAAAGGTAGGAGAAAATCTTTGTGACCTGGATTAGGCAAAGGCTAAAAAGTGCGACCCATTAAAAAAAAAAAAAAAAAAAAACAAGTCTTCATAAAAATCTAAAACTCTGGCTCTTTGTAAAGACATTATTAAGAAAACAAAAAGACAATTCTCAGACTAGAAAAACATATTTTCAAACTAACAGCATTTCAAATTTAAATGAAAGTATATAAAAATAAAAAAACATAAATACAAGTATACATAGAAATACTAGTCTTTATGCAACTGACATGTGATAAAGAAATCAAAACTACATTATATAAAGAGCACTGAAAATTCATTAAGAAAACAAAAAACAATTTTAAAGATGGGCAAAAGATTTGAACAACTGAAAATATAAATGAAGGGAAAATACACAAGAAGATCAACATAGTCACTGGGAAAATGCTAATCAAAACTGAAAGATATAATTCCTTAGCAATTAGAATGTCTAAAATAAACTCACCATAGGGCCTCCCCAGTGGCACAGCAGGTTGAGCACAGCACTGTGAAGCTGTCTGCAGCCTCTGCAGTGCCAGTTCTATTCCCACTGGCCAGGGAGATTCCCATGTGGCGCGGCAGACCTCCCCTGCCTCGCACACTGCTCCCCTCAGCAGTGTATTTTGGTCCTTCTTCCTGTTCTGCTCCCCACTCTGTCTCAAGTGAATCCTCTCACCCTCCCGCACGTCTGGTCTGTAGCCCAGTGCTTGTATAAATAAATAAATCTTTAAAAAAATAAATAAACTCACCATAAACTGACCCTATCAAGTCTTAGGAAGGTTTTGGAGGAACTGGCTCTGTCAGCTAGCCTGCTGATTGGAGTGTATATGGTACAACCACTTTGAAAAACAATTTGGCAGCTTTTCAATTAACACTATGAAGTTTGTGTGTGTGTAGGGGAGGGGGTTCTAGATCCATGCTGTCTATATTCAAGTTTATTGATTTTTATTATCACATAGTATTCTACAATATAAATCCAGTATGTCATTAATCCATTTTCTGCAGGAAGTAGTTTACCTTCCACTTTTGACTACATTCGTATATCATCCCTTTTTGCCTTTGTAGGAACATATAACCAGGACTGGGGTTGCTGGATCATAAGACAGATGCACACTAACACTGTTACATTTCTGATAAGGGTGAGTGCCAAAGAGTAGTGAACAAGAGTTTCAGTTTCCCTTCTTTTTGGTAACTGCTAAATGGGGACCTTTTAACTACATAATTTTCTCTGCATTTATTGGCATATAAATGAGAACTTTTCATTCTCCACCCATTGCTTTATTTATTCATTTATTTAATTAATTGGTACATGTTCATGGGTTTCTATTTTATTCAAGGCTTATAATCAATTCATTATTTTAGACTATTTTGATTTTATAATTAAAGATATTATAATGATATTCAAATTGTCCCCAGAATGGGAGTCTCTTTAAGCTGGCACCTATGTCCTTTTGACAAGACTCCATAATTTTTAAGTAGACCTTTTTAAGCCAGTTTTGATTTTATGGAAAATTGCACAGAAAGTACAGGGTTCCCATATACGCAGCTCCTTTTAATCTCCTTACACAGTATCTCCTATTATTAACAATTTGTGCTATATTGCATTTGCTACAATTGATACATTATTACTAACTGCAGTCCATAGTATGCATTGGGGTGCAATCACTATGTTGTACATTCACTTGGTATTTACAAATGCACAATGTCCTGGGTCCATCGTTACCTTGTCATACACAACAGATTTATTGTTGTAAATATGCTGTGTGTTCTATATATTCATCCCTGTCCCCTTCCTCTGAAGTCCAGCAACCACTGAATTTTTATAGAATGTCCAGAATACCTTTGGAGTCACACAGTATATAGCCTTTTCAGACTGCTTACTTTCACTTTAGCAATACGCATTTAAGTTTCTTCCATATCTTTATGTGGCTTGATAGCACATTCCTTTCATCACTGGATAATACTCCGTCATACAGATGCACCAAAGTTTGTTTCTTCATTCACTTATTGAAAAACATCTTGGTTGCTTTCCATTTATGATTAAAACTGCCATAGATACTCATGTGTAGGTTTTTGTGTAGACATAAAGCTTTCAACTCACTTGGGTGATTGCCTAGAAGCATCCATCATTTTTGAACTCCTTATATTCTGGAAAAATGTTTGAGGCTCATCTTATACTACATTGTTCCAATATTAGGATCACCCATTTCTCTGTATCTAACTCAGTGTATATGTATACCATGAATACACACTAATATTTCCAGTTCCAATTCAACACCAGAGGGTTCAGTCTAGCCTTCTGTCTTTTTCATATTTGTGACTCGAATCCATTCTCCAACAGTGAAAATCCTGATTCCCATTATCTTCAACAGACTTACTAGTTCACTCATTTATCCTGTATTTAACCAATCTCTGAATCCGTAAGAGTGGGACTGTGGCCCCAACAGCCTTGAAACCTCCTGGCCCTTCCTGTTCTGATGAATTTCCTGCTCTGGTTCTACCAACCTAACTGGCCTCCTTAGTTTCAATTACCTCTGACTCCAGGCCCACAGGTAACAGTTGCCCCATGGGCCTGGACCACCTCCTTCTTCTTCTCAACCCTAGAGGTCCCACCAGCTCTGCCTGCCCAATCAACCATAACCACTTTCTTGGCATAGTCCTGAGTGCCCCCAGAATTCTGATCATCTGAAAGGAAGAGAAGGAAAGAAAAAGAAAAAGGAGAAGTAGTGGAGCCAATTTCTTTCTCTAAGTAACATGAACATAAGAACTCACCCAAAAACCAACTTAAATGATTGATTTATGGGTTGCCGACTTAAGACTTCTGTTCAAGTTATATCCTCATTATATGCCTTGCAAGAGTGATTTTTTACAGAATAGAATTTGGGCTTTGGCTACTGGAAGTTATAAAGGATGATTTATAAAACTTGGAGGACTCCTGGTACCAATTTCTCCAATAGTTGAGACTCTTTTGTCATGAACTCAGAAGCCAACTCTCAGCATTGTAGGCATACAAGAAAAAGAAAGTGATGGTTAAATATCATAGATTCAAAGGATGGATTAGCAAGCAGGACAACCAGGGAGAATTAGAACCAGAGGAGCTCCAAACATCTCATCAGCAGGACATTACAAATGGGATGACTAAGCAACAATGGCATTCCTTCCTTGGATGAATCTGCCCAGATACAAAAATTCCGGAGTCTGATTGACCTCGATTTCTATGGTTGGCCAAGAAGGTAGAGCATAAAAGACTTAAAGCTTTACTGTATAATAGGTCTGGGGCAGTTCCTCAAGGAAAACAGCAACTTTGTTAGAAGTACAAAGATTTTTGGGGTATATAAAAGCAAGAATACTTACTGCTTTTCCATAATAGTAATTATTTTGCTCAAGGCAGAGACCAACCTTCCTGATGGCAAATTACACCTACCATCTATGAAACTATCACAACTCAGGAGACATAAACAATTGCTATGGATCTGACCAAGTAGCAGATGATCAAGATGTTTTCCTAATACTCTTGAAAACACTGAGAAGAGGATGTCCCATTCTCTTGCCTATTACAGCAAGAGAGAACTATATCTTTTGGACTTCCACATGAACCCTATTCAAGCATTATTCACAATAAGGCTCTACTAATTTCCTATCTCTGCCTATTGTTTACTTAGAGAATTTCTCCAGGCTCTGGTTCCACTTTCACCCTTATCTCACATGATTTTCCATATTCCCACTGTATTCAGTGAAACAAAACTCCCCCTTCCTGAACAGCCCCATCAGACAGACACCACTACCAAGGTGCTTAGTAGACAAGAGTTTAACATAAACTACTAGACAAATTTCCTAAAGGGAGGGAATTAAGAAATAAATTTAGTGCCTATAGAAATCTTCTAGGTCTATACATTCAGTTGGCCTAAACTTCTTTAGTGGTCTTGTCTATAACGTACTAGCACTGGTAGATCCAAAGCTGTTCCTACCACTCTTTTGCTTAGAGTCCTTTAATAGAAAAGAATAAAATGCAAACTCTTTAACTTGGCATCAAGCTTCTCCAAAATTGGTCTCTAAATTCTCTCTCTAGCCTCATCAATCTACAATCACATATATACTTCACTTACACCTCACTACTTGTTACTGCCCAATATTCCATGCATCTCATGAGTTTATACCTTCTGACTTGCCCATGGTTTCCTCTGCTTAGACTATCCTTTCCCATATTCTCCCCATCATCTACTATTTCTACCTGGAAATTATCTTCTCCTCACAGAATTCTCTTCAACAAATGGTGCTGGAAAAATTGGACAGCTACCTGCAAAAGAATGAAACTAGACTATTGTCTCACACCATGCACAAAAATGATCTCAAAATGGACTGAAACCATGAAACATATAGAAGAAAACATAGGCAAAACCCTCCATAACGTAAACTTCAGAAACACCTTTCAGAACTTGTCTCCAGGAGCAAGGAAAATATAAATAGCTGGGACTATACCAAACTAAAAAGCTTTGTACAGCAAAATAGACAATACCAAAATACCCACTGAATGGGAGAAAATATTTGTACAACATCCATCTGATAAGGGGGTAATATCAAAGATCTACAAAGAGCTCACACAACTCAACAAAAACAAAGCAAACAACCCAATCAAAAAAATGTGCAAAAGAGCTAAATAGACACTTCTCCAAAACAAGCAAACAAATGGCCAACAGGCATATGAAAAATTGTTTATCATCACTTGTTATCATGGAAATTCAAATCAAAACCATGATAAGATACCACCTCACACCTGTTTAAAAAAAAAAAAAAACAGGAACAACAAAGTGCTGGGGAGGATGTGGAGAAAAAGGAACACTCTTAAACTGCTGGTAGGAATGTAAACCAGCCTAGCCACTATGGAAAGCTGTGTGGAGGGTCCTCAAAACACTAGAAATGGTTCTGCCATGTGACCCAGTTATTCTACTCCTAGGAATCTACCCAAAGAACAAAAAAACATTAATTCAAAGGAAACCTGGACTCCTATGTTTATTGCAGCAATATTTACAAAAGCCAAGACATGGAAACAACCCAAATGTTCCAAAACAGATGAATGGATCAAGATGTGGTATATATACACAATGGAATACTACTCAGCAGTCAAAAAAGGTAAACTCATGTCATTTGTGACAACATGGATGGAACTGGAAGGGTTGATGCTAAGTGAAATAAATCAGGAGGAAAAAGATAAATACCAGATTGTTTCATTTATGTGTGGAATATTAAAAAATAAACAAAGAGTCAAACAAAACAAACATTAAGAACCATATATATGAAGCATCCAGAAAGGGAAGGGAAGGAGGAGGAGGTAAGGAGAGGTGAGAATAGGGGACAGCACAAGAGAATATGGTGATAGACATGGGTGCTTTGGAAGAACTACATTGACTACACTTAAGGAGATATATATTGTCCAAAAACTAACAATGGTATATGAAAAAAGTACTACATTAATTTTTTTAAATAATTAAAAAAAATTCTCTTCTCCTGTAAAACGATTCATGTCATTTTTTTTCTCATCAACCTTTCCCAGAAGGCTACTCTCACCCTCCTTCTCAACAACTATGTCAATTTGTACATTCATTCTGTTATTGCACTTGCACTCTGTTTACAGACCTGCCTTCCTTATTAGACCTAGGAGTGCCTTGAGGTCAGGTAATAAGTTAAATTTACCCTTGAACTCCAACATCTAGCACAGTGGTTGGCACAGAGTAAATACTGTATATTTGAAGATAAGCTATCACCCATCAAGTTTTTGAGAATTCTGAGCATCCTAATAAACCATGAGGCATTAAACACATTCTCGAAATGGAACTTTCCAGTCCTTTGTTGCCAGAATGTTGGCTCATATAGGCATCATATCTAAACAATAAGCTTCATAGCCTCTCAGTGTTTGGGGATATATGCACAGTCTGAAAACTCTTCTGTAATTCTCCCTCTGCTTACAAAGAGAAAAACAGAATACTTGGAACTATTTCCCTGCTCACTGAAAATATGCCCTGAACATGTCACCCCTAATTATTTGGATATCATAGAATCAACTCATCACAGAACCACAAAGAGCTATAACTATCAGAAATCTTTTATATTCATCATTTTATAGATGGGACAACTGAAGTCTAAAGAGATAAAATTACTTCCCCAAGGTCATAAAATACATTAGCAGTAGTACTAAGCCAAGTCTGTTGATTCCTAATCATGTTACCAAATATTCTTACAATGATAAAAATTAATTCTCTCACCCACACATAAGTCTTTTAACTACTGGTTCACTTACAAATTGTTCTAAGATAATTGTTAGTAATTATTCCAAACATGAATAAGTTTGGATACTAAGTTGTAAAATAACAGACAAACCCACATACACTATTGTTGTTACTAACACAACACTAATGACACGGTTGACCAGTGTCCTACCTAATCAAAGCCTCCCTTGCATTGTTTTTGTTGTGTTTTTGTGGGTGTGCAAGAATGTGATTTTTTTCTTCCAATTTCTATTAGCATTATACAAAAAAGGAAGTTGGAAACATGAAGGCTTCTATTGTTGCATAGACATGTGACTCTTGTCTAAATAGCATTACATTTGCTCAGATATTGAAATGAAAGCAAATGTGTATGCACCTCTCACATTACGTAGCGAAACCAATGTAGGCTGAGTTGTATGTCACCAAATGCCCCACATGTGACATACAGGGAAAATGACATAATCCAAGTGTTCGGCAAAAGCAGCCCACAGTAATAAATGCATCATTTCTGAAGAGGAAGAGAGAGCAGATGGCTCAGCAAGCAATTGTAGAACAGCCAGCTTCCCCCTCCGCACCTCCAAAACCAAATTGCCTCCCAGTGTCTCATCCTAGGCCCTGGAGAAACTTAGAGGCAAAACAAGTACCAGTTTAGCCGCAGCCAATGTAGAAGGGGTCTGAGGTCAAAGTGCCCTGGGCTTGGACCCAAAGGATCTGAGTTCACAGTTAGATTCTGCTTCTACTCTTCTATGTTACCTTAATTAAGCAAGTTACTTAATTTCTTTAAATTTCATTTCCTCATCTGTAATATAGAAATAGTACAACTCTGGAATGTTAAAAGAGATATTTCAATGAATGTGCTTCATAAACTACAAGTACTCAACACTTTTTTTTTTTTTAAAGATTTATTTATTTATTTATTTATACAAGCACTGGGTACAGTCAGAAGCGCAGGAGGGTGAGAGAATTCACCAGAGCCAGAGCAGGGAACAGAACAGGCAGACTGACGAAATACACTGCTGAGGGGAGCAGCGGGCGGCAGGAGAGGTCTGTGAGCCATGTGGGACCCTCCTCCGGTGGCGGGGGAGCAGCAGGGGATTGAACCGGAGCAGCAGAGGCTGCGGGCAGCTTCGCAGCCCAGCACTCAACCACTGCACCACCAGGGGAGGCCGTACTCAACACATTTTAAAGCTCATTAATTTAAAAATGTAGATTAGTTTAAAATAAGAGGCTTCTAATAGTCAGAAGCCAACCTGAAACCTACTAGCATATATTGTACTCAGTGTTCAGTGAGCTCCAGTCCTAGTTGATCTGAGCTTCATGGTTCCTTTTCAAGTATGGGCAGAGGGGGCCTCCCTGGTGGTGCAGGGGTTAAGTCTCAGCACTATCAAGCTATCACCAGCCTCTGAGAAGCTGCATGAGTTGCATCCCCCAGCCAGGGAGCTAACCCACTTGGTGAAACAGACCTCTCCTGTCTCATCTGCTGCTCCCCTTGGCAAGGTACTTGGGTAGAACTGCCTGTTCAGCTCCCCACTTTGTCTCTGGAGAAACCTCTCACACCCCCGCAACTCTGGCCTACACTCCAGTTCTTGTATGCATCAATAAATAAAATAAATATTAAAAAAAAGAATGGACAGAGAACTTTGGTATCCTCTGTGATAAAACATCACCATGACTTTATTCCTTTAACAGGAGTGGGATAAATGTATTTCATTCATTACTCATTCAATAAACATTTATTGAGCATCCAAACTCTAAGCTATGCACTGCTTATTTTTTTAAAGATAATTATCTCTCTTTTTTTGCTGCTATTGCTTAAAGGGCGAATATGGTGGGAAAAAAATAAATATTTAACTATATCAAGAAGGCTAAAAGACATTTCCAGATGATTTGTGTATCAACCTAAGAAATAATAATGATTTACACTCCTAGCTTTAAAAAAAAAAAAAAAGATTTCAAAGATGCCAACTGACTGAATCCTTACACTAGCCCCATGAAATAGAAATTATCTCCCTCTCTTTGGAAACTGAATGCAAATCCAGCTAGTTTGACTCCAAGTACGAAACACTCCTCACTATACCACACTGCCTCTCACCTTAATGCCAAGGGACCTCAGGGTGGGAAGAGAAAATACCCTCTGGTAAAATATATTATAGCTATTTTCCATATTCTGCTGTGTATTGTTGGGGCATGTGCCCAGATTTCTACTGTCCTCAAACTTCACAAATGGAAGTAAAACAGGCACTAGGAGAACCATGAAAATGAAACTAAGTAATTTCAGTAATCCCTTATGCTACTGTTTTAATCCCACATAATACATTCATTTTATTTGTTTATTCTCTGACATTTTGCTAACTGCAGAAGAAAATCCAAAAAGTTGAGACTAGACAAAAATAGTAGAACACTACTCATTGGTGGATCAATAAAGTACTCCATTCTCTTTGCTCAGACATTTTGATGGCAATCCTTTGCTTTGATGGCAACCAAAATAGATTAACTGGATTTTTAATAGATGTGTATAATAAGAACTGCAGACAATATGCCCTGAAAATCATCATTCTTGTATTTGGGCAGATGGTAAAAAATGGAAGAAAGGGGAAAGAAGGGAAAGAACATTCCTGGAGCAGCTGTTACATGTGGGCATCATGCTGGGCACTTTACATTTTTTTAATTCTTTAAAGCTTCATAATAACCCTAGGTGCAACTTTTCAGATAAAGAAATGGAGTCAGATTAGTTAAAATGAAGCTGCAAGCCCCTGTCCCACTGCCTCACATCACCTTTGAAAATGATCTCATGTGGAAGGGCCAGAGCACATGTACTACAGAGGAGCAGTGTGGCTACTGACACCACAGGAAGACCAGGACTTTAGGATCTTGGTTCAGGAATTGGATGTGCTGCCAAGGTCACAGTTGGTGCACTTGTGATCCACTAGCCTGCTCATCGGTGGTCCAGAAAGAGGTAGGGGCTAGACACAAACTTGGGGGGTTAGGGAGACAGTAAGGAAAACGCAAGATGTGAAAGAACTAGAAAAGTACAAATCCTTAGAAGTCAAGTACATGTTTTCAAAGAATGTGGTCAAAACCTATGGCAATCAGTAAGAATAAAGGCTCAGATCCGGCCTCAGGACTTAGGATAACATCATTTTTATCCTTCAAGACAATAATGTCAGTAAACTGGATGGAGTTAACTTTATTTAAAGATTGTAACACACAGTGATGCCTTTTACAATAGGAAATTGGTAAGTATATAAAAAATATAAAGAAGTTGGACAGGGTAGGGGAATCACCACAATCCCCCCCACACCCTGATGTGGTTAATTTTTTTTATTAATTAATTTTTTTACATCATTGTTGATTTTTAAACACTATTTTCTTCCCTCCACCCCCTCAGGTGTAGACCCCATGGAGTTTCCTTCACCAATGCACCCGTGCACCATCACCTCAGTCCCCTGTGCTCCTCCCTTGCTCCCTCTGATCCCTCTCCTGCCTCCTCCTCTGCAGTATGTCTCTGATTTATAATTGTCTGTTTTGCTTTTTGTGTTTTGTACTGTTATCATTTTTTTTACACTGATGTCTTATTTGGTTCCCCTATATTCCTGCTATAAGTAAAACCATCCAATATTTTTCTTTTTCCTTCTGGCTTGTTTCACTGAGCATAATTCCTTCTCACTCCATCCACGTTGCTGCGAATGGCATGAGTTTATCTTTTTTGATTGCAGAATAATATTCCATTGTGTATATAGACCACATTGTCTTGATTCAGTCATCTATTTTCAGGCATTTGTGTTGTTTCCAGGTTTTATCTATTGTAAATAGTGCTGCAATAAACATAGGAGTACAGGTGATCTTTTGAATCAATGTTTTTGTGTCCTTTGGGTAGATCCCTAGGAATGGAATTGCCGGGTCATATGATTTCATTTTTAGTAGACTGAGGAAAATCCAGACAGCTTTCCATAGGGGTTGGATCAGATTGCACTCCCACCAGCAATGTAGGAGAGTTCCTTTTTTGCCACATCCTCACCAATATTTGTTGTTATTTTTTTTTTATATGTGCCATTAAATGGAACATGGACAGTTTGTTCAATTAATGGTGCTGGGAAAACTGGACCACCACATGCAAAAATATAAAACTAGACCACTACCTCTCACTGTGCACAAAAATTAACTCAAAATGGATAAGAGAATTGGACATAAGACCTGAAACCATAAAATATATAGAAGAAAATATAGGTAAAACACTACAAGACATACATTACAATAACATCTTTAAAGACTCATCACCCAAAGCAAAGTTAGTCAAGGAAAAGATAAACACTTGGGATTATATCAAACTGAAAAGCTTCTGTACAACAAAAGAGACATTAATGAAAACAGAGAGACACCCCACTGATTGGGAAAAAATCTTTGCACTCCATTCAACTGATAAGGGACTGATCACAAAGATATACAAAGAACTCACAGGACTCAACAAAAGCAAAATAAACAATCCAGTCAAGAAATGGGCAGAAGACTTAAAAGACATTTCTCCAAAGAGGAAATGCAAATAGCCAACAGGCATATGAAAAAAATGTTCAACATCTCTTATCATCAGGGAAATGCAAATCAAAACCACATTAAGATACCACCTTACACCAGTAAGAATGGTTAATTTTTTTTTTTATTTTAACATTTCAGCTAGTTTTTGTCAATTCTTCTGGGAACTTTCTACACAGTTGAAATCATACTGGATATGTAATTTTGTGTACCATTTATTTAGTCTAACATCATGAACATTTGCTAAGTCTCTTAAAACTTATATAACTGTTTAATCTAGCATTCCACGGAGCCATAGGCACCAAGGGTGAGGGCAATATTTTATTCTTCTTGTATATTTCTGCACAGTCATTCATAGAGAGTAGGTATTCAAAAAATATTGAGTGGGCTATCAACACCAGTGTATTCTCATCACCCCTTAATTTTCCAGTCCTATGTCTATGATTCATTTTATGATACAGTGTGTCTGCTCTCAGGATGTTTTATACAATTTTGTGCATGTCTGCTACCTCTAACTAGACGATGTGTTTTATGGGGAAGAAACCCATATCTTCAATCCCTGTTATATTTTTTGTTTTCCTTAATCACCAACAGTGCCTACCATAGCATTCCTTCTACAGAAGAGAATTTAATATCTTTAAAGATAGATTATAGTTACTAAAAAGTCTAAGAACTAGGATACATTTGATTTATATCAGTGATACTTCTCCAAACACACCAAGAGAGGCTTGATTTTTCCCCTAAGTTTCAGTCCCTAGTATCAAATCCTCTTTCTGCTTTTTTCTCCACTTCTTTTCCCCTTACTGTTGACTGAAATTATATATAAGGGTGTGTGAGTGTGTGTGTGAGTGTGAGTGTGTGAGAGAGAGAGAGAGAGAAAGAACTGAAAGATTCGTGTAGTCATGAACAATGTATAAATCAGAAACTTGAAAATGGTCTTTCTTTCTTTGTTCTCTTGATGTTATCAAAACAGGATAATTTAAACTTGGGGTGAATTATAAGGGGTAAAGCATCCAGAACAAGGATAATATCAACATGCTCTACACTCTAATGTTCAGCAATCCCAGGAATACTATGTTCAACTCAAAGGCCAAACACTCTAAGAGAAAATTTAGAGGAGAAAAGTGCACAAAATTAAATGTCCAGGCAGGTAATGGGTCTCAAAGACATAAATAAGAGAACTAGTTTTCATGTAGGAGATGGATTAAATGACAATAGGGCATTTTAAGTCATGGAAAGGCCTTGACTTTTCTCTAAGGGAGCGGGAAAAGGGGTTTTGAACAGGAAAGTAACAGGATATGATCTGGGGTTCCAGATGATCACTTTGTTGAAAATAGGTCTTAAAGAGGAAGACATAGAAGTAAGAAGACCAAGTAGAAGACAATTGTAAAAATCCAGAACCTCTGATTCCAGGAAAGGGTAGAATCTCCATTGTGTGGAAATGACAGGCAGGCATATGGAATGGGCTGACTTAAAAGCAGAGGCACTCAAGTAGAAAACTACTTGTCAAGGATATTGGTGAGGTTGGCCTTATCAACTAAAATTCATTTCCAACATGGAGACTACATGGTCATTACCTACAATCTACCAATACCTTCAAATAGACTATTACTCTACAACCATGCCCATGATTTATTTTATTAAAAAGGCAAAAGCATTCTTTGTGGAATATAAGAAATTAGAAATATAGAAAGGCAAAAAGAAAAGAAATTAAAGTACAGTCCCAATATGCAGAGACACTGTTAGGACCTTACCATATATTCTTTTATTACATTTTCTAAGCACATATACCTTTAGATAGATATGAAGCATAGTGGTTTTTTTTTTTTTTTTTTTACTAACTAGACAAATTACTATGTTTATGGTATTTTGTAATGTTTTATATGGTGGATATATTTCTCTGTCCTTTTATATTTTCTATAAGAGTCAGAAATCCCTTATATTAGTCCCTATAACAGCCTTGAAGTATTTGGATAATGTAAATAAAATAGAAACTGACAGGATACAGATAGTCTTAGGAGATTTACCTAAGATAATATCTTCCCCATGAGTATCTTCCACCTAGCGTTAACAGGAATATTTTGAACCACATCCCATTATAATATTTCACAATTGTCTCCCAGTTTCAGCACCTTTCCCTCCATCATCATAACAAGCTATATTCCATGTCAAGTGACAGGAACATAATCGGAAGAGAGTGAAGCAACACCCATCATCCTAATTGAACCTCAGAGGTCTCATCTTACTTTTCCCTTGTTACCTCCAGGCATCTTATGATATTACAGCAGTCATTCATCCCATGAGCACTTAAAAGTTTCCAAATGACTCTGAGCTTCATTCATCACCTTAGCACCCAAGGTAAAACCTTGGTATTTCCTCAGACTCAGATACAACAGTCATATATTCTTTCAACAACAAATATGCATTGAGTATCTTCTATGTACAAAGCACCGTTCTCAACATTTGGCATAAAGCCATGAGCAAAGGATAAACAATCTCTGTTCTAGTGGAATTCCTACTCCTGTTGGAGGAAACAGAAAATGGAAAGTAATTGAGAATGTTAGATGGAGACAGCTGCTTTGGAGGGAAAGGAAACAAGGAAGGAGGATAAGTAAGGGATGTAGAGGTATACTATTTTAAATAGCAAGCCAGAAAATTCCGTGACACAAACAGTAGCTTTGGAGCAAAGACTGAAGTAGGGGAAGAAGTGAACCATAAAGGTCATAGGGAAGAGTATTGAAGACAGTGTCTGAGAAATGAGAAAGTACTTGGGCATGTTCTAAGAGCAGCATGGAGCCCAATTGGGGTAGGATGGAGGTAGGAAGAAAGTAACAGAAGATGAGGTCATAAAAGGTAGCTGGAGGCATGACCACACAGGGCCTTGTAGACCATGGAAAGTTTTGGATTTTCTCTGAAGAAGGTGGAACCCATCAGTGAGTATTGAGCAGAAGAGTGACATGACATGACCTGGGGCTTTAGAGGATCGACTTTGCTAAGAACAGATTGCAGAAGGCAAGAGTAGAAGCAGGAAGACCAAGTAGGAGACTGGAAAAACCCGAGAGATAGTGTGGTGGTGTAATGGACAAGGTGTAAGGGTGGTGGTATAAGGGGCAAGAAGTGGCAGAAGATCTTGCACAGATTTTGAAGATGCAGCCACGGGATGTCGTGACACTTTTGATATGGCATATGAAAAAAAGAGAAGAGTAAGGATATCACCAAAGTTTTTGTCCATAGAAACTCAAAGAATAGAGTTACCATTTATTTCAAAGGAAGCACTGTAAAAAGAGCAGGCTGGTAGTGGGAGGTAGCTAGGAATTTGGACGTCTGATTGATTAGCCATTGAAGTGGAGAGGTTAAATAAATAGTTGGATATGTTCATCTGAGTTCTGGGGAGAGGTCCAGATTAAAAATTTGGGAGTTATCAGCACATCCATGATCTCAAGGGCCATCAAGCAAAAGAGACGATCAAAGTAGCAAGGGTAAAAGAAAACAAAAGGTCCAAGAACCGAACTCAGAGATATGCCAATATTTAGAGAAGCCATGTCGCAGAACCAGCAAAGGGGAAAAGCACTGGACAAAATAAATACCAAGATGGAGAAGGCCTTCATGCAAGCTCCAGGGAAGTGAAAAGTTCTAAAAGAAATAAATTAGATGGTATCAATGTGGTGATCCTGAGCTATGCAAGAGGACGTAGGACTGTAACAGTATCTGATCCTGGAGAATAAAAGAAATATTGACCAGGGCACATTTGATCCTTACCACTTAATAGTGACTTTAGAACAACTCCATTAATTCCAAGGAAAGCCACTTCCAACAAAATTCAGCCATCATGTAATTTTAGCCATCATATAATATGCCAGTATATTAATGTTAAAATTATTTATTTAAACAAATTTCCTATTTCCACACTTCTGTCTCTTGGTTATTTTAAATAATGTTTTAATTAATGTCTTTATCTACACTTCTTTGCAGATGTAATGTATTTCCTTAGAATACATTTCTTTAAGTATAATTACTGGCTTAAAGGGGATAACATTTTTAAAAGACTTTTAATATATATTTCCAGATTGGTCTCTATAATGGTCCTACCAATTTACAGTGTCACTAACAGAGTAAAAGTGTCCTATGACTGAGGCAAAAAGTTAGCCAGAGAAGTCAACAATGCCTTTAGCAAAGTCTGTACGGACAGCCCTCGTGTGATGCTTTTCTAACTTCTATTGTACAAACACTCCGATTGGTTTTTACTCTGTCTTCAGAATTTGGACTTGGGCTTCAGTGTCTTCTCCCCTCTCTACTCCTGATTACATTGCTCCAAGGGTGCCTGTTCTTTCCGGCCTTTGACCATGCTTCCCTTTATGACCCCCAACTTCATACAATCACACTCCTATTACCTTAGGGGTTTGCCTCATTCAAGCCCCAACTAAGTCCAAGAAAAAAATACCCCACTCATCTACCCTCACACCAGAACAGGGAGAGGCAGTTTGGAAACTTCTGTCCTGATTTCTCATCTTCCACAGACCCTTCCAAAAAACTTGCTTACCCACTAAAACCTTCCTTTATTCTAACTCGATAAGAGACTACTTTTCCCCACTTCTATGCCCCTGCCCAACTTCGATGACCCGGGTCAACAGTAAGAAGAGACCGCAGAACCTCCATAATTTCCTCACCTGAGACTTACAAAGACCCTCTGAAGCACAGACAGATATATATATTCACTTGCATCATGTACACTTAAGAACTAAGAAAAGCTTCCACTTTTAAATGAAACGTCTTGCTCCCTCTAAAAGAACAGTGCTTATTGAGATAAATGAAAAGAGGGTGGTTGTTTTAAATCAGTATGACTAATGTTAAAAAACAGCTGGTAAGGAATACTAGGTAATCACATACACATAAGCTACCAACTGGGAACACTACAATGCTATCCTTACCATAATTTGGTTCTCCCTCCCCACTAGTCACTCAGAGTGGCAGTTGCAATCCTGGGCTTTGCACATTAGAGACCATTAGGAAAAGCAGCATGATTCATCATCTTCTGCTTGTGTTATTTTAACTTAGTCATTTGGGAGCAGATCGTCTGAGGCACTAACAATAGTCTGAGACTAGATTGATTTTCTCCCTTAAATAATTTGTGGATTTTTTTTGAACTGTTGAAATTTTCATTTTAGATAAAGGTACATAAAATCTTAGAGGTGGAAAGGAACTTGGAGGTCATCTGGAACAGTCTTCCTACCCTCAACAAACCATCCTCTACGATATTCCTAGCAACTATCTAGACTCTCCTTGAATTCTTTTGGTGACGAGAAGCTCACCACTCACAAGAAAAAACATTCTGACTTTTCAGACAGCTCTCAAGATTAGAATAGTTTCTTTTATGTAGTCCTATGTAATCAATCATATCTTTTTACTTCCTTCTAGATTAATCCAGGAAGAAATTAGTCTCTTATCCACCTATTACCTCCTTAACTAAGACAGATTTTATTTTGTTTTGTCTTTTCATTTCTGGTACAAGTATTTGCAGTTCTCTAAATTTCCCTTTAGACACCCCAGCATCCCAGACACTCTCCTTTAAATAACTACCTGTCCTAAAAAGCAGCATAAAAATCTAACACAGGGCTCTACACGTGATCTGGCTAAGGCAGAGCATGACAGAACTCTGCAGGCACACCGCATTTACAGAGCAACCTTAGTTTTGTAGAAATCACATCACATCATTGGTCCATCTGAGTTTGCAGTCACCGAAACCCCTGGGGTCCTTTTCAAATAGTCTGGTTTGCTTTCAGCTGCCCCTGGCTCTATAACTCAGGGATTTGTCTTACCCTAAAGTCACTATTTTATATATTGATAGTTACCAAAGTTTATCTTGTAGACACCCAATATTCCAGATATTAAGATCATTTAGCTATGTCTGCTATCCCACCCAAATTCTCATTCTCCAAAAATGTGAAGAGTGTCTTCAATGGCTTCCTCTTCGATGACACTTCTGAGTATCCAACGATAGAGCAGAGTAGTAGAGACGTCAATCCTTTCACCAATGATCTTTGGAGAAGTTGTATACATCAGTTGTCAAAGTAGAGCTTAAAGGTAAAGCATCCCCCTGACAACTGAAGATCGCATATCTGGATGGCGCTCTCAATTGTCCATACAATTTTTGTTTTACATAATAATGCTTTGGCCTCACAAAGGTACTTCCTAAGAAGCAGCTCTGCCTGGGACGCACCATTATATTTTATGTAAGGACATAATGAGCAGATGGCTTACTATATGACATATGTCCCCTTTACAAGAACCCACAGAAGTTTCTCTCTGCTCTCAGTACTGCTTTTCTTTTTTACAGACACTTTTATTTATGATGTTTCCTCTTTGCTTGGGCTGTTAGAAAACCCACAGCAAAATGTGTAAACTACCTCCAAAATGTATGCAGAGTACGGAAGGACAGAAGCACATGGCGTATGTTTTATGGACAAACCACATACCTGTGGTTTTGTCTAATTTTCCCTAAACTTGTTTTTCCTTTACCCTTAAATTCTCCACTTCTTCATTTTTTTGTCTCATCATGTTGGATATTATGTAAAACCACCAGAAAACTTTTTAGAACAGAGATAAAGATGGAAGATCACCCAGACCACATTTCTCTAAATATCTTATCCCAGTATCCCAGGATATCGTGAGAATTTTGTTAGATGCTTTGTTGAATCAAAATTCACCACGTCTATAGTATTAATGTGATCCACAGGTCTTACAGTCAATTAGAAGAAAAAGAAACTGTCCCAGCCCTAGTGAATCCACACTAGTTTCTAACAGTCAGTTTTCTGTTCTCAATGCTTATAAATAAATCATAAGCATGGTTGCATTCTTAGAATTTTCCCAGGGATCGACATCAAGTTGGCTGCTCTCATTTGATGGGGTAGGGGTGTGGTACACATTTTGTTCTTCCTTTAGAAAGTCTTAATATTTGCTTATTCCAAGTTTTCTGGAATTTCTTCTATCAAAAATGGTTTATCAAAAATCACTGATAATTTCTGTGAATTCTAAAATGCTAGTTCCCTTAGTATTCTGAAAGAAAAATAAATACAGTGAATTATATATTTTCCAAAAGCACTAAAGGTTCACTCCGGCGACTTCCCTTAAGCCAGTCTCCATGATCAGAGGCAATGATACACTGCAATCTATGATCTTCACCCTGACAATTCCTCACAAAACATCAAGAAACAAAAAGAAAACAAGGGCCTCCCTGGTGGTGCAAGGGGTTAAGACACAACCTGTAGAAGCCATCCACAGCCACTGCAGCACGAGTTTGATCCCCGGCCAGGGAGCTACCCATGTGGCGCAGCAGACCTCTTCTGTCTCGCCCGCTGCTCCCCTCAGCAGTATATTTCAGTCAGTCTGCCTGTTCTCTTCCCTACTCTGTCTCTGGTGAATCCCCTCACCCCCTGCATCTCTGGCCTGTACCCCAGTTCTTGTATGCATAAATAAAAATAAATCTTAAAAAAAAAAAGGAAACAAAAGAGCAAGGAGGGTAAGAGTAAGAGTACCCAGCATGGTTTGACCAGTGATTCTAGTTCTGGCTATGTGTTAGCATCACATGGTAAGCTATCAACACACTACCAATTCTCAGGTCCCATCCCAGATCAATTATTTTCTAAGGGTGGCAGCCTGGTGCCTATAATTTGGGGAATTTTTTAATTCCCCAAGTAACTGGAATGTGCATCAGAGTTAGAAACTGTGGCTTCTGTTAATTAAACCTCACCCCTGGAGTTAGGAGTAGTCAGTCCCACCCACACCACTGACTCCTACAGGGTGAATGGAAGGGGTGAGATGAACGGGAAGAGGCAGTATTCATGCCCTCTGCAGTACATACCATGCTTTGCTGCAGCTGCTTATTTTTATTGTGTCTTTCCCTTCTAGATCATAAACTCCATAAAGACATAAGCTGTGTCAGTAGTACTCATCATTATATGCCCAGAATCTAGCAAATACCTGGTGTCTAGCAGGAAGTATCCACTGAAACTTGTTAATGGATAAATGAACACAGACTTTACAGAGCTGGCCTTCCAAATGAGCTCTATTATCCTTTAAATGAGTCAGGCATCTCCTACAGATTAATCTCTCAGTGTCCATTGTCACTCTCCAGCTCAAAACTTTCAAGGGTTCTCCTCTGCCTTCATCATAACTTCCAACATCATTGCCACGTGTTAAAGGTCCTCTACAGTTCTTTCACCATCTACCTCTCCAGTGTCATCTCTGAGGATTACCTACCCTTAGAAGACCTCATCTTTACTGAGTTCCTCTCCATGCATCCACTACAAGAGGTTCTCTTTAATGTATTTGGGGGGGGGTTAACAGAGAATTGCTCAGAAATAACCCTTTTCCATTCAAAAATTGAACCAATGATCTGTGCAAAAGCAGTGTCTTATGTAGAAAGGATAATGACCACAACAAAAATGCTAATAACAACTAGTACCTTTCCAGAAAGGTACTGCAGTTTTATTTTACATATAAACTCACTCCTTTAATTATGCCAATAACCTGGGGATATGGGTATGAGTATGATCCCTGCTTTCTCAGGGAAACTGGGATAAGAAAACTAGTGGATAGAAAACTGATCTTTTTTGCTCTTTTCTCAGTGTTGAACACCCTGAATTCACCATAACAAATTTGTCTTATGACTTACCCAAAGTCACACAGCTAGGATCCAGGATTTAAGTTCAACTCATCAGACTCCAGAATCCAGGCTTTTAACCACTATAATTTGAACAGTCATTATAAGAGCCAGCAAGATGTCACAAGAGGTTAAACTAAGATGATAGCAGCAGAAATAAGGAGAAAGGGTTATCTGTGTATTCACAGAGAGATGCTATAAAGGGAAAGAAGCAGCAAAGCCTCAATAAAACCATGGCTTGCAGTATAATGAGAATGAGCCTAAACTGCTATGTCATAAGACGAGCGAAATCTTGGCAGAGTACAGGTACTCTTAAAAGATGAGCTTTTAAACAGAGATCTTACACAATCTGAAGACTGATGATAACCAGAGAGCTGCATGGGAAGGGTCTGAATGTGAGGATGGCCAGGGTCAGAACCATGTGAGAATCTGAGGGTCAGGGTCCCAGATCCATTGTCTATCCCTGAGTCACACTGAGACTCAAAAACAAAAATCCAACATAGAATCAAGGGCTCAGAGGCCCAGCCCATGTGGCATGTGCCCTCTTGGGAGAGACCCCTGGTTTTCAGAAGTCTAGAAATGTGTATAGAGAAATAAGGCAAAACACAGCAGGTGATGCCAGCTGGAACCTTCTCTGTTTTATTCATGCCTCGTTGGCAGACGGCTGGTTCCCAGGAGGTGGCTGAATCTCACAAGGTTCAGATGTTAGAGGAAACAAATAACTAATTGTGCTGAACCTCAGCTTGGATGCACTCTAGGGTGTGGACAAGCATTTGTGACTCCAGAGCTTGCAGTGAAGTGGAAAGCATGCATTAGGCAGCTCGGCACTCTGAACTCAACAGAATAACTGAACTGTTGCCAAATCTGAGGGTGACTGAATGTCCTGTGTGAGCCCACAGTCCTGAGAAGTCATGGTAATTGTGAGTGGCCTACACTTGAAAGGTAAGGCATATCCCTCTTGTCCCCTGGAAACACATTATGCATCTCTCTAAGGTTTGGTTAAATTCTTGTAGAACGCCTGTGTATTTTCATCATCTATAGTCTTCTACCTAGATGAGTAACAAGTTTACTCCCTGCTGTGTAAAAGAATACTTCCCTTTTATTTGCTTTAAAACTACCTATTTGATGAACCCAGCCCAGCCCTCCTGTCCTAGTTCAATTCAGAGAGGCCAGATTTAGAACAGTTTCTGAGTGTTCCCCTATCTGCATGATTTTATGCTCAGAATGGGGCAGGTAAAGGGTAAAGGATTAAAAGGCTGCTTCTTGCCCTTCAAGTAACTCCCAAATTGTTGGGGATGTAGTCACACTTTTTATAATAGAAATCTATGACCAGGGTGCAATTAAAATGACTTCAACTCTCAAATGGTGATTCAATTCATTAGACTGTAGGAATGTGGGGAGCTTTCCTCACAGAGGCAACTCTCAGCTTTATCTTGAAGATGAAACAAAGTTTCACCAGGAAGTAAAAAGATTAGTTTAAATCTTCTGAAATCTTATTTCTACCTTTAGAAAAAAGGTACTTATTTCTTATTTCTACCTTTTGAAATCTTCTGAAATCTTATTTCTACCTTTAGAAATAAGATGTGATATGAATCCAAATTAGCAATCCAAATTGTTGTAATTTACAGGGTGTCTGTATGAGGCCTTCCAGGAGATAGTTAGCAGTTTAGGATTATAAGTGCTGACAGAGAAGCCGCAGAGTCATGGAGAGAAACAGCACCATGGCTCGGTGGAGGGTCCCAAGAGCACCAGACTTTAGAAAATACCTGGGCCTGAGGCAGAGACAAAAGTGGAGCCAATAACATGGGCCAAGAAAGCAGACTGAGAAGTGATCATAGGATTTGACATTTGGAAGCCACTGCCAACCTTCATGAGAAATAGTTTCAGTAGAGAAATGAGTGTGGAAATTTGAATGAACAGCATTAATAAATGGAAGGAAATTGAGGGAGCGTTGGGACTCTTCTTTTTTAATAAGAGTATGAAGGGGAGATGATAATTTGAAACAAAAATCAGTCAAGAAATAGATTTTCCTCACATCAATGGTCAGGCACTATATAAAGAAGTTAAACCAAGTGACCATCGGCCCATTTGGAGTTCATAGTCTGAGAGAGTTTACAACAGAGAGTGTCAGGATAGACAAGTTACAGAAATGCAGGTTATTTGTGGATGTTTTGTGAGTTGTGGGGTTATGGTTTTAGTAGGAATTGTAGGTTCTCTTTTCATCTCTTAAAATATAATTTTATCTTATTTTTTTAATAAGTACTGATCTTAATGCTTAATGCAAACACACACACACACACACACAGTTTTTGGACCAAATGATGAGTGTGCAACTGAGCCAAGCCAATCAGAATCCTTACAGGATTTTTCAAACAGGAGATGCTAAAAGTGATTGAATCCCTCTTAAAAGCAAATTTGGAATGTGAACCTGGAAGCCTCTCCTAACCATGTTTTCATATCTAGTGGAAAAAATGAAGAATGAGTGAATAAATCTGACCGAGAATGAGAAGCAAAGCTGTTAGATAAAAAGAAGGAATGAGAGAACCCCCAAAGATATGTGAGTTCCTGATTCCAGAAGTCTCAGAGATCCCTGGGGCCCTACCTGTGCACACCTTGCACTTTTGTGCATCTAAGCTAGATGGGTTCCCATCCCATACAACCGAAAATGTCCTAACCATTATAAAAGATTGGTGAAGAATTTCTGGAAGTGGCACTTTGAGAATTTGTAGCAACTTGGATGGAGCTGCACTAAGTTTTAAAAAAAAGCTGAAAAACTGAGAACAAAGGCAAATTTTTTTTGAGGCTGGTGATGCCTACACCTTAGCACTCCTCTGTTGCACAGTTACCTCCAAGCCCTAATTTTGAAACTAAATTTGAATTCTTAATTTTGTGTTCCTTTTCTATATACACACTTTTCAATCAAACCTGGAGCATTCCTGATTGCAAATAAATAAAACTGCCATCATCTTAAAATCTCATACGTTGACTCGGGATATTGGTTTCTTACGACTGTAGGGTCAAGCCAAGGCTCAGTTCATGCCACTGAATGACCAAGAAGGAAAGGAGTCCAACAATCAACAGAAAATGAAGCTGAGGACTGGGGAGGCTATGGTTCCAACTTTTTTAAAGCTTCATCCCTTTTCTAGAGAGCAATTTTCAAGGATTATTTTACTCTTCATTTTTCATACAGTAATTTTTAGTCATTATAATAGATGACAGATAAACAGATGTAGAAAAAGACAAATAATAGTTTATATGTGTGTGTGTGTGTGTGTGTGTGTATATATATATATATATATATATATATATATGGATAATCTTAACATACAACTTCACTCTGAGAAAATATTAATGAAAAATTTTAATTTCTATGTCTGGTTCTACCACCAACCCACTATATGTTCATTTTTTTTCCTACCTTTTGGGGGATCTAATTTTTAGTCTACGTAAAATTTTTTGAAGGTGTCTGCATGCCTCCAGTGCCTTTATTTTTAATTTTCTTTAAATCTTTTAATAAAAGTAGTTCATATTCATTACAGTGTTTCTAAGGTTTGGGGTATAATTGCTCTGTTAGCTTTATGAAATTAATTGAAAAGTTTACCATCTGTTTATATGGAGCAGTTTATACATACGAATTAACCATTCATTGAAACTTGTTAAAAGATTATAAATGCATCTAGCCTAGGGCCTTTCTAGGAGTTAGTTCTTTGACAACTGTTATAACTTCTTTAGTGGTTACTGACTATTCACATTTCCTAATTCTATTTGAGGTGATGTTGGTAACATATTTTTCATAGAAAATCATTCCTATTTTTTTAAAACCTTGGGATTTTTTGATATTACTATTACTCTGGGTATGCTTTAACAATTATTTTAGTAATGTGCATTATCTATTTTTTCTCTTCCTTGAATATAGTTGTGAAAATGCACACCTTTACTGGTTGTTTCTTAAAAAGCAGCTCTTTGATGATTTGAGCATTCCAATAACTACCATTTTAGGATTAAGTAGTGCTATTTTCAAATTTTAACTTTTTTGAAATTTGAAATCTGTCATTCCTTAGATGTCAAAAGCATTTGGCAGGGGCCAAGCAGAGGAATAAGTTGAGGCAAGTTGTAGTTGCCACCTACATATGATCTTGCATGCATGGAAGATACGTTCATCCTGCCGTCACCTCAGATGAGTTATTTGCATTGCTAGCCCAACATGGGAGTAAATTTTAGCTCATAATGATTTCTATTTCTGTATTTTAACTTATAAAAGTGATCCAAAATATCATATCATGCAGCATTGCTGAAATGAAAGTTTTTGTGTATACAGATGATTTTCTGTCTCATGCAAGGCAATACAATCAAAGGTAGTAGAAACTGACAAATCTCTCAGACAGCTAACAGAATTTCCAAAGCTAGGAATGGGAGTGTGACCAATGCTGGCTGACTTTCTAGAGTTGCTAATTGTCATCCAGCTATATGTACTTCAATTAAGGGGAAAAAATTATTAGGTTAACCCAATAGAAAAAGCAAGTGAACCACTTTCAGTATGCCTTCAAATTAAACTGTCAACTCTAAAGGTGAATAGTGGTTATGTTCAGAAGAACAGGAATAAAAAGCAGTATGTCACTATGATGACTACAAAAAGAGATGCAGGTAGGATTTTAGACTTTGAATGTGAAGGAGGCTCAAACTAAAAATTTGATTCTAATATTGGAAAAGCAGAATGCAATTGCATCAATAAATACATACAATATTTGCAGATGACATGATTGTTTATGTAGAAAATCCTGAGAATTCTACCCAGAAAAACACCTAGAGTGAGGAAGTAGATTTAGCAAGCTCATGGTAGATAAGAGTATATAAACAGAAATTTACTGTATTTGCACATACTGGTAACTAAGACATCATATTCTAGAAAAACAAGATACAAAATAAATAGGCAAAGTCAATTATATGACCTGCTAGCAATTGGAAACAAAATTTAAGCATTATCTTTTACAATAGTATGAAAAAACACGCAACATTAACAAAAGTTGTTCAAGACCCGGACCCTGAATGCTAAAATAAACAAACAAACAAACAAAAACCTAAGAGAAATTAAGGAAGATCTGAAAGTATGGAGAAATAGTCATGTTTATGGTCTGGACAACTCAATATTGTTAAAATGGCAGTTCAACCTGTATCCCTATGTTTATTGCAGCCCTATTTACAATACATAAAACTTGGAAACAACCCAAATGCCCAAAAATAGATGACTGGATCAAGAAGATGTGGCGTCTGTACGCAATGGAATATTATTCAGCAATCAAAAAGATAAACTCATGCCATTTGCATCAACATGGATGGAACTAGAAGGAATTATGCTCAGTGAAATAAGCCAGGAGGAAAAAGAAAAATATTGGATGGTTTCACTTATAGCAGGAAAAGAGGGGAGCCAAATGAAACATCAGTGTAAAAAATAATAACAAAACACAACAAAGCAAAAACAGACAATTATAAATCAGAGACATACTGCAGGGAAGGAAGGATGGAGGGAGGAACACAGAGGACTGAGGTGATGGTGCACAGGTGCATCGGTGAAGGAAACTATGGGGACCACACTGAGAGGGTGGAAGGAAGCAAATATTGTTTAAAAATGAACAATGATGTAAAAACTTAAAAAAATTAAATTAAAAAATAAAATAATAAAAAAATAAAATGGCAGTTCAATCCAAATTGACAATTCAGTTTAAACAATTTCAATCAAAACTCAACAGGTGTTCATACACAAAAATCAACTCAAAATGGATTAAAGAACTAGACATAAGACCTGAAACCATAAAATATATAGAAGGAAATATAGGCGAAACACTACGGGATTTGCACATCAAAGACATCTTTACAGACACATCACCCAAAGCAGTGATAGTGAAGGCAAAGATAAACAGCTGGGACTACATCAAATTAAAGAGCTTCTGCACAGCAAAAGAGACAATAACAAAAACAAAGAGAAACCCCACCAACTGGGAGAACATTTTTGCACCCAACACTAATGATAAAGGACTGATCACAAAAATCTGCAATGAGCTGATGAGACTCAACAACAACAAAGAAAATAATCCAGTCAAAAAATGGGCAGAAGAGCTAAAAAGAAATTTCTCTGAAGAGGAAATGCAAATGGCCAACAGGCATATGAAAAAACATCACTTGTAATCAGGGAAATGCAAATCAAAACTACCATGAGATACCATCTTACACCAGTGAGAATGGCACATATTAAAAAAAACTAGCAACAACAAATGTTGGCGAGGGTGTGGAGAAAAAGGAACTCTTCTGCACTGCTGGTGGGAGTGTAAACTGGTCCAAATGCCCAAAAATAGATGACTGGATCAAGAAGATGTGGTACATATACACCATGGAATATTACTCAGCATTCAAAAAAGATAAACACATGCAATTTGCAGCAACATGGATGGCGCTGGAAGGGATCACGCTCAGTGAAATAAGCCAGAAAGAAAAAGAAAAATACCGGATGGTCTCACTCATAGCAGGAATCTAGAAAACTTAAATAAGGGACCAGGAAAATGAATAACTATAAGAAAGTGAAAATCAAAATCAACAAAAAACTATGAACCAGAGACACTTTTTGGGAGGTGGGGGGTGGGAGGGGAGGGATTGGAGTCAAAATGGGGGGTTTGCAATTGTATGGGGAATATAAAAATAAAATCTATTATTTAAAAAAAAAACTCAACAGGTGTTTTTGTTTAAGTGCATGTTTAAAAGAAATTGAAATGCTGATTCTAAAGTTTATATGAAATTGAAACAAATATAGAATAGTTAAAATCATCTTAAAAAGATAGAACCAAGTCAGAGAAGTGACAAGATCTAATATCAAGATTTTCTATAAAGAGTTACTATCAAGACTATATGTGGCAAGAAAATAATCCAGTCAAAAAATGGGCAGAAGAGCTAAAAAGAAACTTCTCTGAAGAGGAAATGCAAATGGCCAACAGGCATATGAAAAAATGTTCAACATCACTTGTAATCAGGGAAAGGCAAATCAAAACTACCATGAGATACCATCTTACACCAGTGAGAATGGCACATATTAAAAAATCTAGCAACAACAAATGTTGGCGAGGGTGTGGAGAAAAAGGAACTCTTCTGCACTGTTGGTGGGAATGCAAACTGGTCCAACCACTATGGAGAGCTGTGTGGAGATTTCTGGATCTACTAAACATAGAGCTTCCATATGATCCAGCAATTCCACTCCTAGGTATTTACCCAAAGGACACAGAAACATCAATTCCAAAGAACACCTGCACCCCTATGTTTATAGCAGCACTGTTTACAATAGCTAAGCTTTGGAAACAGCCCAAATGCCCAAAAATAGATGACTGGATCAAGAAGATGTGGTACATATACACCATGGAATATTACTCAGCATTCAAAAAAGATAAACACATGCAATTTGCAGCAACATGGATGGCGCTGGAAGGGATCACGCTCAGCGAAATAAGCCAAAAAGAAAAAGAAAAATACTGGATGGTCTCACTCATAGCAGGAATCTAGAAAACTTAAATAAGGGATCAGGAAAATGAATAACTATAAGAAAGTGAAAATCAAAATCAACAAAAAACTATGAACCAGAGACACTTTTGGGGGGGTGGGGGCCGGGAGGGGAGGGATTGGGGTCAGAATGGGGCATGTGCAGTTGTATGGGGGAATATAAAAATAAAATTTATTATTTAAAAAAAAAAGAAAGAAAGAAACTCAGTTGGCAATCTGACCCACTTTGCCACACTGAAGTCTCTTTCCAAAAACAGAAATCATGGTTTGAAATGTAATTGTGAACCTGAGAACTAAATTCCAAAAAACTCTGATTTCAGACTTGATGAAAATGTACAAAGATTATTGCTTTTACTGTCTAACTGAATATTGATAGTGTGAAGTTGTAACAAAGAAAAATTACTAAATTGCAAGTAAGCAAAATTATAAAAAAGAAATGCAGTGATGTTCAAAAGACTGAATTTTTACAAATATCTTAAGAGTGGTCAGTTAGATATAAAAAACGTTGTGTAAAGATTGTATCCATATTTGGAAGTACCTATGTTTATGATCAGCTGTTTCCACTATGAATAAAAGTAAACATCTCTCCTATTTAAAGTAAAAAAAAAAAAAAAGACTATATGTGGCAGTGGCACAAGGAAAAACTGGAGATCAATGAAGCAGAAAAGAAAATCTATAAAGAGACTCATGCATGTTTGGTCAGATCATTCTCAACAAAGATGTCAAGGCAAAGCACTGAGGAAAAGAAAATCTTTTCAATGAGTATGGCAAAACAACTAGATATCTATAATGAAAAAATTCAACTTCAAATGTTACCAAGTAAAAAAATAATTAATGTGAAGCAGACAATATGCCTAAATGTGAAAGGCAAAATAATAAACCTTCTAGAATAAAATATAGATAATATTTTCATAACTTCAGAAAAAAATGAACATAGTACTCAAAAGCACTAATCATATGGTATTAATAAATTGGACTTTATCAAAATAGAAATTTCTGCTTATCAAAAGACATTAAATGAAAGTTTAAGCTAAACTACAAGGAAATATTTATAATATATATCTGGAAAAGAATTTATACCCAAAATATATTTGTTTTTAAAAACTTATAATCAGTAATAAAATTAATAAGTTAAATGGGACTTAAAGATATATAAGTAGTTAATGAGCACATGAAAAGGTATTCAGCAGCATAAGTCATCAGGGAAAATATAAATTAAAACCACAATGGAATACCACACCACACCCACTAAAATTAATTTTTTTTTTTTTTTAATAAATTTTATTGTTATATTCCCCATACAATTGCAGCCCCCCCATTCTGACCCCAATCCCTCCCCTCCCACCCCCGCCCCCTAAAAGTGTCTCTGGTTCATAGTTTTTTGTTGATTTTGATTTTCACTTTCTTATAGTTATTCATTTTCCTGGTCCCTTATTTAAGTTTTCTAGATTCCTGCTATGAGTGAGACCATCCGGTATTTTTCTTTTTCTTTTTGGCTTATTTCGCTGAGCATGATCCCTTCCAGCGCCATCCATGTTGCTGCAAATTGCATGTGTTTATCTTTTTTGAATGCTGAGTAATATTCCATGGTATATATGTACCACATCTTCTTGATCCAGTCATCTACTTTTGGGCATTTGGGTTGTTTCCAAAGCTTAGCTATTGTAAACAGTGCTGCTATAAACATAGGGGTGCAGGTGTTCTTTGGAATTGATGTTTCTGTGTCCTTTGGGTAAATACCTAGGAGTGGAATTGCTGGATCATATGGAAGCTCTATGTTTAGTAGGTCCAGAAATCTCCATACAGCTTTCCACAGTGGTTGGACCAGTTTGCACTCCCACCAACAGTGCAGAAGAGTTCCTTTTTCTCCACACCCTCGCCAACATTTGTTGTTGCTAGTTTTTTTAATATGTGCCATTCTCCCTGGTGTAAGATGGTATCTCATGGTAGTTTTGATTTGCATTTCCCTGATGACAAGTGATGTTGAACATTTTTTCATATGCCTGTTGGCCATTTGCATTTCCTCTTCAGAGAAGTTTCTTTTAAGCTCTTCTGCCCATTTTTTGACTGGATTATTTTCTTTGTTGTTGTTGAGTCTCATCAGCTCTTTGCAGATTTTTGTGATCAGTCCTTTATCATTAGTGTTGGGTGCAAAAATGTTCTCCCAGTTGGTGGGGTTTCTCTTTGTTTTTGTTATTGTCTCTTTTGCTGTGCAAAAGCTCTTTATAAAATTAATTTTTTTAAGTAAATAGCAGATGTTGGTGATGATGTGGAGTAGCTGAAACTCTCCCTGGTGCTGCAATGTAACAATTGCTTTTGAAAACTTTGTCCATTTTTCATAAAGTTAAATCTAAAAATGTGTATATATGCTGTAAAAATACATCAGTTATACTTAATATCTGCTTACTTTACTGATTGGATAATATACCTCAATATAAAAAAATTAAATTTGGTGAAATCTTTATAACTGGAAAGGCCTAGGTTTTAAAATTTTAGAAATTTGTTCTGAGCATTCTGAAGTCTGAAATTACACACTTACTTTCCTAGTTACCACAGGTACTAGTTAGGAGATTGTACTTTTTTAATGTTTCTCAAATGATTGATTTTTTTTATTATTTAAATGCAATCATCAAATTCTAGCTTAGTATATTGTGGTCAAGAATTTTTTGTATAATTTCCACTATTGATATTTATAAAGATTTTTTTTCTTTTGGAACTAATGGATAATGAATTTCCATTAAAGTCTTACGGACAATGTTTTCAACAGCATCCCAAAATACCCCAAAACACATAGAGAATAGAGAGATATAAAAGAATATAAATAGAAAAGATTCCAGTTTTAGTATTTCTTAACATAATCTGTCAGTGATTAATTTTTCTTTACAATTTAAACAAATTTTCAACATATTTTAAAGAAATATTAGTTGGTCTGCTTAAATGCATTTTCATTTATTGATAGAATTATACCCTTTACTAAAATAATACTATTTTTCCTACCAAACTGTTTCCCAATTTTGAATCACATTGCTTTAGATAAATTTACACAGCACTAAGGTAAAGTTCATAGAAATTTTTTAGTCTGAGAATTTAAATCCTTTAATAAGTAGTTTATTTCAATTACTAACAACTATAACTGATATATCTGATTTTTATTCTTTCATCTTGCTTTCTGTTTTCATTTTTCCTTACTGTTTTTATGGGTTTCTGTAGATGGACCTTTTTAAAATTCTAATAATTGCTCTAGCTTTTCAAAAGCCTCTATCTATTCTCTAATTGTCAGAATCAAGTACAAAACAGTACCTTTTACTTGCTCTATCTGTTCACTACTCTCACAAATACCGTCATAGGATGTCTATCAGTTTATCATTTCCTTTATTAACTGGAGTTCTATATCCAGATTACTATTGAAATAATTTATACATTACAAAACTCTTTTGAAAATCATTTTGACATCAGCTTTCAGTTCTACAAGCAGGTTTACATAATTATTTTTGAGAAGTAGCTTTCAGACTTCATTCCTTAAAGTCCTCGGGTTCTGAAACATTACCTCACAGGTTGTCTTGGGTCATTATCTTGGTTGTTTATACCTTCGTTATCCAAATAATTGCTGGTTTTATATTTTAGGTTTTCAAGAAAGTTTTCCTCTGGGTAAAGAATTTTATAACTGGGTCTCCCCAGTGGTGCAAGGGGTTAAGCACAGCACTGTGAAACTGTCCACAGCCTCTGCAGCATGAGTTCAACCCCCAGCCGGCCAGGGAGCTACCCACATGGTGCAGCAGACCTCTCGTGACTTGCCCACTGCTCCCCTCAGCAGTGTATTTCAGTCAGTCTGCCTGTTCTGTCTCTGGTGAGTCCTCTCACCCACTCTGTCTCTGGTGAGTCCTCTCACCTCCTGCAACTCTGGCCTGTACCCCAGTTCTTGTATGCATAAATAAATAAATCTTTTTTTAAAAAAAAAAGAATTTTATAACTAAAAAAGCTTGCTAAGTACTAATTTGAAGATATCCTTTTTAAAATTTGTTTCAGAACCTAAGGACAATCCTTTTCTAGTCTATGTTCTCCATTCTCGGGCTTTCCCTCTAAGTACTTGTTCCCAGGGAGGGTACTATTTCTGAGTCCTTGCTTATCTGAGATGCCTTTTTGTCACTTCACAGGTTAAAAATGTCTAGGCTGGGTATAAAAGTAGTAAGTGACAAAGTTGGGTCCTTAAAACTCCATATATGGTACTCCATTTTCTTTGAAATTTATGCTTTCAGAGGAAAAGTCAGAGAACTAGTCAGGTTTTTGGTTTTGGGTTTTTTTTTTTTTTTCTTTTTAGGTAGTCTTTTTCTTCTGCTTAGATGCTTATAAGAAAATTTTCTTACCCTTATTAAATAAATTTGTTACCAGGACACATCATTATGTGTGCCTTTGTGTACTTATTTGTTTGGAACACAATGATTTTTTCAATATAGATATTAGTTCTGCTCATAAATTGTTCCTCTTATAATTTTAATAAGCATAACTCATATGCTTCCCCGCCCCCCATAAGTCAAATATCTTTTTCAGGAATATCAATTATCCCCATATAGAAGTACACTCTATCTTTTAACATCCATGTATTTTATATTCCATGAAGGAAGCAAAACAGTTTCCTAAAATCCTTTAACTGCTGGACCCTCCAATAAATCATTTTTGAGGTCTTCTGGTTCTTCTACTCTTTCTTCCCCTGCAATAAAGTCATCCTCACAGATTTCATGTGGTTTTCTCTTCTTTATTAGTCTTTGAAAAAATTGAAATCTATTCATTTTTAGGATTATCAAAGACAGGAAAGTTGAACTTCCCTGGGCTGCTGTCTAGTGAATGCGCATGCCTCAGGTCCAGACCAGGCTCCAGCGTGACTCCCTCCAGGTACTTCTACTGAGGATCTATCCTGCCCCCCAGCCTGTCTGATTTCTGGTCCTGTGAACCTGCAATGTACAGAAAAGTCTATAATCCCCAATGGGTGCTATTACCAAGGTTTTGGTGGTGGTAGTGGGGGTGACTTGGGTTTTCAGTCTTGCTTTGCTTTGTTTGTTTCCTTGTTTCTGACCCAGTCTAAACCTAAAAAGGTTTGCTTCAAGAAATTTTCCTCTGAAAATGCAATATACTTCTGACTCAACCAAAAATGACCTTATTTCCTGAGAATCCAAATTGTCTTCTGAGAACTCTAATTCTCTGGATATAGAATGATGTGACAACTTCACAAATCAACTTCACAAATCCACCCACATGGGAACAAGCCCACTTGCCCAGTTTTCCTGCTGATGGGCAGACAGTGCAGAGGATTCAGAGCCTTCCCTCCTCATTTCAAAAGATTTCTGTGTTGTGTAATAAAGTTGACGTGGTGTGCCATAAAAAGGCTTGGGTAGGTTTTTCTCAATCTTGCTTTATAGTCAGTATAGATTCTATACCAATTTTGAGTTATGCTGTCTGTTGTTTTTATGTTTAAATTATTATGCTTTTCTTTGACTTTATAGGCATTTTAATAGGAAAGTTAGAAAAGACTTCACCCCGAGCTTCTAGCCAAGCTTCATTTTTAGCTGGAACTCCTATAGCTTCTTAATGAATAATTAAAACATGTCTGAGAAGGATATTCAACACCTAAATCAATGGTAGAGATAGTCACTAAAGATGTGGAACCTGGGTATCTCAATGTGTAAAGACAGAATACAGTATTTTTCAGGAATGAAATAAAATTCCTAACAACAGTCTAATATTCCTTTTAGAAATCATCACAAAGAATGGTATTCCCAAAATAAAAGCCTTGTGCTGAGAGCTCAAAGTGCTCTCCACCCAAGCAGAATTAAGAGTGCCAGTCTGCAGATTTGGGATTAATGTTACCAGATCGAGTCCTAGCTACAATGCAGGCAACAATGTTTTGTAAAAAAAGAGAACACCATGTGGCGGCCTTGCTAATCTTCTGGATGGGACTCAGTTGGATGTTGGCAACATGACATGCCTTGGACTAAAAGGAGCTCTTAACATGACATTGCAGTTTGTAGGCCTATTTAGAATTAATAAGATATATATGGTCAAATATAGTGTGGAATGAGGAAAACTATAAGGAAATTGATACTAAGTACTTCAGCCAAATGAAATTTTTAAAACTTTGGGTAGTTCAAACAAAAAGTCAAGAGGAAATTGGAGACCACAGCTAATAGGAGATGTCTATTTGAGTGGGATGTGAGGCAAATGATTCTAGATGAGGGTCCACTTAAGGTTGAATCTTGTCATCATTTTAAAAAAGAATTTAGGTTAAGTTCTCTAGTTAAAGAATTTAAATAAAGAAATGAGTAGATGACTCATTCTGGAAATTTAAACTGCTTCCACCAAGAATAAAATGTTCCCCCATGAGAAATATGAGCTTTCCTTGTCTTGTGCCCTAAATAAAGGAGGCCCGATCACCTTTTGGAGGTCAATGTTAATATCAACCAACCTCCCAAGAGTGGAACGGCTTCAAGTTATTCCATCAGCCAAAGGAGCAGAATTTAACAAGATAGAACTTGTCTTTACTACACTAAAGGGAACTAAAATCAGCCTACTTAAACCTAAATTTCTTGAGAGAAAAAAGTGCCATAAATCAAGTTGGGAAGAGGGATACAGAAAAGGAATGAACTGAGCAACTGAGACTGGGGTGGGATCAGGAGGGTGACAACCCATTTTTAATAGCAGAACCTCAGGGCTCTGGCAATACATAACAGGGAAACATCTTGTTTGAACCAGTCGTTCTGTACTTTCAATAGGAGAGGCCCTGCTAATCCTTGGATAAAATTGTTTTAGAGCTGAAAGAGAATTTAGAGATTATCTAATCCAGCCCCCTCACTAAAGGACACTTAGGCCCTGAGAGATTAAAGGACTTGCGGGGCTCATACAGTACATTAGTTGCAAAAGTAGAATTATAACCCAAAACCTCCTGGTGCTTATTGATATGTTCTTTCTACTACAACACCAATCTCCTCATGGCTCTTGTTGTGGAAATGCTAAAGGACGCAGTGTGATACAGTAGAAAGCAAACTATATAACACCTAAATTCTGAGTTCTAATCCTCTCTCTCTCCCAGTTTAAATGGTAGGATCCTAGAATTCAAGACTTCAGTTAGTTCAACTTTCAGTCCTAGTGAGAAATCCTTCTGTAACATCCATGAGGTGAGTGGCAGGATCTGTGAGTCCCTCTCAGGCATGACTATCATGGGGCAACTCTCCTCAATGATCTAAAATCTGTTTCTCTGAAACTTCTCTTCTGCTCTCTGAGAATGGATGTTCATCTCTTCTACTTGATAGGTCTGTTTAATTTAATTTAATTCTGGAAACATTCACTCAAAGACGATACTTCCTAGATGCTAGAACATTAAACTTGGAATTATAAACTTGACCTTGAGGCATGCATAACCTAGTAGGGAAGATGATCTTTATTCACTGTAGAATATAATAATGCCTACAAGTGCAGGTACATGTGAGCACTGAATTAGACACTGTTCTTATTAAGTATTGTATGTCTCTTTCACCTTGTGATAAAAGACTTGTGTTCAGCCTGATCTCCATTTCCTTCAAGCATGCAGCACAGATTGTGCTAGGTAGATCAGGAGTCAGCAAATTTTTTCTGCAAAAAGTCAGATGGCGAATACTTTAGGTTTTTCAAGTGCCTCTGTCATAAATACTCAGTCCTGCATTACTATGACACCAGCCATAGAGAATAGATGAGGCTCTGTTCTGATAAAACTTTACTTATAAAAAATGGAAGCTGGTTAGATTTGTCCCTAGGCCATAGTTTACCAATCTCTGCACTAGTTGCTTCATTCTCCTCACCACCCACCTGTAGTTTGTCAATGTCCCTTTTAAAACGTGTGGCTTTAAAGCTGGCAGAACTAGTAGGAAGCACTACAGTATTTTTTTACTTCATTATAATATTTTTGTAGTGGAGAAACACTGGAAACAAGATAAATGCCCAATAAAAAGGGAATGGTTAAGTAACATGGTATATTAACTTAATAAATGAATTCATTTAATACATTAAAATATATATTAATTGTAAAATAAATGCTGATGTATTCACAGAGTGCTTTATTATATTATGCACTCATTTAAACCCAGACTTTATAAAGGTAATTTACTAAAACCTTCATTCCAGTAGTATGGTGGACTAAATACTAAAATTAGCTTTTTAATAATTAAAATACTAAAACTAAATGGCAAAAATAGCATATATCTTCTCAAATTAATTTATGGCATAGGAAAATAAGAACTCCCCAGTCTGAAAACTAAATGAAGGCAAAAACTCTGGGAAAAAAGAGAGAGCACTGAAGTTGGATTTCACCATTGCTAACCAGCTTACTTTGAATTTAAGTTTTCATAACCTCTTAAGAACCACTGAAGGCGGGAAATTTAAAAAGCAATTCTTTCCATAAAGTCGAGATCTCAAATGGCTATACCCCAGGCTAAGTATGAAGCAAAAATAAACTGACTTCCCTCTTCAAATAATTTATTAAGAAATTTTCTTGTGTGGAAACTTCATTATAAGTAGAGGAAGCAAAGTTTAGATGTCTTCTGAGCACTACTCATTACCACCTATACTTATGTGATTTTGTATGTTTTATATATTATTTGATAGATTTAAAAAAATGTTTTAATTCTCAAACTGAGGTTTGTTTGTTTGTTTTTTAAGATTTATTTATCTGTTTATACAAGAACCGGGGTACAGGCCAGATGCACAGGAGGGTGAGAGGATTCACCAGAGACAGAGCAGGGAACAGAACAGGCAGACTGATGAAATACACTGCTGAGGGGAGCAGTGGGAGAGACAGGAGAGGTCTGCTGCACCATGTGGGTAGCTCCCTGGTCGGCCGGGAATCGAACCGGCCCTGCAGAGGCTGTGGACAGCTTCACAGCATGGCATTCAACCACCTGTGCCACCAAAGGAGGCCCAAACTGAGGTTTGTTTTATAAGATATCAAATCTTCATATAAAGTTTAAAAATTAAGAAAGTATGATATTTTCAAAATGACAAACTAATTAACCAAAGGAACAAATTACATAGCCCAGAAATTGACCAAAACATATATGGAAACTTAGTTTATGACAGGACTTACATTGTAAATCAGTGGAGGAAAAGTGAATTTTTAATAAATTGCTCTGGGATCGTTGGTTATTCTTACTTAAAAGAAAAAAGAAAGAAGGAAAATATTTAGCTCACATCATGTACCAAGT
This sequence comes from Talpa occidentalis, assembly GCF_014898055.3. Lineage (NCBI taxonomy): Eukaryota > Metazoa > Chordata > Mammalia > Eulipotyphla > Talpidae > Talpa > Talpa occidentalis. The sequence continues at coordinate 54,844,204 of NW_023605083.1, forward strand.
CAATTCCAGGGGGATTAAAAGCCTAACTGTGGAAGGCAGAACTCCAACATTTTCAGAAAACAATGTAGGAGAATATCCATAATACTTTGAAAGGGAATCTTACTTAACAAAAAGCACAAAAGGCATAAATCTTGAAGGAAAAATTGATAATTGACTACATTAAAATGATTATCTGTTTATCACTAAACTATTACTAAATGAAGATAGTAAAAAAACAGAATGGAATAAGATGTTTGAACCCATAAAACTGAAAGAATAACATCTAGATTATATAAAGAACTTCTACAAATCAGGGCTCAAGGGGTTAAATCTCAGCACTATGAAGCTATCTGTAGCCACAGCAGCTCAAGTTCGATGCCCGGCCAGGGAGCTAACCCACATGGCTCAGTAGATCTCTCCTGTCTTGTCTGTTGCTCCCCTCAGCAGTGTATTTCAGTAGATCCACCTGTTCTGCTCGCCACTCTGTCTCTGGTGAATCCTCTCACCCTCCACCTCTGGTCTGCACCCCAGTTCTTGTATGCATAAATAAGTAAACTAAATCTTTTTAAAAAAAGAAAAACTTCTACAAATCAATAAGGAAAAGAAAACTCATGAGAAATCTAAGTAAAAGACCTGAATAAGCATTTCATTATAAAATAAACTATAGGAAATGATGTTCTGCCTCATTAATTGGAATAATAATAATATATAATATATATAATAAATAATAATATATAAACCAAATAAGAAAGCATTTCACACCCAGCAGCATAACAAAAATTACACTATCTGATAATATCAAGCATTGATAAAGGTGTAAAACAGCTCAAATTCTTATACATCTCTGGTTGGAGCATAATTTGGTCCAATCACTTTGAAAAAAAAAGTTAGAATTACCTATACATTTGAAGAGATATACATTCTATGACCCGGCAGAGTCACTTCTGGATACCCATCTCAAAGAAACTCTTGAACAATTATAATAGAAATTGTGTGTGTTACAATGTTCTTTACATTATCATTTATAAAGGGGAAAAATTGGAATGATCCCAAAGGTTCACCGTAGACAGTAAGTTATGATAGTTCACATAATGGAATACTTTACAGTCATGCAAATGAAGACAGTATAGCACATAATGACAGGATAAAAACAGAGGTATTTAATATTGGTTGAAAAAAAGCCCAAATTGTGCACAATGAACTATGGTGGTGGACTATGGGTGTCTTGGTGGTGAGTGTGATGTGGTAACAACATCTAAGGGGGTGTAAACCAATGCTATCTCAGGTTCTGTTTCATTTACAACCAAAAATGGCCTTGCTATTCTGCATTTAAGCATCATAGATAATCCAAGGTCATCAGAAACACTCATATTATCTCAATCATATTAAAAAATTATCTAGATTTTTCTCAGAGATATAAAAAAAGGAAACTTGAGAAGCATTAACAGTTACTGTTGTAACTGTCCAAATATCCAGTATGCAAAAGAATAGAAAGTGAAGTACAAATTAGAGATGGTATTGAAATGACATTAAGTCACAACTAAAGTGTTCATACCATCAAACTTAGAAGAAAAAAATCAATACCGCTATATTGAAGTTAAGAATAAATTAGAGGCATGTAAAAGTCTGGAATAACAATATGCTATAAAAATTACTGATATAAAAATATGCCATTTAACAAATTTGATACTACAGAGGCATAAAATTCCACATAGAGTCTGGAAGCAACCATATGAACATAAGGAGGTAGCTGGGGTAATGCCAACATGGTTAATTCAGAAAGAAACTCAAATTTATAACTGGTTAGGTTTAATTTCTGTTTTGAAGATAAATTACATGCCAGAAATCTATATGCTGCAGAAAATTTTCTACTGATATTTAAAGGCAAAAACTGGACAATAAAATGAATATATTTTCAGTAAATACCTCTCCTCTTTTCTCTCCCAAATCTCATGAACACTTCAATTCACATATGATAGCTTATACTCACACACGTATTCATAAGCACATCTCCTAGATTTTTAGTAATAAATAATTCCAGATTATCAAGTATAGGACAGTATATCAGTACAAAAACTTGTTATTGTTTAAAACGTAGTTGTATCATTTTGGTGTTCAAATATTTTTGAAGAAATTGATTTAGTAAAAGTTGGAAAAGAGGCCCAACTTGATTGACACTTTGGAGTTTGCGTTTCCACCATCTGATCATAGCCAAAATGCAAATGTGATTAAGTTCTGAAAGACAGGAATCTGCAAAGTGTCTGCAGGGCATTAGAATCTTACCTCTAGACTCCATCCAGTAAAGGTATTAAGGTTGACCTCCTAGGAATCATTTAGATCAGGGAAAGGAAAAATAATCTTCATTCCATGTTCAGTCCATTGGTGGAGTTGTCATTGGAAGGTAAGTTTCTGAGTTTATGCCTGGAATAAATAGGGAGAAAAAAAACTGAAACCATTTGTCTGCCATTGGCACACACGGAGAAAATGGTGGTAGAGGCATCACATGGTTTCCATCTTTGCCCTATATGCAGTTACCTACATAATTAAGAGGTAATACATACTCACATATAAACACACTACTACAAGAGGGTACAAAGAGTGTGTCTCTGTGCTATGAATCATGTCAATAAAAGTAGCATAACTGTAAATCCATTTGTATAATCATTCAACAGAGTTACGCAATAATTCATTTGGAAAATCTATTTTTATGTATCCATTTAACAAATTAAGTTATAATTCACATACATTGTTCTATGTATGTGAAGATAATAACAAGAGCTGATTCATGCTCCCCCAAAATTCACATGCTAGACTGAAAGATATAAATCATCATCACACCAGTGAAGGGGTATACAAACCATTAAATAGGAGACACAAAGAACAACTAACTCTTCCAAATGGAACTCACAGAGCTTTCTCAGAAGAGGTGGCACTGCTTTTGGTCTTGAAAGGCAAGTTGTCAAGTGAGACTGGTCAAGGACATTTCATTCATCGATTAATCAATAAACATGGTCTTTTAATTGTGCTAGGTCTGTGAAAGTTTTCTTTTTAAGATTTATTTATTTATACAAGATCTGGGGTACAGGCCAGAGGTGCGGGAGGGTAAGAGAATTCACCAGAGACAGAGCAGGGAGAACAGGCAAACGGACGGCAAACACTGCTGAGGGGAGCAGTGGGCGAGGCAGGAGAGGTCTGCCACGCCATGTGGGTTTCTCCCCAGCCAGCCAGGAATCGATCCGGTGCTGCAGAGGCTGCAGACAGCTCCACAGTGCCGCGCTCATCCGGCTCTGCCACTGGGGAGGCCCTACTGGGAATAAAAATAAATGCCAATTCACAACACCAGGAGCCAAGGTTTACAAGTTCAGAGGTAGATGAGTAAGATCTAATAAATAAACACATTGGAATGGAATGGTAATAAGGATTGTGATTTAAAAGGATATTTTAAAAGGTTATTTTATAAAGTGAAGGGAGCCTTTATACACCACACTCTTTGGAGTTCTTTTTTCACCTAGGATATAAAAACCTGGGAAAGTTCAGTCCAACCACAACAACAAGACAAAGCTGGAAATACTACAAATGGTAACTTCCCTTGAATCATCAGGAGCTGCAACAATAGGACAACTTAGGAGTCTGAGTTCTAAGGAAATATGGGTCCTTACAAAGAGATTTGAGACAGAAACAGTGGCTCACTTGAGCCAGGACAATGCGGAAAGACACCAAGCGCCATATACATGGGTAAGAAGAATTCAATGAAAATTTGCAACTAATTGAGAAAAATTAAGTGTGGCCTAATTTTTACCTCTCTAAATTTAGAGACCAGGAAAAAGACTAATCAATACAAAGTAAAAATCGAAATCAACAAGCAACTATAAACCAGAGACACACTACAGGGTGGGGGGAGGGGTGGGAAAAGGAAGGACTAGTGTCAAAATAAGGGGGAGGTGCAATTGTATGGAGAATATAACCAAAATGAAAATTCATACATTGTGCAAAGATGAAAAAAGACGTAAGAATTATATAAAATAAAATATTTAAATAAAAAAAAGAAATGAATTCAGTAAAAAATAAATAAATAAAAAATAAATTTATGGCAGCTACACTGCCACCACTTGAAATAATAGGCTTAAGTAGAAAGGCAACAGCTTATTTGGATTCAGAAATAGTTGACTTTTCCAACACTGGCAGACCTACATTTCTATACTTTCTTTTCCCTCTGTTTTTGCTCTCATGACAGCTAATTCTGCCCTGGCTGATGAGTAAATAAATGAGTGACCTTGTGTTCACTGAACATACACACACACATTTTCAAGTGGTAAAAGGTGCTTACTTTGGGACATCTACACCTCTGTGTACCTAAAATATAAATCCATACATTCAAAATCATTACCAATACTTAGAAAACCGAGCTTGAGATAGAATAGAGAGTCTGGAAATAAATTCCTATATATACATTCAAATGACTTTTGACAAAGCGCCAAGCAATTCAGTGGGGAAAGGAAAATCTCTTCAACAACTGGATATCCATACCAAAAATGAGAGAGAAAAAAAATTTTGACTCCTACCTCACACTGTGCACAAAAGTCAACTTGAGATGAGTCATAGATTTAAATATAAAAGGAAAAATTAAGTTGGGGAGGGAGGAAACTTAAGAGAAAGGTCTTTAACACTTTGTGGTAGGTTAAGACGTCTGCTCACCAAAATATGCCATCAAGAAAGTAGACGCGCCATAGACTGGAAAAATATTCACAATACATCTGACAAATATATAGTGTTCACACAGACCAATGGAATAGAATTGAAAGCGCAGAAATAAAACCACACATATATGGTCAACAAATCTACAACAAAGGAGCAAAATGTATACACTGGTAAGGAACAAGGTAAGCCTCTTCAATAAAGGATGCTAAGAAAACTGGACTGTCACATGTAAAAGAATGACGCTAGACTACTCTCTCACACCATGCACAAAAACCAACTCAAAATGGATATAAGACTTGAATGTAAGTTCTGAAACTATAAAGTATACAGAAGAAAACATAGGCAAAACACTCCATGACATAAACTCAGAAACATCTTTGAACACTCATCCCTGGAAGCAAGGAAAACAAAGGAGGAGATAAACAGCTAGACTACATGAAACTAAAAAGCTTCTGAATATCACAAGACACAGTAACCAAAATAAAGAGACGCCCAACTTAATGGGAGAAAATATTTGTACCCCATACAACTGATAAGGGACTGATATCAAAGTTATACAAAGATCTTACAAAACTCAACAAAACTCAATCAAAAAATGGGTAGAAGAGCTAAAAAGTCACTTCTCTAAAGAAGAGATGAAAATGGCCAACAGGCATATGAAAAAAAAAATATTCAACATCAATCGTTATCAGGGAAATTCAAATCAAAACCATAATGAGATACCACCTGTGAAAATGGCCCATAGAGGGGAAAAATGAAAACAAGAAATGCTGGCAAGGACAAGGTGAAAAAGGAATCTTCTTGTGCTGCTGGTTGGAATGTAAACTGGTCTAACTACTATGGAAAGCTGTGTGGAGGTTCCTCAAAACACTGAAAATGAATCTGCCATATGACCCAGTGATTCCACTCCTAGGAATCTGCCCAAAGAACATCAAAACCCTAATTTGAAAGAAAACCTGCACTCCTATGTTTAATGCAGCACTATTTACAATAGCTAAGCTGTGGAAACAACCCAAATGTCCCAAAATAGAGGAATGGATTAAGAAAATGTGGTATATATACACAATGGAAAACTACTCAGCTATCAAAAAGGATAAACTCATGCCATTTTCAATAACATGGATGGAGCTGGAAGAGGTTATGTTAAATGAATTAAGTTAGAAGGAAAAAGATAAATACTGAATGGTTTCACTTACATGTGGAATATAGAGGTTTAGGAAACCAAACAAAGGCTTAGGAAAAAGACAAAATTTGCAACAAGCTATAGATCTGAGGCATACAAGGGGAGGGGGGGACATATACATAAAGCCTCATATAAAAATGTTTACAGCAATTGTATTCATTGTGGCCAAAAACTGAAAACAATCTAAATGCCCATTAACAGGGAAGGGAATTTTTCCAAACCATAGTACACTCAAAACTGAAGTATATTCAAGGACTACTACTCAACAATAAAAAATTTTACATGAATAAAACTCAAAAATATTATGATCAGTGAAAGAACCAAAATACATAAAAGGCACATAGTACATGATTCCATTTATAAAAACATATCGAATTAAACAAAACTAACCTATTGTGATAGAAAACAGAGCAGTAGTTGAGTTGTGATGGAGATGGCCCAGGAAAGGGCATGAGAGAACATTCAGGGCTGATGAAAATATTTTGTCTTGATTTGCAGTCATCAAAACTGATTGAACCTAAAAAATGTTAGTGTTTTGCTGTATATAAAATATACTTGAACTGGGCCTCCCCTGGTGGCGCAGAGGTTGAGTGCTGGGCTGCAAAGCTGCCCACAGCCTCTGCAGCGCCAGTTCGATCCCCAGCCGCTGGCAAGGGTCCCACATGGTGCGCAGATATCTCCTGCCGCGCCCGCTGCTCCCCTCAGCAGTGTATTTCGTCAGTCTGTCTGTTCTGTTCCCCGCTCTGGCTCTGGTGAATTCTCTCATCCTCCCGCACTTCTGACTGTATCCAGTGCTTGTATAAATAAATAAATAAAAATCTTTAAAAAAAAGAAAAAGAAAAAGAAAATACACTTGAATTTTTTTAAGGTTAGATTTTAGGAGGTACCTCCCTAGATACAACCTATAAAAATATAAATTTTTCCTAAAATGCTGGCTCTGCCCTGAATTTTGATATACATAGAGCTTGATTCTCCCTAAACTTCCACAAACCTCCTGTGCTGACATTGGAGTAGTGGTCTCCCTCTACTCACCTGAAATGTTGGCTCAGATCCTGCGGAGTAGGGGAGGGATAATAGCATTCCAGAAGAAACTCTGATGAGAGGGTGGGGCAAATCCCAGGGACACTAGAGGAGTTTTACCAGCCTACTATGGGACAATCGATCAGAGCTGACTTGCCAGGTGAAAAACTTACATAAAGTTTTTCTTCACAGCCACCCCCTCAGTCCAAGATGTGGAGGGACTATAAGGCAGTCTTGCCTTATGTTTTCAACTTTTCATAAACTGAACAAAATCCCCAATTCATTGACTTGAACTTTTCCATTTCTGTCTTTAGAATACTCAGCTTTGAGTATAATCTTGGCTAGATGAAGCCACCTGAGCTTTACTCTCACAAGAGACTTTCCAAAGAAGAAACACAATTGACTTTCACTTAAATGTTTTTTTCTTGCAAGTGCATTAAGTCATTGGTGCCAACCTCAAGCTGGTTTCACATCCCAAAATAACCAATTTGAGCCATAATTCCTGACAGCAGTTGGCACAAGTCAAGCATGTTACAATCCTTCAGGACTAAAGTCTTTGGTCATACCTGTAAGTGGCTGAAAAAGTTCAGCAAAGAAAGTTGACAACTTTATTTTTAATATGCTTATTCAAATGCTGAGACAAGTGTTACTGGATTTTAGAGACATTTGGAATAAGAATGGAAGTTTGGTGTACTTTGGTCTCAGGAACACACTGTGACTTCTCAAATATAGAAGCAGTCTAGTTATTAAATTTTTAGGGTAAAAAAGCATCTTGATGAGTTTAGGTCCTGAGTCTACTTATTTACAAATGGATACGTCTTGCAGAATCTGATTCTGAACTTCAACATTCACTTGCAAATGTAGTTTCTCTGCCCATGACCCGTAAATACAGAGGTGGGGTGGCTTTCCATTTGATTTGTGTCCATCCCTAACAATTATGCTCTGAAAGCAACCACATTATGGTGCCAACAGCCTTATGGTTTACATAGTAATTTCTTCCTGGTAGCTATTTACTGGTATTTAATTCAGTAAAGTATATATGAGGTTATAAGAGAATTATATTTCATGGCTAAATTTCCATTTTTCTTGTACTAATACCCTTTTATCTCTGGGACCACTTATTTTTAGGTTCAACTTATCTTACCCAATGGTGCCTTTCTACACAATTCGATTCTATTTTTCTTCACTGTCCCCCCACTTATAGATTCCTCCACTCATCTCTTAACTACTTTGATTTTGACTTCTCAATATTACAACTGCAATCCTTTTATCTTTTTTTTAAAATTTCAGTCCTACTGTTTATTAGACACTTGGATATATTCACTTGGATAACCCATCATGTTCCCTAGCCCTGCATATTCAGTCTACGCCACTCCTCACTTTCCATAGCATCTCTTAATGGTACCACCAGGCTACAAGATTCCCATGTCCAAAACCGCAAGTCTGATTTATTTTTCTCCTTTCTTCATCTATATTCTACCAGTCATCAAGTCCTGGTAATTCCTCTTTCATAATGCTCCTTCTGCAGTGCCATCTCTATTGTTGAATCCATCAAGCAAGATCTGTCTCCTGGACTTCTGCAGTTACCAGTATCCCTAAGATTCCACCTCCTGTTCTCCACATAGAGACAAGTATATGCATTTCAAAATGCAAAACTAAGCACGTCACCTCCCAGTTAAAATATCCCAATGTCTTCTAATTATTCCTGAAATAAAAACAAAGAGTCCAATATTAGGGGTACCTGCCTTTCTTTCCAGTCTCGTCAGCCACTCTTCACCTTGCTTGCCATAAATTAACCCTACTATCCTCTGACCCTTTTTTTTAAGATTTATTTATACATACAAAAATTGGGGTTCAGGCCAGAGGTACAGGGGTTGAGAAGATTCACCCGAGACATAGTGGGGGGCAGAACAGTCAGATGTACTGAAATACACTGCTGAGGGGAGCAGTGGGCGAGACAGGAAAGGTCTGCTGTTCCATGTGGGTTGCTCTCTGGCCAGGGATTGAACTCATGCTGCAGTGGCTGCGGACAGCTTCATAGGTTGTGTCTTAACCCCTTGTGCCAAGGGGGAGGCCCATCCTCTGACACTTTTTTAACGCATGTTTCCTGTCACCACAGGGCCTTTGTACATGCTGTTCCCATTGTCTGGATTGCCATTCTCCCTTTTTTCACCTCCCTTTGCATAATTCACTTCCATTCACCAACCCAATCTCAGTTCAAACATCTTTTTTCTCCGAGAAAAACATTCCTCATCATTATCTGCCAATGCAGATGAGAGTCCATCTTGTTATAAATCATGCTGTTTTTCCTTCAAGCATTATCATACTCCTTTGAAATTAAATTCTATGTTTATTTGATGAATGTCTGCCTCCTTTACCAGTATAAACTCTAGAACAGCAACATCCATGACTATTTGGTTCACTATTAAATAACTGGCATGTAGCACATTGCCTTGTACTTACTGAAAGTCAAAGAACATGTATGGAATTAATGAATGAAGCTTGCACATTTGTCCTTTTCTGTGTCTTCCCATTGCCACCAGCACTATTGAAATCCATTTTATTTCACATTTAGGTGACCAAAATGTTATCTGTTCTGGTCTCCCAAAATATTGCTTTCTTTGTGACTCTCTTTTGATTAAAAATCATCCAATGCTTATTGGTTAAAATGAAAAATTTTAACTCTAATCCGGTCATCTCTCCATGACCCTTTAGTTCCTTGCCCATCTTTCCAAGTTTCCTAGCTCACCTCCCTACTAAACTCTCTGCTCAGCCCACTGACATACAAATTCAGGGCTGCCCCCAAGTCATCATGCATATTGTACCCTGAAAAACCTGTAGGGTGCCATTTATATCAGAATCTATATGAATGCCACCCGTGGAGTTATATGGGGCACAAGTATATGGGGCACATGTTTAGCCAAACATGGCAGCCCCATAAGCATCTCCTTAAGTTTCTGCTCTTTTTGTTTCCACCTTTGATGAAATATTTACCTTGTCTGGAATGCTACATCTGGTCTCCACCTCTCAAGCACTAACCCATTTCCACAGTTCTGCTTCCCTTCTACACCCAGCCACAGTGATCTGCATTCCTGAATTCCTACAACACATCTTATCTGTGCCATTCCTTTGATATAGACTATAGTCTATATATTTGTTTTTGACCTTTCTTATTAGTATGGCACAGTGGAAAGTACACTGGAGTTGAGTCAGAAGCTCTACCATGGCCTACTTCACCAATAGCAAAAGTACGAAGACAGCAAAAACACATGATCTTAGGTAAAATGCTTAGTTTTCATAGCCAGTTTCCTGTCTGAAAACACACACACACACACACACACACATCCTTGGAAAAAGCAGAGTTAAGAAGTGGGGATGGTGGATGGATAGGTAACTAAATTACAAAAACAGTTTTACTAGAATCTTAGAATTGAAAGAGGTCCTTGACGTCATTTAGATTGACTTCCAATGAAATACAATAATTGCTACTCTAACATGTCTCATGGCCTCGACATAAATATTGTCAGTGACATAAAGCCACTGTCTGTCCACTAATAAACCAATTTATCCACTTTAGAGGACATCTAATCCAAGTCCCGATTTCACAGATCATGAAACTGAGGCCTGTAGAGTGGAGAGAACAGAAATGAGACAGTAACTTAGAGACAGAGCTAGATCCGGCTTCTGTCATTACTCTGCCCATAACTAAAGTCAAAACACTTCACACATTCTACACTGTCACCTTCAATCCTACTTTGCCCCCAGCTTCTGTCTCCAGAACAACAAAGGCTCTATTTGATTACTTTTCCAATCTTCAGCCCTTTCATTTTTCCTCCTTGGTGTGATTCTACACCCCCCCAACACCATGAGCATTCACTCTCTCACAGCTTATAGATACTTTTTAAATTAGGAGTGTTCATAACTAAACACAAAATGGCAGCAGTAAGGAGGACGGTGGGCCATGAACTTCCCTTGATCTTGATAGTTCACTTTTACCATTGTGCCAAAGGCTGCTTTACCTTTTTTAGCAAATAAAGCACACTGACGAACCTGTTTCAGTAGTTACTTACTACACACTTACTACTCTTAGATACTGTTCTAAATACTTTACCTGTGTTTAATACTTACAACAACTGCAACCCTACTATTTGGAACTGATACTATTATCATTGTTTCCAAGGAAAATGAAACACGATTTTTAAAAAATACCCTAAGACAAATACTGGGTGATTTCACTGGCATGTGGAATATGCCAGTGAAACAAAAAGTTTCAGAAACAAAACAAAAGGTTAGATAAAACCAAATCAATAACAAATCTGATTGTAAGATTGAGGTTACCTGAGGCAGGGGCAGGAGATGGGGAGCAGGGTAGGAGGGTACCTAATGGACTATAGTGCAGGACTATGGGTGCCTTGATGGTGGGTGTGGTAAGGTGACATACACCTAAAGAGGTGTGATCCTATACAGTGTTGTAAACCACAATTTTTTACAAAAGAAATATACCCCAGCTCATACAGCTAGTAAATAACTGAGCTAGGACCCTAATCCAGGCAGATGGCTCCAAAGCCTGCACTCTTAACTTAATGTCACAAATGATTCAATAAAAATAAACCTTTGTTTAAATAAAAATGTTAATTCTGTTTATTGCTACAAAGGGAGATCGCTCACAATCTGGGAATGGGGTGTTTGCTTTATTTTGCTATTTCTATTAATATCTCTATTAAATTTCAAATTGTAAGTTTGGGTTTCTCCTTTTAAACTACTCTATTTCATTTTCTTTCTATAGTAATTCAATATAGCAGCTATTTTTCAGAGGTTTGTCATCTTCAAATACAATAATATGCTTTCAAGCATTTCATTTAATTGATTAAAAAATATGACTAGAAGACTCTGATGTAAAAACTTGATAGCAAAAAAGCAATCTAAGAGTTGATCATTACTTATTTTTATTGCTTAGCCACCTAGAAAGATACATAACTATTTTATTTTCTGGCCCGTAATTCTTTATTTTTCAGAGATATGATAATGAAATTTAACAAACAGTGTATAAAAATCAAGATATAGACAGACTGCAGAATTTCCCAAACCTCTGTCCCTAGAATAGCTTTGTAAAATGCAACCGGAGCCAGTATGGTCTGATTTGTTGTTTGTGAATCCACAGTACCTCCCAATCATTACAACTTTAGGTAAGTTATTAAAAAATCAAGTGTTTAATGATGTATTTTAGAAATAGTGGCTGAAGTTATCATCAAGTTTATGGACATAGGTTGTGCCCTTTTCTGAGGTTTATTAAAACTAATTTTAGCCTTCTCACTCTACACGTCTTCATCCCTTCCTCAGAAACCCAAAAGTTTCCAGCAGCGAGCGCTACCTCACATACATCTGCACATTCTTTTAGAATTATAGGCAGTCGGTCATCTGAACCTAGGAACTGAAACCTTCACAGAACTTCACAATCTTACATCCAATTGCCTCCTTAATATCTACAAAGTATTTTTAATTTAATATGTCTCAAACGGAGCCTCTAATGGTCACCTCATTCTAAAACCTTTCTCAATAAATGGCTAGCCACACCCACCTCGGGGTTATCCTTGATTCTTCTCTCTCACATCCTATAGATAATCCATTAGCAAGACCTGTGGGTTCACAAATTTTCCAAAACCCAGCTTCTCACATCTCCACTGCTACCATCTAGTCTAAATCACTTTTATCTCTTTTCTGGACTATTGCATTACCTCCTAATTGGTGTCTCTACTTCTACCTTTATTCCATCCAGAAGATGCTATTGGGTCCTCTGGAATCCCTTCATCAGTTTGGATGCTATTCTGTACCAAGTCAGAATAGCACCTGGGCAATGGATCCCACATACCTAGGGGTGCCTGGATCCATATTGCCCACCCCTTGCCTTAAAGTATTTAGCCAATAAACAGGGTGGGGGTAGTGAACAGGTGGGGGTAGTGAACAGCTACAGTGTAATTTATGTTCCAGAGCTCCCCAGTGGATAAGGCTGAAGCTACGCATCACCCAAAGCCACATTTTTGCCATTCTTCTCTTCTTCCCAGCTTCCTTCACCCCCTACCAAGTTCTCCATGAATCACATACACATCCCCATCTCAGATTCTACTTCTAGGGAACTCAGCCTAACACATTGCCCATACAGCAAGCAGCCACAGGGATCCTGATAGAATGTTCACATCATTCCTTTACCCAAAACCATCCAGTGGCATGTTTCACCAGGAAAAAAATAATTCAATGCCTTTACCACAACCTAAAAGACCTCACGTGATCATCCCCCAGGTAGCTGCCTGACTTCATTGCCTCTTATTCTCCCCCTTGCCTATTTCATCCCACTCTCACGGGTCTCCTTGATATCCCTCCAAATGCTGTACAATCTTCTGTCTCAAGGCCTCTCGCCTCCACCAAGAAAGCTCTGCCCCCAGCTATCTGCTAGATTTGTTCATTTTTTTTTTCAAGTCTCTATTCAAACAAAATGTATCATAGAGGTCTTCTCTAACTATCCTTTCACAAAACAGTACACACGTTCCACTTCCTGCCACCCCATTGTTGTCCTACCATGGGAATGTAAGTTCCCTGAGAATAGGGCCATTGTTTTATACATTTTTATCTTCCCAGCATCTAAATAGTGTCTGCCATATATTAGGCACTAAATAAATTTGTTGAATTATTTAAGTAGACTTATCTTTTGACTTCTTACATACAAAGCACACAAGCACACACATACATCCAACAACTACCCTTGATTTCAAAGTCCTGCTAACTAGTTCTATTTTTATATCTGGGAACTATTATCACCTGTGATGGTCACAACAGATGCAACATAGAAGTTGAGTTTTATGACTTTTTGCTGTAATTTATTACTGTTGTTCTACTATAAGAAATGGATAATATGTGGAAGTCAAGAAAACAATAGAGCTTTGTAAACCAGAAAGCTTAAGAATGGTACTGTTAGCTCAAATAGCCCATAGTCAAGTTGCTAGCAAGATAACTCCAAAATGTGGAGCATAGTGGCCATCATTAGTGAAAATTAAAGAAATGAAATGTAAAACTAAGAAAAGCTAATGTCACTGGAGATCATTGATATTTAAAACCCAAAAAAAAAGGCCAATAATTATTTAGCCATATAAAGAGGGAATATATTTCTTTTTTATTTTATTTTATACATTTTTACATCATTTTTCATTTTTGCACAATGTATGCATTTTCTTTTCTTTTCTTTTTTTTTTAAGATTTATTTATTTATTTATACAAGCACTGGGTACAGTCAGAAGCGCGGGAGGGTAAGAGAATTCACCAGAGACAGAGTGGAGAGCAGAACAGGCAGACTGACAAAGTACACTGCTGAGGGGAGCAGCGGACGGCAGGAGAGGTCTGCGCGCCATGTGGGACCCTCACCGGGTGGCCGGGGAAGAACCAGCGCTACAGAGGCTGCGGGCAGCTTTGCAACCCAGCACTCAACTGCTGCGCCACCTGGGAGGCCCTCAATGTACGCATTTTCATCTTGGCTATAGTCCCCATACAATTTCCACCCCCCTTGTTTTGATCCTACTGCCTCCTGCCCCCCCCACCCTGTAGTGTGTCTCTGGTTTATAGTCGCTTGTTGATTTTGATTTTTACTTTATTATAATTAGTTTTTTTTCCTCGTCCCTTATTTAGGTTTTCTAAATTCTAGGAGGAATACATTTTTCTTATTACCCATAGGAAGGCTTTGTGGTAGGTCCTTGGAATGGACACAAAGTAACACAGAAGAATTTTCGGATCTGCTCATTTAACAAAGTAAGTTGTAAGTGGACCATAGAAATGAAATTGATGTATTTAAACTATATCTTTTAAGTATATAAAAACTGACCCTGAGGCAGAAATGCTAATGGTATGAGAGGCACAAGTTGAATTAGGAAGGAACCACATACCACACTCAGCTGAAACCACAACTCAAAAATTTAGGAAAACACTCCTTACCCCACAGCACAGGACACCTGTCTCCCCATCCCAAACACTCTTAAATGTTTCTATTTTTACAGTAAGATGTGTTCAATTTAAAAATGTCATGAGAAGCCAGTCTTCACTGTGCATATATTAGCTGAGGCCCCAGAGGGAGTGTTCTAGCTTGTTTGAAATCATGAGAAGTAGTGGTGAGTTTGGGCTTTCTTTGTATGCAAAGCCTCACAGAGTCCCTTATTCCTCAACTTTGTTCTCAGCTTCCTAGACCCTCTTGGAGAGCCCTGCTCTGCCCTGAAGTGTCCTCTTCATATGCTCCTCTGGAACAATTGCTCAAACCCACATCCCGCATTTCCCCAGTGAACCCAGTTCTCTCCGCCGCCAGGCTTGATGCTCATCTCTGCCTGCCCTCTGTTCTCTCCGTGCAGGTCCCTTGTTTGGTTTCTTTGTGGATCCCACAGGAAGACACCTCCCGCTATGACAGTCTGCACTGTTCCCAGAGGGAATCATGATTTATCCCCCAGCAGGGGCCTCTTCTACCCTTTGACACCCCCACTCCCCTCTCTGTGATGAGTTGCAGGACCTTTCAAAGAATCCTGTTAGAATCCCTGAGTGGAGATCTTGAGTCTGGGCTGGAAATTCTTTGCACCGGGTGTCATTTCCAACAAACTTCCTAGAAGTTTCTATTGCACAGGTAAGTGTAGGAACCACTGCCTTCGCCCATGGTGAGGGAGTATCTCTGTAAATCTCCCTCCTTCTCTTACAGAAGTCCTTCACTCCCTGTGGGCAGCATCGAGGGTGGAGAAGGTCTATGGCCAAGGCCTCTCAGAAACCAGACCATTTCCAATTTCTGAGAATGGCACAATTACAAAAACAGCACTATAAATAAATGTGATATATTCTAAAGGTTTACACTCAAGAAATACATATATATATAGTGCCCTACCATAGTGTTATTCACAGGTCTACAAAATATAAAATTTATAGTACCCAACAGCTAAAGTGATAGGTTATAGAACGTAAGTTTAAAGTCATGCGTGATTTTTCTTTTTTTTTTCCAGTTAGATCAGTGTATGTCTGTGGCTGTTTAACCTCATTTAGAAACAATATCCAATGTCTACATTTGAGGCTATTCTCCAAGGTGAGGCCTCAGCAGTGTGGGATTCTGATGCCCACTGTATCGGACCCTAGCTGTTCTCAATTTAAAAGTGCTAAGAACCCCCTTCCCAAGACATATTTCCAGATTTGTTGTATGGTGAAAGAAAGAGCTCACTCTCCTGGGAGCGGGTGCGCCCAATATAGGAGAGGAATAAGAATAGCCTGGAAAGTTTGGGGCCATGGAAAGGCAAGCACCCCACAAGTGTGCTCTTTGTTCATGACAAGGCCTGCCACAGCACAGACACACCCGCCTCTGCCCAGCCAGATCAGTGTGCACCTGCCCCCTCTGTGACATGCATCTTCTTTTACCCCTGACCTTTCCCCCTCCCAATCCTGGGGTCAAGTCCTGATTAAACCTGGTCCCCATTGTGTGGCAGGATACTAAGGAAGATGTGCCCTGTTAGGGCCTGAGCCACATTACCGGGGCTCGTAGTCACAACTAGGGAGAGAGTCTCAAAGAGGACAGGATGGCAGGTCCTCACAGCACCTCCTGACGGCCTGGGGGCTGGGGTTTGGTTTTAAGAAGGGAGCAAGTGGGGATGATTCTAGTTATTTAAAATAAAAAAAAAAAAAGATCCTCCATGTTCACCTTGTTTTAATCAAGAAAATCTGAATCTTTTGCAATCAGTAACACTCACCGGAGAAAATGAGTTCTGCAAGGAAAATGGTTTAGCCTCTTCCTTGGGGTCTCATTTCCATTTCATCCTGAGAACCCAGGCCTGAAATTTACGGTACCTGGCAGACACTTAGAGTTGGGGTTGTTCTGTTCATCTATTTTCTCTCCAGGGAAAAATAAAAATCCTTTCTATTCTACACCTGAAGGCTTTCTGCTCTCTCTGCCATCGTACCAAAGTAAAACAATATCTCCTTGGCAACTTGTGACCCGAGTGAGGAAAGAATAAGGCCTGGGGCAAATGAGCCCAGCTGCCTGCCAGGAGAGGGGGTCTCCAAACTTGCTCCTTCCTGCTCTCAGTTCTGGTGTTACATTCTCTCCGTAACTATGTGGATTTATTTAGCTCCAATGTTATCATCTCTATTAAACCACATGTAAGAGACAATTCTCTGCTTTTATTTATAACCTGGAGGAATTATTTTTGAGTTAAGGCTTTAAGAATTCAGATCTATCAGGAAAGAACAGCTTGTGTAATGAACTTCCTGTTTTCATCATATTTGGACACCAAGCCTCCTTGTTGCCTGTTATTATTACCCAGTTAATATGAACTGCTTGGAGTTTATTTTTAGCCGCCTTGACTCTATTGTAAGGACTGCATAACTGCTTTCAAAATGGGAAAATGTAATTACGGGATCTAACACTAAGTTGGGGATATTCTTAGGTCCTTTCACAAGGCAATGGCTTAAAAAATGAAAATAGACCATTTTAAATGGCTAAAGAAAACACAGTTATTTGATCCAAAATAGCCCATTGATCCTTTTACAAACTAAACACTTACTTCACAGAATAAAGTCTCGTTTTTGTGTAAGTGACCTAAACACGTGAATTTGCTTCCAAGTTCAGAGTAGGGGGAGGAAAGTGAGGAAGAGAATTGGTGGAAAGGAGAGGCAGGAAGGGTACAAGGATCATCTGCCAAAAGAGCAAAAGATTAAACTGTGCAGAAACTACCAAAACACCTCTCAGGGGAGCAGGACTCGGGGAGGTGAGGGTTGGGGAAGGTGAAGCTCACTTAACGCAGTGAGTCAGCTTACTATGTGCACAAAGTGCCTGATGCACGGTGTCCTGGGCGTGAAGGGAGTCAGCACTCAGTGGGCACATGGAATTACTCCTTCACATACGGTGGCTTTGAGGTAGTCACACAGGCACCGACGCAATGCCTAAGTCCTCCTTATCCCATGATTCACTCAGTCAGTGACACGCAGTGTGCACTCATGATATGCCGGACCTCGGGAGTGAAGTGGGAAACAAGTGTAACAAGTGCATTGGTAGAAAGAAGTTCAGGGGATTCTATAAGCACAAAAAAGGGGGTACACTTAACCCAACCTGGGTGAGAAGGGGAAAGCTTCCTGGAGGAGGTGATGTTTTAAGCTGCCTGGAGTACAAGCTGAGCTTATCCTGAAAAACGGTATTGGAAGCTGGGGAAATAGCAGGGTCAGTGACTGAGATGTGAAAAGGCCTGTGGAAACCAGGTAACCCTACTGAACTGTGGGGGTGGGGGAGAAAGGGGAAGGTGTAAGGATAGATCAATAAAAGCAGACTGCACTGTTAGGTTGGGGTTCTGCAAAGCACAGTAAAACATTTTAGCTTTACCCTGAGAATAATGGGGACTAGTTACTATAAAGTTCTGCAATATTTAAAAAATAAAATATCACTGCGATTCCATTGACTTATGAATGGATAAATAAAATGTGGCATATAGGAGATGCTGACACAGGCTGCAACATGGTGAACCAGAAGACACGCTCAGTGAAATACCCAGACACAAAGGGACAAGTTCTATCTATTTCCACTAACAGGAAGTGCCCTCAAATAGAGAGACAGAAAGTAGAATGGTGGTTGCCAGGGCTCTGGGTGAAGGGGTCTGGAGAGCTAGTGTTTAAGGGACACAGTTTCGGTTTAGAAGATGACAATAGTCATGGAGATGGTCACACAGCAGCGATGAGGTATCTAAAGCTATATACTTAAAAATGGTTAAAATAGCAAATTCATGTTATATCATTTTTAACCACAATCTTCACAATTTCCAATAAAATAGAAATGTCACTGCAATAACCAGATTGATATATAATATTTATATGTAATTACATATACTTTAATAATTAGTTTAATATAGAATGTATACTGAGCTAGTCACTGTACACCATAGTTATAATTTTCTACATAGATATGCAATTATAGATAGGCATATATATAAGTATGTGAGTATATATACATATATGCAAGTATATGTATGCATACATATATGTATATAGAGAGAGCAAGTGAAAGAACAGAAGAGGCAAGGAGACCAGTGGGAAGCTGTTGCGATGATCCCATCAGAGATCAGAGATAAAGGTGAACTGAAACAAAATTATTCAATCAACAAGTATTTTTCTGAGTTCTTGTTATATACAAAATCTCGTGCCTGAAGGGAACACAAAGAGGATAAACCAGGTACCTTTTCTCTACAAGTTTTCAGTATGATTTTGAGGAGATTTCAGAAATATCTTAAAAGTCAATACAAGAAGGCCTCCCCGGTGGCGCAGCGGTTGAGCGCTGGGTTGCGAAGCTGCCCGCAGCCTCTACAGCACTGGTTAAATCCCCGGCTGCTGGGTGAGGGTCCCACACGGCACGCAGACCTCTCCTGCCACCCACTGCTCCCCTCAGCAGTGTATTTCGTCAGTCTGCCTGTTCTGTTCTCCGCTCTGGCTCTGGTGAATTCTCTCACCCTCCTGCGCTTCTGACTGTACCCAGTGCTTGTATAAATAAATAAATCTTTTAAAAAAAAAAAGTCAATACAAGAAAGAATACTCATGATGATTTGTTGGTACATGGAGTATTTTTGTCCCTAGGAAAAAATGTAAGAAACAAAAATAAATAAACACTAGCCTTCCCATTTCCTCTACAATATCATTAGCAACTCTCCAGTCAAATTCTTGTAGCAATAAGGAATCTACTACCTCAGAAGATAATCTGCCCTGCTGTAGAACATAAAAATTCTACTCCTAAAAAGTGTGTGTGCATGTGTGTGTTTGTGTGTGTGTAATCATACTCTACACCTCCTGTAACTTCTTTCCATCCAGACAAACACAAGAAAAATTCACTTGCTCACTTGTTATCCCTTTTTCAAGGTAGCACTTCCAGCATGGAAAGAGACACACCTACACTAGGATTTCTCATCTATATGCTAAACATCTCATTTCCTTCAACTGTTGCTTCTCCAACATAGTTGCTGTCCTTGCCACCTCCGTTATCCTCTTTAATATATCTTTAATTCAGTTATGAACCTTATGTCATAATTTCCTTAAATAGTAGAGCTGTAGATATTATAATAAATGAATCTCTTAAAAAAATCTACGAAGAACATTCTCATCTAATTTTGAATTTTAATGAATAGTTATCACGATGAGTAATTAATTTGGATATTTATAGAAAATGAAATGCATTTCTTCTTTTATGAAAATCTAACACTTTAGGAACAACAAATTCTGAAGAAAAAAATTTCTAATGAGATCATTAAAGTTGATAGCATTGCATCTTCCCTAAGCTATAACAGACACAGTAACTGAATGGACACCAAAATGCACACCCTTGTTGGACCCAGCTCTGCCATTTGATTTCTTAAACTCCTCTGACCTGAACAAGACTGCCAGTGAAGAGGTAGGGAGAAGGCATGAGTTTCCCAGTAGCTAAGACACAAAGAGAAATGTATGGCTTCTAACTGTGTTACAAGCAAAGGAAAACTAACATCCTCATTCCAAAAAGAATTGTCATGTAATTTTTTTAATAATAGATTTTAGGTCTCATAAGGCACAACATTCTCAGCAGTGTTTTTTGCAAAAATAAAAATGCAAAAACACTGTTCTGATACAAAATTCTTGCAGTGATTCTTACAAAGACTCAGAGGATAACATTACATTTTTAACATGGCGAGAGCATTTCTATCAGAAATGGAGGTAATCCAGCCCAGATATGTTGCTTTCTGATACTGTAACAAATCACAAGATCAGAGATTAGAGCTCTTAGAAGAGAAATGGAGAGATCGCCTGTCCATTAAATTGTCTCTCCAATATTATGTGTCTTAGGTGAGCTTTTGGCAAGTGCACAGTTACAAGTCACTTCAGGACTGAATTTGTTAGCAAGTGCCTGAAGTGCCAATAGTCTATGATGTTGATTATCCATATGCTTTAAACACCAGATGTGCAGGAAGTAAGGTTGACATTCTGTTGTGAAATTTTCAAGAACCTGACATGTATTCTTGCCATTCCATTTCTACACAAAGATAAGCTGCAGGGGTTCCTGCAAGTGACACCACTATTTTCCTCAAAGCAGAGTTTGAATTCACTTGCACCCTTAGTGCTATTTTGAGGACCCTGAGTTTTTCCCTATATTGCAGATGATTTGATCCCCGACCTTTCCTAGGGTAGGTGTGGCCAATAAACCATTTCAACTATTTTTTTTAATAAAATAAAAACAGTGAAACACCCTCCTTATGGCCCCAGTTGAATAGTACCTAGTACACCTGTCAGAATGAGTTTGCAGAAGGGGCTGACTTCTTGGTTAAGGTTATCAAATCTTATCAGCCTAAATGTTGGCGAGCATCTGCCAAAAGCAGCAATTTTAGCTCTGATAGAATTGATGCTAAGCTGTTCTTTCTAACAATAATTAGTCAGCAGGTTCAGCTGCTTCTTTTATAGTATTGTTTATTACAAAACATTACAAAAACATTGACAAAACTCAAAATAAGAGAAAGAAAAATCCACCCGAAATTCTGCCATCCTACAAACCAAACTGTTTACATTTTTTCATGCTCCCTTTCAGTCCTGTCCATATGCAGACAGAATTTTTACTGTTATAATCATAGCACAGATACAATATTGTAGTTAGGTTCATCTCAATAGGGGTTTAAAGCATTTTCCCAATTCACTCCATCATCTTCGTTTTAATACCAGAAAAACTTCACCCCACCATCCTCAGTGACCTCCCATGGGATTCTAAGTGGTGAGAAAGGCTTAAACAAAATCATCAGAATTCAAGAAAATGATATTTTTAAATTTAAGGAATGAGGTCCTGAGACTTAAACTTGTGTGATAGGGGATTCTCTCACTCTTTGTTCCCATAGCTGGAAACTTTTATGAAAATAGCTAATTTTCCCACCATCAGGCATGTTTTTATCATCTTAAAAAAGAACACTTGCAGGTATTTCCTCTTTACCTAGTTCGTTTTTTAGGCCTGCTTGGTATTTGGTACATAGGTATGTAGGGACATCTTTTTCTCCATCTGCTATAAGGTTTCTGTAACTTGAAATTTTTTAAGTATGGACACTAGATGATGGGTCCATATGAACATGAAGTGACAGACTCATCTGTCTGTCAAAATGTTGGGTACCTGGAGACTTTTTTTTTTTTTTTGCATTTTAATTTGTAGTGCTTTAGTCACTGGCTTCCATACAAACCAGAGATCAGACTCTATTTCTGGAGGGGGACTGGTGAAAAATACAGAGCTGAGCTGAGGACTCCCCTTTGTAAAGGTGAATTTTGAGGGCTGGCTATGAGATCTGATGTTTGTCACATCGTACCTCACAAAATGGCAAAGGTCTTTCTAATGACACACACTGATTGTTATGGACCGTAGATTTTTATTAAAGACCTGTAAGTACACAGAAGGTAATATGGGAGGAGGTGGTCTATAACAGCCTAGTGAAATGTCTTTCTTTGAGCTAGGTAGGCCTAAAATGTAAATCACCTGCTCCAGTAATCCTGCCAAGCATCACAGAATCAAAATTTTCCTGTGTTTTGATGAGTCAGCTGAGTCTTGGTTCTCTGCACACAATGCTAGAACCCCAAGGGGCCGCAGTCACGAAAAGGGAGGATATCTGGGAGTGATAGTATTTAAGCTGTATGTATCATTTTTTTTTTAATTAGAATGCTTTCAACTGGGAAAGTTTTCACTTTTAACTCTATCTTCTATATTATATGAGTTTTCATAAGTATGGATGCATGTAGTAATTGATTTTTTGTTGTGTGTGTGTGTGTTTTTTTAAGAGTGGGTTATACCCATATGTGGTCCTTTCAAAGAAATTATCCCATCTGTGGCTCAATCAGTGTCCTGGCACTTGACCAAACAGATCACTAGACCCTCCTCTGCAGAGGAAACAAAGAAGAGAGAAGACAGGATAGAATCTTTTCCTTTCTCTCTACATTAGGCAATAAAGGAGAAAGGCTTTTCAGGAACAAAGAACACAAATAGCAAAGGGGGTAGAGGCAGCATCGAAACATAGTCTGGTGTGTGCAAACACTTTGGGATCTACCACCCAACCCTTATTTCGAACCAGGGGCAATTCTGCCCCCTTCCTCCTAGCAAAGTCTGGAGTTAGTTTTGGTTGTCATAACTGGGAGAAGGGTGTATCACTGATATCAAGTGGGTAGAGATGAGGGATACCGCTAAGTATCTTAAAATGGTACAGCACAGCCCCGCCACAACAAAGAATTATCCAGCCCCAAATGTCAATAGCACCAATTGACCTATTATATGGACAAATACTGACCTATAATGAAATTATACCTATTGCAGTATGAGGTGTGAGCAGCAGGTAGGAAATAAACCTGACAGGCTCATAAAAACCAGATGATGGGAGGCCTTGAATTCTATACTAAGGAACTTGGGACTTCTTGGTTTTTTACTATGAGTGATGGAGAGCCATGGAAAGGAAATTATCCAATTAAATGTGAATTTTAATCACTCGGAAGTGTAAATGGGAAGAGGTCACAACTAGAAGCAGAGAGAGCCCTTTTGATACTTTTATAAAAGCCCTGAAAGAAACATGAGGGCCTGGGCAAGAGTAGTGCCAGAAGAGGGCCAGGGAGAGAACAGATCCAACACACATTTAGGCTGTAGAAGCATATGTTGGGAATTGGGTGTATGTGAGGAGAGCATGGAGGATTCCAGAATAAAGCATAGGTTTCTCTTTCAGTTCATTAAGTAGATGATGGTTAGATACAGAAAGAGAAAATTATCTATATAAAAGTTCTACAGAGGTGTCAATTATTCTTTTCAGGAGATAAAATAGATAATAGATGCACTAATTCAACAAATATTTTAATAGCCATTAGCTCTAGAAAATGGTTTATAGCTAAAGTTGGTTAGCTTCTTATGCAAGCAAGTTATTAGAATGAGACTTAGTCTTTCAATTTAAAAAGAAATTTGATGTTATTTGAGGAAGTCTCTAAGAGTCTTAATGGTTCTGTAATTTCAGGAGATGGAGGGTTTCCCTTTTTGAACCTAGAGTCAAGGACATTTAGAGTTTATCTTGAGGGAGCCATACCTATGGAGTTAATTAAGGTAAATAGGTTGGCAGGGACTTCAGCCAACTACTCAAGCAAGATCAAAATAATTCTGGCAGCAGAAATTTTCTTCTGGAGCTCTTTTCAGCCTTGAGAGACTGAATTTTTTTTTTTTTTTTTTTTTAGAGTTAATGAAAATAATGGATTCTGGCTATGGAAAATACTGGAGATGACAAAATGCAGGGGGACAGAGTAGAAATTGATGCTATGTTTAATAATCAATCCACACCCATGATTTTGAATTTCCAAGAAGATAAAAGTCCCTAAATCTGAATTGTTGTTGTCTTTGTAGTCAAGCCCCAAAAACATTACAGAATTTTTTATGTAATTTAATTTTTGAAAAGATATGTTGTTTTTTAAAAGAACTATAACAACAAATATTTGGATGACTTGATCTCAGTTACATTTGAGAGAATATCTTGATAATAAGGCCTGGACTTCTCTTCTTAGTGACCTCCTTTATGAAGCAAGAGATAAAGGAACTCGTTCTTGAGTAGTCCAGTGACACAATGGTGTGACCATGAATTCTTAATATTATAAATAGTTATTCATGAAGACTTCCAGAATAAAATATGTGCCATAAATTCTTTGTATATCACAAATTTATTTGTTTGCTTTAGTTTAATCTTATCCCTGAAATCTCACTGATTGAGTAATATATAGGGACAGATGCAAGGACAATTCTGAAAGTTCAAACTAAGTTTAAGAGGAAAATATTTATTTTCAACTAGTCTAAAATATCCAAGTCAAGGTTGAAGATAAGCTCTGAAGAGCTACCTCTTCAATCATCAATAATGCTGCCTCTAGTTGGAAATGTAAGTAAAGTCCACAGATTTATCCCACAGCCTGCCATTTACCATTATAGGACTATGATTATAAATGAGTTTGACCAGATATTTTCCTCTTTGATTCAGACAGTTATTCCTGGAGAAGTGCCTTAAAAGGAAGAATCTGACAATTGCAGGTTTCTGATGGATGTAGCTCTAGTGGAACCGCTGCCAATCCTGGCATTCAAGTCCCCTAAAATTATGTCAGCTAATGAATACTTAGAAAACATAAAGTTCAGAAGACTGTCAAATTACTGTACTATTTGAAGTATCAGTATGCACATTGTAGGAAAAATATATATGTTAAATTCCAGATCAGCCTTGCCAGAAACTGCATTCATCTATAAATTCCATAGCATCTATAAAGTTAATTTTTATTCATTAAGTGCCACCTATGCGCTGGCCATAGTGTGAAAAGTTTTCACCACAATCTATCTCCATTCATCCACAAACAGTCCTTTGAGGTGGTTGTAATCTCCCGTTTGGGAATGAAGAGCTAATGCCCAACATCATCTTTC
Organism: Talpa occidentalis; assembly: GCF_014898055.3. Lineage (NCBI taxonomy): Eukaryota > Metazoa > Chordata > Mammalia > Eulipotyphla > Talpidae > Talpa > Talpa occidentalis. The sequence goes on from NW_023605083.1 coordinate 54,869,538, forward strand.
TAACAAATGGTGTAATCAGTTTGGTCCTTTCTTTTATTTTTTTGGAACCAGGATTTACTCCAGGTTCTGCTAATAAATCTACCCTTTCAGTATCACACTGTCTTACTTCCTAAAAGTATTGTTTCAGGAGAAGAAGCCCACTGTCCATCTGATTTCATCATTTTCCTTCCCAGTTTAGGTCCTATTGAAAATTCACTATCCGTCTGTCTCCTTTCCCCATAGCCAATCAGTTATCAACTCCTATCTTACCCGCAAAACCCTTGCTATTCAATGTGGTACCACCTGGAATTTTGTTATAAACACATCATCTCAGACCCACTGAACCAGAATCTGCATTTCTACAAGACACCCAAGTGATTCACACATACAAAAAAGTTTGAAAAACACATCTCTAGTCTAAGAGACTGTCTCCTCTTCCCTCCTGCTACCACTATTACACACACATCAGGCTGTCAAGGTTTCTGACTGGGAGTATTTCAGCAATTCCCTAACTAATCTTTCCCACTTTTAGTTTCTCCCCAATCCTTCACCACCCAATTCCTATTCATAAATCACTGATACATAGATTTTTCTAGAGCAAAGATTGAGTCACTGGCCTCAGTCCCCTGACTCAAAACTTCCACTTGCTCCTCTGGGCCTCTAGAAAAAAATAATAATTGTTAATAAATACATACTTTGTGTCACATGTTTTATAAGCCTTCAGCATGAACTTAATTTATTCCTTACACCAACCCTATGAAGATGGTACTATTAGTATCCCCATTTTAAAGATGAAAAAAATGATAGCGAGCACGGTTGCCCAAGACCATGTAGCTAGTAAATGGTAGAACCAGGATTAAGCCTCCAGCAAACTCCTCAGCTTGGCCTCAAATGTCCTCCGCATTTACATGAAAAAGAAATGGAGGGTCTTTGTCCAAGCAGTTTTTGCCAGGAACTTTGCTAGGAATTTCTACTCAATTATACCACTTAAACATCACAACAACCCTGCAGCAAGGTTTTGATGTTATTCCAATTTTTACAGATGAAAATAGGATTTGAAGAAAATTGAATCAAAGTTCAGTTAAAGCCAAGCGAATGTACTTTCTACTATATAGTGCTATCTAGAAAGTGTTTCCTGCATCTCTGAATGCCTAATTTTACTAACTTTTAAGGCCAGTACAAATCTTAGGCACAAATTTTTCCCTTTTCCTCCAATTTTAAAGTACTCTTTCCCTTCCCTGAAATCTGCACAGCTCCTTACCAGCAGTTTTCCTTTGGCATTACTTTATATTTGTATGTTTAATTTTATGTATGAATAAATATGTGCATGCATGAACATTTCTGAATACTGGACTCTACTTGCTTTCAGTAACTAGATTATCATTCCTAAATTTTTAGAAAGATTCATCTAGGGCCACAAATGAGAGTCATGATATTAAAAAAATTAATATGAATTCTCAAACAGAAAAAAATGCAAGTGTGATAAGTAAGAGTTGACAATTGAGAACTAAGCATTGAAAAAAGTCTGTCCTTGATAAGACAAACTCTAAGAAACAGACAAAAGTGAACATTTACTATTTAATTTCTTCCCATAAAATCTAGCAAAACCCTATTATGAGTTATTTTCATACAAGATGTTCTCTGGATTTTCTACCAGCTCGTGGGTTATTTCTGTCACTTTGCTTACATCTTTCATTCTATTTATTTTTTTCTGACTGCCATTATCTATTATAAACAATCCCTTCAGAAGGCTCCATTTTGATAATAGTTCCAAAATTACCTCAATATAATTCCAATCACTCCTTACTACCTGGTTTTTAGCACTCCCACAAATAGCCCACTGTAAGTGAAATGGAATATGCAGGGAAAGGGAAGAAGTCTTGGCTTGAATATTCTTTTAAGGATTACTATTGCAACAGTTCCCATAACACTAAAACCCATTAGCAAGTAAGTTTAAAAGTTAACTTGTCCATTATTTTTCCTAGAACATCACATACTATATTGTCAATCAAATAATAAAATCTACATATTTACTATTTATTATTATTTACTATTATTATTGATCCTCAGTAAAAAGCTTTACTTTCTATAGCTGAACATAGTTCAGTATTCAATCGGTATCGTCATATTTGCAGCAACAAAGAAAACTTTCATTTCCTCTTTTATGAATACAGACTCCCACATCTAAATAAAGGTCAGTGGTAATTATTCCAGTAATTCTTTTTTTTTTTTTTTAGTACTTCAAAAATCAGCTCTGAAGTGTATTTCCAGAAGTGTTTTAAGCTTCACTTTAGAGAGGGAACATTGGATGTAGCTTTTGACCCAAATCTTATCAAGATAGAGCATTTCACACCAGTCCTAGAAAAATACCTTGCAGGACCAACTTCAAGGTGTTTAAGTCAAAGGAATCCCCAAAAGCAAGAAACAAATCTCAGACATATTACTTTTTTTCTATTATCTTCGAAAGAGAATTGGAACTAAGTGGAGGTGTCATTATACACACAGTGCTACAAACTCACAGGGGTCCTGGCGTTTATATAATTTCGCAGAACTGAATATGCATTACATGAGGAACACAGCTTACTCTTTTCTTCACCGTGTAAAAGCTTTTTTTACGCTGCGTAGATTTTCCAGCACCTGGCACAGTAACTCCCATTTAATATGTACCTAAAAATACTTGTTGACTGAATTAATAAACTCCCCTAATGTCACAGATGAGGACATTAGAAGCCAGGCAGTCAAATGACCTCGCCAAGCCAGACAATGATTTTGAAGCTGTTGCAGGTCTAGAACTCCAGTCTATAATCCCTCATTTGGTACCATTTCCACTGATTTCCACATAAGCAAATGCAGATGTTGGAGTGGGAAGAGAAGTGAATGAAAAGCAAAAATAAAATAGTAGCCTGGAGACTATTTTCAAACACTTCATCAGGAGCCAAAAATAAAGTTGTATAGAAGATTGAAAGAGAATATATCTCCCCATTTTTTAATTGAAACTCTTCCAAGAATAAACAAACAAACAAAAACTCCACCTATCTCATTGATTGCAAAACAAAAATTACAGGTTTTTTTTTTTAAATCAGTTTTTAATAATAGAAAATTAGCCCATATAAGGAAAACAAGGAAACCCACAAAACATATCAGGTTAGCTACAAACTGAAAACTAGGACAAATATGTTTTAAGAAATACTTTGGAAAGGACTCCAAAGGCAATAAAACACTCTTTATAACACATTTTCTTTAAAAAAAAAAAAAAGTGAGTTGAATCTGAATGGTGATTTAACAATCAGGGTCTAAAAAAGTTATACTCAGGGAAAAGATCAGATAGCAAATTGGGTCAATGAATCATCTTCAACTTCATGGGGAAAAATTGCTAGGGGGAGATTCTTTTGAAGCATACAAATCAGGCCTAGTATGTCAAAACAATAGTGTATGCCCAAGAGGAAGCAGGAAAGAAACAGAGAAGTTTCAGTGTACGTAATGTACATATTTATGCATTTGAGGGGGAAAAAAAATACTCTCAAGTCTATATCATGACACCACTCTGACCCAAGGAAAAGACAGAAATTCCTTGAAAGACACTGCCCAGCATGATGTTGCAGCCAAAAATTCTATTAAAGTGTTGTTACACAGCATCAAGTAGAGAAAAAAAGGCAGAAAACATTGCCTATTTCTAATTAAAACTGTAGATTATCCATGCTGAAAGAAGGCATACACTTCCAACAACTCATGTTAAGAATAACAGAATAGAACTAGGAACTAAAAATTGTCAATGGAACTAATACTTTTGAGCTTAACCTGGGAATTTACACAATCCCACCAGGCAAGTCTGTCCCAGGGCATGAATGTGGCTACTATTTTACAAAGTATGTAATCTTGTGCCAAGCATTGTGCTAATCACTTTATAGCCACCATCTTATTTATAGTTCAAGATAATATGAATATATAGGTATTATTATCTTCACTTTACAAATAAGTAGACGGAGGTCTAGATATGTTAAATAATTTATCCTATACCATACAGTAAATGAAAGCTTGGCTATGAACTAAGGCCAGTGGAACTTCTCTATCAAGATGTTAACCATGTTACTCTGCCTCCTCCACCCTCATTCCTGCCCACTCATTTTATTGTTGTCTCCACCCTACCCCACCCCACTTTGGATGTGGCTGAATTGGCTTGCCCATAGAGTAAATGGTCAGTAGGTGTTTGGTAAACTGGATAAATATACTGTATGTTGTAGTAATACAGCAAATTTCTGACAGGAACACAGTGAGTGGATTATGTTTGGGTACACAAAGCCTGTGTGTTACAGTTGAGATCTAAAGACTACAAGACAAAGATTAGGCTTCTCTATGATGAGTACATGGGTTCTAAGAGAAATGGCCATTACCACAGTAGGTACAGAAAGGATCCATGGGTCACCAAAAAATCAGCACATTAGTCAGACTTTTAGATCGCAACCATAAGACCAACCCTCGCTAATAACTGAGAAAAATGAATTCATTGAAAGCTACTGAGTAATTCACAGAATCAATACAAAGACTATAGAACTAGGTTGAAAATATGAACAGAAACCAGGAAAATGTAGGTAGCCAGAACCACTGCCAAGGGCACATGGCGGGAAGAATGAGGTTAGGGGCTATGCCCTCATTACTGATCACTACTGGATGGCATGGCTGGACTGCCACCACCTGCCACTTAGGGAGCTGTGGCACCACCATTGCACGCTGAATGCCACAAATAAATTTTAAGCTATCCCTGCTTCTTCAGGTAACTCACTACAGATTCAAATTCTTAGGCAGAAGTCTCTAAGCTGAAGTTAGCAAACCTACACCCATGCACATATTTACTAGAAAATTATCATCTGAGAACTGTATTAGAAGAGGATCTCCAAAATCTAGTAAGGGGGAGCTGTGTTTTAATGTTAACCCTGGTTAGCAAGTGGGATGCATTCTGGACGAGGGAGCATGGGCTGAATCAGCACCATAGAGGGATCTGTCCCGCATCATAAATTGGCACTATGATTCCATTCCCTTCCAAGTCCCTGAAGTTATGACATGTTTACAGCCATAATATTTTACCACACCTATTCAGAGATTATTGATTACTTTCTCCTTGGCTGCAGCCATGCTTCTGGTGCCCTTCATAATAACAATATGATCGTTACAGCTACTGAGTGTTCACTGAGTGCCAAGAGGTGTGCTAGAGACTTCCCATGAACTGTCCTCCCAAGAGCCCCAGGAAATAGGTGATTATACTCATTCTATGGCTAAGAAGGAGAGGTTACTTAACTTGCCCCAGGACACACAGCAAGTAGGCAGCAGTGTCAAGACTGGAAACAAGAAGTCTGGCTGCAGAGCTCATCCTCTTCACCTTTTTGAGGGCATTTCTAGCAAACCCTACTGCACCGCTGCTTTTGATCGCTTTTTCCTTAATCAGGTCAGCAGCCGTAGAAAACTTATGTGTAATAGCTGATGAGTTTGATACATGCATACCTGTAATCTAACCACCATGAAATTCTCGAACATTACCATTAACCCAGAGACCCTGCTGGCTCTTTCCCTGTCGATTCCAGGCCCACATCTCCAGAGGCAACTGTTGTTCTGATTTTTTTCACCATAAATTCTTTTTGCTTATTCAAAAATTAATATAAAATAAAATAGTTATTCTTTTGTATACTTCTTTTACTCAGTGTAGTTTGGGGAGTTTTTTTTATTCTTTTCATATTGTTGTGTATATGAGTAGTTTGCCATTTATATAGCTGAGTAGTATTTCTCAGTATTTGAATATACCACAGTATTTTCAGCCATTCTCTTGTAGATAGGCAACTAGGTTGTTTTGCTTTATTTATTATGAATAACGCTGCTATGAACATTCTTGTATAAGTATTTTTGTAGGCACATTTTTTCATTTTTCTTGGGTAAATGCATAGGAGTGGAAATGCTGGATCATAAGGAAGTTATATGCTTAACTATGTACAAAATTCCCACAAAATATTCCAAAGTGGTCAAACCACTTAACATATCAACAAGCAAAGAGTGCTCTGGTTGTCCCACATCCTCTCCAACATTTGGTGGTACCACACATTTTTTACTTTATCCACTCTCGTGGGTATTAAATGTTAGCTCATTGTGGTTTTAAATTACATTTTCCTAATGACTAATGATGTTGAGCACACTTTTTTAATGGCCTCATTATTAGCCATTTGTCTATCTTCTTTTCTGAAATATTAGTTCAAATATTTTCCTCATTTTTATTAGGTTTCTTTCTTTTTATTATTATGGTATCTTATAAGATACAAGTTGTAAGAAACACTTTCAAGTCCAAAACACAAAATACATAAACTTGGCTGTCCCAGATAATAACTTTTAGCCATTAAATTAGTTCCTAGATTAGTGAAAAGTTTCATTTCCTTTTTGAAAAAAAAAAAAACAATTTTTCACCAAATTCTTTTCAGAACAAACAAATTAAAACCACCTCTTTCTCATCTTGAGGTTGTATATATAGAGAAATACACAGTAGGTAGAAGCAAACATTAAATATATATATATATATATATTTGTGTGTGTGTATATATATAGTATAATGACATATTAGAATGTGTAGATGGTGTGACTGATTCACTTGGATAATGACATTTGACAGAACAATCCCCTCAAACCATCTTGAATGGAAACTGCTTTCAGCTCAAGGACATAGTGGCTATAAGAAAACATCACAACCCCTAGATGCTCCCCTAAAGTGCTAACCTGAGTGCTTCCTATACTGGTGCTTTGGTAGCGAGCGTCTCCTGAAGGCCCTTCTGAATAGTCTGCATTTTGCCCAGGTCATGAGAAGCATCCATGATGTCAGAGGTACAGTAAGTTGAAGCGAAGTATCAGGGCTACAAAAACAGCTGCTATGGAACTGAATGCTATAAGAAAGCCACAGGTTGTAGCATAAGAATTCTATAGTGATAAGAAAGGTGGATCCCAAAGCTCCCTGTGAACGGACATAAATGACTTGAGTGACAGGTGGAACTGTCCACACTGTGTGGCTGTAATACTCGGGTAAGGACATGAGTCAACTGCACTTTTACTGACATGATCTATATCCCTGACTTGGCAAATTCCTGAAGGGCAAAATTAGTCTTATCCTTAAGGTCTCATATACATATTTTATAGAATTAACCTAAAGATACTGCAGGAGGCTTATAAGAAGTATCCAAAGCAGGGACTTATGTGACAATAAGTCATAGAAGTATATCATGTCACTCAAAAAGTCAATGATTCCTCAGTCTCAGTATTCATTCATCCCAGATGTTGTTCAATGGGTACTGGAAGTTACCCAAGGAGTACAGCTACCAAACAGCCTCACAAGATAGTCACTCATCAAAATATGCCTGGAAGGAGTATTTACTTGCCACTCTACCAAAATCAAAGTTATAACTGTCCTGGCTGTGAATTTTCATAAGGATTTATGATCTGTGTTCAGGAAGACCAGTAGTAGTGATGATGATAACTACCATTTTTTGAGTACCTATCAGGTGAGGACCTTATGCTATGAACCGCACATACGTTAGTTCATTTAATTCTTTTTTTTAAAGATTATTTATTTATTTATACAAGCACTGAGGTACAGCCAGAAGCGTGGGAGGGTGAGGATTCACCAGAGCCAGAGCGGGGAACAGAACAGGCAGACTGACTGAAATACACTGCTAAGGGGAGCAGCGGGAGCAGCAGGAGAGGTCCATCGCGCCATGTGGGACCCTCACTGGCAGCCGGGGATCGAACTGGCACTGCAGAGGCTGCGGGCAGCTTCACAACCCAGTGCTCAACCGCTGTGCCACCAGGGGAGACCCAGTTCATTTAATTCTTACAGCAGCCCTATGTGGATAATAATGCTTGTAGCAACTTCTACAAGATCACATAGTTAGAAAGTAGTAGCATGAGAAGCTCAACCCAGATCCTGCTGGTTCCCATGGTTGTGTTCTTTGCTTTAAACTACATTACTACTTCTGCTGAAAACTGGCACAAGTTGTGTATGATGGGCATGCTGAAGTCACAGTTGTCTTGACAGAAAAGGTAAATGCCATTATTTTCCTTATTAAAGAGAATCAAGATAGCCCCTGCAGGAAATGTGGAAACTAACAAATCCTCTGTCATGAGTCTTGGCATACTCAAAAAAACATCACCTTGGGCTTAAGGAAAGCTTTAGTTTTGTGGCAGGAGAAACACCAGGTTCCAGCTCCATCTTACACCAGCCAGGTCATGGGCACAAAACGTGAGGGTGAGGGTAGCTTTTCTGCCTTCCCCTTTGAGAACTGTTACCCATACAAGGTGAAGTTGTTCAGAATTCCGGGCACAGAGGCAGCAAATGGGATGCCACACAGCCAAGGAGCAGGAAAACATTGGCAGACATTTAAAGCAAGTGAAAGATGTCTGGAGCAGAGGTAGGAAGAAGTTAAAGTAGCTTGAGTATCTAGTGAAAAGTGGCCCTATGATAGCTCTTGACTCACTCTTCAGACACAGTTTAAGGAGGGGGGCATTTTCTTTAGAATGTGGCCTCATAAATAAGGACATCTATAGACAAAGTCCAAGCTTTTGAGTCAGATAGGGAACCTGACCTGACAAACCAAGGTTTTATCCACAGAGGTGCCCAATAGGTCATCATGAAAGGTGAATTTTTCGGTTAGGAATACTCTGAAATGCAGAACATCCCTTCCTAAACCGAGACCTAAGAGATAGGAAGGATCAGAGGCTAGCTGTCCCTTTGTACCGTTATAAAAGTGGACTGTCAGCAGCAGCGCGCACGAACGCGCGTGTGCACACACACACACTCACAGCAGTAGAGACAGACATATCACTAGCATCGTCTCTACCCTGGGGGTAAGTATACCAATTCAGAAAAGTGTTAAGGGTTTCAGTACCAGTTCTGTGTGAAGGGCTCTCCAGAGGCTCCTTGGAATTCAGCCAAGAAAACTGAGTCATTCCATTCCATCTCCTGGGCAAGAAGCCAGAACGATCACTGACCCCCCACCTCATGCTGATGTCTATGGACATCACCGATGGTATTCCCATCTGTCGTCACAGTGGGATAAAGGATAACCAACAATTACAATGCACTTGAAAATACAAAATATCTAACAAAACCTTCACCTTTTTCTGGAATCACTTTCTATTTAGTTTCAACAACCAAAGATAAATGGATAAATAAAAACCTTTTTCTAACCAGGTGTAATAATAATATTCTGCCTATTACTAAGGCAATTCTGAGTTTCCTGTCTGAGGCCACTAAAATTGCCCATGCAGGTGACAGCATGGATGTGATCATTTTATGTGGCCCCTATTGGTGACTATTGAAACTATAGGGAAATTACTTCACTGCTACCTCAGGGTATTCAACATCCCCTGGAGATTTGCTGAAAAGAGACTTCTCAGAAAATTAAAGCCTGATCTTTAAATTATTTGTAAAAACTTAAGGGACAAAAGTCTGGGAATAAATTAAATACTTTTTAAAACATTTTTAACAATTTCTCATTTCACATCTACAAATGATTGATCACTTTTGAATGTGCAATAATTTTCCAATCTTCCACAACTGTAACTCTCACACTGAAAACTGGAATTTTATTACAGAATGTGACAATTGAGTTTCTTTTAGATAATAAGTTAATGGGCATCCGTTTTGTATAAATCAGACATTTAAATATTTATATGCAAAATCAGAATTGTTTAAAATTTTGAAAAAAAAAATAGTCTTAGTCAGAATACACACCATAGTTTAGAGAATATTCCTGAATCATTTCCTGTGACTCACTGACTTGGTATCATATTTGTTCAACATACAGAGACACTGATCTTTTGGTTGGGTCAATTTTATATTTTCCAGATTTAGTCAGATTTCCGCAAATTGATCCTATAATTGCTTATCCCATCTCTTTCCATTCAGAAAGAAAGACAGGGGGAGGGGAAGTTGGAACTCCAACAGATCCATGAGTAAGTTGTTTGGAATTAAAGTATTTATTTGTAAAATAGTGTGGGTGGGGGAAAGAGGAACTCCATAAAATTCTTTTCAGTACTACTCCTTGAAATAGTTTTGATTTTCCTGACTCATCACTCACCTGTCATCCTTATTTGTCTCCTTATTACTACTCAAAAATTTTCTCATTCACCTCTTCTTAATTCCCTGTTGCATTCCCTTTAGTGGCCTTTCAAAACTTTCTCTTCCTCTATGTTCCTAAAATCCCCAATCACAAGACTAGAAGTAGCCTGCTCCTTTTCTAAGAAAATAGAAACTATCTGAGGTATTTTTCTTATTAAATTCCTTTCTCTTCCCCTCTGAATTCCTCTGTATTGTAAATTGTATTCTTCCTTTCAAACATGGGCCCCAGGATGAAATGTCTCCTTCTGGTAACATGAGCTTCTCTCCCTTTCCACTTGGTCACAAGCCCTCCTATCTGCTTACTTCTTTGCTCCTTCAATTCTCTTCCTTAATTTTTTTCAATCTCTCCTGACCAGTCATCTCTTCAGCCTACTTGGGAAGATCCTGTCTTTAAAGAGAAACAAACAAAAATCTCTTGACCTGTCCCCTCCCCGAAGTTTTCTCCTCTTATCATCCCTTGGTCTATTCTTTTCTGACAATTCTTCACTAGCCCTTTCCTCACAAATTCCTTCTAGAATCAAAAACTGGCCTCCTCCATGCCAAATCCACCTTATTCCCTCAAACTTTCTTGACACTGTGGGTGAAACTTGTGTCTCCTGAGACCCTCCTTCTCCTTGGCTTTGTGACTCTTTACTGTCCTGCTTCTCCTAAGAATGTCTAGGCCATGCCTCCTCTTGTTCTTCCTTCTGTCCTATACCACCAAGTATTCCCTATCATTTTACCCTTGGTCCTCCTTTTTATACTGCTTGATTGTATCCTTGAATAATCCAGTTCTTTGGGGGGCTCCCTTCACATTGGGATCTCCAGTCAAAAAGTCCTCTCCAAGTGCTCCACAGATAGCTACCTCCTGACAGATAACTTCATCTATAATACTAGGTCATCCTCAAAGGCACAAGCCGTGTTTTATTCATTCTATACTTCAGTCCCCCATTTCCACAATCCAGTGCCTGGGGCAGGGGAATAGGAACACAACAAAAATTATTTAAGCTGAAGTAAACAGTATTTCCAACTAGCACCTGAAACTCAACAGAAATAAAACTAAACAGCTGCCTGGCCCTCCCCAACCCAAAACAGTTCAGCCTCCTAACTTCCCTATTTCTCCTTACGATAATACCAGCTTCTAACCTCCAAGTCTTAAAATCTCAGCTCCAACTCTGAGGTGCTCTTTTTCCTTGTCTCCTTTATTTATTAAATTATCAGATGTTATAGACTCTTGTTATGTTTTCACATCTGTCCATTCATTTACCTACTCTGTCATGTCCTCATTTCACAGCCTTAAGTACCTCCCTCATATCTTATTGTAATAGTTTCCCAAACCAGTTTCTCCATCTTTCTTATATACTACTTCTAGATTAATTTTCATTTAATACACTTGTAATAATATTACTCAGCATCTCAAAAATAGTTAATATTTATCCTTTGTCTGGCAATTTATAAACATTAGCATCCAAAGGTCTTCATAATATGACCCCCAAAATGTCTATATGCTTGGAAGGGATAGAAATCTACCCAAGAGACCTCAAGAAAAGTGAAACATTTTAAAGTGCAGTCACTGATCAACTGATGGCTCTCAGAAAACAAGAAAGCTCTAAAACTCAATAACTCTCTCTTTCTATCAGTGTCTCTGCTTCTCTTTTCGGTTTCCCTTCTCTCTATTGCCTTGCTTCCTCTGGTTATTCAGTTTCCATTCCCTTATAGAATCAGCTAGTACAGCATAAAATGACCACTCCCAAATACCTTCTAAACCTTGGCAACTCTCAACACTTGCTGACAGTTTCTGTCCCCACTATTATTTGATCCAGTTTCCTTATTTCCCAGTTCCAAATCCTACCAAGTCCCAATGACATAGTCTATCTTTCATGCTGGATCACAGAACGCCGCAGAACAGCCTACAGATCGTCCGTACTTGGCTCACATGTCCATCCTATTCCATTCACCTGGGATCCATCACATAGGGGTAGGCAGAATAACAGGTTCAGAGAATGGAATGTTGGAAGCAGGGCTTTAGAAGGAATCCTTTAGAAGAGCGGGAAAGGATCAATATCTCTAAGGTATTACCTTTTCCTGCCTTATCCTCTTACATGTATACCACAATTACATCAACTAGGAATCGCCATCTCACAAACCCAGTCCACAATTTTATAATTCTTTGTCTTTGTTCATGGTTTTTTTTTTCTGCTTAAAATAATCTACTTACCCTCTTACTATTTCAAAATCTGCATCCAAAGCACATAAGAGTCAATACACAAGAAAAGAAAGTTGTGAAAAAATATTTGAACACAAAAAAAATTATACTCAAAGGAAGGTGCAATTTTTGTTAATTAAATTAGCAAAATTAATTTAGAAATGATTGAGTGTATCTATTGATGACAGTTTCTTGCATTCCTGTGAAATATAGCTAAAATGGGTGAACTTAGTTCCTATCAAAAGTCACAGAGATAGCCAGATATAAAAAAATGAACACACGTTATTATAGCAAGAATTTTTATAATAGCAGCACTAGATAATGTTGAGAATACAATAAAGCTGTTTATCATGTAAATGTCTGATAGTATCACAAAATACTAGAACCCTTTTAGAAAACAATTTACCAATCTGATTCATTTGGAACACATAGGAAAACATAAAAAGGAAAACAAGATTACTTTTTAATACTATCAACTAGAGAAAAGTATTGTTAATATTTTGGCACATGGCCTTCCATATCCTTATGATATGTGCAATTTTTTTCTTTTTAGAACCATCTAGGTATATCAGTAATTGTTTATTATCTTTTTTTATTCATTATATCATAAACCTTTGTTCAAGCTATTAACTATCTCCAAAAATAGTATTTTTAATGGTTGTATGATCGTCTGTCACATGAATAAATAATGACAGATTTTTAACAAAAAGAGAAAAAAATTCCTATTGCAAGACTTTGGCTCTTGTCTACTCTTTCATAATTATTGATGGACTGTAATGAACATCCTTATATATAAAATTTTTGTGGATACCACCAAGATTTTTTTTAATATTTTATTTTATATAATTCTTACATTATTTTTCATTTTTGCACAATGTATGCATTTTCATTTTGGTTATATTCCCCATACAATTGCACCTCCCCTTATTTTGACCCTAATCCTTCCGCTCCCTACCCCTCCACACCCCCCCATAGTGTGTCTCTGGTTTATAGTAGCTGCTTGTTGATTTTGATTTTTACTTTGTATTAATTAGTCTTTTTCCTGGTCCCTTATTTAGGATTTCTAAATTCCTGCTATGAGTGAGACCATCCGGTATTTTTCTTTTTCTTTCTGACTTACTTCACTGAGCATGATCCCTTCTAGCTCCATCCACGTTGCTGCAAACTGCATGTGTTTATCTTTTTTGATTGCTGAGTAATATTCCATTGTGTATATGTACCACATCTTCTTGATCCAGTCATCTATTTCTGGGCATTTGGGTTGTTCCCATAGCTTAGCTATTGTAAATAGTGCTGCTATAAACATAGGGGTACAGGTGCCCTTTGGAATTAATGTTTCTGTGTCATTTGGGTAAATACCTAGGAGTGGAATTGCTGGATCATATGGAAGTTCTATTTTTAGTAGGTTGAGGAATCTCCACACAGCTCTCCATAGTGGTTGGGCCAGTTTGCACTCCCACCAGCAGTGCAGGAGAGTTCCTTTTTCTCCACAACCTTGCCAACATTTGTTGTTGCTAGTTTTTTTAATATGTGCCATTCTCACTGGTGTAAGATGGTATCTCGTTGTAGTTTTGATTTGCATTTCCCTGATTACAAGTGATGTTGAACATTTTTTCATATGCCTGTTGGCCATTTACATTTTCTCTTTGGAGAAGATTCTTTTTAGCACTTCTGCCCATTTTTTTGTCTGGGTTATTTTCTTTGTTTTTGTTGAGTCTAATCAGCTCTTTGTAGATTTTTGTGATCAGTTCTTCATCATTAGTGTTGTATGCAAAAATTTTCTTCCAGTCAGTGGGGTTTCTCTTTGTTTTGGTTATTCCCAGAAGCATACATGATAAGGCAAAGAACAACCACTAAAAAAATGTTGAAGAATTTCTAAATATCAATTTACCCAAAACTATGATATGACAATATTAGGAAAAGAAGGGAGGGAAATAACAGATGGTGTGGGAGAGCTAAAGTTCCATCCTCTAATGGAGGATGTTATTGGTACACAAAGTGGAAAATGTTTATTTAGTACAAGAGGATTATTTAGAAGTAAGGAGGTGAACAGCTAAAATGAAAACTAGTGGGGCAGGAATCAGATGGAAGTAAACAGCATAGGACATTGCTGTTTTTCATTATAAGTTTTGTTCTGGTTAAATGTTTTAACCATGCATTTATATAAGTTTAACAAAAATAATTAAAAAGAAAACTCAACTGTATAATTCAGATATGAAATATAACAGACACAAGTTGGCCTTAAGAGCCCACAAATCTTACGTAGAAAAAAAAAATCCCTTACGTATATACCATTGTATATATAAAGACCTTGAAATTCATAATTTTGAGAATTCTCATTGAGAACTCTCTGTAAACAAAGCACATGACTCGATGCTATGAGAAGTACACAGAAACACTCTTTTTATTCTCTCCAGAGAAAAGATAATTGTTAACGGTAGAAATAGTCCCTTCACATGACTCAGCTACGTAATGTTAGAAAACTGCCTATGTAATAAGCCCTCAAGTGTTCTCTCAAAAAATTTTAAAATAGAGTAACATTAAGGCACCAATTCCTCAAGGTAAAGCTTGAGAGGTGAATTTTTCTTCAGAAAAACTCTTCTATGTCTTCATAAACCAGAAAACAAGCTATAGAGACTTCTCACTAAAGTATGTCAAAAATTGGAAAAATAAAAGAAAATTGGGATGGGGAAATAAATGAAGTGTTAGGAGTCTTACTTCTCAGGCAACTTCTGCATAGATCTTTGTTGTGTGTCCCTGATAAATATTTATTTTTCATCATTCATTCATTATATGGGACAGGAATTTTCTCAAACTGCAGAATATTAGTACCTTCAGAAAAAGCATCCTAGAGGCACCAAAAGTAAATTAGGTCCTTTCTTTATTCAATTGATTTGCAAGACACTTGCATAGTAAATAATGAGTCTCCACTACTATTGGCTGTTACATCTCTGTCCATCACATTTTCTGCAGCTAGCACACGAAATGGAACTATTAAACCCAGACTTCTGTTTCTTGTACCCTCTGCACAGCCTCTTCTCCCTGTCCACTCCATATTTCTCCTTTAAGAACATTTTTACTAAAGTAACATTGGTTTATAATATATAGGCTCCAGGTGTACATTGTGATGAATCAACATCTGTATTTTCTATATTAAGTCCGTCTAATTCCATCCTTCACCACACCATAGATCTCCATACCTGATTTACCCACCCTTCTCCCCTTCTGATAATCACTAATAATCTGAATTTAAAATCTTAAAGTTGGGCCTCCCCTGGTGGCGCAGGTGGTTGAGCACAGTGCTGTGAAGCTGTCTTCAGCCTCTGCAGCGAGGGTGCAATCCCATCCAGGGAGAATCCCACATAGCACAGCAAACATCTCCTGTCTCACCTGCTGCTCTCCTCAGCAGTGTATTTCCGTCAGTCTGCCAGT
The DNA here is from genome assembly GCF_014898055.3 of Talpa occidentalis. Lineage (NCBI taxonomy): Eukaryota > Metazoa > Chordata > Mammalia > Eulipotyphla > Talpidae > Talpa > Talpa occidentalis. The sequence continues at coordinate 54,885,278 of NW_023605083.1, forward strand.
TCTGTTCCCCATTCTGTCTCTGGTGAATCCTTTTACCCTCCTGCTCATCTGGCCTGTATCCCCGTTCTTGTATGCATGAATAAATAAATCTTAAAAAAAATCTAAAAGTTTATTTTTATTTTGTATAGGTCATTTGTTTTGTTTCCTTATGTAGCACATATGAGTGAAACCATGCAGTATTTGTCGTACTCTGTCTTACACTCGTTATAAGAAAGAAAAGCAGAATATTCTTTAGGTCCACTGATGTTGTTGTAAATGTAGTTAAATAGCATTGTATTATAATTATATACCACATTTCCTTGATCCAGTCTTTTATTGGGGGCACCTAACTTGTTTCCAGCTCTTGGCTGATGTAAATAATGCTGCAATGAACCCAGGGGTGCATTATTTTCATCAAATTAATGTTTTTGTATTCAAAATCCATATTTCTCCTTCCTAGCTTCCTTTTACACTTTACTTCTTACCTTCTTCAACTTGCCTTTCTCTTCGCACCCACTCTATCCACATCAAAAACCTAAAGTGAGGAAGTAGATGTTTTTTGTTCTTTCTCTATTTCCCTACAGGAAGCAGAACCATAAATTTTACCTTTAGGAAACATAAGTCTAGTAACAATGCAATCTAGCAAAATGCCAGCTAATATTATAAATATAATTCATGCTAAACTATATGTAAGTTTATCAGAATTTCATGAGCAGTTTTCTCTTTGCATTTGAGTGACTACCTTTGGATGTGTGTTTTTGTTTTTCATGGTAAACTAAAAATATAGTTATATTCACATATTCTTCATTTATTAGGTTCCCTTTAAAATATTTGGCTAATCATATATGACAAGCCCATAGCCAGTATCATTCTCAATGGCGAAAAGCTGAAAGCATTTCCATTAAGATCTGGAACAAGGCAAGGATGTCCACTCTCACCACTGCTATTCAATATAATATTGGAAGTCCTAGCCAGAGCAAGAAGACAAGAGAAAGACATACAAGGAATCCAAATTGGGAAGGAAGAAGTTAAACTATCACTATTCGCAGATGATATGATAATATACACAGAGAACCCCAATAAATCTGAAGAAGAAGAAATTTTTAAAAATCCCTTTTATTATTTAAACAAAAAAAATCAAATACTTGGGAATAAACCTAACAAAAGAGGTAAAGGACCTATACAAAGAAAACTATAAAACACTGTTAAAAGAAATAGAAGACACAAAGAAATGGAAAGACATCCTCTGCTCATGGATTGCAAGAATTAACATTATCAAAATGGCCATCCTACCAAAAGCAATTTACAGATTCAATGCTATTCCAATAAAAATTTCAATGACATTCTTCAAAGAAATAGAACAATTATTGATGAAATTCATATGGAATCACCAAAAACCCCTAATAGCTAAAGCTCTCCTGAAAAAAAAAAAGAAGTGAATGGAGGCATCACTCCCAGACTTCAAACTATACTACAAAGCCATAATCATCAAAACCGCATGGTATTGGAACAAGAACAGACATACCGACCAATGGAACTAAATAGAAAATCCAGAAATAAACCCATAGATTGATGATCAACTAATCTTTGACAAAGGAGCAAAGATTATGCACTGGAGCAAAGAAAGTTTGTTCAATAAATTGTGCTGGGAAAACTGGGTCACTACATGCAAAAGAATGAAGCTTGACTATGACCTCACACCATGCACAAAAACCAACTCAAAATGGATTAAAGAACTAGACATAAGACCTGAAGCCATAAAATATATAGAAGGAAATATAGGCGAAAAGCTACATGCCATGCACCTCAAAGACATCTTTACAGACACATCACCCAAAGCAGTGATAGTGAAGGCAAAGATCAACAGCTGGGACTACATCAAATTAAAGAGCTTCTGCGCAGCAAAAGAGACAATAACCCAAACAAGGAGAAACCCCACTGACTAGAAGAAAAATTTTGTACACAACACTAATGATAAAAGACTGATCACAAAAATCTACAAAGAGCTGATAAGACTCAACAAAAACAAAGAAAATAATCCAGACAAAAAATGGGCAGAAGCGCTAAAAAGAATCTTCTCCAAAGAGAAAATGTAAATGGCCAACAGGCATATGAAAAAATGTTCAACATCACTTGTAATCAGGGAAATGCAAATCAAAACTACAACGAGATACCATCTTACACCAGTGAGAATGGCACATATTAAAAAAACTAGCAACAACAAATGTTGGCAAGGTTGTGGAGAAAAAGGAACTCTCCTGCACTGCTGGTGGGAGTGCAAACTGGCCCAACCACTATGGAAAGCTGTGTGGAAACTCTACATTAATTCCAAAGGGCACCTGCACCCCTATGTTTATAGCAGCACTATTTACAATAGCTAAGCTATGGGAACAACCCAAATGCCCAGAAATAGATGACTGGATCAAGAAGATGTGGTACATATACACAATGAAATATTACTCAGCAATCAAAAAAGATAAACACATGCAGTTTGCAGCAACGTGGATGGAGCTAGAAGGGATCATGCTCAGTGAAGTAAGTCAGAAAGAAAAAGAAAAATACCGGATGGTCTCACTCATAGCAGGAATTTAGAAATCCTAAATAAAGGACCAGGAAAAAGACTAATTAATACAAAGTAAAAATCAAAATCAACAAGCAACTATAAACCAGAGACACACTACGGGGGAGAGGGGGGAGGGGCAGGGAGCGGAAGGATTAGGGTCAAAATAAGGGGAGGTGCAATTGCATGGGGAATATAACCAAAATGAAAATGCATACATTGTGCACAAATGAAAAATGGTGTAAGAATTATATAAAATATTTAATTAATTAATTAATTAATTAAAATATTTGGCTCATGATAGTTATATAACTTCCTTTACCAAAGGTACCTGTCTCTCCACAATAGTGAGTAGTTCACCAGAAAGGAAAGGTGAATGTTCCCTATCCCATAGGGCCCAAGTCTCTGTACTGATCAATGGGTCTCTGTGCCAAAAAGTAAGCAATGTAATATTCATTCCTGGGTGCAGCAACATGTAAATATCCTATTGAGTAAAGTTCAAGTGTATGTACTGCATGAGCCTTTGCACCCTGAAAAATGTGATGTAGAGTCAGAATGGAGATATTACAAGAAGAGCCTGAAAAAACAGAATAAGATTAGTCTATCTGATGAATATATTAACTAAAAAATGGGAGAAACTGCCAGAAATAGTTGGCTAAAAAGTAATAAGTCAAGCATTTAAATTATACAAACAAGTCTTCATAGACGATCTAAATTTTAAAAAAGTATGCTCAAAATTATGCTTAAAGTATAATAAGTCTCCAAAATACTACCTTAAACTAGTCATATAAATTAGGATGGTGCCCATGGGTCTAGGACTAAAGCAAAATCCACTGCCAAAGTTTGTTGATGCACCAAACTGCTGAACATACTTAGTACGTAATCATGTAACTGCCAGAACAATTGGTCCAGACTGCTCCCCTCACATAGTTTTTCTACATTCTCTTTTGCAAGTATCATGGGCTAATAAATTCATAATCAATGAAAACAACTTATCACCAGGCTGCTACACACTAAGCATTGTGCTGGGGAATTCAGGGCACTTCTCTGTCCTACATGATGGACAACATATTAGAATTCCTCAGACCGACACATATAGTATTGCCTTAGGCTCTGATGGTCTTGGTGTGGTTCTATTACTGATTCTACCTTTAGGTAAAATTTTAAAATTTTGTTCATCATGGATTTTTTGCATTGCTTATTTTTTCTAAAGTTGAAATATTGTTTAATCTTGATTATTGAGATTTGGGGTGCCCCTTTAAATTTTGCACCCAGGAGAGTGCTTCACTCTCTTCATCCAACTCTTAGCCTTGCTCAGAGTTTACAACCCACACTGTCAGGGACCAGCCTCCGGCAAAATGTCGTGTCAGGGGTTCCTGAAAGGATGAGACGGCGGCGTCGGGGAAAACGAAAGATCTGAAACTTAGGGGCTGAGGGGAAGGGGATGAGGTAGAATGAGGAGACACTGACACTTGGTGAGGTGCTAGTATCTTCTGCCGAGAGACTCAGCAGGTCTTTTTTTATTCATTATTAGTAATAATAATAAGGAAATACATTATCATGTGTAAAGCAAAAACAATTAGTATATTATGTTTCCCATAGACTACTGGCCCCTACAGGTCTCAGCTAGACGGCAGCTTTCAAGGTTAATAGATAATAAACCAGACCTAACATTAAAGCTACTTATTTTTTCATTTAGACAATTATTTAAAACAGTGAATAACCGCCAGTGCATCCCTATCAGCTAAAGCCTAAGCATCAAAGGACTATTTTATTCACATGACCTTCAGCCGGAGACCAGCTGTTGCTTAGCTATCAGAACTTTTTCTACCTAGAAATTCCTTAACTCAAATAGCTTTATATTAAAAACTTTTCCAAGAAACTTCAAGAGAAAACAAAATAGAAGGACCTATTATAATTATTGTATTGTAATGCTTGTCAGGCATGTTTAATAAACCATCTCCCATTGTCAAGTGGGCCAAACTGCCCAACAACTAATTTCTAAACAAACAATTTTTCATGCTATTTACTTACAATATGCTGATACATATAATTTATTGCCTAATATACTTTTTGATAAATTTTTCTCTATGTCCATGAACAAAAAGCAAAGGGATGTCAGATCTTCAGCCCCACGGTATGAGGCCCTTTCTCTTAGCTGCTTGTCAGTATCCTATCTGGCTGGGGCAACAAGACCTCCTGCAGCACCACACACAGGGTAGGATTTTTCTGAAAAGGGCCAGATAGAAAATATTGTAACTGCTTTGGGCCACGAGGTCTCTTGCAGCTATGCAACTCTGCCACCGTAGAGCTAAATCATCACAGACAATAATTAAGGAAAGAGTGTGGGGTTCCAAATCATACTTTATTTGCAAAAAGAGGCTTTAGGACATATTTGTTTCACCAGCTGTCATTGGTCAACCCCTAATCCACATGAAATCCTCACTTAGTTGTCAGTACTAGAGAGTAATGTTCAATATTCTCTAAACAGTTAAGGTTCACCCTTTAAGAGTCAGTGAATCTAATTTAGCCAGTTTTAACCAAAATTTTTTTCTAAACAAAACTTAACATATTATTGCTTCCCTTTAAAAATGCTTCTTAATACAGAAAAAGAAATTAAGAAAATTAAAATCACCCACAATGATATTATCTGACAATAACCACTATCACAATTTTGGATAATTGTCTTCAAGTCCTTTAATACCTATTTCTAGGTAAATAAATCCCATTGACCTCACTCAATTAAGGTTTATTTCTCACTCATACTATTTGTCATTGGATACCATCATGGTACAGCAGGGGTCTTAACCCATCAAGGACCCAGGTTGAATTGGAAACTCCACCATTCTGCAATTGCATCTGGACCACGTGACTTCCTTGGTCACCTTAGAGGACAAAGCAACAGCTGGAGGGTCTCATACCAGCTCTTCTCTGCTTTAGCCTGGAAGTGACACATATGCCTCTGACCCATAGCCCATTGTTCAAAACTGCTTAATTACGGAAGGAAGGATAGAATGTCAAGGAGATAAAACATACTGTTTGGTGATCACCACTCTCCTTGTCACATTACACACACACACAACTGTGTGTGTGTATGTATTTGCCCTTAAAATGATATCATAAGTATTTCCTACATATTAAATCTCTTCATAAACATAGAGATATAACCCTCTGTGACTGAGTCATTGTCTCACTGTTATAAATATTGCCATGTGCCAGGAATTTTCCTAAATACTTATGTACATTTTCTCATTTAATTCTTACAACTAGTCTATGAGAAAGATACAACAGTATATTCACTTACAGTTCTGAAAATAGAGGCCTGGTGAGCTTAAGTAAATGTTCCAAAGCCACAAGCTAGTAGGTGGCAGATTTGGGACTCAGACAGAAGACTGTCATATTTTTAATCCCATACCCTTAACCTAAGTATGAACTGAAGAGCTGCTATCCAAGTGAGAAACACAATATTGCTACGCTGGGTTATTGACTAGAAAGTGCTTCATGGCAGGCATGGAAAAGGATGCATCAGACCATGAGGACCTGCTGTTACCAGCACCTTGTGGACAGTAGAAATAATGGCAGATGGAAATATGAAACACAACAGAAAATTAATCAAATTTTCCAATCCTTTCTCTATTTTTCTTTCTCTGTGAGGTATTTGGAAAGATGACTGGCCTCTTTGAACACATTAAGGTCCTGGATTCTTAGACCATTTTGAAGAGAGGGGGAACCCTAGAGCTATAATGGATTCCTGCTACTTTGGAAATCTGGGGTTTATCAAAGCTTCAATTGACAAAAAATGCAAGTGTAGTAAACATAGAACCTTATTTTTAAAACTTAATTATGTCTAATCTATCTTTACTTAATATGTGTTTTCTGGCAAGAATTAGCACATACAGATTAGTATTATACAGGCTTTCATATTCTTCATATATTCATGACTTGTGGTGTTTCTACAAATTGTAGGACTCATGCTTCATATTTTAATTTTTTTAATATACTATAGGATTTCTGTTTTTTAAGCACTAACAACATAGTCATCTAAATATTATCACCATCTTAAGATGGCAAACTGAACCACAAATCAAACTTAAGCATGCTGCCTTATTAGTATGTTTGGCCTGCTGTAAGGAAAATACCACAGAATGCTAATTCTCATAAATTGGAAAAAAAAAATTATTTCTCTTAATTCTAGAGGCTGAAAAGACCCAGACTAATTCTCTGAGTAGATTCAGTGTCTGGTGGGAGGCCCACTTCCTGGCTTATAGGCTGCCATCTTTCCATGCATCCTCATATGGTGGAAAGTGGGTGAGAGCTCCCTGGAGTACATTTAGGGAACTAATCCCCCTCATGAGGCCTCCACCCTCATGACCTAATTACCTCCCAAAAGCTCCACTATCTTACTGGAGGTTATGATTTCAACATATGAATTCTGGAGAGACACAGTCAATCCATACTCGTGCTAAGGTTTGTTTTAGTAATAGTTCCATTTCCAGAGCGATAATGAAGCAGATAGACACATAAGAAATTTCTAACGGCAAACTATGTTTACTTAGAACTTGTATTATTTAGAATTAATGAGTGTAAACAAAACTTAGTGCCCACTGATAGAGGACTGGACCAAGAAGATGTGGTATATCCATACAATGGAACACTATTCAGCCATAAGGAATGATAAAGTGTTGTCATTTTTGGCAAAATCAAAGGCGTTCAAGGGAATTACATGTAGTAAGTCAAAAACAAATATTGTAGAAAGACAAAACAAATATTGTAGAAAGACAAAAACAAATATTGGACATTTATACGGTAAATGATTCAACAAAGCAAAATAGTCATAAAAGCTAGTGGACACTAATAAACAAAGTGAGGCTTTTGAGTCTAAGGAGTAGGTGGAAGGGAAGAAAGGTTTGGAGGAGTATAAGGTATATTGGTGGGGGGAAAAAATTTAAATCAGACTAAAATGTGAATGTTGAGTTCTAATAGACAAAGTTGTTATAAATGACCTTGCCATGATTAAAACAAATCTTTTTTATTATTATCTGTTATTGTTGTTATGAGCCAAAATTAAATAATCTTTCAAGAGAGTGTGCTTTCAAATATAGGGCTCTTGGAGTTTTGATTTTTAAAAGAGACTATTGAATTAGTGAATATTTGAAACTCACAATTGACATTTGTTTGCGCTGAGCAATGTTGGACTCTATTCACATGAGCATTGGAGAGGAATTTTCCAGTCATTTTTATTAGAAACCATGAAGCAAGAACCATGCCTTGCTAAGCATAAAGTTTCTTCATTGTGTATACCATCAAAGTATAACCTGTTTTCAAATGATTGAGTCTATTGGTTGTAAATGAATATTCAGTTGAGAAAAAAAGAAAAGAAAAAAGCTGTAAATGAATGCTGCAACTTGCAAGGCATTGAGGAAAGGCAGGTATCAAATGATAATTACCCAATCAAGTTTGGCACTTGTTATTCTGAGTACTCAAAATGACACACCCATCCTACCCTTTGACTTAATAAGCAGGTTCAATACAGTGCCTTTGTTCTCAATCCAAAGATATTTTAGGACATTTTCTCAGCAAAAGATAAAGAAATGAGATGCATTCTTTTTCTGGTTATCCTCTTCTTTGGAAGACACGAGTAGGAAAGAAACATGAATAAGGAAACATACAAGAAGATATTAACAGACCAAACAAAAAATAAATATCTGAAGAGGTGTGAACCTATCCCCCTAAATCATACATAGTGGTGAAAATCAATGCTACCTCAACAAAAATAATAAAAATAAAAAAGGTATGTTAGCTTTCTAGGGCTGCTCCAACAAATCACCACAGCTTGGATAGCTCTGAACAAAAATTTATTTTCTTAATTGTGGAGGTTAAAAGCGCAAAGCCCAGGTATTAGAGACCATGTTCTCTCTGAGGGCTCAAGGGAAAGACTTCTTTTCCCAGTGCCTGGTGGTTGTGAACCATCCTTGTCTCTCCATAATTCACAGACACCTCATGCCAACCTCTGCCTCCACTGTCATATGGCAAGCTTGGGCGCTCCATGTGCAAATGTCCCTCTTTTAAGGACACCAATCTCTGTACTAGACTAAAACCCACCCATCTTAAATAGGTTATCATGTCTGCAAACCTGCTATTTCCAAATAAATCACGTTCACAGGGGCCTGGGTTAGAATTTCAAAATATTTTTTAAAGGTGACATCATTCAACCCACAAGAGAGGACATAAATGTCTTCCCTGGGGGCATATGAAGACACCAGAAATAGAAGAATTAGTCTAGTGAAAGAGTCTATGTGAAGTCTTCATAGATTTTTATCAATAGATGCATATTCAAATATTCTATCACAGGATTAAATACAGAATTCCAACTCCTGAGTGGATTTTAGAAGCAAAAGTGGGTACACAAACTCAAGCTATGCCATTGTTTACCAGGTAATCAATAAAAAGGGCCTTGAGGTCAAACAAAACAACCTTTCAAACAAAATTTGGCAATCAATCCAAAGTTAGGAAGTACTACAATTTTGACCCATTACTCATTTGTCCCTCTTTATTCTAAGGGCAAGTACTATGTTATTTACCATTTGTAGAATTTACAATAATCCCTGAATTAAACAGTTAGCAACTGATATTAACAGACGATGATTATAATTATGATGCAGCTGATAACAGCAGCAATAAAACTAAACAGACATTTCTAAGAATGCACAAGCTTTCTACTTTTACTATAAGATGTAAAAATTTTAACATAGATAACTGCATTCAAGTGTTTATTATTTCTTACATAATATGTACAGATAGAGATCTGGAGCTTATGTTAAAAATAAAAAATTTAACCAAAGCTCAAAATAAATATATTTAGTAGGGAACAATAGTCTTATAACAATGTAGCCTTTCACAGAGCACCTTGGAGTGATGAATCATTGTACTTGATGATCTTAAACAAGTTTACATATAATTAGAGAGGCATGGAAGCTAGGGGGCTGGTATTGTTTTACACAGAAACCTAGCACCAGACTTCTAATAAACATTCAGAGGTTTGTATTCTTATTATATAAGAATTACAACAACCCTAACAGAAAAAAAAAAGATAGCTCTAATCAAACTGCAAAATGATTTTTCACTTCCGTTTCTGAGTCACTTATTACAAATAGAAAACCAAAAATAAACACAATCAGAAAAAGAATCAAGCTAACATTGTATGATAGATATAAACTTATGTAGATAAGCAAATAGATATTGTCTCCTAAGTATATGATACATACATAATTATAATTTGAGAATTTGGGGGAAAAAAATAGTCACAAGTATGTTGTGATATGTTTTTTCAGCTTTAATCTGCATTATCAATACTCAAACCTTCTAGAGACCTTTTTTGCTGTTACTGACACATGATTACCATGGCCAGGACGGAGACCAAATTTTATTTTAAATTGTGTATTAGAGGAATCTTTGGTGTTACAAGTTATCTAATAGGTGCTACTCTTCTAAAAATCTTAAACAGGATCCCTTTCTCTCAAAGTCCTGCCTTCTTACTGATGTTACCTATGCTTCCAAGGCATAATGATCCTTGATTCCAGTGTCTGCTTATATCTCTTTAATCTAAATGCTGCAATCCTTAGTACCTCAGACTCTAGTCTCCACTCTCTAACCCTGGGTTCCCTTCTTTACTGCTTCTCTCTTGGGATCTCACACAACTCAGGTCTGGGTCTGAGCCTCTTCATTTCAACTGATCATTCTTCCAGTGAGTATAGGGCTGAGTAATATCTTAGGAGAAAAAAATAACCTCTCCTTTATCAGATCAAATGCAACTGAAACATCTGAACTTATGAAGGGATGCCTCAGCTATGGCCAGCCCACTTATTACTTGCTTACTCTCCCCTCTGGCCATTTCCTTACCAAGACCAAAGCCCAATCATGGTTATATCTCCAAGGACTGGGAAACATTCTTCCTCAGTTGACTGGATGCCACTGCTCATCCCCAGGTTATTAGACTTTGCAACAGGTTTTACCTGATTCCTCCATCCTGTCCTGAACATACAAAAGAAACCTTTCATATATAGATAAAATAATAAAAAAAAAACTTTCTTCTCCATGAATACTAGAAAATAGCCCAAACTCAAGAAATGTGTCTATTTCTCCTTAAATCCCTGAACACTCACACAGCTCTATCTCAACTACCAAAGCTGTCCAATTCCTGAACTCCAAAAACAACCTGCCTGCTTTCCACAAAGTTTTTGTACTTTTCCTATAACCTCACCAAATCTATAGGCAGTGACTCCAATTCCAATAAAAGATCCAAATGCCCAAAAATAGATGACTGGATCAAGAAGATGTGTTACATATATACCATGGAATATTACTCAGCATTCAAAAAAGATAAACACATGCAATTTGCACCAACATGGATGGCACTGGAAGGGATCATGCTCAGCGAAATAAGCCAGAAAGAAAAAGAAAAATACCGGATGGTCTCACTCATAGCAGGAATCTAGAAAACTTAAATAAGAGACCAGGAAAAAGAATAACTATAAGAAAGTAAAAATCAAAATCAACAAACAACTATGAGCCAGAGACACTCTATGGAGGGTGGGGGCTGGGAAAGGAGAGTGAGGGGTCAAAATAAGGGGATTGCAATTGTATGGGGAATATAAAAATAAAATCAAAATTTAAAAATAAATAAATAAATATTATTCATCATAAAAAAAAAATCCTTCCTCCACAGAATTCCTGAATTAACCTAAGCCAGATTTCCTAATGCACCAAGACCAGTATTCCTGCTTCTGTCTTGCATTGCCAGACAGAATGGCATGAGAGGAGACAGAATGATTCAGTCAGTTGGTCAAGTCCAGAAAAATCAGTGCACATCAACTCAGGAATCTAAGGAGCTTAGAGGAACTTAAGAACAAGAATAATCCAAATGGAAGTGTAAATTGGCTAGGATGGTTAAATCTCAAGAAAGACCTCACAGTCCTGGAACATCCCTCTCCTGCATGATCCAATAGTAACAAAACTCAGATGCAGCACTGTGGTTAAGCAGGACCTTTGCCCAGAGAACAGCATACTCAACTGGACAAGGTCACTCAATTAATAATATTAGGGAATGATCCTGATGAAAGTATTCTTTAAAAGATCTGATGTGGCTTAATATTGAAAATCTGTACCATCTAAATATAGTCCTATGTGTAGACAGACATCACTGTCAGAATGAAGAAACAAAATCCACTGATGAAATTAAGCAAGAAGAATCTTCACCAGTTTTTGTCATGTTCAGTCTCACAGTTCTGGCCAATTGCCTTGTCCTGAGGGATGAGGCTGATAATAGAAGAATTATATCCACTATCAGGTATTATATTCATGAGTTTGGTGAAAGGCCAACTTTTCTCACTTGAAAAATTGAATTTGCTGAATTAACAGCCATCAGCCTAGTTGGAAGAGTAGTACAGGAGAGTAATACCTATAAAAACAAATAATGACATAATAACTAATGACTCTATAAAATGTATAAAAGCAGATTTTCTTTTTTATTTCACTTCTCCCTGCTAATGAAACTACATTGCATGTATTGCTTCTTGTCAACCCTAGCGTAAGTGAGCTTTGGACACATGTGGAAAGACTGACATTTATAAATAAATGTGAATGAGCTATAGCATCACTTGATAATTATATTCTGAAAATACTGAGCTTACACTATCATGCGCGAACCGTGACCCCCAAAGAAGATGCCTTAGGTAAACACACAATCTGAAGCTCTGTTTTCACATTTCCATGCTAAAAGTGCTGAGGTCAAACACCAATGATATTCTTGAAAAGAACAGAAATTACACATAAACAGGCTCACTACACATAAGTTTGATATGTGATAAAGATCACAAATCAATTCAAAAGAGAATTAATACACAACAAATAATGTTGTGACAAATTTGTATCTATATAGGTTGTTCCCATACCTTGACTATTGTAAATAATGCTACAGTGAACATAAAAATGAAGATCTCTCTTCAAACAGTTATTTTATTTCTTTTAGATATATACCCAAAAATGAGATTGCTGGATAATAGAGTGGTTCTATTTTTAACTTTTTGAGGAACCTCCATACTGTTTTCCATAGTAACTGTACCAATTTATATTCCCACCAACACAGTGCAAGGATTCCTTTTCTCTACATCTTTACCAACATTTCTCTTGTGGCTTCTTGGTAATAGTCACCTTCTAAAAGGAATGAGCTTATATTTCTGTGTGGTTTTCATTTTTTACTTTTCTTTGATAGGGACGTCAAGTGTTTTTTTCATTAGCTGTTGGTCATATGTATGACTTTGGGGAAATGCCTATTCAGGTTCTTTACTGATCTTTTTAATAATTATTTGTGGTTTTTTGCTATTGAGTTGTATATTAATCCCTTATCAGATATATGATTTGCAAATATTTTCTCCCATTCCTTTTCAATTGCTGATTCTATAAGCACTAAAAGAGCAAAATCAAAATACAAAGGGAGAAAAATGCTTTCAGCAGATATGACTGACAAAGAGTCAATATATCAAGAGCATGTACTGACTTATAAGGAATACCCTAACATATCAATAAACAAACTATAGTGGCATAAATAATAATTCACAAATTAAACATAAACAGCTAACAAATACATGAAATTAAAATATAAAACACTATTTCTGATCAAAAAATAAAAATTTGAATAAGATTATTTTTGCCTATCCAACTAGCAATAATTGGAAAAAAAATACTCAATTTTGTTTCACCCTTACTGGAGTTAGTAAAAAAGAAACAAAAGAAATGAGGCCTCCTGATCCTAAGGAAAAAATATGTAGGGATCTGGCAAAAGGAGAAATGCCATAGGCAATTACTTTCCCTCATATCTCAAGCAACATTACTGTCAGAGATGCTGGTTTATCCCAAACTACCACCCCAATTGTCTCCCCTCTGAGAGAAGTGCTTGGCTTATCTTTCAAATCCATAGTTACCAGGCTTTATCCTTGCTGTGTTATCCATACCCTTTGACCTTAACTCCTGATCTTGTATCTACCAGTGTTTTTTTTTTTTTTTCCTCAGTGGATTTCTGAAATTTATTTTATTTTTTTATTACAAATTTTATTTTTATATTCCCCATACAATTGTGACCCCCTTATTTTGACCCCAATCCCTCCCCTCCCTGCCCCCCATTCCCCATAGAGTGTCTCTGGTTCATAGTTGTTTGTTGATTTTGATTTTTACTTTCTTATAGTTATCCTTTTTCCTGGTCTCTTGTTTAAGTTTTCTAGATTCCTGCTATGAGTGAGACCATCCGGTATTTTTCTTTTTCTTTCTGGCTTATTTTGCTGAGCATGATCCCTTCCAGCGCCATCCATGTTGCTGCAAATTACATGTGTTTATCTTTTTTGAATGCTGAGTAATATTCCGTGGTGTATATGTACCACATCTTCTTGATCCAGTCATCTATTTTTGGGCATTTGGGTTGTTTCCAAAGCTTAGCTATTGTAAACAGTGCTGCTATAAACATAGGGGTGCAGGTACTCTTTGGAATTGATGTTTCTGTGTCCTTTGGGTAAATACCTAGGAGTGGAATTGCTGGATCATATGGAAGCTCTATGTTTAGTAGGTCCAAAAATCTCCACACAGCTCTTCATAGTGGTTGGACCAGTTTGCACTCCCACCAACAGTGCAGGAGAGTTCCTTTTTCTCCACAACCTCGCCAACATTTGTTGTTGCTAGTTTTTTTAATGTGTGATATTCTCACTGGTGTAAGATTCTACCAGCGTTTTAGATGGACTCCCTCACCTCTGCTGTCTCCTAAACGAGAGTCATTTTCCTAACATGATATATATGTTAAAGCTCTAGTAGAATTCCCAGTCTTGGCTTCCCCTGGCCAATTCAATGTGATTTTATTCAAATCTTAGAAGAATCACATGGTCATATAGATAGTATGGCATTATTTATACAACAGAAATAATAAAAGTAGCTAAAATTATTATATATTTTCTTTGATCTGGGTATCATGTTAAGTGATTTACATACACTATTCAACTGAATTCTCATAACTCTGTGAAATGGGTAGGTTTCAAATTTTTATTTTGCCTATGAGGAAGATGTTAAGTGACTTTTTAAAAAAGATTTATTTATTTATGCATAGAAGAACTGGGTTATAGGCCAGAGGTGGGGACCTCAGGCCATAGTGGTGCTAACACTGATATTTAACCCCTAGGCCACCTGGGAGGCCCCCTGATGTTAAGTGACTTGCCCCGTATCACGTAGCTGTTGATTCTACCCAAGTTGACCAAACTTCAACATACACTCTGCCACTTTCCCTAGCTTTTATTGTGTAGAACACATTTTGAAGACCATGATTTTATTTACAAAATAAATCCCTATTATAACAAACAATGTGATATAAAGTCCCACCATATTTATAGCATTTAGCTAGGGAAATCAAATATTTCCTGGAAAACAAGTCAGTACAGAAGTAAAAAGCCTTATATTATGTTTTATAACCCATTATTTTCTATGAAAAGAAATAGAAATTTTCTAGGAATATGGATTGACAGACACAAAAACAAAAACACCATCCACTGAAAGACCTCTGGCTGACAAGAGCAGCAGTCATATATAAAAACCAGGTATTATTATGCCAGAATGTTGAGTAGAATTTTTCCTATAGCCTGAAAGCTGGTGCTAGGGCCTATAGATGAAATCCACAGCACTCAATTTCCAAATCTCCCGAGACAGATGCCTTCCTTCAAGGCGGACTCGTAGTCACAACTAAACCTATGACTGACAGCCATCAACTCCACCCCCATATGTCTTCCTAGTCCATCTGAGAGTCTGGATAGAAACAGGAGAGTGATGGGAGTCCCCAGCCTTACGGAGAATACAGTGTCACAGTAAGGATTTTTTTTCTTTTCACTATCTTACCAAGCCAAGTTTGTTGGGTGGCGGGGGTGGGGGTGGGGGGGTCCTTCTTGCAAAGTTGACAGTAGTTACAAAAATGGGAGCCTTACTGTGCCATGAGTGAAGCAGAGTGGAGCCTGGTGAGAGAGTTCTAGGGAGGGCATGGCTGAAGCTGGGAGGTATGCACTTGAACACAGAGACCTGTACCCACTTGTCCCTGAAGGCAAGGAGCTTGCTGGAGTAGCCCTGTAGCTGTACGCTGAGAAAGTATAGAGTAGTAGTACCAGGAAGAAAAGGATATGTGGCAATTCTGCCCTAGTTTCATGACAGAAGAAAACCTCAGTGGTTTTCACTGGTCCACTGAAAGAATTACAGAACAGAGAAGAGACAAAAAGAACTACCCAGAGAGCCAGGACAAATGAGGTGACACCATGCCAGAGAGGGCTAGTGGTGTGGACCACAACAGGCCTGCACCTCTCTAAGGAAGTCTTCATTGACAGAGTGGATCAGGTTTCCCTGCACAAGGAACCATCATACAGAGACTATTATATCAGCAGCAGCTGCCAAGTAGACAGAACCAGAGTGACCAGAGTAAGGCCATGGGCATCTTCCCACAGAGGCCAGTGAGCAAGTGTGTGAGACTGCTGTTACCTGCTCTATCCCAAAGCCCGTCAACCTGATCCTGGATGATCATGTACATATACAGAGAGAAGGGGAAGAGCCATCTCAGAAGCTGTATCTAGAAAGATAGGTATATAGGTATCAATCATCCATACATATATAATTATATATGTGTGTGTGTGTTTGTGTGTGTGTGTATTCATTTGTATGCTAATGCCCAAGATATAAATCACATTGTTCTAATCAGTTTGTGGCTACTAGACATATTCTAGTACAACTAATATTCTTTCACATTGGTATTAGTAAAGCAAAAGCAAAGATAAATTTCTTTCTTCAAAATAACTGTTTAGGGCCTCCCCGGTGGCGCAGAGGTTGAGCGCTGGGTTGCGAAGCTGCCCGCGGCCTATGCGGCGCCGGTTCGATCCCTGGCTGCTCCCCGGCCACCAGAGGAGGGTCCCACATGGCGCGCAGACCTCTCCTGCCGCCCGCTGCTCCCCTCAGCAGTGTATTTCGGTCCTTCTGCCTGCTCTGCTCCCTGCTCTGGCTCTGGTGAATTCTCTCACCCTCCCACGCTTCTGACTGTACCCAGAGTATGTATAAACAAAACAAACAAACAAATAAATAAATAAATAAAACATGCCTCTATTAAAAAAAAAAATTTAAAAAAAAAACAAAATAACTGTTTAGAAAGCAATATTCTAGTAAAACTAGAATCTCTTGGAGTTGTACTAGAGAAGCAAAGATATAAGTTGCTTTCTACCAAATAAATTTTTGCAGATATACATATTCCACTACAACTAAGATTCTTTTCTTTGAGTTGTATTAAAAAGTCAAAGGTATAAGTTGCTTTCTCTAAAAATTCTCCAGACATACATATTCCAACAAAACTAAGACTTTTCTCTTACAGTTGTATTAGAATACCCAAGATATAAGTTGCATTATTTCAAATAAACAATAGACATGGGCCTCCCTGGTGGTGCAAGGGGTTAAGATGCAACCTATGAAGCAGCCGCTGCAACACAAGTTCGAGCCCCAGCTAGGGAGCTACCCATATGGTGCAGCAGACCTCTAATATCTTGCCTGCTGCTCTCCTCAGCAGTGTATTTCAGTAGGTCTGCCTGTTCTGTTCCCCGCTCTATCTCTGGTGAATCCTCTCACCCCCTGCCCCCGCACCTCTGGCTTGTACCCCAGCTCTTGTATGCATAAATAAATAAATCTTTAAAAAAATAAATAAATATAATAGACATACCAGTACAACTAAGAATCTTTGTGTAGGCTGGTGAGGGAGTGGGGGATAGGTGGGGGAAGGTCCCTCGAGCAATGAGTTAGGGTTTAAACTGGATGATACTGGATTTTAAAACTGTACTAGACTGAGCTTTACTCACCAAAAATGAACAGGATGCTTCAATACCTACTAAAATGCCATTAAAGGAAAGGAAGATTCTACAGAGTTTAACTGTAAGGAGTGACCAGAAAAAAGTTAACATATCCCAAGTTATCAATAGATAGATTACATTATACTACACTATACTAGAAGAACTTTATCAGAATCTTACCCGAAATAATCCATTTTAGAGGCTAATATGTAAGGATGATGAAGGTGTGCTCTAGTTTTCTAATTTTCTTGTTTAAAAAAAAAATCACTTAATACAATTTTCTTCCCATGACATTCTATCACTAGAAACTAGGACACCACAAGTTACAAACCAAATCAAAGTTATAAAAAGATGTAAATCCCACTTATGCACATCAGATAAACCTGTGATGGGACCTACAGTCCCTATGAGTTATGAATACTACAAAAAGCTGTGACCCTGTGTTTCCACCGGACCAGCCATCCAGCTCTGCCGTACAGATGAGTCATGAGGAACCTGGCCAACCGTACTTGACATCCTCAAACCACCTCCTGGGGAGCTGGCCATTTGCTTTCCTCACACCCTTATTCTTTTCATTTTTTTCCCTCCCTCACATGTCTATCCAGAAGTCGTCCTTGTTTGAATTAGTATAACGTGAATCTCCCTCCTGCTGCCCTGTGGCAGGACAAGAACACGTTTAAAATAGACTGTAATGAGAGTGACTCTACTACATGGTTCCTACTTAAAAAATATTTTTCTTTCTTCCACCAGAAAATGGTCCAGATTCTCCACAGTCTCCAGTCTCAGCTTGGTATCATAATTGCCATAAATAAATTTCTTACGCATTAAAACCAGTTTTGCCCTTTTCCCAGGAGGCTTTTGTAAAGCTCAACATAAATTCAGCTATCTCATATGATGCAATTGTGATTTAGGAAAAGCCAAGACCATCATCAATACACAGTTCCATCCTCCCACACCAACAGCCCAATCTAACTGCCGCCAAGTCCCCAAACCCTGAAAACTCCCACCCACAAGCTGCCAAACCCTCTGGTTGCCCTATCACTGGCAGATGCTCCGATGCTCTGTCAGTAAAAGGTTTGTGAGAAACTGAAAAGTGTACAAAATCAAACAGAATGTAAAGACATTTTTACTGAATTCAGTCCTTCGGGATTCTGGAATACTTAATGCTTAACAATTAAGAGAGATTTGGGGAGCCACAGTCCTGTGTTCCTCTTTCGGCCAGTTTCAAAAAGGTTACTATCTGCCTACCCCAAGCAGGGTCAGATGGCAGTTTGCAAAGATTTTGAACTTGCCCCATGAAAAACATCGCAAACTTACAACTGTAATTACAAAATATTTCAGTCACAGGAGTCTTGTATATGCCATCATTATTTCCACATGGAAGAATATGACAAACACTCATAAGCGGAGCAAAGTTGTTTTGCTCAGGAGAAGTCATATGCCACCGTCATTTACATGCCCTGCACTGAACTGTGTCCGAGGACGCTGACTTAGTGACAGAGTGAACTGAAATGTAACCACAGTCAGGTTATTCCTAAAGAGCTCACTAACGTCTTTCACCAAATTGTGTCATTTTGTTTCATTTTGAAAGACAGTCCCCAAACTCTGAGCTCTGGGTCTTTCATAGGGGAAGGCTGAGGGACAGCTTTTAAGACAGTTGTACCAGACAGCTCAGAAAGGACAACTAAAGTCCAGGTTTCCTGATCTGCCTTTCTATTCTCTGTTTCTCTTCCCCAGTGTTAACAAACCCGCTGTTCCCACATATACTTTCCCCACCCAAGTTTCACCTCTATGGTACCATCCATGTAATCCAAATCCCCAAAACCGCTTGAGTAGAAATTCTCTTTCCCTGATTCTTAACACAGTCTCTCCTGACCTATCACTGTCCTTCTGGCTAAGGCCTTACCCACCAAGCCTTGAGCTTCTTGACCTTCCCAGTCACTATCTCCTGTCTCAGATTTCACTCAACCCAGTCCCAAAACTTTCTTCTCTGATTCCTAAATCCCAGGCCTTCCTCCATTAAAGACCCTGAAATATCATGATTGCAATACAAGACTGCAGCATTCTGTCAGTTTTCTGTTGCATCAGTGCTCCATTGTGATGTAACAAATTACTACAAAACCAGGGTCTGTAAACAGCACACATCTATTACCTTGCAGTTCTGTAGGTCAGAAATCCAACATAAGTCTCCCTGGACTAAAGTCAAGGAGTTTTTCCTCCTGAGAACTTTGAATTCTTTCAGTTGCATCGGCCAGCTTTTGGCCCCTTTCTCCATCTTCAAGACATCCTCATTTCTCTAACCCTGCTTCTCCATTACATCTATTTCTTTCACTCTGTTCTCCTAGCTCCCTCTTCTACTTCTAAGAACCCTTGGGATCAAAAAAAATAAATAAATAACCAAGGATAACTTTCCTATTTTAAGGTCAGCAGATTAGTAATCTGAAGTCCATCTGCAACCTTAATTCCCCTTTGCCACGTAACCTAATATGTTTACAGATTCTGAGGATGAGGACATGGACATCTTTGAGGGGGCATTAATCATTCCTTTTCCCTTCAGCCCATTGGCTTCATCCCTTGACACTCTTCACCCTGATCTAGAGAAGAATGGATTCTGACAAAATACCCAAATGACAATTGGGCAAGCCACACCCCATGTGCCCTAGCTGTCATCTAAGGATTGTCTCCTTAAAGGTGTAAGAGGAAGATTCATCAGACCTCTTCACAACCCTCTGTCTGCACAGACTTAGGGAGGGCTGAACCTCCAAATAGAAAAAGGAGATACCCAGCATGGAATCTAAAGATCCAAAAAGACCAGCATACCTAGTGCTGTTGATAGGTCGGCCTTGGTACTGATCAAACACAACATAAATACAGAGGCCACTGAGTAAAGGGTTGAACCTTCAACAGGAAATTCTTTGGAAATAGACTTCACAGTCAAAATTATAAATAGCCATTGCGTTATCAGCTACTACATTTTGCTCTAGGGAAAAATCCCCCACTCAGACAGTTGAAGGAAACGCTATGGAATCAGCCCTAGTGTGACCTGTTAACCATTTTTGTTAAAACTGGCATTTTTTAAGTTTTTTAATAATTAAAAAATTATAGGAAGTTGCAAAGATAGAACTGTGAGGTCCCAGGTCCTATTGGTTGTGTCTTACGTAACAATCGGAAAATATCAAAACCAGGAAATTGATATTTGCACATTGTGTATGCTTAATTCTAGCCATAAGACTTATATTTTGAAAAACAGACTGGACAGGGCCTCCCCTGGTAGCGCAGCAGTTGAGCGCTCGGCTGCGAAGTTGCCTGCAGCCTCTGCAGTGCCGGTTCGAACCCCGGCCACCGGCAAGGGTCCCACATGGCGTGCAGACCTTTCCTGCCATGCCCACTGCTCCCCTCAGCAGTGCATTTCGTCAGTCTGCCTGTTCTGTTCCCCACTCTGGCTCTGGTGAATTCTCTCACCCTCCCGCGCTTCTGACTGTACCCAGTGCTTGTATAAATAAATAAATAAATCTTAAAAAAAAAAAAGAAAAACAGACTGGACAAATGTATATGTCTACAACCACCACTCAGGATCCTATGATGATGGTAGTACCACTTCATGGACTCATGATTCACCTTCTACCAAGAGGCCTGGATTGGGTGGCAGTGAAGCACAGAGAACTTGTCAAGAGCTTACACCAGCAGTGCAAAACCACAGGGAACTTCTCAGTCTTTGAGGCACACCTGCTAAAATGAGGAAATGCTCTTGAAATATTTTCATATGGTTTTCCTCAGTGTATGGGAACTATCAAAGTTTCAAAGATTCCTGGCATCTCTGAGAAGAAAAATAGGAGAGCTGACTGAAATACCATCCAGGGTCTCACTTCTCTCCATTCCAAGCAAGAACTTATAAAAAGTCCTCTGAATCAGCATCACAAAGTAGCACAAAATGCAAGGTCTACAATGACCCTTAGAGACTTCTTCATTTGGTTCAGTCTTCTATATATAGTTGAAGAAACTGGGAGATGGTGGTGGTAGTGGGGGGGATTGTTTGATCCCACAGCTTAGTACTTGTCCCAGCATTAGAATATGAGTCAGAAATTCTAAGTCCCAAACTGGCACATTTCCTAGATATATATTATCTAACTTCAAATACATGCTCCTAAAATTTCAACATGATTTGTAGAAGGTGAATAACATGATCAGATGAGAAATGCTATGTGGAAGGAATCTCAGTAGGAACAGAAGTTGACAGGAGACCAGTACAGAGATTACTGGAATAGCCCACAGAAAATACGTTATGGGGACTTCAACTAAATTGATGGCAGTAAAATTGGAAAGAAGCCAAAGGATTCAAAGCACATTTGGAAAGTAGTCAAGTCAGCTGTACTCTCTCTAGACCATCCATAATAATGTTTTGTATCCTCAAAAGAGACCTAAGGATCCAGACTATGACCCTGAAACTGACCAAAGGTCTGTGTGCAGTTAACCTTGATATATCTGATTATATCTGAGATTATATCTGAACCTACCTCACTGTCATTGTCATATTAGCACCAACCAACAGTTATTTAGTTCAGTTGATTCCATTTGTCTTGGAAAGTAACACCTACTTGAGTCATACACTTATAGACCCAGTTTCCCCACACTTAGAAAGACTACCTACAAAACTGACACATCCTGTATCCCAGGATTAGGTTCATTTGTAGACTTTGGGTTAAGATACTGACGGACCTGTCTACATAGCTCTGCTTTGTCTGTCTGTAAGTTCTTGTCCCTGCAGTTTCAAACCAGCCCTGGTTTAGGGGTACATTAAAAATGCCCTCCCCTGTATGGCCAGAAAGGTAAAGCAACAGCAACCCTGACACTAGTGTAAACATCAAATGAAACTGGAATCATCTAAGCAATCAGCATATGGCTGATTCATGAATCTACCCCTTCTTTCCAAGATCCCCCCCGAAGGAGCTGGAATCCTAGCAAGTTAGTGGGGGGGACTGGACCTGTCATCTAATGCCAGCCCTTTCCTGAGACTGGCTTTCTGCATCCTTTACTTTGCCTCATACACTCCTTCTGGCCTTGCATCCCAGACACACAGACACCAAGAACAACTGCTGACCCAAAGACCTGCTGTTGCTCTCTGCTTATTTATCTTGGATTGGACTCTGGACCAGAGGAGTTGGTTTTGCCATATTCCCCCAGATTCAGTTACAGTGTTCCCATAAGGGAAAGTCTGACATGCTTGTTTACAGCAGCAGAGAGAAAACAAAATGGGTAACTCTCAAGTACTGCTAATTGAAATATAGAAATTTGGCAAAATCTTGAAAAGTCAGGATGCATGCATGTTATATCCCACTGATAGGTATTTGCTCAAGAGAAATGCATATGTCCACCTCCCAAAAATCACACAAGATTTTGTAGTCACTATTTTTAATAGCAAAAACTATAAACAATCCAAATGTCTAATGAAAGAATGGATAAAGAATTGTGGTACAATCATAAAATAGAATATTAATCAGTAATTTGAAGAAAACTTACAATATGCACAACAATATGAATGAATAACTCTCAGAAATAATAACCCAGGCCTAAAAGGTGCAAACTACATGAGTCCATGTACAAGAACTTTAAGAACAGGCAAACACAAATCTAAAGTCAGTCAAGATAGTGCTTAACTCTGGTGGGATGCAGTGCTATCAACTAGGAAGGGACATGGTGTCACTTTCTGGGGAGACAGAAATATTCTATATTTTGATCATGGATATATATGTATGTGAAAAGCATCAGATTTATACACTTTAAAATTTGTGTAATTTATTGTATCTAAATTATATAAAAACAATTATCAATATGTCAACACTCTAAGATATTTTAAATAAAGATAAGCAAATGGAGTACATAAAGTCATGCACTTCCCATCACTCAGGTATAACTACTATTAAGTGTTTTTTGTAGTCACGCATTCTAAAAATTTACAAATCATGCTGGTTTTTTTTTAAATCAGTTTTTTCAGTTGAATATATTTATATTGTCACTTGGTTTTTTATAAGTAGAGGCTTCAAACTTTTTAGCAGTGAAACCATCCCTGAAACAAATTTTTATGCAAACCCCCAATATATAAATATTGCTCTGGCTCAAGCATATTTAGGAAGTCACCTCCTGACTGCCAGCCCTACTCTTTGTCCACCTTTGGCAGCCTCTGAGCCATCTTACAAGTACCCAGGCATTCTGAAAATCACTGACTTAGTGTCAGTTACAGTGAACACATTCCACTTCATGTATTTATTTAATTGTGTTGGTAAGGAAAATATCAAGTATTTCAAAAATATCACCCAAGTATTCATAGCCTCTTCCCTGTAGGCCCACATTCTGTTGTTGTCTAATAAGGATTGACCCCATTCACTCAACGCCACTGTCAACATCTCACAAGAAAAGATTGTTTTGTCCAAACCTGTAATAAGATCTTTTTAAGGTAGATCAGTGCATGAAGCCAAAAAGACTTGTCACACTGGAAAGGGAGAGAATTATCAACTGGAAAACAGATCCAGGAAAGGGAGACTAGGAGAGGAAAAAGATAAAGCTGGATCCAAGAAAGAATATTAAAGAAAATTTGGACAAAGAGGTATTGAAGAGAATTGGAAGCAGCTACGCAAGATGAAAAGTTAGAGTAATTTGACACTGACTATGGAGAAGGAAAGCTAGTTAACTAGTTCCCCAACCAAATGCTTTATATATATATATATATATATATATATATAAAATGCAGTCTTTTTCTACTAGATTTAAAGTGAATTTATAACTTCATTATATGCTAATATGTTACATACACTTGTGATTGTGTCTAGATTTTAGATTCTATTCCTGTGAGTTCCTTATTTCTGAATCAGTTCCATGCAGAAAAAATTATCATACTTTCATATAGTAACTTACAGGGCAAATCTCCCTTTATTACTTTTTTTTTTTTAACTTTTACAGAGTCTTTATTTTTATTATTATTTTTTTAATTTTTAAAGGCAGCTGTGTTCTTTTTTTTATAATAAATTTTATTTTTATATTCCCCATACAATTGCAACCCCCCCATTCTGACCCCAATCCCTCCCCTCCCGCCCCCCACCCCCCAAAAAGTGTCTCTGGTTCATAGTTTTTTGTTGATTTTGATTTTCACTTTCTTATAGTTATTCATTTTCCTGGTCCCTTATTTAAGTTTTCTAGATTCCTGCTATGAGTGAGACCATCCGGTATTTTTCTTTTTCTTTTTGGCTTATTTCACTGAGCATGATCTTACTTTTTTTTTTAAAGATTTATTTATTTTTATTTATACAAGAACCAGGGTACAGGCCAGATGCGCGGAAGGGTGAGAGGATTCACCAGCAACAGAGAGGGGAGCAGAACAGGCAGACTGAGGAAATACACTGCTGAGGGGAGCAGCGGGTGCGACAGGAGAGGTCTGCCATGCCATACAGGACCTTCGCCGGCGGGATCAAACCGGTGCTGCAGAGGCTGCGGACAGCCCCACAGTGCGGTGCTCAGCTGCCTGCGCCACCAGGGGAGGCCCTCCCTTTATTACTTTTTAAAATACTTCTGTTAATTATCTTTGAATGTTTGTAATTCTACCCAAACTTTAGAACGCTTTTTTCCAATTTCCAAAACCTGCAATTGCGAATTTGGTTAGAATTTACAAAATAATTAAGAGGAAATTTACATTTTTATAACTTTGAGTCTTTCAGCCAGAAATATGATCTCTCTACACTTCTGTAAGTCTTCTTTTGTCCTGAGAAAGTTTTGTTGCATTGTTCATGTGCTCCTATATAATTCTTGCTAAATTGACTCCTAAGTCTTTATAGTTTTATTGCAGTTGTGAAAGGGATTTTTGTTTGTTTTCTAGCTTGTTTGTGTTGGTTTCTAAGAAATATATGTATGTGTGTATAATATATATACATGCAAATATGTAAATATACATGTATAGATATGTATGTGTGTATAGTGTATATATACATCTATTCATTTGTGTGGATATATGATGTGTGTGTATGAATGTGTATATACAGATATATACTAATCAGAGATCTACCAATTTTTCCTATTAGCTCTAAAAGCTTTTCATTTGATTTCTTATGTTACAAATAATTTAAAATAAAATAATTTTTGTTTCTTCCTTTGCAACAATAATACTTGTTTTACTTTTTCCTGTTTAAAACAATGGCTAAAAATCCACATTAAATATTTTCACTATCTGGCAACTTTAATGGAATATTTCTAAAATTTGATCATTAAGTAGTATTATTTTGTCATTAATGAGTCTTAGTATGTTAGGAAAATGTCATTATAGAGCCAGGAGCATACACTGGAGAAAGGAAAGTCTCTTCAACAAATAGTACTGCCAAAACAGGACAGTCACATGCATCAGACTGAAACTAGACCACACCAAATACAAAAATAACTCAAAATGTATTTAAGATTGTAAACCTGAAACCATAAACTACAGAGAAGAAAACGTAGGCAAAACAATCCACAACATTGCTTCATGTATGTCTTTGGGCACTGTCGACTCCAACAGTAAGGGAAAAAAAGCAAAATACACAAATGGGACTAAAGCAAATTTAAAAGCTTCTGAACAGCAAAAGAAACTATCATTAACCTGAAAAGCCACCATACTGAATGGGAGAAAATATGCACACATCCTACAACTGACAAAGAACTAATATTCAAGACATACAAAGAACTCATAAAATTTAACAATAAAAAACAATGCAATAAAAAAATGGGCAGAAGAGCTAAATAGGCACTTCTCCAAAGAAGACATACAGACGGCTTGCAGGCACATGAGAAAATGCCCATCATTACTTATCAGGGAAAGGCAAATCAAAACCACAATGAGATACTGCCTCACACCTGTGAGAATGGCCCATGAATAAAGATCAGAAATAACAAATGTTGACTAGGGTGTGGAGAAAAAGAAACTCTCATTGTTGGTGGGAATGTAGATTAGTCTAGCACCTGTGAAAAACAGTATGGAGATTTCTCAGAACACTAAAAATAGAGCTACCTTATGATGCAGCAATTCCACTCCTAATATCTACCCAAAGAGTGCAAAAAAACTAATTCAAAGGGATACATACATGCCTATGTTCATTCCATCACTATTTACAATAGCCAAATTATAGAAACAACCTAAATGTCCAAGAACAGATGAATAGATTAAGAAGAGTTGATACACATACACAATGCAATACTCCTCAGCTATCTGCAACAACACAGATTTGAACTGGAGGGGATTATGTTAAGCAAAGTAAAGCAGAAGGAGAAAGACAAATACAGATGGTTTCATTCCTATGTGGAATACAGAGCAACAAAACTAAGGGTCAGGCAAAACCAAGCCAAAAATAAACCATAGGGTCTCACTGGTGGCCTAGGGGTTAACCTCTATGGCCTAGGTTCAATTCCCAGGCAAGGTGCTAACAAACATATGGCACAGCAGACCTCTCCTGTCTCACACGCTGCTCCCCTTAGCAGTGTATTTCAGTAGATCTACCTGTTCTGCTCTCTACTCTGTCTCTGGTGAACCCTCTTACTCCCTGCACCTCTGGTCTATAGCCCAGTTCTTCTATGCAAATAAAATAAAATTAAAATAAACCATAGAAATTTAACTGTAAAATTGAGGTTACCAAAGTGGGAGGAAGGTAGAGAAAAAGGGGAAGGCCCAACAGTCTATGGCAGAGGACTATGGGTGCCTTGGTGGCAGGTATGGTGTGGTAACATACATCTGAAGAGGTATGAACCTGTACCTCTGAAACATGCAGTTTTGTAAATCAGTGTTACCTCAATTTAAAAAAACTCCTTGTAGCCCTACCTTATTAAGAGTGTTAAATCAAGAAAGGATAGCAAATTGTATTAAATGCCTTCCTATTTATTAAATGCCTTCATATTTATTTCTCTTTTAGACTATTTTATTTAATGAATTACATCACTAAATTTCACTTTGCACTATCCACAAATTCCTGAAATGAGCCCTATATTACATGTTATGGTATATTATGTTTCACATAATCAATTTTCCAGTATTTGCTATAGAATATTTTCAATGGTAAGAATGATATAGTTGTGTGTATGTTTTGTTAGGTCTGCTGTCAAAACAATGTTGGGTGTCAGATTTATGTTTGCTTCAGAAAAAAACAAAGAACTGAAGATAATTATGCATATTTCTAATTTCCAAAATATTTACTTAAAATGTTCCTTCAATGTTTCCAGAAATTATCCATAAAAATTAAAATTTGATTTCTGGGATAAACATTTCTTAAACAATCTTTATATTTCCTTGCATGGTTTCTAGTGTATGCAGGGTTGTTTGTTTGTTTGTTTGAGATTTATTTATACGTACAAGAACTGGGGTACAGGCCAGAGGTGTGGGGGGTGAGAGGATTCACCAGAGACAAAGCGGGGAACAGAACAAGAGGATTGACTGAAATACACTGCTGAGGGGAACAGCAGGCAAGACAGGAGAGGTCTGCTGTGCCATGTGGGTCACCTCCCTTACCGGCCGGGGATCGAACTCGTGCTGCAGTGGCAGCTGATAGCTTCATGGTGCTATGCTTAACCCCTTGCACCACCAGGGAAGCCCAGGGGTTTTGCTGTTTTTTTTTTTTTTTTTTATTTTGGAAACTTGTTTCTTCTTGGAAGACTATTTTATGACTTTCAGATCCATTAGCTTAAAGATAAGTACCACTGTTGACTTGTAATTTTTCATCTCCTTCATATCTGTGGTTTCATGCCTGTTTCCAATCCTATTGTGTTGGTTTCCCTTCCTTCTTCCTTTATTAGCCTTTTTAGAGGGTTTATTTATGTTTTTTCTCAATATATGAAATATTTATTTATTACATTTATAGATTTATCATTCCACTTTCTTTGTGTTTAACAACTCTATAATGTTAACATTTAACTGTTAGCCCCCTCCATAATCCATTGTATCTGTCGATCTATTTGTAAGTTATTCATTTTTCTCTTTTTCATATTTAATGTTAAATATGTTTAAGGCAATGAATCTTCTCTGAGCACAGCTTTGATCATCCTTGTATTTTAGGAGCAGTTTTCACTGTATTCATGAAATGCATTTTCTCTTTGCCCCCAAGAAGTGATTTAGGAGCATTTTTAAAAAAAATATTCAATATTTTTTTTCTGCTTTAATCAGTTTCAAATTTTTAATGGTATTGTAGTCAGACTGTGGCCTATATGTTTCCTGATTTTGGAAACTAAAAATTTTCTATCTGGCCCACCATATAATCACATTTTATTTGTGCTTAATATGGGTCTTAGGAAACAATGCATGTTGTTTCTTTATAGGACACTGATTTTTCTCATTCAAATTTTATATATATTCATTTCTTTATCCACTTATGCTTTGCTTATTCTGTCAGTTACTGAGAGTTGTGTCATAAATGCCCTGCAGTTATTGAAGTCCTTTTAAATCCCCCTTTTATTTATAATATTTTGGTTTATAAATTTTAGCAATGTACCTTCCAGTTATATTGATAAACTCAACCTTCAATATAAATTCAATATAAAAAGCATTAATTTATTGAGCATTTCATGTAATGCTTTTGACTTAAAGTCTATGTCAGATATGTGCACCCATTTGCTTGAATATTCTTACGATCATGTTTTCCCCAGTTTTGTATTTTCATTTCCCCTATGTCAGTGTTATAAAGGAATGTAATTATTTGTTGGTTTGGTCTTTACAAAATATACATATAATAAAATGCCTAACTTTAAGGATGCAAGTTAATGAGTTTTGAAAAGCATATGCACCCAAATAACCACTATCTCAATCAAAATATCAAATATTTCTATCATTCCAGAAAGTTACCTTCCTAGGAAAACACTGTTCTTATTTCTATCAACATAAGCTTTGCCCTTTTTAGAATTTTACATAAGTAGATTCAGTATGTATTATGTTGTGTATGGCTACTTTTACTCAGCACGTTTTGGGGATTTATTCTTGTTGCTGCATGTATCAGTAGTTCTTTTCTTGCTGAGTAATTTCTTTTATATGAATCAGAGTATATTTTATCCTCCTGTTGATGAACATTTGGGTTCTTTCCAGTTAGGTGCTAGCATGAATAAAGTTGCTGTGAACATTCTTATGCTTGTTCTTTTGTGGATGTATTTTTAATTGCTTTTGGACAAATACCTAGAATTCTGGACAACACCATAGATATATGATTAATTTTATAAGAAACTATCAAAAAAATTCCAAAGCATGGTGTCATTTTATATTTCCACTAGCAGTTGCCACCAGAACTTCGCACTTCACCAACAGTTAATTGTTCTTAATTTTAGCCATTCTAATAGGTATGAAATGTATCTCACTGAAATTTTCCTAAAGACTAATGGTATTGAGCAATTTCATAAGTTTATTGGTTATTTGTACATCTTCCTACATAAACTACCTGCTCAAGTATTTTGGCCTATTTTGCATTGGGTCATTTGTCTATTTTTGAGCACAAGTTTTTTCTTATTCTGGATATAAATTCCTTGTCAAATTTGTATTATAAATATTTTCTCTCAGTCTGTGTCTTTTCTTTGTATTTTTGCATTTTTTCATGAGCAAAATTCTTTACTTCCAATTTATCAAAAAAATTTTCTCTCTCTTTTGGACTATTTATGGATTAATAAACCTTTGCTTAACCCAAATTTGTGAAGATAGTCTCCCATTTTCTTCTAGAAGCTTTATAATTTTGATTTTATGATTTGACATGTGATCCATTTCTTCTGTGTTTTATAAGCTTGTGGTGCTTCCTAATGTAGAATTATAGCCTTAATTGCATTTTCCAACTGTTTGTTGCAATCTGGAAAAAATACACTTGATTTCAAAAACTTCTGTAAAGAAAGCAATAAAATGGGGCTCCCTGGTGGCGCAAGGGGTTAAGCACTGCACTATGAAGCAATCCGCAGCCTCTGCAGCACAAATTCGATCCCCGGCTGGCCAGGAAGAAACCCACGTGGTGAAGCAGACCTCTCCTGCTTCACCTGCTGCTCCCCTCAGCAGTGTATTCAGTCGGTCTGCCTGTTCTGTTTCCCGCTCTGTCTCTGGTGAATCCTTTCACCGCCCCCGCATCTCTGGCCTGTACCCCAGCTCCTGTATGCATAAATAAATAAATCTTTTTAAAAAAAGAAAGCAACAAAATGAACAGGCAACCTAGTAAATGGGGGAAATATCAATAAACCATTATCTGATAAGGGGTTAATATTCAAAATATATAAAGAACTCACATAAATCAATAGCAAATCAAACAATAAACAATCCAGTTTAAGTATGGGCAAAAGATCTGAATATTCTTCCAAAAAGACATACAGATGGTCAACAGGCACATGAAAAGATGTTCAGCATCACTAATCTTCAGGGTAATGCAAATCAAAGCCATAAGAAGATATCACTTCACACATGTTAGAACAGCTATTATCAAAGAGCAGAGAAATTAAAAGTGTTGACAAGGGTGTGGAAAATAGGGATCCCTTGTGCACTGCTGGTGGGGATGTAAATTGGTGCAGTCACTATGGAAGTTCTTTAAAAAATTAAAAATAGATCTAACACAAACACAGCTACACTTCTGGGTATTTATCCAAAGAAAACAAAAACACTAACTTGAAAAGATATATGCTCCCCATGTTTACTGCAGCTATACTGTTGTGATCATTTCACAGTGCATAAAAATATCAAATTTTATGTTGTGCATCTGAATTATAATGCTGTATGTCAATTATACCTCAATTTTATTTTTTTGCACACAAGTTTATTAAGGAAAGTTTAAAGTTTATTAAGGGAGAGACACCTGCATAGACACAGATGGTTAGTCTTAAAAGACAAAACTGCTATACTTCAATTTTAAAAAATACTAATTTTTACATAAACTGATTTTTATTATGTCTTACACTATTTCTAAATTCACTTGTTCAATTTACTATGGCCTTTCTAATCCACTTATTAGTTCTAGTAGTTTTCTAGATTCCTTAAGAATTTCTATGTAAAGATTTGTGTCCAAGAGAGCATTTTACTTCTCCTTTCCAAGGTATATAGATTTTACCTCTTTATCTTGCCTTATTACAATGCCCAGAAGTTCATGGCAATATTGAATAGAAGTACTAAGAGAAAAACAGCCATTCTTTGTTGTCAATCATGAGGAAGGGATTTCAACATTTCAGTGTTACATATGATGCTACTATAGGTGTTTTATAGATTCTCCTTATCAGGTTAAGTGAATTTCTTTCTACTCCTGATTTGCTGGGTTAAGAATTGCTGAATTTTGTTAAATAGAGAATTATATGGTTTTCCTCCCTTATTGTGGTAATATGCAAAATATATTAATTTTGGATCAATCTTATATTCCTGAGGTAAATCCCACTTAATCATCATGCATTCAACCTGTAATATTTCATTAAGAATTTTTATTTCGATCAGTTCAAATGGCTATAACAGAATACACTGGACATAGAAAAGACAGGGTGACTTTAAACATTTATTTCTCGTGGTTCTGGAGACAGTGAAGTTCAACATCAAGGCATAGCCAGATTCTGTATTGAGAAGGGTCCTCTTCTGGGTTGTAGACTGCTGACTTCTCACTATATCCTCATATGGCAGAAAGCAGACAGAGTTCTCTGGGCTCCCCTTCATACAGGCACTAATCTCAGTCATGAGAACCCTCATCCTATTTTAATTACCTTTTGAAGATTCCACCTCTGGTAACATCATGGTTTCAACACATGAATTTTGGGGCACCACATTCAATCTTTTGATGTGTTTATGATCATAAGGAGTATTGATTAGTAATTTTCTTTTATTGAAATATTTTCTCAGGTTTTGGTATATAGGTACTGCTTACCTTATAAAATGAGTTAGAAAATGGTACCTCCTCTATTTTCTGAATTTAACATTCATATTATTTCTTCTTTGAATAGTTGATAGTATTCCACCAGAGAGACCATCTGGCCTTGTAGTTTTCTTTACAGGAAGGTTTTTATCACAAACTAAAAATTTTAAATAGAAGGCTGTTCAGATTTTCTATTCCATCTTGTATTAGCTTTCATGTGTCTTAAAGGAATTTAAAAACATTCAAGATGGCATAAAATTTTCATATCATTCTCTTTCGATGTCAGTATGATCTATAGTTACATTTCTCTTTCATTCCTAATGTTGGTAGTTTCTCTTTATCTCATCAATTGTGATAAAAGTTCATCAATTTTATTATACTCATCAAAGAACAAGTTTTTGGCTATATTAATTTTCTCTCTTTTCTATTTGGCTTTCTTTTCTATTTTCTATTTGGCTGATTTCTGCTTCTTTACCTACTTGGTTTGGTTTTAATCTGGTCTTCTTTTTCTAATTTCTTAAAGTCTAGAGACAGAACAGGCAGTGAACAAGATCTGTGTGTGAATCACATCAAATTCAAGCGTGGGCATCACTTCCTTGAAGTGTTGGAGACTACCACCAGGTTGTAGACACACACACACATACACATGTGATATGCGGACTTCAGGAAAAGTTTACAATCTTTAGACATACAATGAGTGTTTTTATGCAACGCAATACATTGTATGAGACCCAGGGCCAAAGTCCTGAGAAGCCACATTCACATCTACGCACTCTGCTGGTGCAACATCATGGCCCAGGCTAAGCATTAGTCTGGTCTTTTGGGTAAGGATAAGGTCTGAAAGTTTAAGCCTCTTTTTCGCATTTCTGGAGGATTTCCTAGAAAGCAGTAAAGATGAAGAATCGCAACATCACTGTCTACATAAATTTGCTTTCTCTTAGATAGCAAGACTATGAGAGTTATTTATTTTGAAACATGGTCCCTGGAAATCTACAGCTATAATCTTATAGTTTAGTCACCCTGATCAACAAGTGATGTCAACTGACCGATTATAGAGTTGATGGGAGTAAAGTTACTAGAATATATAGGATAGTTGCATAGGAGGACAACATAGTGGGATTACTACAATTTCAAATATAACTGATGATTTAAGCAAGAGGTTCAAAAACTGAAAACTAAAAGGATTAGGCCTGCTGCCCTCTAGATTGGAAGTCTTTAGAAGCCAGTCTCTAAGGAGTTTTAAACCTAGAGAGAACGTGCATTGAAGCAATCACCCTGGGTTTTCTGTTATCTTCTACTTTGCTCAGATTATTTTCTCTTAGTCCCTTTCCAACAGTAAGTAGTATGTCTCCTGTGGCTTATTAATTTCCTTTATGGCTTTACGTCTGTAGAAACTTTTCCATTGTGAAATCATTACAACTGCAAAGGACAAAAAAGAAAAAACACGAACCTGGAAATCTTCCACTTTTGTGATGCATCCATCCAGTTATTACTCAGACCTATACTTTGAGTAATCAAATAAACCTAGAAATTGTGGGGTCTCCAATGTGACAGTAAAGGTGAAGGTAGCTTGAACAGTAAATTGTTCAAGCTAAGAACAATCTGCTCTCATTAAAAAGCTTAAAGCAAAGTGACATTTTTGCATATTTCTTTGTAACTGAGTATCATTATGGTAATGCATTTGTCTTTGATTCAAAATCGATTGATTGAATACCTACTATATAATGGGCATTGTGGAAGGGATAAAGAGATAAAGAATGGTGAGCAAAAAAAAAAAAAAGTTAAGACAGTGATGAGTGGAAAGGGTATGAATCAAGAAGAAAAAGTGAATTGCCAATACTACCAAAGCCATGGTAAGTTCTTGGGTCCTTGAATCAGAAAAACAGTAATTATGCTGGACACTTGCTGACATGTATGGAAAGGAGAGGGTGAGTGTGCGTGTGCTTGTGCACGTGCACACACACGATGTGGTAGGTTTGGAGAAGATGATGGAGCATAAGGAGACTGCCTTAATTTCTGCCCAATAGAAGTGGGAGGATGGAATCGCTGATGTTCCAGAAGCTAAGAAAAGAAAAATGTAAATTATTTTCTCTACGCATGTGGTTTGCACAACATCCTCCAACATGAGACTCCCACTTGGGTCCTAAAGTTGGAAAAATCTAGGAACTGTGGAGAACAGAGCAACAAGACTTGACACAGTATACCAGGTGTCAGCACTAGAAGATCAGCTCCTCAAGAGACCTTGGGAAGACATTCCCCAGGCTAACTAGCCATGTGCATTTTGAATTTGGAACCCTCTAAGCCACTCAGACAGAAGTTCTTAGGATTAGGTAAAATAATGCTTGTAGACTTGACAGAGTGCAAAATGTGCTCAACATTATTATTGTTGTTATTATTTCAGATAAATAAATTTTCCAACAATTAGAACAGTACCCAGAAACCCAACTCAATTTTACTACACCTCCATTATGCATTCAGCTCTATACTAGTTACTAACGTGCTATACTAATGTTTAAGATTTGATTCCACAGAAAAGGAATTCAAGGCTTACTCCCCCCCACATAGTCTTTCAAGGGTTCTAACATTGCTTTAGAAAGCTTACATTCCCAGTTTAGCACAGAAGGCCCATCACAATTTCACCCCTTTTGTTTCTATCCTCATTTCCTGACACTTCCTTCATTCACAGTCCAGCCAGATCTACTTATTCTTCAGACATACAAGACATTTCATATCTCCATGCTGTTCCATGAGTCTGAGAAATTCCCTTCCCTACATTTTTCTACAACTTTAATTTTCAACTCAAAGCTTCTTGGAATTCCCCATCCCCTGCTAAATTAATACTTGTTCTCTGTGCTCACATGGAATCTTGAACTCACTGGACTTAATATATTGTTACGTTAACTCAAACTTGTCTGCTTATATGCCTCCTCCAATACTCTGTAAACTTCTTGAGGACAGGCTTAGCAGTCTCTTATCCTAGCTCCCAGAATAACACAGGCACAGTGGACACTCTGAACATGTACAGAATAGGTGAACAAATTAATTAAAAAACTGTAATTAGAGCCCTAATGGAGGTATAAAAATTTAATGGAAGAATGAGTAAACAATGAAATTGAGTGGGAGGGTCTATAATGACTTTTTTGAGGTGGCATCTGCATTGGCACTTTCCAGGAAGGCAGTATTTGAGTCAATGGGTATATATGCAAGAAACTTCCAATGAGAAAAGGTTTGTGAAAAGGCTCTGAAAATAACTTTTGGAGTGTCCTAAGTCAACCTCTGTGACTAAAACATAGGGAAGAAACGTACAAAACAAGATCATGGTGGCAATAAATCTGGGAATTGCAGAAAACCCATCAAATCTATTCTTTCTCAAGCAGTTTTCAATTAAAATCTTTCTGCTGCAAGGCATCAACTCCCAATTCTTCTATTTGTATTTCTCCTCCTGCAATCATAACTGACTCCTGATGATCACATCAAAAATACAGCTACAGATATAAAGAGGAAATGTGGGAAAAGGATAGCAATGAGAAAAAGAAAATGGTATGAAGAGAAAAACTGGAGGAAAATGCTGTAAATAAACATACCAAGTGGTTAGGAGTATGTCTGCTGTTTCAGAGTAGGGCCATGTCACTAGCAGTTTAATTATTTTTACATTTATTTTTAATGCTGTCATTTTTTACTACAAATATTTCTATAACAGAAACATAGTGACTTAAGATGTAGAGACAGATCCCTGGAGGCAATTAATATCATTTTGGCATGTGCTTCACACTGTACATAATAAGCCACTGGCATTACTAAAGAGTCACTGAATTTGTACAATATTGAACACAGGTTTCATCACCAAGAACAAACTTTACAACCACTTTACTCACTGCACTCCCTGCTTTAGGCACAACCTCAATATTTACTGCACACCTGGTGTGGGAAATAAACACCGTTCTTGGCACAGATAAGGATACCCGGATATGTGTGATCCAGGCCCTTAAAGAATGCATAGGTAAGATAAATGTGTACATTCAGAGTGTGATGAACGCTATAAAAAAATGTAGCATGGAAGCAAAAAAGGGCAGTCATGCAGTCAACAACCTTAACAGGATTGGGGAAGATTTCATGACATAAAAGTAGGAAAGTTTTCATTGTGCTTCATTTTCTGTTTTTATACTTTTTCAAATTACAATAGTGGTATATATTCTTTATTAAAAATCAAAAATACATATAAGCCAAAAATCACAAACTTGTTTATGTATGCCATTTTAAAATTTATTTACAAAAATGAGACAACATTGTACATTCTTTTCAGTAAGCAGCTTTTTTCAGACAATACATTAAAACCATAATCTCATGTTATTTACTGTTCTTCCACAACTGACTTTCATATTTATTTAAATAGATGCATATCAAGGTACAAAAAAGTACACAATATAAAAGCATGTCTCTCTCCCAATCCATCTCCCCATTATCTTATAATTTTAACCAGAAGCAACCAGTTACCAGTTTCTTGTGATCCTTTCACAAATAGTGTGACTACATGAGCAAATGTGTATATATTTCTCTTTTTAAATACATTGTGGCAGCACACACAGTTTTGTACCTTGCTTTTCTCTCCCCAGGTAGTACACATATCACTGCCTTGTTCCCCTTAGTGGCTACAGAGTATTTGACTTTATGGATATACGATAACTTATTCCTCAAGTTCCCCCTCAATGAGCATACAGACATTTTCAATCTTTTGCCATAGAGTAGTGATAGTTATATCCTTAAAAATATAAATATATGCACATTTTAAAGTATATCTGCAGGAAAATTGGTAGAAGAAGAGTTTTAAGGTCAAAGGAGATGTATATTATTTAATATGACAGATAATATGACAGCATCCTCTATTCAAGTGGTCCTAACTTCTTCTCCTTCCAACATCAAATGAAAATGCCTATTTGTTTTCATGTCTGTGGCTGCCCAGCCACATACTAGTTCCCATTCATCTCCCCCATCCACATTTACTTTATAGGCAGGTTAAGTCACTAACCAGTGGAATGTGGGAATGTGAATAAAAATAATGTGTGTCATGTCCAAGTCAAAGTAATTAAGAGTGTGTATTTTCCACCCTATCTTTGCTTTTCTACCAGCTGTAAACAAAAGATTTCAATGCCCTAGGGAATGACAGACCCATGTGATTGCAAAGAACCTAAATTCCTGAGTCATGTGCTAGAGAAAAACTGTCTATCAACCAGAAGTACCTACATTGGACAATTAAATGAGGGAAAAATAGCATTCTATTGTATTAAGCTGCTGAAATATTGGTATTTGTTACAAAATCTTGCTTTACCCTAACTAATTAAACAAGATATCCTTTACTACATAAAATACCAGCTCCATAGTTCAGAGGATACACTTAGGAAATGTTTAAATATTTCAATGTTAAGTATGACATTGGTTGCTAAGGGCATATCCTTTGTTATATTATCTAGCTAGGCTGCCAGAATTTATCACTCTTTCCTTTTAATTCTCTCAGCATGTTAAGTCTCAGCGTTCTGGCCAGGGAGCTGACCCACATGGCATAGCAGACCTCTCCTGTCTCACTCTTTACTTCCCTTAGCAGTGTATTTCAGTAAATCTGACCAATCTGCTCCCCACTCTTTCTCTGGTGAATCCTCTCTCCTCCCCACCCTGCACCCCAGTTCTTCTACGCAAAATAAATAAAATCTTAAAAAAAATCATATATACTCATGACTGTGTCTTTGAAAATCAGTTTAGAGCACTAAAACAAAAGTGATGAAAAGTGATAATAGGTAAACAAACATCTTTATGAAAAGAGGTTTTGTGTTATTTGACCTTAAAAAAAAGAACATATCCTTTATCTCCCAGATTACCAAGAGCTATTTTCCGTTACTTTATTGTGGTTTTCTTTAATCATCAATAGGCATTAATTGATCAAGTACACTTGTAATATCTGTGGAACTTATCCTATGTTATTTTTTCCTTTGATCTACTAAAGTGATATATATATATATATTTTACATTAATATTTCCTAACATTCAGGGCCTCCCTGGTGGTGCAGCAGTTGAGTGCTGGGTTGTGAAACTGCCCACAGCCTCTGCAGCACCGGTTCAATCCCCGGCCAACGGGCGAGGGTCCCAGATGGCACGCAGGTCTCTCCTGCAGCCCGCGGCTCCCCTCAGCAGTATCTCGTCAGTCTGCCTGTTCTGTTTCCCACTCTGGTTCTGGTGAATTCTCTCACCCTCCCACGCTTCTGACTGTACCCAGTGCTTGTATAAATAAATAAATAAATCTTTAAAAAATATATATATATATATTTCCTAACGTTCAAATACGTTCACATTTCTAAAATAAACCATGCTTATTTGGTTATGGTATTTTCTTTAATGCTGTTGAATGTGAAGGAAAAACCAGAACAAAATAATAGACTGGTAAATTCTTTAAGTGTGACTTACAAATTTTAAATTTCAAGTGAGGAAGTAAAAAGTAGAAGAGACCCTTCTGAAGAATAAATTTATTATCTGGAAAAGCAAGTTAATAGTATCTACTATCCAAGGCAAAAAACTTAAAAATGGAATTGCTGAATGAATGGAAAAGAGAACTAAGGGTAAGTCAAGAAAGCCTAACTAAAAGTAGAAGAAGTTCCAGCAGAAGAGAAAGGACCATACCGGGAAAAACAATAATCAAAGCACAGTCAAGAAAGCTTCCCTCTGCAGAGATTAGTTAGATCAAAAAGACTAGAGTGCATGGCAGTAGAAATGAAAAAGGCATACACAAATATATTCTTGTGAAATTTCTGAAGCTTAAGAATAAAGAAAAAATGTTAGCTTTCAGAAAGAAAGAAGTTACAAATAAATGAGCATGAGGCATGGACACATATAAGGACACAGGCTCCGCAGTAAAACCACCTGGGTAAGTGGATAAGTTACTTCTTTGTGCTACTGTAAGATGGGTATGATGGCAGTACTCAGCTTCTAAGGTTGGTTAGAAGTATTTGAAATAACACATGGAAGTGTCTAGCACATAGTCACTGCACTTCTTTCTGTGAACACTAAAAGCGGTATGAGTCAAATTTCTGAGAGTACAAAAGCCTGAATCCTCCCCAGAGGTTAACATATAGCATTAGTGATATGAAGACCTGGACAATAAGTCCCACCTTAAAACCTCAATGGAATCTGAACTCCAGGCTAGTGAGAAGTTGGGCAAAAGGAAGCCTATCAACTTATTATTAGGCTTGAAATTAGATTCTACTGAGACTGAATGGACTCACAGTAGGATCTTACAGCGGTTCAGGTCTCTCCAAAAAGTGAAAAAGTATACCACTTAAGGCTACCTGCTTTGGTGTCATAAAACATTATTTCACTCATTTAACAAACTGTTTGAAACACCTACATGTCAGGAATTGTACTGGGAATCTAACTGTGAACCAGAAACATCAGGTCCCTTCCCTCAAAGAATTAACATATGTATATGTTTGTTTATATAACCCAAATTAGAATGCCCATGTGACATAAGAAACTAACCCTAAGACCAAAGCCATTAACAAAGCATCACACACATTCACACACACACCCCTTTTAACTCAATTACACAAGAAACAAGTCAACTTTTAATATTATTAATAATGAATAGAAAGATTTTAACTTAATTTAGTCCCATTTTTTATAATTCTATGAATGCAAAAGCTTAGATAACAATTTGGTGGAACTCCAGTGTTCACTAGTTCAATTCTAATTATTAAGCTCTTACCACCAACCAGAAATATTTTAAATGTTCCTCTCATATAGTAACTAAAAACTCCTTAGTCTACCTGCCCATCTTCAGACAGATTATTTCCTCAATCCAAAAGGAAGATACAAAATTAAATGATATATAATTAATACAAAGGGTTGAATGGTCACCCCTGAAAAAATATGTCCAAGTCCTAATGCCTAGAACCTGTGAATGCTACCTTATTTGAATAAAGGACTTATGCAGATGAAAATAAGGATCTGGAGATGAATATATCATCCTGATTTATCTAGGAGGACCCTAAATTAATGACAAATGGAGTGTTAAAGTCAGTCCTTGTGAGATTGGCCCTTGTAAGAGTCCTTACAAGAAAAAGACAAAGAGAGATTTGGGTTAGACAGAAGAGGCAAAGACACAGAACAGAACAGAACAGAACAGAACAGAACAGAACAGAACAGAACAGAAGGAGGTTAAATGACCACAAAGGAAGAGATGGAGATGAGGCAGTTACAAATCAAGAAATGCCAATAGCCACCAGAAGCTAAAACAGGCACAAATTCTCCCCTAAGGGCTCCACAGGGAGTAAATGAGTCCTGCCAACACCTTGATTTCAGTGTGGCCTCCCAGGACTGTGAGTAAATAATTCTCTATTGTTTTAATCTACTGTAATTTGTTATAGCAAGGAAATTAATATCATGAATAAAGATATTTTGGTAAGGAATCCTGGGTACAACTCCCACTCCTTACAAAGCAGTCACTATATACTCTTTAATAGGTCTATTAGCCCCTCCTGAGTCTCCACTGCCTTACTTGTAAAAATGCAATAATGAAACCTGTGCTATTATTCTCCAGAGTTTGGATAAGAATCAAATGAGATCATGTATGCAAAAGTACTCAGAATACTATGAAATCCTACACAAATACTTTATCTGGAATTTCAAATGAGGTTTAGAGTCTGGGCTGTCTATTCAAGCCCATTTGTTGCAACCTTTTGCACAAATCAATACTTTCCTCATTTTAGCAATGCCAAAATTATATCAATTCTTAGTATCAAATTTTATTTATAAAATTAAGCTGTGACAAATGTATGCAGTACCATTTTAGTACTAGAATTTAATAAAGACGACTTAATTACCACTAGCTTTATCTATTTCACTTCCCTCCAGTAATCTTTTACTACTGTCACACTAATTTAGTAAACAGACCACCTAATTGGTTTATTGGTTCTGTATATATTAAGAAATCAGTTCCAACTGATTTGCTTTCAACAATACCTGTGAACTCACTTAACATAATCATAATTCTTTCTTTGATTGACCTTAATTATTCCACATTCAATTTTTCTCAGCTAAGAATGAACCATTAATAACCTCTTCCTCCTATTTCTGGTTTTCCCCAATAGGTGGATCCTGATCTACTGCCAGACCTAGTTCTTCTTTCCTGAAATCAAGCATACTTATGAAGTATAACTATAAACTAGTTAGTTCCACAAGATTTGCACAAAAGTTAATTTTCATAACTCTATAATTTCATTGTATTTATGTATAAGTTTAAAATATTTTCTATAAAAATTTTCCATTTATATTTCACAAGAAACATCATCAAATACATTTTAAATTATTGAGAGGCTAGTTCTACTACAAACTTCAAATTTCTGTCCTTCAGGGCAAGAAAATTTGATAAAGAAATGGCACTTTGATAATGCAGTTTTATGTCAAAATTTATTTTCTTGTGCCTTAAGCATTCTTTTCTGTATTAGAGTTGAATGACATTCAAATATTCTTTATATCTAATACGAAATACCATAAAAATTTTATTCTCTGAAATTCTTGCCTCTTCAGAGATCTTTAAGGAAAACTTAAAAGAATTTTTCAAAACCAGAAACTGAAACAGTGAAAACCTCAGTGTACTCTGTGATTTGGAATCATCACCATGAAAACATGCGTCCTTAAGATGATCTGTCCTTCAAGAACACATTAGGTGTCCTATCATGCCACTGAATTGTGGGTAATACGTTATTTTAATATTCTTAATTTCATTATCTTTCCACAGGTAGCAACTACGACATTTCCAAAATGCAAATTAAACATTTGGTTCTCAAAATTACAATTAAAATTTCATATCAAGAATTATACTTAGGAAATCCACAGCAACTATTTTGTAGAAATATAAATGAACTACATGGCATTATCCATGACTTTAAAAACAGGCACTAACCCCCACCCCAAATGGTTTTATAAAGGTCCCTATACCTACTATATCATCTCAGATCAGTAATAAGTTTAATTACAGTCTCCTAATTTTTATCTCTGAATAGTCTACATGAAAGTAAACTATGACCTTCTTTCAACAACTGTAGCTTCTACATTTTTCAGACAATTCCACAAGAGAGTGGCAAGATATTACCTATTTTGTGAAATGTGTTAACTCTTTGGTAAGAAAATCAGGAGTAAAAGATATCCTCAAAAATTCTAACTCTAGATCCTTAGGATTCTTCTTAAGAAACTTCTTAAAACTTAAGTCATCCATTCCCCCATCACCCATCTTAGCAATCAAGTGAAGTACCTGGCTCCTCGCCACTAGAGGGGGGTGTTTCTTCTATTGGTTTCTCTTTCCCCTAATTTGGCTCACTAGAATTTCTGGCTGACCTAGAAGTCAGTCTTGAGGCCAAAATCCTAACATTTATTTCCCCTTCATATTGTGTAGGTCTTTCTTTTTATTTCAGGTTGCAAGGTGCCACTAAAATGCTATCTTCAATTCCAAATGACTTGTATCATTGTGCCCTATATCATAGTCCATTGCCTTTTTAGACTAATTAGCTAAACAGAACTAAGACTTTGACATTGGTTCACTTGGAATTAATGAGTAAATCCAACCAAGTTTTAGTATTTTTTTTAAGTTTTTTTCATTAGCCATGTTCGCATTTTTTCATTTGTACCACAATAACACTATTAGTAGTTTTAGTAACAGATCTCAAAAAACAAACTCAGTGTCTTTAAGTTACTTGCTCAAAATTTCAGGTAGCAAATAGTGAAGCCATAGTGAAGAATCAAGTGCCCTGACCCACAGACCATATCTAGTGCTAAAGGCATCAGATGAGAAATGGACCAAATGCTTCCTTTTCACCATACCAGTCAGAGTAAATAGCAGTATTACTTAATTCACCATTATTTCTGGTAAAGATCATGGACATTTACTTAGAATAGTTCCCACTGACCACAAAGTAAAACCACAAAGTGAAGAAGGAGTAGATGAGAGAGATAATGGGAAGGAGCAGAGGGATGGGGAAGAAAAGAGAAAAATAAATTTATCAAACAATCCTGAGACCAGAATAAGCTGCAAAATATACAAAAGCAGTGACCCAAGATCAGGCAAGAAATCAGAATCTGAATCAGGAAAAGATGTAACGAACGGCAAACAGGATCAATCATACTACCAGATATTCAAACAATCCAAAGGATCCAGAAGGGATGGTAAGTGCTGGGTGGTTCCTTGCAGCTTCCTGTGAAGAACCCTGGTCTAAGACAGAGCTCCCTATAGAAGACTGAGACAAAAATTGGCCAGTTAGAATTAACACCCACTTTATGAGCCAGAAGACAGGGGCTGGAAGAGCCCCAAAGTAAGAAAATCTATCAAAATAAAATTCAATCCACCTGATGTGAATCTTTTTGGGACTAAGTGGGTAATACCACTCAGAATGCTTTCTTTTGGCTGCAAGTGACAAAGTGCCAGATCACACTGGCTTACACAAAAAGGAACTGCATTATCTCAAGAACTGGAAGTTCAGAGGTAAGGAAGAAAAAGTATATTACAATCAGGAGTTCATTAAGA
The DNA here is from genome assembly GCF_014898055.3 of Talpa occidentalis. Taxonomy (NCBI): domain Eukaryota; kingdom Metazoa; phylum Chordata; class Mammalia; order Eulipotyphla; family Talpidae; genus Talpa; species Talpa occidentalis. The sequence continues at coordinate 54,929,114 of NW_023605083.1, forward strand.
TCACTAAGCGCTTGGGTTTCTTCTCTCTGTTCTGCCATCTTCTACAGCAACTTTACCCAAAGTCAGTTTTTCTCATTGTACTAAAATGACTTGGGCAGTTCTAGCCATCACATTCAGACATATTATCAGAGGAAGAAGGGGTACCATCTCTTTTATCTCTTTTTGGGAACGAGAAAACCTTTCCCAGAAGCGCTCCAGTCCTCCAGACTTCCCTTCACATCTTACTGGCCAGAATAGTTTACAGGCCATTCCTAACTTCACTGGCAAAGGAAATGGGATTAAGCATGATTGCTTAGACTAATCATCTGGGAAAAATGGGGGGCAGAAGATGAGCGCTGGGAGTTGACCACAATGACTATGCCATGGGTAATTTATAATTATCAGAATTATTGTAACATTGTTTTCACTCCATAATAAACAAATATGATGCTTGCATGATCTTAACTATGAGGCATGTGCTCTGCCTGAGATTTAGATAACTCTTTGCTTACATCCCATGGTTAATACCATGAACTTACTTATCAAATATAAAACAATATAACTTTTCTTGATCAAGTTACTGTTTTAAAAAACTTTAATGCAACATTTTAGATAAGAATAGTAAACAGGTCTGTCTACTATAGCAACTCCAGTAAATACAGCTCACCTAGTACCCAATTTGAGGCAGAGTCAAAGCTGAGTTTGGATCCAAAGACAAATAGTGCCATGACTGATTAGTGATGTCTACCATGGACTTGGGTTTTGAGGATAACACATAGCAAGTATTTGCAAACCCTTGTATAGAGAAATCTCTTTAAATAATTTCCCCTCCAATGATAATGGATTTCTCTGTTGCAACATCTCCGTTTCTTATTTTAGTGGGAACCCAATCTAATCCCTCTCCTCACTTCATTCTCACCATCCAATTTACATGTATATGTGTGCATGTGTGTGTATATACATATACAAAATAAACATTAAGTATGAACTCCAAAAATTATTTTATATATAAAGAGTTCCTTTATATATAAAAAGGAATTCTTGAGTTGAGTTTCTTTTCCAAGTTCATAGATAGAGAGAATGGCTTCATTTGTAAACTTTCTCACTGGGGGGGTGAGGGGTATCTTTGGTGCCCAGGCAGAGGTCATCTAGGCAGGACTGATGGACATAAGGAAAAGAGAATAACAATCTATTCCCAGTTAAAGTGAACTGGCCCACAGCTGCAAGACAAAGGGATAAAGGTCAAAGGTAACTAAACCATAATTGAGAATGTTTTAATAATGCAAATTTTATATGCATAAAATGCATTTGAAAACACAGGGAAGGTTATTTCTGGGTGAATTAATTTTTTTCTTTTGTCCTTCTATCCCATATCTATATTTTTCTGACTATCCTATACTGTACATGTACTATTTTTGTAATAAGGGGGAAAAAATAAAGGAAACATGTTTTTGTCTTATTACTGAAAGTTTTAGTTGTTCCAATTAATTTCTTCTTGCCTTGTATTTAAGTTCAAGCACATCCAACTATTCTCCTCTTTTTGGGCAACTAGGCTGTTTGAAATTTTTGATATCACAAAGTAAGTGTTCTTAGAGTTGGAAATTAATTTGAAATATAAAATGAAAATTAGAAAAATTCCTAGAAAGTGGACCAAAAAGTATTTAATCACAATGCATAATACATTAAGACTGTCACCACTCAAAAAGTAGAAATTTAGGATATTCATTTTTTATCAAATCATTTTGACCGAACTGTCCATGTGACCAGTTTGCTTTCAACTAAATTATATTTGGCCAAAATTAGTTTTAGCCAAAATAACTCTAAGTATAACATGGTATTGGACAGAATATACTTTTCGCTTCAAGAAAAAGTCTAAAGCTTAGAAACAAGAAATAGGATTCAAAAAAAAAGTTCAATAAACAACAGGTAAGATGGCCTAAACAAGTAAAAGAGAAAGACCACCTCAAACAATGGTTCAACCTGGAAAAAAAAAGTTGTAAAACCAACCCATGTAGCTTAGAAAGTGTTAGTAAAAATTTAAAGTAAATTCAGTTTCATCTGCCTGCTTGGACGTTCTCCCCAAGACAGAACAATGCTGGGGTTTTCCCTAGGTTCCCTAAATGGAAAAAAAAAAATCTGTTTGGGATTCAAATGGAGGATGTATGATCTGTAAATCTTTCATCCACAATCAGTTTCCCAGAGTGGTTGTTCTGGAGCTGGCCACTGCATGATGGATAATCCAAATCACTTTTTTTTTTTTTTTTTGCATATTATGGTTTCCATTCCAAATCATAAAAGGTAATTTTCCATATTTTGTCAGACAAAGCAGAGGTGGCAGATGATATGAACTTGCATGAAGAGAAATAATCTGAATTGTACTACCACAGAAGTGAAGGACCTAGATAGAGGCCTCAGCTTCTGGAAGATGTGGTTAGTATGTTAGAGAAAGTTAGAAGATGTCTCTGGTTTGAAGAGTCCTCTAAGGAACCTCATTGTACTTAGGATTTTTTGCTAGCCAGTTACTGCTCTATGCAAAATCCTGGGCAAAGCCTGCATTCATTGAAACATTAACTGGCTGTGAGACTGTTAGGGCTGCTGTGGAAAGCAGGGGGGCAGCATGGTGAAAGACCTCTTCACCATGAAAGAAAGCATTTTATAGGAATTGTATTTCTATTCAGTCACAGCAGAGTAGGTGTGGAAAAAAAAGGTCAGTGAATCAGTCCTGTTTTTGGTAAGCAGCAAAATAATGAAGAGATGAACAATTCACAAATGGTTTGCAGGCAACTGAGTAGCCACTTGGGGGGAAAAACATACCAAGAAAAATGGGTTAAAAACGTAAGTGTAAAACAGAAACCAGAAAATCAGCAGACAATTAGATAATATGAAAGACTTATTTTATAACCTTGTATTGAGGCAAGCTTTTCTAACTATGATACAAAATCCCAAAGTCATAGAAGAGGAAACTGACAAATTCAACTACATTAAAAAAAAATCCTATATAGCAAACATGCTATAAGTAAAGTTGAAAGACAAATAACAAACTGGAGTGGGAGGTGGGAGGCTGCAATACATATCACAAAGAGAAATCTCCATATCATAAGCATCAGCTACAAGGTTATTTTTAAAACACCACCACCTACCAAAACAGGCAAAGGATATAAGACACTTGGCAAAAAAAGAAATACAAATAAATGGCTCTTAACCATATAAAAAAATTTTCAAACTCATTCATAAGAAAAGTAGAAATTAAAACTATACTAATACATATGGTAGTATATAACATATATACTAATATAACATTTTTCACATATTGGATTGGAAAAAGTCCAAGAGTTCAATAATATATTTTGTTGGCAAAAAAATATGGGTAATCAGGCATTCTCCTACATTTCTGGTGGGGGTGGAAACTGCACAACCCCTAAGGAGGGCTGGTTGTACCTATAAAATGACTATGAGATATAATCTTAGGTCAGCAATTCCACTTCTGGGAATTTACCCTACAAATACATTTGCAAAGGGTGAAATAATCTATGTAACAAAAGTATTTACTGCAGCATTATCTGCAACAGCAAAACACTGAAAAATTCCCAAAAGTTCATCAATAAGAGGTTGGTAAAATAAATGATGCCATATCCACACAATGATGGGGAAGAGATCTCTAAGACATATTATTAAAGAGAACTATATCTTGCATATTTTCCCAGTGTTATGGAAAGAACTCTAAGATATACTGTTAATTAGAAAAGGCAGAATAATATATATAACCCTTCATTTGTATTTTTTTAAAGGAAAACAATTTATTATACTTGTATGGACTTGGATATGCATTTTAAAACTCTGGAAGGATGAGAATTGAGTAAAAGGGGCGCAGGATGAAAGAGAAACTTCTCATTTCCTATATGTTGTTATCTGAATCAAGCGAACACATTACCTTTCCAAAAGTTAAATACTAAAATGTTTAACTATGTTACATATATATACTTTAAGTTCCTAGTTAACACTGTCTATATTTGGGCCCCTAAGTCTCTGGGTGATAGATGACAAGGGGGCCCTGAAGAGTAGAATCAAGAAATGGAAAACAGAGCAACAGTTACAATCAGCAATATGGTGACTAGAAGTGAAAAACTCACCCATCAAAAGGTAGCATGTGCCCAAGGCAGAGACAGTAAAGAAAAGAGGGAAGAACACAATCTTATGGCAGTAACATAGCAAAAGTGGAACATCAAAACAAAGAGATAAGTCAGAGATTAATTCTTAGGGGTCTGTGGGTCAAAAAGTCATACAATTCCACAAGATACCTAAATTGGTTCTCAGTGCAAGCAAACATCACAGAATGATGCTCTCAGAATAATGTATTTCTGGAGAATTGCCCTCAATATGAGCAACTAGAAGTTTCTGTAGATTAGTTGGAATGTGGGAGAGGGTAGTGTAGTAACAACAGCACAAAGATGTACAACACCCTTTAGGCTGTTTCTATCTGTAAACCTATTTAAACCTGTTTAAATCCCAAAACTCTTTCAGAAAAGTTAATAAGGCCACATGCTGGTTAGGATAAAGAAAATAGAATACTTCTAATTAAGTTTTTGAAAACTGCTTCCATTCATTCATTAAATGTTTGTAGAGCACCTATTCTATATTAACAATTGCTCTAGAAATGTTCAAAAAGTCCATTCCCCCCCAAATAGATATGCCCAAAAGAAATAGTTTTTTAAAATACTGAGATAAATCAGTGTCTCTCAAAATTTTCTGAAATATGAAAAAGTTATTAAAATGAATTGACAAATATAAAATGCTACAAATGCTCTTCTATTATTTTTAAAAACTGAAAATAATGATTTAATATGTAAATTTAAAGTAAGACAATCACTTCTATTGCTATTTGTTTTACTAAACAAATAACACAATTCCTTAAAATATGGCTTTCTGTTCTCATCACTACAATTGATAAAACAGGAAAACATAGCTGGAAAAGGAAACTAATTCAGAACAGATGTCTGGGGGAATTTTTCCAGGAGTGAACTATAAACATGCAGAATAAGTACTGGAAAATGTATTATGGTAAAAAATCAGAATCAGTTACTAATTACACGATCTAAGCAGGAAACCAGATACCTAAATATGTAGAACATGCTTTTTTTTTAAAAAAAAAAAAAAAGCCTAAATTAATGGGCAAACTGTTTTCACTATTCAGACCTCACAGCAAAGTGTGAAAATTCAGTTATTTTCTAATGCCTACAAAGTTAGCTCTTATCTGTAAAGATGTATCCAATTGTAAACCGAACAAATTTGCAAAAACAATTTAATTGTTTTCTTCCTGCTTTTATTTAACATTTTCTCAATTTAATACTCGGTACTTTCCTTTTGCCCTGCCTTCTTAATATTTCACTTTCTCTATCTACTCACACTCTACCAGGAGATGTAAAGACTTGCAATCCCACCATCACTAGTCCTTGTCCAGGAAAAGCAAAAAGGACAGTTCCGCCTCTGTTGCTAGGCTTAAAAAGAAATGGCTTATGCCTAGCAGGCAGTGAGGATCAGAAAGGAACTGAAGAGGAGCAAACAACAGAATCTATTCCAATGAAAGTTTATTAATTTGTATGAAGTCAATTTGTGACTCATCCATATTCAAATTAAAGTACAAAAACAAATTCCAAAGCTAAATTTAAAACAACTTTTGGACTATCCAGGTTTCTGCTTGTTTTCACTTTATGAACAGAAGCCTATGATGCTAACAGTACATTAACTTTCCCAGGCCACCAAGATCCTACTCAATGGCGACAGTTCATTATCATGTAGGCTAAGGTTAATATAATGGTAGCAGTAATATTATATTACTAGTATACACATGTGTGTTATATACAAAAGAGTTAATGAGCTTCCTGACTACAGTAATCAAGTAGTGACAAGAGACCAGACCAGAGCTGAGTCATGCTTCACAATATTTAACTGACGTATAAGCATTCAACTTTAGAATCTGAAAGATCATATAGTGAGCCCAACACTATCATTTTACAGATGATGATACTGAGGAGCCCAAAAGATTAATTAACTTACCCAAGATTGGGCAGCTTCATGGCAGCAAACCCAAATCCAGGCCTCTGAAAAGCAATCTAGCACGTTCATGTAATACAGCATCCCACTCTTGGAGAATATGCTGTAGAAACTGAACTGGTAAATGTGAGGCAATCTCCCCCCCACCCCACTCCGCCCGCCCAGCAGAGTTGGGTGACAGTAAAGGGTTATGTAGTTAAATGTGGAAAGAGATATTTACTTCATTAATTCTTACTAAAATGCAGCTCTTCATAGGCATAAACAATATCCTGAATTCATTTACCACATGAGTAATAACTTTTCTTCCCTAAATCACTGTGATCTAGAGTTTACCAGTGACTAGGCAAAACATGACTAAGAATTAACTATCTCTGTAACCAGACTGCCAGCCTGTCCTGTTATTTATTAATGAATGGAGAAATACTATTTAATGAGATTTAAAAATCTTGTTAGCACTTATACTATTAAGTAATCTTTTCACCTCAGGTTTTTACCATTTTCTGTAACACAGAAAGCCTGATCTATTATATTACTTTTTCCTTGCTAAAGTTAATTGTAATATTCTGAATCACATGGGCCTCACTCTAATCTTCTAATAAATCTTAATTTCAAAAATCTCTTTGCCCAGTTTACTTCTGCATATATACAATGTCACACAAATATATTTAAATATACTTTGGAAAAGGTAAGAAATTCAAGAATTTTTAAATGGTTATACATAGATGTCATGGTTCTCAGTTTTTCAAAATCTTCAGAAATTTTTTTCAAGATGTTAATACTTACTAGCCTGCAGTAAGTACATTACTGAGAAGCAGCAGCATAAGAGAAAATACAAATCGAGGCAGAAAGAGGATAGAAGAGGAGTCAAACTAAAAGTCTATCAGGAAAAAAAGAAATCAGCAAATCTTCCTACACTGATGTGACAGTTACAAGCCATAGTACAATTTTCTTGTATCACCATGCGGCTGTCTGGGCTTGTGGCAAGCACCTTGAAAAGGTGTGTTCAATCAGCAGTATAAAAGTTGAGGTAAAGAAAATAACTAATGTATGATCGCATATACATCCATTCATGCCAAGAAAGTCCTACTCCATATAATTTGTTACTTATATTATTGCTGCTTCCTATTCAAATTTTGATGGAATATTTTATGGGTATTTACTGTGTTGAACATTCTAAAATGCCACAGAAATTTCAAAGATGTGGGAGGCCTGCTTCTGAAGCTTATAGTTTGAGAAGGAAATAAGCTAGAGACACACAAGAGCACAAAAAGAAGACAGTAAGAATTTTATGAAAGACTGAAGCACAATCTGTGCTCATTTCTTGAGCTAGTTTTCGAGGAAGGGTAAGATTCCAACAAGCAGAGACCGGGAAAAGAATGCCATAAAAAGGAAAACTATGAACAAATGTGGGAGGGTGAAAGGATGTTGGAAGAACAGTAAGGATACCAGTTTGACTAGGATAGGGAAATTCTGTGGAAATAAATAGGCCAGGATGTGGCGGCTTTGGGGTTTTATTTTAGAGATAACATCCAGTTGCTAAAGGCTTTTGAGTCCCAGAGTGCTATAACAAAATCTCACTATCTTAGGAAGATTTGGGAGGATTGTAAAGGAGAAATGATATGCAGGTGGGTCAGGTAGAAAATTACTACAGTAGTAGTAATCCAGAGACCAGTACACTTAAGTATCAATTCTGATGAAGTTACTAAATATATTTTAAATATAGTACAGAACTTTTAGTTTCTAGAGAAACTTGGACTTATTTATACACCATTTACTTTTCCTTCCTACTGACACCATAAGTAACAACTGACTAGGAATTTTTATTTTACTTTTCCTCACCCAATCTTTGCATTAATAAGATTATCATCTTAACATATTAGCAAAATCTACAAGATTATATGTCACTGCTTAATCAGAAGAGCATTTAAAGCAATTTTTAAATCCCACTTTGTGAAAGCAATAGCTTTATATCACACATAAATAAATTTCCCCAAATTTTCATATTTTACTTTCCAAGAGAAAGCACTTGCTTGCTTGCTTGCAGACTACACCTACAAAACCAATCAAAACAAAAGGTAATTATCCAGTAAATCTGTAATCGCTACTTTACAGAAAGAATTGTTTAACAGATTGGCTGCCATACGTTTCACGAAAGCAGAAACTAACTGCTTTCTTCGCTTTGTGTGTGTAAACTAGGCCACACATGAATGTCCCTCTTCTAGATAAAGGTCCAAACCAAGTTTTTGACATTTTCACAGATAAGGTATCCTTATTCTACTCTAATTCAATTTTTTTAATTTAATTATAAATTATTCAGTTTCACTTAATATTAAGTCATCCAAAAGGTAGTTTCAGTTACTGAGATAGTCGTATTACATATACAGAATATTATGCCTAAAGCAAACTTCAAAAGGTACAAGATAACTAATTTGAAAGAGAATGATTCATTTCCATTAAAAAATGCATATATTTAGGGATCCAGGATTTCGCAGAGGGCGGTGTCCCAGTCTGTAAGAGAGCCTTGCCTGTGCTTCCTCGACTTTCCCTTTCTTTGCAAAAATGTTGTCACTTATCAGTGAGCACTGGACGCTTTCCAACAGTCAGTCCAGTTTCCTACCAGAGAAGCACTAACCCCACTGATTGGCTCAGTGCAATCAGACAACAGCCCTCAGTCTAACAGCAGTAAAGGAACAAAGATTGGTGACCTGATACTCAGGAAGGAAAGGCTGTAAGAGAGGCAGTGAGGGGGAAGCACAGAATTAACCAACATCGAAGTCCAGAAAGACACACCCACTCAGACAGCAAAGCTTTTTACCTGGAGATATTCAGCCAGGATTTTTTTTTTTTTTTAAGGTAAGTAAGGATACAGATCTCTTTATAAACTGAGGGAGCCCAATTCATATGCACAAACTTGGCTAGCAGCTGTGTAACTATCTTGAGTGGGCAAGAACCTTTCACACCCTAACATCTAGAAAAGTGATTTATTCAATAAATTCACTGAAAGACGTCCTCTTTCCTAAAAACTGTCCCTAACTGTAGGGTTCTTGCTTTATGCGATTCCAGTACTGCATGAGATTTCAAACTGAAGGGGGAATGGGTGGGGTGCAGAACACATTAAATTTTTACAGCATGGAAATAAAAGTATTTTTAAACCTCCTTGGGGGTGAAGAGTTAGGCAAGAAGTAATACGTGGAAACTGTCAAGTGCTTCTCTACACCCACCCACCAGATACCACCGCAGCCGGCTGGGGGAGTCTCCCTCTTCTTGCCTGACAGCTTCACTTTCTTTGAGGTCTGGAGCTGGTGATCACACTGGCCCGTCATGGTATTTTCAGTTAACAAAGCAGTTACTCAACAGGGGAAAAAGCCACAAAGCAGCAGAGCAGCTGCTGCTGCACCCGTGATGCAAGTGCAGGATGAGCCCCGGGCCGCCACCGCCGCCTCGGCTCCTCCGTGACGTCCGGGAGGGGTATCCCCGGCTCTCAGGAAGTGGTGGCCGCGGGCGGCTCCGCCCCCACGCGACTCGGGGCCGGCGGGGCGGGCGGGCGGGTGGCGGGCCGGCGGGGACAGCCGGGACAGCCGGCGGGCGGGGATCACCGTCGGGCCCCGCCGCGCGCCCCGCAGGTCGCGCGCCCCGCTCCCTCGGCCGCGCGCCCCCTCAGGCCTCACCCCGCGCCCGACCCTCCGCTCGCGTCACAGCTCGCGCCCCGCTCTCTCCCAGGACTCACACCCACTCACCCCGACCCCCGCCGCCGAGCCCGGCCCAGCGTCGCCGGTCACCAGTCGGGGTCGAGCCGAGTCCAAGATGGCGACTCTGCCCCCGCCCCCTCCGCTCTCCCGGCGGGGTCAGGGCGCCCCCTGACGCGGCGCGCTCGCTCCCGAGGTCCGGCTAAAAATAGCCAGGTCCGACTATATTTGGTTCGGCCGGATCCCGGCGCGGCCGCGCGCGCCCCGCCCCGCCCCGCGCGCCCCGCCCCGCCCCGCGCGCCCCGCCCCGCCCCGCGCGCCCCGCCCCGCCCGCGCGCCCCGCCCCGCCCGCGCGCCCCGCTCCGCCCCGCGCGCCCCGCCCGCCCCGCCCCGCCCCGCGCGCCCCGCCCCGCCCCGCCCCGCCCCGCCCCGCCCCGCGCCGCGCCGCGCTGAATGGAGAAGGGGCGGGGGTGACCGAGGGGAACCTACTCTGCTATCTGCCGCGCGCGCCGGCGGCAGGGCCCGGCCAAGCGCCGAATTTAGTAACTTCGCCTGCGTCAATCACGCGCCTCGCGTGCGTCAGCGCCGCGCCGCTCCAGGTCCCGGTCCCCCACCCCCCCAGACTTTGAATGGATACAATGTAGCAGCGCCCTCCTTGCTTCCGAGACTGGCTTGGAACCCGCTGCAGCGCAGCAGCTCGCTGCTCTCCGCTGGGTCAACTTTGGGAGCATCCTCCCACGCGCTTCTCCACACCCCCCTTTCTGAAGTGCAAGTGGAGGCGAGGAAATATATCCGTGATATACGTGCGCGTGTATACCACACACACATATATATTTACAGTTTTGTTTTCTAGTCTCTGATGCTAGCTCGAACATTCTTGAATTCTCAAACGTTGTGCTGTTGACTTGGGATCCTTCTCTCCACGCTGCTCCACACACACACACACACACACCCACACGCACACGCACACACGCAAGTTGTGACAGGTGAAAAAATAAAATGTAACCCCTGATTCAAGCGGACTACACGGGGACCTTGTCTATCTGCCCGGTCTCAAATACTTTTCCTCAAAAACTAATTTCTAAAAGAGGTTGCTTTCACTCAGCTCCAACCTTTGGAACTAGGAACCTTTGATGAATGTGTTGTCTTCTGCAAAATTCACACATAAATCCATTTCCAGGAAGAAAGTGTTCTCCCTTTCGCACAGACGCCCAGGTTTTCTGCACACCATTTCATGAGAAAACTGGTCCCAGGAAACCGGATCAAATTCCCAAGCGAGGGCTGACTAATAAAATCCTGCTGATTGATTTCGAAATATTTAATTTGGGAGGTGGGAGGGGAGGCTCGTCTACAACTTTCAAAAAGTGAAAGTGTGAGTTGAGAGTTCCATTTCTGACGGGAGGGGGAGTGGGGTTTGCAACAGTCGGACCCGCTCAGCTGTTCAACACGTGTGTTTGTTTTACACACATTGGTTTCTGCTGCAGCGCCCGCGTGGATGACTGATGTGCGCTGAGGTTACACGTGTCCGGTTAGGAAACTCACACCTTGAGTATTAAGAAATAAAACCTTGTCTTCCCGGAGCCATCTGCATCCCTGTGCGAAACACGCACCCAGCAAATGACGGGAGGAAGAAAGCAATTAGCTTAGACTCAGAGGGCCAGAGAGACGTAAACAGCTTTAGAACTGCTGCTTGAGGAAAGCGCAGCTGCACCTCAGGGAGTCTTCAGGCTGGCGCCTGACTCCTGCACCAACTGCCAGGTCACTCGGAGAAGCTGGCTGGCGGAGCGCAGCCTTTCGGAAGAGCTGTCCTCTCCCTTACCCCCTCGTCCTGGCTCCCTGCCTCGGGGCAGCCTCGGAGGCGCGCCAGCAGCGCTCCTCCAACTCTGCTCCACCCGAGCCTGACAGCTGGGCGGTCCCGCCTGACCCGCGGGCGGGCAGCTGCAACCTCACGCGGACGAGCGCTGGGGAGAGCCCCGCTGCTGCAAAGCAGTTGGCAGCGCGGGTCCGAAAGGCCCTGGGGCCCGGGCTGGCCACGCCGAACAGTTTCCATTGTGCTGCCATACGGCTGGCCGGGGAGCGCGCGCGCGCGCGCACATCCACACACACGCACACCCTCCCTCGCACACGCGGAACCGGCTGGGCCAGGGGAGGGAGGAGGAGGGTGACGTAGCGTCCCATGGCGTCACATTGACGTCTCGCATTCCAAGCACTCTATGGAGAGGCCGCTAGGCTCCTGTGGCATAAATGACGTGCCGAGAGAGCAAGCGAACGCGCAGCCGGGAGAGCGGAGTCTCCTGCCTCCCGCCCCCCACCCCTCCAGCTCCTGCTCCTCCTCCGCTCCCCACACACAGACAAGCTCACACCCGCTCCCTCACTCGCACACACAGACACGCGCGCACACACGCTCCGCACACACACTCCACTCTCTCCCGCGCGCTCACACCCCTCTCGCCCTGCGCCCTCGGCGGTGCAGCGTCGAGCAGCAGCCGGACGCGCCTCCCGGGCTCACTTTGCAACGCTGACAGCGCCGGCGGTGGCCGTGGAGGTGGGAACAGCAGCGGTGTCTTCCCCCCTGGTCGCGGCCGGAGCCTGGACGCCCGCGGAACCCCTCGGCGGAGCTCTCCCATGAGTCGGGATCGCAGCATCCCCTGCCAGCCGCTCGCCGCCTCCGGGAGCCGCTGGCCTTGTACACCGCAGCCCTTCCGGGACAGCAGCTGTGACTCCCCCCAGTGCAGATTTCGGGGCAGCGCTCTTAGAAACTCTCTCTAAAGACGGAACCGCCACAGCTTTCAAGTACGTATGAGATTCACCCAGTTAATAGCGGGACTTGCTGAAAAGTTGGCGCGCCGGGAAGCTCAGCGCCTGAAATTAACAACTTTGGGTGTGGGGTTTTCCCCGCTCGCCTCCTCGCTCCGGCTCGCCGAGCTGCGGGTGGGTTGTGATTTGAAACTTTTCCCTAGTAGTGGACTGGTGGGGATCTCTGGAGTTCGTGGGTTTCCTCCTCCGCCCACTCCCCCAAGAGGCGAAGAGCCTCTAACAAAGAGGAGGACCGGGATTTGTGCGGTAGCTGCTCCAGCGATGTAATTCAGGGTATTTCGGCTCTAGTTGTCATGGTAATGATGCTCTCGGCGGCGGCGCGGCGGCAGGGAGTTGCAGCTCTGGTGATGAACAGCAGTAATTTCCCTGCCTTTTAACTAGGCTTGAAAATAGGGGCTCCGGTGGGCCTAAGTTAATATACCTACTGGTGACTCAGAGCTGGTTGACTGGGAGGAAGCTTGGGAGGGAAGGAGCCTGGACCGCAGCAGCAGGAGTTTGCAAAGGCGCTCCAAGGATCTCAGGAAAGAGGGCGTAATTGTAGGAATGTGGCTTATTGTATTGAAATGAGCCTGGGGCTCCTCTAGGCACGTCTGCCTGGCGTCGCCGACTGGCCGGTTTACACTTTTCCTTTTGGAGATCATCGGGTATAATCACCGACTCCCGCGCTCGAACACGCGTGGGGACTGTGTCCCTGTCCTCCAGGCCTTGGGGTGGTTTGGGAAGGACACGTTTTACACTGAGTTAACAGAACTCGCGCCTTTGGAGAAGTTGCTCCGGGTGTTTTACTCTTAATAGAAATGAAAGTTCACAGCGGTGAGAACGGAGTGCGGTCTTGCGAGCACAGCCTGCGGAGACTGTGACTTCTTCAGGCACTTCTAGAACCTGTTGGAAGCTTGGGGCAGTCCTGAGAGGGAAGGCATTAGTCCTGTGATTCCAAAGAACGTTCTTGAAAGATTGCCTTTTATTTATGACTCCGGATTCCCCAGCGAGAAGAGCTGCGAGGAGTTTAGTAATTAGAAAACTCGGGCTGGTTGTCCCAGAGCCTGAGGGTGCCAGGAGAAAGGGACAGGACGCCGGTCAGTCATTTCAGCGCAAATGCAGTCCTGCATGTTCTTTTCCCACGGCGGAGAAATAGTGTATGGAACCGAGTTGGGGAGAAAAGGCTTGGCAACGATGAATGAAGTTTGAGGTCATTCGAGTTATCTTAGCTGAAAAAGATGCTCCTAATGAGAATATCAGACTCCCTGAGCTATAGGGCAGCCACCACACCCGCTCTCCCCACCCCGGCCCCCGCCCACCCCCTTCCCTGGGACGGTGCGCTCGCAGAAATTCTCCCCCGTGGTTTGTCTCCTCTCCCTCGGTCTTTCTGAGAATCTCGCTCTGTCTTTCCCTTTCTGTCAGTCTTCCTCCACTCCTCCTGCCCCCGCCCAACCTCCGCCCCCGCTCCCCCGGGGTTGGAAACTCCGCGGAGGAGCCGGGTCACAATGGTGTGTTTCACGGTTTCCTCCACACACTTCACCACGGGGAGGGGAACACGGGGGTGTTCCTTTCGCCTGCCCACGAGAAAGAAAGGGGCTTTGACAGAGGTAGTTATTTCTTCCTAATTTACAACCCCAAGGCTCCGTGCTCCCAGCGCCGGCGGCCGCGAGCTGGAGCGGCAGAACGTGTTTCCAGGCGCGGAGGCTTTGCCTAGGTAACCGGCCGTTTAGGGGGGTGGGCGGAGAGCCGTGGGGCGCTCCGCTGGGCTATAGGGAAGGCCGGGTGGTTCTTTCACCTGAATGCGGGTCGCTGGAAGGGAGACCCTTCCTTGGGATGCGAACCTCGCCCACCTGAGTGAGAGGCGGATCCTTGGAGAAAGACCGCTTCAAATCCCCCGGGGAAGGGTGGGGATGGGGTCAGGTACTGGAGAAGGGGTGGGTGAGAAGTTGCTGGAGACCCCCACTGAAGATGCTGGGGGTGGGGGGGTGGCAGCGCTAGTTACAGCGATGGCAAGATTCGCCTCGCCGGTGCTGGAGCGAATACAGGCTTTCCATAGGATCAGCTGAGGCAGTAGCTGGGGGTGGGGGTGGCAAGGGATTCCCCAGTTTCCAGGCCGTCGAGCGCCTCCGGATCTGGTGGCTTCCAGCACCTCTCTCTCTCTGCAGTGAAGCCCCGAGGCACCCGGGCGGCGGGAAACAAAACTTAGACGACCCTCGCATCCCGCGTACTACCGAGGTGTCTGGGTTTCTGTTTTTCCAGGTTACAGGTTCCCTCTCCTCGAGCTCTGAGTGGGTCGGGGCTAAGGGGGCGCTATAGGCCAGAGTTTGGGGCAGTAGGATCCTTCCCCGAGGGCAGGGGAGCTGCGCTTCCAGCTCCAAAGTTTCGCTGAGGCTGTGCTCCTCGGACACGCTCGTCCGAAGGCGCCCTCTGCGCCTTCTGGAATGTGACTCCTCCGGGCAGCCTGGTGGCCCAGCGCCTTGAAGACACCTATCCCGGGGGTATGCCGCCCGCTGGGTTTAGGGGCCTCCCTCCGCCCACACCACCAGTCGTGAACGCCTTACGCCTAGGAGTCTTGCTTTCAGCATGGGCCTATTTCCACCATGCCCTTTTGTTTGCTTGACCCCTGGCCCCAGAAACTCGCGGCTAATAGAAGCGAAGCTGCATTAGCATTTAGAATGAAAAGCGCAGACTTTTCTTAATTCCTCGGGGCATTCATGCATTCGTTCCGGACTATGTGCATTTCCTATGCAACGTGTAAAATTTGTATTTCAGGAGTGGGGGCGGGTGGAATTGGAAAATGGCTATTTTCCGCTCGTGCACACTCACTGACCCCGGTATTTGGGCGGAACTCCTTCCTCAAGTGTTCTCCTCTCTTCGTTTTTCCTGGCTTTCCGAACACAGAACCAATTGTGGGGGCTGAGAGATCAATTTCTGGGCGATAACAGGCTGCCAGTTTTTTGGCCTCGGTTGGGTTGTCACAAAACCGCGGTGAGCGGGGTGCGTGCGGACTTTTCCTCGGCTTCCTCAAAGCAGTATGAGGCTTCTTGCCCAGGGACTCCCGGCACCTTAAGCTCTGTTTCCTTACCGTTAGCAATCTTGATAATTAACGTAGCATTTCTAGAGGCCCCTATTTCTATCGGTGGCCCAATAACGCCCGTCC
Organism: Talpa occidentalis; assembly: GCF_014898055.3. Taxonomy (NCBI): domain Eukaryota; kingdom Metazoa; phylum Chordata; class Mammalia; order Eulipotyphla; family Talpidae; genus Talpa; species Talpa occidentalis. The sequence goes on from NW_023605083.1 coordinate 54,944,786, forward strand.
AAGCCACAGTGCCCCAGCCTGGTCTCCTTGTGACCTCTGTCCTCTCTCCCGGTGCCCGCAGAGACCACTGTGGAAGAGCGCAGCCCGTCAAGCCCCGGCCGGGAGACTGGACCCTCAGCGGAGCCGGGCAGCACCGCCGCCGCAGCTTCGCCTCGCCAGACATCCCCGCCTCCTACACTCTCAGCCTCTGCTGGAGAGACCCCCAGCCCCACCATTCAGCGCGCAAGATATCCTCCAGGTAGGTCTGAAGACACGACCCTTTATTTCTCTCCGGCAGAGCGAAGGTGGGGGAGTCACACACCTCAGCTGGCAGGCTGGTCTCTAACCCAGCGCCAGGACAGTGACTGGTGGCCGCGCATTTCACAGCACAGGTGGCTTCCTTGCACGACGCTCCTGTGGATACCACACCCTGTTGCTATAGAGTAGAGCCACCAAATTAAGCGCTGTATTTCTCAAAAAAAAAAAAATACTTTTTAAGGAAAAATATACATACATCAATAGATGAGGGTCTTATACATTTCAACATTTTTACATCTCCCCTTTTACATCTAGTTTAAGCACTTAAGTGTCCCGGAACCACGTAGAGCAATAGAAAGCATTTTTGATTGTATTCATACCTAAATCATTTGGGTGCAGAAATTTGGATTGTTGACGTTCAGGGGAAAGAGAAAACATTTGAGCTGAAAAGCAAGGAGTTAATTTCAGTTGGATAAAATAAGGGTTGTAGGTTTGGCTTGTAACACCTCTTTATGCATTTGTTGAAGAGATACCAGTTTCCAGGCCTATGTAGATACCAAAGATATGCAGATAAATACAACCCAGTTCCTGCCAGCTCCTCTTCTAGCTAGAAACTTCAAAAGACACAAAGAGCATTGGGTAGGGGTTGGCAATGGAAGAATGACAGAAAAGACTAATGGAGAAATCCTAGAGGAGAGGGAGAACAGATGACACATCAGGCAGTGTTCATTCTTTTACATGATTATCCATTCTTTTCAACCCAATAACTGAACAGCAGATAAGTAATCCTTTAACTTCTACTCAGTGAGGGTTTTAAAGGCCCTGCGTGTCAAAGCAAGGCATGAACTGGCCTCTCCTCACCACTGCTTCTTCCAACAGGCCCTCTACAGCTTTTCTCACGTCAAGATTTCATCCCATACACATATGAGTCAATCAGGTTTGGAAATGTGTGTCAAAGAAAGATGTCAAAGGAAATGGGAAGTACTCACTTTTCTATTAGTCACATTTTTGTGCTATAGACTTTAAATGGATGTTAGAAACCTGGTTTACTCTTTGGTTCAGAAAAACCAACTACCAGAAACTACCCATTTTCCATTCATTTTTAGCCATAAAGGAAATAATTAGATAAATCACCCACTAGATCCAATAATTCTCAGGGCCCCCTCATCCAATTCAACCTCTCTGAATAATAGTAAGCACCCCAGATATAAGCCGCATTGAGGATTCAGCCTTGTCAAGCTGACAGAAAAAAAATAAACCTATTAAAAATTTGCTTTCTTCTTTTGTATGGCCACTCATTCTTCAGACATCAGAAACTATGTACACTAATGTATCTATTATGATAGTTGTGAACTTGTCATAAAACAGTCACTGATCTGGTTTATTAGTCAAAATTGGGAAATATATATATACATACTATGTCAGAGAGCAGGTTTGGTGGGTGTTTTCTTGCAGCTGCTGATCTTTTTCTTTGCAGATGGTGAAAACTCCCCCATTCCATTTCCTAGGCCTACGTTCCCACCTCACCACCTAGCTGGCTGAAGTCATCAACAGGGGTCCAGTTTGGAGGAGTGGGGAAGGGGTAGGAGAAGAGAACCACAGCATGTGTGGGTAGCCTCTGTTGGCACTCATAAAATGTTAGAATGTCACTGCCTCCCTTGGCCAGTAAGGCCCACGTAAAATGCTTTTATTTTTTTTTTTTAAACTAACTCACATGCTTATAAATCAATGTGTGTGACTTGGGGGCCCAGTGTCCTCTTTCCCCAAAAATAAACCAACAGGACAGTCACTGGCTCTTTTTGTCTCCCCAACTTGTGGTTGAGTCCATTTCAACTACTTTCTGAAAACATCCATGGGCTTATGAGGGAAGATAGCAAATTTCCCAGATCTGCTGGCCAGCAGTGCAGGGGGGTTAAAGTTGGGCACACAGAGCCCCCAGGAGGCCGGGCTTGGGCATCCTGTGGCTCCTTTGACGCTCAGGGATTCAGCTTTCAGCCTACGGAAGAAAGGAAGGAAGGACGGAAGGGCGCATCAGGCTTGCAATCTATGCCACCACAGGAGAGAAAGATGTCACTTTCTGTCTCCTGGATTAGAGAGCAATGAATCCAGCGCGCCCTATTAGTTGGAAAAGAGTGCTGACTTGCTTCTGAGACTCTTTCCCTTGTCTCTGCAGATATGCCCTGCGTGCAAGCCCAGTATAGCCCTTCGCCTCCAGGTTCCAGTTATGCAGCGCAGACGTATGTCTCGGAATACACCCCGGAAATCATGAACCCCGACTACACCAAGCTCACCATGGACCTTGGCAGTACAGAGATCACGGCCACGGCCACCACTTCCCTGCCCAGCTTCAGTACCTTCATGGAAGGCTACTCTAGCAACTACGAACTCAAGCCCTCCTGCCTGTACCAAATGCAGCCGTCGGGGCCTCGGCCCCTGATCAAGATGGAGGAGGGCCGCGCGCACGGCTACCACCATCACCACCACCCTCACCCTCACGCCCACCCTCATCACCAGCCACCGCAGCCGCAGCAGCCATCCATTCCGCCCCCATCCGGCCGGGAGGACGAGGTGCTCCCCAGCACCTCCATGTACTTCAAGCCGTCCCCGCCGTCCACCCCCACCACGCCGGGCTTCCCCCCGCAGGCGGGGGCGCTGTGGGACGACGCGCTGCCCTCGGCGCAAGGCTGCCTCGCGTCGGGCCCGCTGCTGGACCCGCCGATGAAAGCGGTGCCCCCCGTGGCGGGCGCGCGCTTCCCGCTCTTCCACTTCAAGCCCTCGCCTCCCCACCCGCCGGCGCCCAGCCCGGCCGGCGGCCACCACCTCGGCTACGACCCGACGGCCGCCGCCGCGCTCAGCCTGCCGCTGGGAGCCGTGGCCGCCGCGGCCGCGAGCAGCCAGGCCGCCGCGCTCGAGGGTCACCCCTACGGGCTGCCGATGACCAAGAGGGCGGCCGCCCTGGCCTTCCCGCCGCTGGGCCTCACGGCCTCCCCCACCGCGCCCAGCCTGTTGGGCGAGAGCCCCAGCCTGCCCTCGCCCCCCAACAGGAGCTCGTCGTCGGGCGAGGGCACGTGCGCCGTGTGCGGGGACAACGCCGCCTGCCAGCACTACGGCGTGCGCACCTGCGAGGGCTGCAAGGGCTTCTTCAAGGTGAGCGCATGCTGCCCCCTGGCGCCCCCTCCCTCTGTGCCAGCTCCTCCCCTGCACCCTAGAACATCCAGATGAGTCCTTTCGAGTTTGACAGGTGCCATTGGTATATGGTCTGTGCCTGTCATCTTTCCCGGCACCTCCACATCCATTTTCTCATGAAGTCTTAACTCGAGGTTTCAGTTCAGAAGCCCCCCCCCCACCCCCGAGATGAACTTGAGGGGTCTGGTCACCCAAATTCAGCATTACTTTATGAGCATTTTTCTTCAGCAGATTCTCCAAAGGATCTGTGACCTCAACCATGCAGAAACCGCTCTGCATTCCTCATCTGTGTGCCAGACCCAGGACATCTCCTATATCCCTAAGAGCTAGGACTCTAGAATCAGAGAGATAGACCTGGGACTGAATTCTGGCCACTATTAGCTATGTTTGTTAACAGTATCTTGCAGGTAAATAGTAATTATACTTGTTTCACGGACGAGGAAATGGAGATTCAGAGGACACACTCAGAGAATGAGATGGAGGCAGGATGCCAACTCACGTATGTGTGGAGCCATGTAGCACATGCCCTTGCACAGCTCTGCACTTGCAGGATAGACAGGAGTAATTGGCTAGATGCAGTTTGGGAAGGTTTCCTCCAGAGAAGATAGAAACTGGGGTCTCATCAATCTACTCTCCTCTGTTCCACACACATTACCAGGTTGGTCGTTATCTTACAGACCCAAAGGAGAGTTTTGTAATGTGAGGGTCTTTAATCTCCCCCATATTTTTATCCTTAAGGAATTGAAACCTAAGTGAAGGCTTGTACAGCCTGTGCACTGTGACTCAGGGGCACATGGGCCAGTCCACCTGCTTTCTCCTGACTCTTGAGTTCATTGCTCTTTCTAACATTTCAAGAGGAAGAGGCCTTGTTTTCTTGTTACTCTCCCTTTCCTGCTAATTCTCAAACTTCTCCAAATACTTAATTCTGTGTTACCCAACCCAGTTCATTGGTATAGGCATTTGCAAGCCCACAAATGTTCTCCCCCCACCCCCAACATCACTCCAGTGCTGGGCAGGGTGGAGGGAGAGGGGAAGCTGGGTGCTGACTGGGTGACTGGGATCTGGGAGGCCAATAAGAATATAGCTGGCAACATGCTGGCTTTAGAGTCATAGCACTCAAATAGGAGTATTTGATCTGTCACTTACCAATTCTATGATATTGGGCAAGACATGTCTTTCCAGGCTACAGTTTCTCTATTAGTTGAATAAAATTCAGAAAAGGGCATTATTCAATGAGATAACATATGTATGAAAGCAATTCATAATCTTTAAAGGACCATAAAATGTTAATTCATTATTAATTTCCAACTACAAAGTATTTGCAAAAATGCACATTTGTGGGTTGATCTACCTCCCAACAAACAACAGTTATTTTTGATCTAGGGAGAGGATTCATGTGATTAATTAAATTCTGCAGATAAATGAGAATACTCTTGTGGAAAGACTGTGCAATATCTTAAATGTCATACAGGTATGTAAGATTGTGATGTTTTAAGTGTAGAAGAACCCTCAGTGTGGTCATTTTTTTCCCTCTTAACTACTCAAGCTTTACCAGGGCTACTTTCAAATAACTGAATTCCCTGAGCACATTTGATTTTTACAGCATCTTAGTGGAAACACTGAAGGGCAATGAAATGGGCAGCCAAAAGGGGAAAAAGAAAGAAAAACAATTAAGGAGAACTACCAGTAACCCACAAATGTAATCACCCCCTGAATAATTGGGAGTTCACCAAAATACTAGAGTGATAATACATATCCCTAGCCTAAGAATGTCAATTAAATGTTCCCCAACAGCTTCACTTTTCTGTAACAATCCCTTGAAAACAAATCTATACTTGAACGAGTGGGGGTAGGATGAGGAAGAACCACCCCACAGATCTGTTAATTAAGGGAAAGGGAGCAGGTTTTACCTAGTGGCTTTCTACCATTAAATTGAATTCTTTAAAAATGTGACATGAAGTGCAGTTAATGATGGGAATTCAGTGATTGAACTGTAACGATCTCTCCCTGTCCTTAAACTGTGCACAAATGTAGGGAAGGTTTCAGGTTATTGGGAAAATGTATACCTGAAGCAAAATGCCACTGGTGCTCACATTGGCACATAGCATTGAGGTTGCTGGCAAAAAACAGAGTTTCAGAAATTACTGCACGTTCAGTGAAGGAGAGCTTCATTCAGGAAACACAAATTTCCTATCCTTACAAACTGCTGAGAATTTAAATGCTGGAAATTCAGAAGTATGTTTGTATTTTGGAATTTTGAATTTTAAACGAGAATCATCTTACCAAAGCAAGAGGAAATGTATCTAGCTTTGTTAGATTTTTAAGGTATTCTATAAGCATTTTAGGAACTATCTCCTAAAATGAAATTGAAAGCTGAGAGGGTGAAAACTTGTACATGTGGGTTGAGGGTTGCTGAAAGAGTAAAAGTAAATCTAGAATTTTAGACACAAAATACATCACCAATCCCAAATTACCTGGATTTCTTACCATGTAATTTGTCAGATAAATTCCAACCTAATGCTCTGTTGGAGTGTTTTAGGTTCAGGTTATTTCTGAATGATTTCACCATAAGTGGTAAAAACACAGCCATTTGCACAAATGTTTTTAATTTAAAAAAATAAAGCACTTTAAAATTTTGGAGCATAAAATATGCTTGGTTATTTCTCCATGTGTCATTTTAAAATTATATGTGATTCTGAAGAATACATTATCTTATATCCAAGCCCAAGTTTTGTGATGTGTCTTTTGCAATAAGGTTATTTTGCTATCCATGTCCACAGTAATTTATGAAATAACTTACTAATGGGGATTTTCATTAAAAATAATGGCTCTCATATGTCTTTCATTCTTTTTTTTTCCTTGGATGTAATAGTGATTTTTAGTATTCAATTTTAATATTTGCATTCAAAAATAAAAAATGGCCAGGTTACCAGATATATTCTTTTAGCTCTAAAATAAGGTACACAGGCTGGTTAAGAGTTTTTTGGGTTTTTTTTTTTTTGCATTAAAACATTATTTCCTATATGCTGTAATTAGACAAGTCATGATTTTTGCTTTTTATGATTTTGCCCCTATTGGGGAACAAAGCCAGCTACTATGATATTTGACTTACAATAGTAATAGTCAACAAAGTACATCCCAGATAATTTTGATTTTATTTTAATAAGGTCAGCAATAATCAGGGGAGTAGAACAAGTAGAAAATTGTTCCCAAAGGGATATTAAAAGTGGAGATAATCTAATCCTCCAAGGTATGATATGTTGACCTGGTAATTTCAGATATGATTTTATCATTCAGACTTGGGTGTCTCCTGAGACTTGCTTCAGAACAATCTGAGATGATTTTCATTGTCAGCAGCTAACACTAATAAAATTGTTTTTCCTGCAGGCTAGCGTGTTAGGAAATTAAATTTATCTAATTATACGAATTGCACTGTCGCTTTTCACATTGTAATTAAAATACATCTTGTCAGGTCCTACCTCTTTCCAGAAACTATTAGTTGACTATCTCTGTATTGTATTTTCTCAGAGAACAGTGCAGAAAAATGCAAAATATGTTTGCCTGGCAAATAAAAACTGCCCCGTGGACAAGAGGCGCCGAAACCGATGTCAGTACTGTCGATTCCAGAAATGTCTCAGTGTTGGAATGGTTAAAGAAGGTAAGAATATAATGCTTTTTATCCAGCTTGCTCATACATATTCTCAGCTGTCACTGAAAAAATGTTAATATTTACGTTGGGATGGTGAATTTTCCTCGTTTCCCTCTCCTTCCAACATTTTATTTAAAAATAGCTGAGGGCCACTTATTCTAATTTCTCAAAATCAATAGAGAGCTTGTGTACATACATCTTTGTTCTATTTAAGAAGGAGACTTTTAGGGCTAATTCATTATCAAATGTAAGTATAGGATGACTTTTATGCTGCTTGTTTCAACTCTCATTAAATCATTGTGTGAACTTATTCCAAACTTATTACCACTTTTAAATGGTTGGTCTCATTAATGATTGCTCAACTGTAGTGTGTTTTGATTCCTTTCTGTGATTTATGGCTATTCATGGATATCTTTGAAGACATTTTTCTTTCTTTCTTTTTTTCGGCATCAGTTGTCCGTACAGATAGTCTGAAAGGGAGGAGAGGTCGGCTGCCTTCCAAACCAAAGAGCCCATTACAGCAGGAAGCTTCTCAACCCTCCCCGCCTTCTCCTCCAGTCTGTATGATGAATGCCCTTGTCCGAGCTTTAACAGATTCAACGCCCAGAGATCTTGATTATTCCAGAGTAAGTTGTGTGATGTCCTGCTTTCCAATGAATATTCACAGTCTCTGTTATGATACTAGTAATAAGGCGTTGGTTGAATGATTTTGTGCCTGGCACTGTGCTAAACTGTTTTCATGCATTTTCTACAGTTCTTACTTCATTTAGCAATCTCAGTGCATCCATTGCACCAAATAATTTTTGCTTTATTGAATCTCTAAATGCCTTAACAAATGACCCTGACAGTGCTGCACCTGTCATATCCATTGTTGCAGGATTCCTGGTGGTTGTGCCAATGAAAATCTGCACAGGTGACTTACAATCTGTAGATTTCTTTCATGGTTCACACAAAGTGACTACTGGTTTTTTCATATTGTGATCAAACCATCTGGGTGAGCCTCAGGTTATCCTTAAGTAGTTCACCCAATCGCATGGGCATTGATTGACCTGCTGTTTATTCAGAGGGATTAGACCACTGATGGAGAGGAGCAAGCCCTAACCTTGATGTTAGGAGGTGTCAGGAAGATGGGAATAGAACGCTGCCTCTGCTGCTTCCTGTTTGTGTCACCTGGCTCCCACTCCTGGCTTTCTCATCCCTACAGTGGAGATGATTACAATATTTAACCTCAGAGGGATGATTTGAACATCAGTCACACAGGAATGGTGTTTGGGAAAATGTTTTGAAAACCATAAATGATTACTGTCGTCGTTATTTAAGTCAACCAAAAATATCAACATTTTAATTTCATATGAGGTATTGTAAAATATCAGTTTGAATTTTGTAGATTCCCAGAAATTATGATAACACAGAGAAGCAGTATGTGAAAGGATTTTCTGAGCAAATGTGTAAACATTACTATAAGGCAGTTTAAAAAAAAAAAACGACTTAGAAAAGCAAACTTCTAATAAGACAGCGTCACACCAAAGAAAGAAAGGAAGAAGGATCACAATTGTTGAGTAATTTTTTTCATACTAGATACTGTGACAGATTGTCTCATTAATCATTTAAAGAACCATGAAAGGCAAGGATAGTTACCTCCACTCTGAGCTTTCTTAAAAATTGTAGAAACACATTCTGCACAGACCAAGAATGTCCAGCTGGGTGACCTGGCTTGGCAGTTACTACCACAGTGGCCTCCCAAGGTCTAATCAGTATTTCAAACTTCTGGTTGAACAGTTGGCAAAGAGTGTGAGCCTGTCTGAGATGTGCCCTCCTTTCAGTTGAAATGTTGACAGAAATGAAAGGGTGATTGATACACCCGCTGTGATCCTCATGCCCTCATCTTCACCCTCATTACAGATTGTGAAGCCTCCTCTCAACACCTGATCACAAGACTTGATAGGAGTAGCATGGTAGATCCTTAGCACCAAAGGCTGAGGACTCTTACTCTGATTATAAGTAGCATCTCTTGACTAAAGTCAAGTTTCAGATAATAGTCTGACAGAATAATGCTGTGGTTAAAGACTTAGACGTTGGAACCAGGCAGGCCTAGATTAAAACCCTAGCACCATCATTTATGAAGTGGGTGACTTTGAGCAACTCATTATACCTTTTAATGCCTCAGTTTCCTACAATGGAGTAATAATATTATCTACTCCTTAGGACTGTGAAGACTGAAACAAGATCATACTTGTTAAAGCTTTAGTCCAGTTCCCTGTATGTTTTTTCCTTGACCAAACCAATTTGGTTCTACCATTTATTGAGTTCTAATGAGCATGAACAGTACATCTGTCAGGTGCCATGTTGCAATATCATTCAGGTAGGTGTTACCATTTCTAACTCATAGATGAGGAAATTAAAACTGGAAAAGGTTAAAGGACTGAGTTACCCAGGTTCACATAGCTAGTATGTACCAAATATAGAATTAGAAAAGTCAAGTGTATTGGATCCCTAAGTCTATGCTCCTAAATACCAAGTTTCACAGCTTCTCTGGTTTCATTGAGAGGAGATGCAAGAAAAGTATTCAGAAATAAAAATTTATCCTCCCTGAAAAAACTCTGTCCTCCCTTTTATGCAATTTGCTTGAACTAAAGAAGCTTCTATGTGCTGCCAACGCTGAGGCCACAGCGCACAGTCTGATATTGTTCCAAAGCATTCGAAATTGCGATTAATGGTCAGTTCAGAGAATTTAAACCCAAAAGTGATTTTTTTGGGCCCCAAATTATACAATTATTGGGCTACCTGGCCTAATTAGTCATTCAGTGACAAAGCCGCCCTAGCACTTTGAGTTGTCCCAGCTGGGAACTGTCTCCATACTGAAAAATCAATCCAGCGTGTTTGCTTGCCTCTGTACTGTTCAGTGTGTTAGACTGGAGTCATCATCCTCATCAACAAACATTTATCCAATTTAATTGTTAGCTTTGTCCAAAATAGCAGATTAAGCATGCCAGAGTCTGGGTCACATTGATACTACCTTTGGGGCCTGGCTCAATTTTGTAAAGTGTATTTATTTTATTGCATTGTTTTTGAATCAGGTTGGACCTCATAGTTTGGATTTTCCTCCTTTTAGATAGCTTTACAAAATTATCGAAAATTGGACCCAAATCAATTAAATTAAAAGACTTTTTAAAAAATACACTGAGTTTTCATCAAAAACTTGGATGAAGACATAGAAAGCATGCTGATCACATTTGCAGATGACAGAAAGCTGGGAGGGATCGCTAATATGATGGATGTCAGTATCAACATTCAGAGTGATTTCGACAGGTTGGAACAGGATGGGCTGAAACCATCATGAAGAAAGTTAACAAAAATAAATGTGAATCTCAGCATTTAGATTTCAAAAAATGGGAGAACCTTGGCCTGTCAGTGGTTCATGTTACGAAGAGTTTATTCCATACACAGGCAATATAAAGCAACAAAGTGTATGTGTGGTGGGAGAGAGGGGTGTTAAATGGCCTTGAACTGCAGGAGTAGAAGTATGGTGAGGGTCCCCTGGATTCTGTCCCATCAGACCATGCTTCTGAGTTCCAAGTTGGGATTTAAGAAGGTCGTAGACCCAATGTTTCTGGAAACTTGTAAGAGGTGGTTAGAGAAAATGGAAATATGTGGACAGGAAGTGAGAAGGTTTGGTGGGATTTGGTCAGCCTTTTGCCTTGATGCAAAGGAAACTGCTACTCCCAAGAGAATTTCTTGAGGGAAAAGGAGGGGGCCCTTGCAGCTCAATCTGAGGACAAGGACGAATGAGATCTTGGCTGCAGGCACTGCAGTGGAAGCATGAGTTCACCAACATAAGAAGTAACTAAGGAGAACAAGTACCAGCATTTCAGGGGAAGAGGTTATTTTGGATAGTACTAATTTCCTTCCAGCCCTAAGGTTTTATGGTTCTGGCGTTTACCTTATTGTCCCCAAATGCCAGTGATTTTATATATACACACATACACACACACACACATACACACAGACAATCACACATAAGAATATGTGTTTTAAGTAATTTGTCATCTAACAAAATTGAACTTGCTTAGTTCACTAAAAAATTAGCATAAAACAAATTTATCAAGTGCCTCCTTTGAGTTAGGAACCATCACATATGTTCTTACATAATTTCACTTAAGCCCCAGCTTTATGTTGTATAATTTATGGCTTCAGAAATTTAAGAATGTCATTCATTGAAATTCAATTTTCATAATATCTGCTCCTTAAAGTTTTATATATTTACAAATTCATAGAACTAGAGGTGACCTTGAGAGCATCCCATCCAACCTTCATGTTTTTACAGGAGTAAATAAAGACTGGGCGGGTTAAGTGGCTTGCCTAAGGTCAGTGACAGAGCACTGACCTTGCACGTTACTCAAGGTAATGTGTTCCTATCCCACCAGACTGTCACTTCTATATTTTTTTAGAAATAGAAGCTTTATTAGATTTTTCTGTAAGTCACAATAATATAGCCACAGATTTTTTAAAAAGGCAAACCATTTAGAAGTGGGTAAGTGAAAAACGAAAGTCTCTCCTTCATTTATTATTGCCTAATATCACTCCTCAGTGACAACCAATGTTAACTTTAGTGTCTATCCATCACTTTTTACATTTTAATTAGAATTTTTCCGTCATATTTGAGTCAAACAGCTCACTTGACCAAAACAATTTATGAAAGGTGCTAGCTTCCCCTAGTGAATCAGGGAAATAGAGAAATGAGAAAATATTTTCCAGACAGGTGTGTTCTAATCTTTTTGTACTGATGCGCCTCTAAGGTAGTAAGTCAGTGGTTTTCCCCTGTTTGTGGGAAAGGGAGAGGGAGGAGTTGTGTTCCAAGTCACAGAGGGAATGAATGTTTGAAAGGCCAGCAAGACAGCTTCTTGCTCTGTGAAGCATTCCTGGCTCTGGGACCTTTACTTCTCCTTTGGGCCAAACTTCACTCCTTCAAAAGTGAGCTCAGATCACTGTATTTCAGTGCCGTCAAAACTTGTCACATTTGATTTGTTTCTCCTCGAAATGTTGCTATTCTCTGCCTCACAGTTGCTTTTAATTTAGCAATACAAGTATATATAGATTCGGGGCTTGGCTTCAGAGCTTGCATAATTACCAATGAGAAAATATACTTAACATCCTCATTAATTGGTCATTTCAAGTATTTTTCAGCAAAATAGAATGTTTTCTGGCAATTGGTGTCACTTAGCATAGTAACAGACTCCCAATACAAGAAATTCTGCTGAGATGAAAAACCAGGCATCAGCAAATGGCATTTAAATATGTCAACAAGAGATCCTGAGAAATGATGAGACAATTAGAACTACAAAGTAAAGAGCATGAAGAGTCAGCAAAGAGAGTGGTCTTGTGAACCTACCCAGAAGACCCTCTTATATTACCACCAATTGACTAGATGATTTCAGACCAGTTCCTGCCCTCCTGTGGACCTCAATTTCCTGCATGGTGAGGAGTACCTCAATTTAACATTGAGGTACAATGTTAAAGCACTAAATGCACTCCAGTAATCCTTCCAACCTTCTCTATTCCAGATCCTCAGTCTATTACACCTGCTAGGATTCCACTAGGCATAGTTAGCATTCCCCAAAGTGCAGTACCCAGGCTGCCTCTGTCAGAAAGAGCCAGGGTGTTTGCAGATTCCCATACTACTCCCAGCCCTACTGGATCAGAACTGGAGTGTGTGTGTTGGGAGATGGGGAGGCAGTGGAGGGGCGGGGGGAGCAGGCAGAAATCTATACCTAACAAGCCCATTGGATGATTCTTTGGCAAATGCAGTTATTAATACCAACAGTATAATTTAGTAAGAACAATTCAGTTTTACTTTGAATCACCTATTTGCCAGCTTTTTGGGGGTGCTGAGATGGAATGAGCAGGAGAAATTTGAATTTTCCAGGAATTAGTTCATTTAGCAAATATATGTTAAATAGCCCCTAGGTGTCAGGCACTGTTCTAGAGAACATTGTTGATGGGAAGTTCCTCCCTCATGGAGCTGACATGCCAGTGAAAGAGAGATGAAGGAAACAAATACCTAACTACAGTGATCCTGCTGGTAGAAGAGGAGGGCTTTTTTTTAGTTTTGTTGTTTATTGTTGGGGGGGAGCAATTAAATCAGAAAAGAAGAAATGTAGAGGAAAACAGATTGCCAATGTTTAGAGTTCTATGTTAAAGTACAATGTCAAAATACTATGTTTATATAGTTTGGCTCATAGAAGAGTATAGAAGCCGAATTGGGGGCCCAGTTCTTCAGATTGCTACTCCAGAATTCCTTGAATGAGGTTTTATAAACTGTTAGGCCAGGCAGAGAAAGAATCAAAAATGTTTTATCCTGTTTCTTTAAATCATATATTCAGTAAAGGGGATTCTTAGTTGTCTTTTTCCCCCAGTGTCATGTGCTGATCTTCTAGTCATCCCCCAACTTGCTGGTTGCTCAGGTTGAATGCAGTTTGACTCCAGAATTCTAGAATGTGGACCAGAACCACTGTAGGTGAAACCTAGAGGGTCTGGCTGGAATCTGGTACATCAGGCCTGCTGGATTTACCCCTTGCTGGAGCCATCAGAGAAAACTACATATGTAGTATATGCAGGGACTACATTTCCCTGTGTGCAGGATGCATGAAATGTAAGCCAGCAGGGGCAGAGGCTTGCAGAGGGCTCTGGGTGAAAACCAGGCACTCTTGAGGATATTGAGCAAATATTGGAAGCAGAGAAATTGCTGAATTGTGAGCCATGGTTTCAGGGAAATTAGTGAAGAAGGAAAATGTTAGGCTCCATTCCCAGGCCTATAGTCCTTTTCTCTCCATTTAATACACTGTTATAAAACAAAATAGTGCTGAATCCGTGTCAAATTCTAGGCAATTTCATCATACCTGGTGTGATTAGCAACATTTAGAATCATCAAATGCAAAAGCCATGACATGGAACATTCACCAGGATAGGCTGCATCTTGAATCATAAAACACACCTTAATAAATTAAAACAAATAGAAATCATAAGTGTTTTCTATCAGACCACAATGAAACTAAACTAGAAATCAATAATAGAAACAATTTCTATTATTGAATGCAAGAGTCAGAAGGAATCTTAGGAATTAGCTAGTCCAGTGCCTTCAGAGGAAGAAGCAGACACAGAGAGGTTAAGTGACTTTAGGGTTGCACAGTAAATCACTGCCAGAACCTGGAGAAGGAGGACCCCATGACCTGCTACCTGATCCAACTTATTTTCTCTACTCCACATTACCACACACTTGGTAATTTCCTGTGTAGTGCTACCAGCTTTTAAAAAATGGTTCTACCCTGAATTTCATCTTGCCCTTGGAGAGCAAATGCAGTTAGATTTATCAAACAGGAGAATGTAAAAAAATAATAACATAAAATTCCTTTTTTCCCACTCTCCTCCAGTGGATAGTGTAGATGCTGAAAGAGGTGAGAGAAGGTGTCTACCACACCAGGATCCTGCCACCATCCTGGAATTAATATCCTTGGGAAAGAGGACTGCTTCCTTCTCCTGGACTTGGCTCCCATGGTCCATTACATCATAGGACATCGAGGGCTTCTGAGAATCCCAGCCTTCAAGAGAATGCTTGGGAACAGAGGAGCCAGGGTTTTGAATTGGGCCTGATGTTATGGGTTTCTAGAAAGTCAGGGCTGCAAACAGGAAACGTTCTGGTTCAACCCCTTCCCTCATTTTAGAAATATGGAAGCTGAGGGACAATGTGTCACAGACATTCAGTATCATCAGTGTTGTCATTCGTTAAACATGCTCTGTCAGATGCTTCACAAGTAGTATCATATTTAATCATCACAGCATCCCCCTTTTATAGAGAAGCAAACTGAGGCTCAGAAAAGTGAATTGACCCCAGGCAACTAAATAAGTGTACAGCTACATTATTTCACAGATTAGGACCCAGGACAAACCTAGGGTCAGGGTTGCTGGTGTCCTTGGGGGTGTTTCTTTTGTTGTTTCATGAGCCTCTTGGGAAGCACAAAGGGAAAAAAAAAAAGAGGAAGTCCAATCAAAACAGTGCCTCATTTCCTCACACCTAAGTAGGGTCCCCCAGTAAGCACCTGGCTATTTAACTTGATGTTTTTCCTCCAGCCTTTAGGCACGGTGGCCAAACAAGGAACTCCCCTGACTATTCGCACATGAAACAATATTCAGCCATGATTCATTGAAGTTCCATTACGTGACAGTCACTGTTCTGCTGACATAAACGTAGCCCAGTAAATATATGTCTGAAGGCCTCCAGTTGGAGCCCAGCATAACAATCCTTTAAACTGGACGACCAGGTAGTAACGTCAGACATTCACAGCCAGGAGGTTAAGCCTTGAAATCACTGGGCCATGTTTAGCTTTTGGCTCTACCACAGTTGGTTATGTAACTAGGGGGAAATCTCTTCGCTTCTTTGAGCCTCGGGGTTTCTCATCTGTAAAATAAGGATTAAACCTGTGCCCCAGGAGGATCAGTTGAGAAAAGGGATGTAAAAGCACCCTCAGGTGTTAGTGTGAAGGCCATGATGTACACACTTACGTAAGAATTTATGCAGATCTGTCTCTTAAGTCTTTGCTTTGCTGTTCCTCAATTATCTTGCCACATCACTCTTCCTGCCCCAAGCAGGAGAGATCTTCTAGTGATTCAAGCAAAACCCTGACTCTACCAGAATGTCCACAAGCAGGGTAGAGACTGTTCCTAGTTGTACCTTTCTTATCTCGAAACCCTCTAGATCAGTGCTGTCCAATAGAATGTTCTGCAAATGATGGAAATGTTTTATACCACATATGGTACTGAGCACATGAAATGTAGCTAGTACAGCTGAAGAACTCAATTTTTAATTTCATTAATTTAAAGAAGCCACGCATCCCAGGCCTTTGGGCCCTTCTTCTGCCAAGAAGTCAGTATCCCACCCGGCCTATCCTAGTTTGCTTTATTTCACAGAAATCCATCTACAGCAACAAAAATCATTCTATCTTGGTTAGTTTTATGATTCCATACTTCAGTGTGCATGCGAATCGCCTAATCATTATGATAAAACAATTTCTTGGGCCTCCCCCAGAGTTATTAATCTGTAGGTCTAGGGTGAGGCCCAAGATTTTCATTTCTAGTATATTCCCAAGACCACACTTTGAGAACCATGGGTTAATTAAGCATCTTGTTTGGAAACAGCTGTGCTATCCAGTGGAATCAGTCGACACTTGCACACACACCTTGGTGCGATGATTTTCAACACTGGCTGCCCTTTGGAATCACCTGGGGAGCTTTTAAAATTCCTGATGACCAATCCCATCCCAGACCAGTTATGTTAGCATCACTGTGGATATGACCCCGACATGAGTGTTTTTTAAAGCTCTCTGGGTAATTGCAGTCAAGGTTGAAAACTACTGCATTTAATGAAATGTAAGCAAATTTCTATTAAGTGGTGACAAAATTCACTCTATTTATTATATCACAGGGTTATTGTGAGAATCAGATGAGACCGTGAGTGCTAAAGGGCTTTTATAAACAGTGGGACCTAAGAGTATGGATTTAAGCATTGGAAGAGCCAGTTTGCAAAAATGATGTTGTTAATCAGTTGAACTGAGATAACGCTGCAATCTGCGGTTTGCATTTTAGTACTGTCCCACTGACCAGGCCGCTGCAGGCACAGATGCTGAGCATGTACAACAGTTCTACAACCTTCTGACAGCCTCCATTGATGTATCCAGAAGCTGGGCAGAAAAGATTCCCGGATTTACTGATCTCCCTAAAGAAGATCAGACATTACTAATAGAATCAGCCTTTTTGGAGCTGTTTGTTCTTAGACTTTCCATCAGGTAATCACTATTATTTATCTTCCTCAGTTTACTCCTTCCTTTAAAGAAGTTCAGAACCTACTGTGTTTGTAACTGAATCATGGGTGAAAGTTGGCTCGAGAAGGGAATATGAAGCGTGATCAGGCATTGAATCGAGCAGTGGGAAGAGCACTGAATTGGCAGCCAGGACTCCTGGGTTCTAGTCTCAGGTCTAACGGTGACTTACTGTCAGACGTTGAGCAGGTGACTTGCCTCACCAGATATTCTGTTTCCTTCTTTGTAAATGAGGAGTTTGGGTTTGATGATCTCTGATGCCCCTTGCCGTGCCAACATTCTGATTCTAGCATGATCTTCACAGTGCAGGAGGTATTTCCTGGGAGCAAGTATTTGTTTTAAACATTGCATTTACCTCACTGGTTTCTATTTAACAAGTTACTGTTCTAATATACCAGATGGACCTCTAGAGAGTTCCCACGGCATCTTAAACCCTAGTATTTACACAAAGAGGATAGCTTTAGGATCAAAAGATTTGGTTCAACCTGTTATATTCAGTGACACCAAAGAAGAGGTGGTGATTTTTCAAAAAGTTAGTACTTGGAATCTAATATTGTCTCATAGAGTCAATATGCATCTTTTCTTAAAAATTTGTATTTTGGGGGCAATGTTTATTTATATCATTGTTAGTATTTTGGAAGTACAGGATCCCCTCAGGTGTTGTTACCACACCACACACACCACAAAGCACCAACAATCCACCACCATAATCCATTGTGCCCACTCCTCACTTTGTTCTCACCCTCACCCCTCCCCCTGGTTGCCTCAGTTGTAGTCAGTTTTCAAGAATTAATTTTTAAGTTTGACTTTATCTGATCCTTTGTTTGGTTTCTCTATTTTCCACATATGAGTGATACTATCCAGCATTTGTATATTTGTCTTTCTCCTCCTTATTTCACTTCACATAATCCCTTCCAGCCTTATCCATGTGACTACAAATGGCATGAGTTTATCTTTTTTGATGACTGAGTAGTATTCCATTGTGGATATATATCATACCTTCTTGATCCACTCATCTTTTCAGGGGCACTTAGGTTGTTTCCATAGCTTGGCTATTGTAAACAGTGCTGCAATGACCATGGGAATGCAGGTTTCCTTTATTAGTGTTTTTGTGTTCTTAGGGTACATAGATACCATGGAGTGGACTTGCTGGGTCATATGGCAAATCCATTTTTAATCTTTTGAGAGACTTTCATACTGTTTTCTAGAGGCTGGAGCAGTCTACGATATGTAGCATTTTCAAATTCCACTTTCCTTACTTACTTGTAGTTGTATACTTTTGGGACATGGTACCAACATTTCCCCAGATGTTATATAGGAAAAAAACATTATCATTCCCCCTCTTTTTCCTCCCTACCACCCTCTGGTCAATTTCATACTGTCTTATCAGAAACTCACTTAAAGTGCAGGTTCCTGTGTCTCATTCCTAAGTATTTTGGCTTCAAGCTACCTGGGAGGAAATCTAGAAATCTGCATTTTTAAATCACATTCCAGTGATTCTGATGCTGCTGGTCTGAGGCCCAGGTTTTAAACTCTGAGAGTGAATTATCTGTTCTGTGTGCCTCTCTGGAGGATATGCAGGAGACAGAGAGGTGGAATCACAGCTAAAATGCTGGTAATTCACATAATTTACACCAATCTGGTGTGCACAGAAACTGAGCCAGCAGTGAAACTATCATCTGTCAAGCAGGCAACGAAGTGTAAAGTAGGAGATAAGCTCCATGTGGGCAGACACAATACACACCCCATTCACTAAGTTTTTTCCAGTGCCTGGCTCCAGCTCATATTTGATACTCAGAAATACTTGCTAAGGGAATGAATGAATAAAACTATTCCTCCAGGAGCAGTTAAAGAGATAGTAGCTTGTTCATAGATCCAGAGAGATAGATAACTATGTGGCAAGAGATTTGAAAAATAAAGGAAAAGTTAAAATCAAAGTAAAGACCACAGAGAAATGAGAATTGGTGACACCTAATATTCACTGAGCTCCTCTTATGTACCAGCTACTTTGCATGGACTTTTAAAGCCTTTTCTTAATTCCCACTACAATCTTAATAGGTAGCAATTAGAATTCCCATTGGAAGGTGAGAAAAAGGAAGCCCGGAGAGATTAAAGGAGTGCCTGAGGCCAAAAAGAGCTGATGTCCAAGTAGAAGCTCCAGGGTAGTTTTCATGAGAGAAGAATGGGGTGACTAAGGATGTAACACATAACCTATTGGGGCACATTTAGAAATTGCCCTCTATAGCCCCCCAAATTAAAGATTCCTTTTACTTCAGGCCCCTTTTGAGTTTGCGATGGACTCTGGTGCTCTGTGTGTTTAAGAGTCTGCGTAATGGAATTGTAGCATGTAGCCTCAGGCTTTCTTGGTTTTTGACATTTAAGAAAACAAAGGAGAGGCTATGTCAAAGGAGCTCAGAAGGGAAAGGTGTCATGTTCACTGCAGAGAGAGGGTGTGCCCTGGTCTCCACTCCCCAGTCTGTGAGTGCCTGCTCTGCCCTGTACTGTCCCGGCACGCACGGAGAGCCGGGCAACTGATTCGAGCAGTGAGAGCAGAGTCCACGCTGATAATCACTGAGGAAGTCAGCTCAGACAAGTGGTGTGGTGATGTGGAGCAGGAGCACACACACAGGGTGTCTGGGCAGGTTTCGCAGCCACCCACTGGGTTCTGAAGGGTGCCCCGTGACAGCCTGGGGTTCTGGGTGTTAGGAGGTTACCCTCTTGGACCAACCTGTTTGATTTGTTTCTCCTCCCCGCCCTCCATGGCTTGGCCTTACAGGTCGAACACTGCTGAAGATAAGTTTGTGTTCTGCAATGGACTTGTCCTGCATCGACTTCAGTGCCTTCGTGGATTTGGAGAGTGGCTCGACTCCATTAAAGACTTTTCCTTAAGTTTGCAGAGCCTGAACCTTGATATCCAAGCCTTAGCATGCCTGTCAGCACTGAGCATGATCACAGGTAAGCAAAACCTTGCTGTCACCTAAAGTGACCGCGCTCCCTTTCTCTCCTTTCTTGTGTTAAGGTGGATTCTGGCCTTGGCTGTCACACACCCCAGATTAGGAAAATGCCATTTTTCTGAAATCTGTTAAACAAAACCTAGCTTAAACAAAAAGATATACATCTGCAATGAGTCATGTTCTGAGCCTATTGAGTTATCACTGTTAGCAGAACCAATATATAAAAATCTAAATTTCCATAGGTCCTCTGATGACATTTAGAATAGCTGCTTCAAGGTTATTTTTATAGGGGGGATTGACAAAAGATTACCTTATCCAGCCTGTTCTTGTGAGGCAGAGGAATGAGTCCTCCCCCTCTCTCCAGTCCTTGGCTAGTGAGCCAAAGTAAAGTCAAAGAATGGCATGCATAGAAAAGTGCACCTTTACTTCACAACTTTGATTGGCAAACTGAGGAAAATGGATATTTATAAAAAGAAAAAGGGGTTTGACTCAACAAATTTCAATTAAGAACCAAGAGCATAAAACAAAATATTGCCAGGAGCAGTATGCCTTTCTCCCCTTAGATGTCTCTCCCTTTCTATCTTTTGGGAGAAAAAGGATCCCAAGGCAGAATGAGAGAGAAAGAAAAAGACAAAGGCATGTCGGGTAAGAAAGAATACCATCCCCTGTGGCTGCCTTTGAGCCCAGCTCCCTTAGCCCCTTCACCCTTTCAGAGTTTCCTGTTTGATCTTGTCCTTCCCAGACTAAGGCCTGGTGAGGCAGTGACAAGAGGTGGTGGTTCCAGAAGAGGGTAGCAGATGTGGGGCTCACCTCCCATCCTTTTCATCAGGCTCAAGCACAGACGAGGCTGTTGGACTGGGGTCTAGCATTCAGATTTGATACCCTTGAGTATAGAAAACATGCTTTTCAGGCAGTGGTGAGTTTCACAGCAGAGAAAATGCATCCTTTGGCTCAGATGGGCCCTTCTTACTAATGCATCAGAAATGTGTATTGTTTGTATACACCTTCTTAGGACATCCAGTAGCTAAAGGGAGATGTTTGGGGGTTCTTTAAAGGGTTAAGCTTGTTTAACCTTTACTGGTTTACATGAAGGCAAAGAAAAGTAAGTGGCAGGTGCTATGGTAGGAACTAGCTTGTCCCCTCCCCTCCCTTGTCCCTCCCCACCCCTTCCAGTATTTCAAGCAGTTTTTGGTCTTTAGTCCTGGATGAGAAACCCAGTTCTTCTGATGGGGCTTCCAGACACTTCCAAGGAACAATTAACAACACAAAAGATACAGGCAGTTTGCAAGAATCTGGGCTTGATTTAGAGGGTTTTCCAAAAGGCATGCCGGAACACCTGAGGAATATAAGTACATTCAGGGCTCAAGCATAGCACTCCAGAAATTTTCAGCTCAATTTCTAAACCATTCAGCTCTTCCTAGGACAGTTAAACATTCAAAACTAGGAAGTATGGGCCCTCCCTGGTGGTGCAAGGGGTTAAGACGCAGCACTATGAAGCTATCCATAGTCACTGCAGCATGAGTTCGATCCCCGGCCAGGGAGGTGACCCACATGGTGCAGCAGACCTCTCCTCTCCTGTCTCGCCCCCTGCTCCCCTCAGCATTTTATTTCAGTAGATCTGCCTGTTCTGCTCCCCACTCTGTCTTTGGTGAATCCTCTTACCCCTCCCCCCACTGTATCTCTGGCCTGCACCCCAGTTCTCGTATGCATAAATAAATAAATCTTTAAAAAAAAAAAGAGAGAAATGCACTCCATACCCACTGAGTCAGAACCTGCATTTAAAAACAAAAACAAAAACAAAACAAAACTAGCAAGTATGGAGTTTTGTTAATTAAAGACAGGAAAGAAAACCTAGAGGCAGTCTTGGCTTTTGGTAAATAAAACCAGCACATTGCCACCTCCCTGTGGAAAGGAGCATTAAATCTAGCTAATCAACGAGTGGTTGCTCATCTCAGCTTCTGCCTCTGCATGGCAGTGGGTTTTCAGAGATAACACACACCTCTGGAGGGGCAGAAATGTGCAAACTAATACATGTGGGGCAGGTGCTGAATGCCGTGGGGAGTTGTGGGAGTGAGCACAAGGGCACAGAGACCAGGCATGAGGGGTGAGCTCAAAGTAACAGGAGCTAGTCCTGGATAAAAGCATGGGATGTCTTCAGGCTAAAGTGAAGGGAGTAAGAAGTCTAAGCATAAATGAAAATTTGCTAAAGCCATTGAAAATGTGACTGTCATACACTTCAGGGAGGAAACAATTAAAATAATAGTGATGGGAAAGAAGACTGCTAGGTAGGCGAAGGTGGGGCAGGAAATGAAGAACATTTCACACCTCCGTGAGGAGGTTGGAGTTTATCTTGAGAGTAATTGTATCGACAGTAAGTTTTGACCACAGGTATCACCGCCAGACTTGCTGGTTGTGAGTATAAATTAGAGCAGGAAAGAGGTCAAGAGGGAAAAGATCAGTCCAGGTGTAAGAGTTATAGTTTAAAAGGAGGACACCTAAGGCCCACATCTTTGATTTGTTTTACTCTTTAAGTAGAAACTAATAAACAACAATGAAACAGGACATGAGTGCCAGGCAGTCCCAGACTGCTGGGAGTGTGCCAAGAATACAGAATAGAAATTAGGAGACGGTGATGCCAGACCTGACTCAGCCTCCAGGTAGCTGTGTGTTCTTTGGGCCCAGCTGTGCAGCCCGCTGTCCATTTATGTGGAGACTTGCTTGGAAGGAGGCAGGTTGGTGTAGCAGAAATAGCATGGACTTCGGAATCCAGAACCCCCCAGTTTTAATCTAGGGCCTACACAGAATAAATACGCACTACTGAGATATGCATTTCATTTCTCTGAAGCTCAGTTCCCTTATCTGTAAACTGAGGCTAGGAACATCTGGTCCATGAGGTGGCAGTGAGGATTGCAGAAAATTAGGTTTGCGGTGTAGCCAAACTGAATTTAGAATGGGCATTCAGTCCACCACATTCCATCCTAGAGGAATAGTGACAGGGACTCCCAAAAATTAGGTGCATGATGCCCCTTTCCCCTGGGAAATCTAGGTAGTCAGACTCAGTGACAAAGCAAACAGATGGTAGCTGTGGAAGTAGTACATCTGGAGATTATCTCCTTGGATGCTTGAGAGAGAGGCTCCACGGGGACGGTGACAGTAAAGGCATCGAGCTGCACTTACAGTCACTGAGAATCCACCACATGGTAGCTCCAGTTCTTGCCCTCAGTCCCTGTCAGCCTGTGCCAAACGCTTGTTATAGCCATAACCGCAAGAAAAATAAGCCCCTCTCTCTCATTTCTGGACCTCACAGTACTCCCTTCGTAATTTGCTAGCTGGGAGAGGGGTGAAATATGTGAAAGCATCAGGCAATGGCAGAAAAAGCAATGCCTCGAACCAGCAGTGCTCGTTGTTGTGAATGTTCATTTTTGTTTGAGTATGGGCTCCTGTGGAATCTCAACTTCTAAGTTATCTCCGCTGATCTTACAAGGTGACTGTGGGAAGGTGATTGTGTTGGGCTATTGGCATTAGAAAATTCCTGCTTAAATTGTCTGCCCCCAAACACCGAGAATTTATGAAAAAGAAATGGCGTCTTAGAAGTTTCACTAGCCTCATTTCCAGGAAGATTCTTAAGAATGTGGATAGTATTGGGAGTTTGTACAAACATGACTTTTTTATTTTCTAATTTTTTGTTCTTCCTCCAACTCTTTGTGAAAACTAGGTGGTGAGGTGGGGCAGGAAATGGTTTCTTTCAGATCATTCTCCTTTCCTACAGTAAAAGGGAGTTCCCCACACTTGTGATAGTCAAGTGTTTTTAGGTCTCCAGTTCGTCTAAAGGCCTAACCATGCCTTTAGACCAGTGCTACACCCTGACATAGGAGTAACAGAAATGCTTTGCTCCTGATGGGACAATAGTGAGGTGATATCTAACCGCAGTTCGTTCTGTTTAATAAATGGGAAGCACCCTCCCCCTGCAACCAGAAAGTTAGTCTGAATTACCATTTTATAAATATCCACTCATTGAATAAACACCAAGAGTTCTACTATATGCCAGGCATGGTGTCAGTCTCTAGGGCTACAAAGTGCATGAATTCTGTCATCAGAAAGTGTATGGTCGACTAGGAAGTTGTATATGGTTATGACATAATGCAGTCCCTGTGAGGTGTTAGTATGGTGTTCGTCCTTAAAAAGGACAAATTCATTGAAGGGGTAAGTCCAAATTACTGCTAACATTTGGGGTGTGAAAGAAGATAGAGGCACTAGCCATGAGAGCCTTTCCAAGGAGGTAGCATCTGGACATGGGAAGATGTAGAGGAAGGACATTCTGGATCAAGGAAACAGCATAGCAAGAATATGGGAGTGGAACACCTCAGCACGTGCTGTTTGGGGAAATGCAAGTTCAGTGGCATTGCATTGTTTGTGTGTTTAATAACATATTTAATCTCAATGAAAAGGAGAGAAAAAATTTAAAAGTGTAGGCCATTATAGTCAATGACTGTATACCTTGGAGTGAACATGAGAGAGAAGACATGAATCCACTGTAGATCATGGTCTCTCTGCTTCTTGTAGTGCGAGCTGAGAGCGTGTCCTGAGCTTTTGAGAAATTTAAAGAATTTTCAGGGAAAAAAAATTGATTCTATCTGATATTTATCTGCTGGCCTAGCATTATGACCTGCCCTCACAGTAAAATGCATTTTCCATATAATAAAAAAGGAAATAAGATTGGAAAGACAGTTTTGGACCAGATGGTGGAGGGAATTTTGAGTGTCCTCCCAAATGCTATTTTGCAAATCACCACTGAAAGAAAATTCCCCATGCATTTCTTTTCCCTGCTCAGAAGGAAGGAAGGCAGAACCCAGGGCAGAAAGCAATGAAAGAGTGACAGGGCAGGGCTAGGCAGGTGGCTGATCCTGCCACACCCTCCGCCAGCTGTCTTCCCAGAGCTCCCCTGTTCACTCTAACTGGTTACTTGGTTACCTGGTTTTTGTATCAGATAAAGTCATCAGCTACATTGCAAGGAAAACTAAGTGTAAACTGAGCAAGGCAATTTGTAAGACTTTTTTTTTTTAAGGGGTGAGGGTTATCATGGGGTTGGAAGATTAGAGATCTAAGACTAGAGATCGAAATGCTAAGGAGCAGGTTTTGCCCTGTTCTTTCCTAGCTGTGCAATGTTGGGCAAGTTCCTTACCCTCTCTGAATCTCAGTTTTCTCATTTTTTTCATAGGGATAATGATGCCTACTTGCAGGTTTCCTGTAAAAATTGAGGGAGCTAATATGTACTTTGCAGAGACAAAGACACTAGATAATTATTACCCCAAATGTTATTTTTCTGCGCACATGCAGGAAGAGCTGGCTGTTCTCTCTAAGAATCCATAAGCATCTCACACAACCCTACAATTGTGAAAACACACTGTATTAAATAATTTGTGTCTTTCTTTTCCAAATGCAGTTTCTTTTACAAGAACTAGGGTACAGGCCAGAGGTGCAGGGGGGTGAGAGGATTCATCAGAGACAGAGTGGAGAACAGAACAAACAGATCAACTGAAACACACTGCTGAGGGGAGCAGCAGGCGAGCCAAGAGAGGTCTGCTCCAACTGCAGTTTTTTTAGGGGCAAAAAAAAAGTTTTATTCAACTTTATAATGGTTTTAGCATTTAAAGGTGTCTGGCACATAACAAATATTGATTGAGTCAATGGGTTGATTGTGAATATCAAAAAATCTGAATTATTTTTAACCCACCGCTTCGTATTTTAGCAAATATGGTCTGAAATGCTGAGAATTGACCTTATTTCAATTCAGATTAATTTAATAGTATTTATTGAGCATCTTCCATATGGCAGGCATACAATCCCTTATCCTTAGAGAGTCTGATTCTAAAAATCAAAGACAGACTGAAACACACTGTTACTGCCTCAGCACCGGCTGCCCGCTGACTTGTGGCTTCCTGACCAGTTTGGGCTCAGTGTCCCAGGGACTGCTTCTCAGGGAAGGATGTTATGTATGACATGAGAAGTGACAGTGAAATGACTTCCCAGAGGTAGAGCAGAGCTCGTGGCAGGAAATCCTGTTTGTTGGTTGGTGTTGAGTTACGCACACATCTCTCCCCGGGAGCCCTCTTTTTCCCTTTTGACTAGAACCATATTATTGTCACCATGTTCCTGGAGGCCTGCTCAGAAAGAGGAGCTGGTTTTCCTTATAGGGGCTCTTGATGGCTATCTTCATCTCTTTCCTTGTCCCCTGCTCTTTGCCATAAGGAAGAACGTTTAACATTTCGTTTAGGGGCCTAAGAGACAGAACTGCAAACTGTAGGAAGGCAATATTTTTCTCAAGATAAGAAAAGCTTTCTAATATAATGATTTGAAATTGGAAAAAGCAGCTGTGGGGAGTGAGCTCCTGCCTTAGAGAGGGAGATTTACAGAGACTAGGCAGACACTGTGTGTAGACTAGGTCAAGAGTCTTAATGGAACCAAGACTGACTAGAGCAGAATTTTTCCAGCTTTCCTGTGCATGCAAATCACTGAGCATCTTATTAGATTGCAGATTGTGATGAAGTAGGTCTGGTGCAGAGTCTGAGGTGCTGCATTTCTAACAATTCCCCAGGGGATGTTGAAGCTGCTGGTCCAGGAGCCACACTTGAATAGCAATGACAAGAGCTCCCTTGAAACTAGTAATGGCTACCATTTTTAAATACCCAGTGCCAGACACTGTGCCATTAAACAATGACATTATTTAATGTCATTTAGTAAGTACCTGTTTTGAAAGTACCTGGATTAGATTACAGCAGAGATAGGTGGCACAGAGGCCATTCAAAGCTATTAAGACAATCTAGGTGATAGAACTTGAAGATTCCGTCCAGAAGCAGTGAGTTTGAGAGGAGGAGATAGATGCAAGGAACATAACGGAGCTAATAATCAAAGTTCTTGTAACTGGTTGAATATAATGGGTGAGGGGAGAGGAATTGTTAGAGATTATTAGAAGAGTGATGGGGAGGATTGTGATATCACTAATAGGTGAACTCAAGAGAAGTGACTGATTTGAGGGGGAAGTTTAGTTAGCAAGTGAGTGAGTGGAATTGAATTTTAGACATTGATGATACTAAAATTTATAAAGTATTCACTATAGCCTAGATATTGTTTCAAGTACTTTACATGTCTTAACTCATTTATTTCTCATAACAGCCTATGAGGAGGTACCATAATTAGCTCTGTTTTACAAATGTGAAAACAGATGCAGTCACCCAGCTAAGTGGTGAGTTTTATACCCAGGAAAGCTGTTCCAAAGCTTCTGATGTGTAGGTTTTAGTTTGTAAAATTCTTTATTATTAGCTTCTTAATAACCGCATTTTTTTTCTGAGCAACCTACACATTTAGTATTCATTTAATTGTATTGTATGGGTGCTTGCTCCTCCATTTACCTATTCATTTAACAGATATTTATTGGGTGTCTTTTACATACTAGGCTTGGTGCTAGAGATACAGTGGTGAACAACTACAGTCCATACCCCCATGGAGCTTACATTTTAAAGGGTGAGGCTGGCAATAGTTAAGTACCTAATTTAAAACGTTCTATCCTACCCAAAGGGGGAGAAAAAAAACAGACTGTCACAGGAGAACGTGGTCTAGACCGGAAGTTAAAATGGAAGCTTCCGGGCCTCCCCAGTGGCGCTATGGTTGAGCACTGGGCTGCGAGGCTGCCCACAGCCTCCTCAGCGCCAGTTCGATCCCTGGCCATAGCGCGACAGACCTCTCCTGCCATGCCCACGGCTACCCTCAGCAGTGTCCTCAGTCAGTCTGCCTGTTCTGCTCCCTGCTCTGGCTCTGGTGAATTCTCTCACCCTCCCCCGCTTCTGACTGTACCCAGTGCTTGTATAAATGAATAAATAAATATTTAAAATAAATAAATAAATAAAATGGAAGCTTCCTTGAAGAAATATTTGATCTAGATTCTATTTGAATCTAGAGGATGAGTAGACCTTAGCTAGATGAAGAGGAGAAAAATACAAGCACAGACCTAAATAGCTATATTATTTCACTAGCTACCTCTCTCTCTCTCTCTCTCTCTCTCTCTCTCTCTCTCTCTCTCTCTCTTTCACACACACACTTCCCCTCTCCCTCCCTTTCTCCTCTTTCTTTCTTCTCCCCCTTTCTCCCTCTCTCCAGCTCTTTCTTTCCCCTCATGCTCTCCTCCCTCTCCCCCCACCTCCCTTCCAGTCCCCTGCTTCCCCCCCACCCCCTTGCCTTCCTTTCTCTCAGCAGAGAAGTCTATGGCACAGACAGCTAATATGCACAGGAATCCAACAGTGTCTTTAAATACTAACACCACACACAGGTTAGGAATGTGATCTGTTGTCTTTCTGGTTTGTTCTCTGCTCTAACCCAGTAGCTATACTATTGTCTGGCACAGAATAGGTACTCCATAAATATTTGTTGTAAGAAGTAATTAATCAATTAATTAATTAGGTACACAGAAAGTAGGAGGGAGTTACATGGAGGCTGGATTCATCTCAGCAGGAAGAAGAACATTCTAATAATGTTCAAGGCAGCCTGGTAGAAGGGAAATAATCTCTGGACTTGAAGAGAAAGAAATTAGTCACTTGCTCATTTTAACCATGTGCAAGTCACGTTTAAATTTCTTATCTATTAAATAAAGATCATGGATGTTCTACCTAATTCTAAAAGTTGTTGTGAGAGTGCAATAAAATACTTTAAGTAAAGGAGCTGTATATAAAGTCCTATTAAAAAATGTTTTTTATTATCAGGGTGAAATGGTGGACTCCTAGTCCAGCTGGTGCCAGATACACTCTTATTTGTGGTGTCTTGTGGTAGGAATTTTGCTTTAGGTTGGAGTTTGAATGAAATGACTCAAATCCTTTCCAATTCATATAAACTATGATTATGAGGCATAAATCCATTAACCATTTCTATAAATTATATTTTAAAGTTTCAAATATATAATGCCTGAGATAAAGTACTGAACTGTTGGATAAGAAATGATCAAAACGCAAGAAATACAGAGAAGCTTGTTTTGCTTAATGGTGGGCAAAGATCTTAGCTTAAACTCTCCTATGTATAATTTTCTAGGCAGGGGAAAATCCAAATGTCTGAGTTTCCTCAGAATTCACCAACTCTCTGTAAACCAGCTCTCAGCCATGTTTACCAAAGCTACAAGGAGAATAGGGGGTCCCTTAAACTAAAATGTCAGTGATTTGGGTTTTAAGGAATTTCAGATTGCTAGGAAGGTCCCAGACACTTAGTG
Organism: Talpa occidentalis; assembly: GCF_014898055.3. Classification (NCBI taxonomy): domain Eukaryota; kingdom Metazoa; phylum Chordata; class Mammalia; order Eulipotyphla; family Talpidae; genus Talpa; species Talpa occidentalis. The sequence continues at coordinate 54,973,931 of NW_023605083.1, forward strand.
ACTCCCTAGCAATTTGAAAATCTTGCTGGCTGCTGACAGTAGTTTGCATGGAGACTGAATTTTATCTCAGCTCTTTTGAAAAAGTAAAGAAGCCACAAATCCAGTAGCTGTTTGAAACAACAAAGAAGGTGCCTTTGGCTTCTAACAGGAGTGTCTCTGAATTCCTCAAGGAATTCCAGGCCTAGGGTTGATCCAGCTGGCAGGAGGTATCGATCTCCACTTGAATTCACTGAATAAATAATGGTTGCCATAGTTATTGAGCAGTCACAACTGGTTGGAGATCAGGGAAAACTCCGAGTTTGGCCATGAGAAAGTCTGTTACAAAGCTCCATAATCAACCCCCTCCCGAAATCCAGCCAACACATTGCTCAGTTTCTTTATCCTGATAATGAATATGGGATCTTGTATATAATGCAAGACTGAGAGGAAGGGAAAGCTTAAATAAATGGATTGGCGTTTTATTCTGAGAAAAGCTTCTCTCCCCAGGTTATGAACCTAATTTGATATATCTCAGTATTAACAGAATTTACTATCAGCAAGATGACTGCCTGATCATGTTATAGCTACTAGAGGGCTTCACAAAGACTAAAGCTCAGTTTGTTCTTTTTTTAATGTTGTTTATTACACAACGGCACTTACCTGGAAAGTCTAAAAGAAAGGAAAAGAGTTATCTGACCATCTCATAAATATTTTCTCTTTTCTATTTCCTTTCATCCTTCTCTATTTGCAGAATTATTTTTTGCATAGAAATAATCACAGTTTATATACCGTTTTATGTTCCACTCTTTAACTGATGTGTTGTGTTTCTCCATGTTGCTTCATATTCTTCATATTTGTCCTTTTTGATGTCCTCAGACCTTTTTATTACATAGACATACCACTTTTCACCCTATTCTTCCACTCTTTATCTTTTTCCAGTTTTTTAAAATAGATGCTGCTACCCAAAATGTTTCCATGCCTACAGTCTTATTCTGTTGAATTTTTCCTTCAGATAAATTCCCAAGAGAGGGATTACTTGGTCAGAGGCTATGAACATTTTATAGCTCTTGAAATTTACTGTCAGATTTGTATAATAGTTCACTTTTTTTTTTTTGGTGGGGTGGGGGGGTTGGAATAAAACTTTAGGCAGAGCATCATTGTAGGCAAGACTCCTCTTGAAGTTCACTCTTGGGTGCTTCTTCTGCGACTGAAACAAGGGGGCATATTCAGTGATGATAAACCACAGAAGATAGGTTTACACTTGGGCTAATGAACTAGAAGTTTCCTGAAACCATGCTCTCAGAAGCTTGGGATGCAGGAGACTTTATTGTCTTTTGTTTGATCCTGAAGTTGCCAACCATTTGCCACGTGTAAGGCATTGTCTTAGGAGCTGACAATGCCACGTGTGTGGCCTCTGCGGCTGACAGGACATATCATGTAGCCACATCTTAGTTGAGCTTCACAGTGACCCTCAGAAGAGGGTTTTATTACAATTGTACTTTCCCTTTTAATTTGTTATGTAACATTTAAAATACACAGAAAGGAATAAAGATATATGTTTCCACCACCTAATGACCCCCATTTCCCCAGAAGGGCAGTGAACCTTAGAGAGATTAAGGCACATGGCTAGTCAGTGACAAAACACAAATTGAAACTTGCATCCACTGGACTCCAAGCCCAATGCCCTTTTCTCTACATTGTTACATGGAGATGAGACTTGCAAGTCACAAGCCACTGAGAGTCTGCTGGCAATTATCATGCTTGTGCTTTAATTATAACACATCAGAGTTGAAAGGGACCTTAGAGGTCATTGAATCTAAGCTCCTTCTACCCTAGAGAGGGCAGAACTCATCCAAGTCCTACACAAGTAGCCAAGCTGAGGAAGAATACAGATCTCCGGCTTCTGGGCAAGAGACAGGGGTAAAAAAATGTCTGAACAGTTGCTTTGTTTTTCTGATTGACTTTTGCTTTAAGAAAATAACTCTTCTAACAAAAAAAAAACCTCCAACTAAAAATATTAATGTAGAAAACATTAGAAATACTTGATTTCCTATTGGAATGCTATCTTTCATGTCTCAAGAACTGTTTTACATGTAATTAATTAATTATATTAAGAGATGAAATCTTTGACTGAGATAACTGAGGCCCAATTTCCCTCAGGAAAGAGGCACTGATACCTAAATGCTGAGGGAAGGATGCCAGGTTCCTTTCTCATTATAGGGAGATACTCTTTGGCTCTGGAGCTGAGGACAAAATCTGCCTCAAAAAACTGGGTTCAAATCTCAGCCTGTAGCTACTGGGAGACTTTAGAAAAATCACTTAATCTCACACATAAAATAAGAGATAATAAAATTTACCAATGGGAGATATATATGTATATGTATATATATTTGTATATATGTATATATATATGTGTGTATATATTTTTTTAATAAATATAATATACAGGTGTTAATGACTGGCTACATTATAGAGTACCTGCCCTGCATCCTGCTAGGCCACCTCCCTTCTCTGACTTTTCCGTCTCCACAGCAGGAGGACATGTGCATCTTGTCTAGAGCACCAGGTATAGGGCAATAGGTGTTTGAAGAGGTTAAAAAAGGAAAGGAAAGGTGGATTCTCCTCTATGCTAGTTAACATGAAAACACAAGAATGCACTTTACCTTGCATCTAATCGGTCAGTCCTTACACGAGCAAATGGAATTTACAGAACACCCCGAACACACACCACCCAGGGGAATCTGTTAGATGGGAACATTAATTTATTTGCCTGGATGTGAAAAAGAGTTCTGAAAAAGAGTTGCCTCTTGACAGGGCATGTGGACCTCAGTAGAAAAATGTGTCCAAAATAACAGCCAGCCTGTCATTTATTCAATGTCACTTTGTCAGGAACTGTCTGCTTCATATGTGTTATTTAGCTAAGTTGGTCCTCCCAGAAACTCTGAAGTGGGTGCAACAATTATCTTCATCTAAGAAGGAACACATAGCTGAGAAGTTAAGAGACTTACTCAAGGGTACACAGTGAGGAGTGATGTGATGGGGATTCACCCCCGGTGCAGATTTGATACCAAAGGCCGTGAACAACCTCGAAGAGGGAGTGCACTTCGCAAAACGCTATCCCAGCTGGTGGAATGGGACAGGGGCCTTGAGTAGCGATGCCGAGTTTCTTAAGATGTAACTGCCACCTCAACTTGCCCTTTTCTCTCTGTAGAACGACATGGGTTAAAAGAACCAAAGAGAGTGGAGGAGCTATGCAACAAAATCACAAGCAGCTTAAAAGACCACCAGAGTAAGGGACAGGCTTTGGAGCCCACCGAGCCCAAGGTCCGGGGTGCTCTGGTGGAACTGCGGAAGATCTGCACCCTGGGCCTCCAGCGCATCTTCTACCTGAAGCTGGAAGACCTGGTGTCTCCACCTTCTATCATCGACAAGCTCTTCCTGGACACCCTGCCTTTCTGAGCAGGAGCCTCCTGAGCAGGGAGCTGCCTCATCTGCTAGCACTTGCTTGCTAAGCAGCAAAGGGATGGGTCTGGACAGCGACCATTTTTTTTTGTCCTTAAGAGGAGAAGCAGCTCCTATAGAAAAGACTTTTTTTTTTTCTGGCACTTTTCCTTACAACCTAAAGCCAGAAAACTTGCGGAGTATTGTGTTGGGGTTGTGTTTTATATTTAGGCTTTGGGGTTGGGGTGGGAGTTGGGGTATAGTTCATGAGCGTTTTCTAAGAAATTGCTAACAAAGCACTTTTGGACGATGCTATCCCAGCAGGAAAAAAAAAAGGATAATATAACTGTTTTAAAATTCTTTCTGGGGAATACAATTATAGTTGCTTTGTATTTAAAAACAACAGCCACGTTGTTCACCAGGGTCAAATGTGTCTTGAGATTGAGCCCTTTAGAATACATTTTCCACATCAAGGGCGTGTATGTGGTGCAAACAAGGCAGAAATTCCCTTTTCTTATTTTCTTTCTTCCTTTATTTTATTTTAACAAATGGTGGAAGATGGAGGATTATCTATAAATCAAACATAGCAAAATGATAATGGCTGTTCGCTTCCATATACAAGTGCAATTTTTAAAGTGCTGTCTTACTAAGTCTTGTTTATTAACTCTCCTTTATTTTATATGGAAATAAAAAAGGAGGCAGTTATATCAGCAAATGACACATGCTAATTTTCCTAGCAGAGGCCACCTGCCCTGTAGAGCCCTTCTGAGGTATGTATGGTCCATTTCAGATTTTAGGCCCATTCTCAGTGGATCCAGATCCCTACCCTGATGTCCAACTGACCGGGAGGGGACTTGGATTATATGGCAGATTGCATACAAATGTATTGGTTGTGTTCTATCAACCCAGCCAGAGTTTCAAAACTTGCCTCAGTTACAGTAAGTGACTGACATTCATTCAGAGGCTCTGGAGCAGTCAGTGAGTCTTAAATGTTTGATCCCTAGAGGAAAACATTCAAATAAGTAGGAACTGGATCACACAGGGTATGCACTGGGGAAAATGTGGCTTTTTTTTTAAGAATATATAATTTAATTTTGTTATTGATTAAAGAGAATTCTGGAGAGCAAGCAAGTCTTAGTCTAAAAAAAAATAGTATGAATGTGAGTACTAGAAAGGATTAGCGGGCTGCGTTTCAACATTCCGTGTTCGTACTCCCTTTTGTATGTTTATACTGTTAATGCCACATTATTATGAGATAATTTGTTGCATAGTGTCCTTATTTGTATAAACCTTTGTATGCACGTTATATTGTAATAGCTTTGCCTGTATTTATTGCAAGACCACCAGCTCCTGGAAGCTGAGTTACAGAGTACTTCAATGGGGTGTTCGCAGTGACTTGGATACACCAATTAGAAATTAAGCAAATATATATATAAATATAGCAGGTTACATATATATTTATAATGTGTCTTTTTATTAACCATTTGTACAATAAATGTTATTTCCATGCGGTTATTTTATGGTTCATTTGCAGTGACTTTTAAGGCAGTACTGTTTAGCACTTTGATATTAAAATTTTGCTTATGTTTTGCTAAATTCGAATAATGTTTGAAGGTTTTTAGGCCTAAATGTCTTTATATTATATACTCTGTATCAAGTCAAAATATCTTTGGCCATTTTGCTAAGAAACAACTTTGAATGTCAAACTGATGTTACAGTAGTTTTTGTTAGCTTTAAATCATTTTTGCTTTAGTCTTTTTAAAGAAAAAAATAACAAAACTATGCTGTTTATATTGTCATTAAATTATACAATCAAACAAATGCCAAATGAATTGCCTAATTGCTGCAAAGAATAACCCAGATAGCAAATCATATATGTTTCTTTTTTCCCAAGAGTCATTCTGATATTTGATTCTTATTATGTTTGTATGAGCTTTTATGAAAGATTATTATTTTTATATCAAGATGATAGGATCTGGAATATTAGTATCTTAGAATGTTAGACTTGGAAGGGGCCTGATTTGTCAATTAATCTTACTCCTTAAAATTCATAAAGGGGAAAACTGAAAGGAAAAGAATCACCCAAGGTCTAACAGCTAACAATGGAATTAAAACTTGGATCTAATTCCCCTTTCTGTGGACTTTAGACACTTACTGCATCTATAGGAAAACAGGCTTTTTAACATAACCACTAATATTTACATTTTACCTGGCGATAACTATGGGTAAAGTAGTACTTTTGCATTAATTTTTTGAGCTTATATGCAAACATAATAAACATCATTAAATATCAGGAAAGCTAACATTTCATACAAGGTAGCTTCAGACCAAATTCAAATTGAATTTGAATAAATTAGAAATACTGTGCATACATAACCCTTTTGTGCACCATTAGTATTGGAAAGTTATTCCTTGTTTTTTGTCATGTCTTAAAGAAAAAGAAAACAAAGCAAAAAACAGAGCTCTAGAGAAATGCTGTTCCTTTTTCTTTTTACACCCATCAGATTTAAGGAAAAGACATTTTAGCCGTGATAGCAATTGGTAGGAAGGAGTGAGAAAAGGTTTTAGTTATAGATCCAGACACTAGTGCTGAAAATAAAAAGTATAGCCAGTGTTCTTCTGTCTTCCATAGTTATTGCAACTATGAGAGCCTCCCAAGTCATCAACCAACTCTTTTTTTTTTTCCCTTGGTCTTAACGTTGACACACAAATGTATACAGAGTGGATGACCAAACTAGCTCAGAAGAGAACAGCAAAAATAAAGCAGGTGATTCTTCCCTGGTGGGAGAGCTCTCAGTCTGAACATGCTTCTGTGGGCAGAAATCAGGAATCCACCAGCTGTTAATGGAGAGTGCCTTGCTTTTATTTCAGAAAGCAGAGTTTTGCAAAGTTTCTCTGCTCCTCTAACAGCATTGCTCTTTAGTGTGTGTTAACCTGTGGTTTGAAAGAAATGCTCTTGTATATTAACAATGTAAATTTAAATGATTAAATTACATTTTATCAATGACTACTGGTGTGTTGAATAAGCATGCTTTGTTTAACAGTATTCTCTTAACCATTTATATAATAGTATTTGCTGTGAACTCTTAAACATATTCCCAAATGGATTTTTTAAAAGGCTTGCTAATGCTGAAAAATTAATAGGCATTCTGAATTGGAAATATATTAAACCTCACTGATTGGGAAGAAGGACATTCTAAATTCAATAACCATTTATTGACTGCTTCCTGGGGGCAAAGCACTGCTGGATGCTTTGAGAAGATACAATCATGCACAATGTATGAAATTCTTTTTCTTTCAACTGTATCACTTCAATCATTTGTTGCCTAAAAGTCTTCTTTAAGGGTATGAAGAACATTTTTATATCAAAAATATTGTTTATGAAACCAGAATTTACAAGAATCAGGCTTAGAGTTCCCAAAGGTTGATAGAATTCTGTCTTTTTGCTGAAGCCATTACTGCTTAGAAGCCCCTCTCTGTGGGCAACACAAATGCAGCTTTTATTTGGCTCAACCCCAAACACCATATCTCATATCTCAGTGCAGGTTGTGTGTGTGTGTGTGTGTGTGTGTGTGTGTGTGTGTGTGTGTGTGTGTGTGATGGTTCAGAACTAGGAATGTGGGAGTGCTCATGGTTACTTCATCATTGCATGCATAAAATATTTTCTGGGACATCTTAGTGTTGTGTGTGGGTTAGGAGCCAAACCCCTTCCCTTTCTTGGCAATACCTTCAATTCCTCAATTGTTCATTTTTGCTAATCCAGTGACTGCAAAATGACATCCTGTTGTGCTTTCTAGTTACATTTTTGGAGAATGAACAAACTCAATATGCACAGAATAAGTCATTCCCTGACCTCAGGACCAGTTTTCCTTTCCTTCCCAGCTCTCTCGCTTCTAAGGTGATGTAATTTTGACAATCTTGCAGGCTAGAAATCTGAATACTGTCTTATATGTCATTCTTCCTTTCCAAATGGCATTTGATGGTGGCCTTCCAGAGACAACATAACTATTTTCTTGTCCCAGAAAGTGACTCCATGGGTGTAAATTCAACTTGGAGAGTCTTAACAATGTAGAAGAATCTAGCATCGTGTCATCATGGGTGAGTTTTAGAATCCCTTATATATGGGGCTGCTCTTGGAACAAACACAAGTTTAGTGTGACCCATATATATACAGTTGGACTCTGCTTAGGATCTCAAAGAAATTCTTTTGAACTCATTATTCCACAAATAGGGAAGTCCAAAGACCTCAAAATATCTGCAAATTCTACCATTTTTTACCTTAGCTGTTGTTTCAGATTCCTACTTCTATTTTTCTTTGTTTTAGTTTTTAATTGAAATACCATTGGTTTACATCCTTGTTAGAGTTTTGGAAGTACAGGATTTCCTCCCTCAGGTGTAGTCACCCTGGCACACCCACAGCCCAAGCACCTATACTCCTGCAGCACATACACATGCTCTCTCCACACCCTGTTCTCCCCACCTTTCCCCTTCTACTTCTATTTGATTCATTCTGTTAACAGACTGCCTTGCTTAATTTATTTATTTATTTATTTATTTTTATTTGTTTATTTATACAAGCACTGGGTACAGTCAGAAGCGCAGGAGGGTGAGAGAATTCACCAGAGCCAGAGCGGGGAGCAGAGCAGGCAGAAGGACCGAAGTACACTGCTGAGGGGAGTAGCGGGCGGCAGGGGAAGTCTGCGCGCCATGCGGGACCCTCCTCCGGTGGCCAGGGAGCAGTCGGGGATCGAACCGGCGCTGCAGAGGCTACGGGCAGCTTCGCAACCCAGCGCTTAACCTCTGCGCCACCATTTATTTTTTTAAGATCTATTTATTCATGCATACAAGAACTGGGGTATAAGCCAGAGGTGCAGTGGGGGTGGGGGGTGAGAGGATTCACCAGAGAGAGTGGGAAGCAGAACAGGTGGACTGACTGAAATAGACTGCTGAGGGGAGCAGCGAGCGAGGCAGGAGAGGTCTGCTGTGCCATGTGCGTTTCTCCCTGGCTGGCAGGGATGGAACAGGGGATCAAACTCGTGTTGCAGTGGCTGGTGATAGCTTAATAGCGCTGTCTTTAACCCCTGTGCCACCAGGGAGGCCCCTACTTGTTCATTTATTAATCCCTTCATTCACTCAACCTTAAACAAGGCCCCGTGTTTCCACTTCCTCATAACCTCCTAGACCTGACGTTGCTTGTGTACTTATGGTCTTATTTCTATTTTGAAGTTTTTCACCATTTTCTAATTTCACCTTTACCACTAACCACCTTATTCAATATTTTCCAATTCCTGTTCCTGAGAGAGAAAAATCTAATGGTCTCACTCAGCCTTTCATGCCAGGCCAATTGAAGTTCCCTGAACAATCTGTGGATTAGGTGTCCTTGGGTCATCTACAGTCAGCTGGAGTTGGAGAGGAACATGCATTGACCCTTCATGTGGGGCTTGAATAACTTAACACAGAAGAGGCTTTAAATACAGCAGCACAGTGAGTATCACATCTAGTACAGTAGAAAGCTTGACTTGGTCCATAAGACCAGTTGTGGGAGACAGCTTTGGTAGAAAATTTCCTTCTTATTCTCCTTAGTGTCTAGCACAATGCCTGGTTCACTGGAAACCCTTAGAAAATATTTGTTGAGTGATTTCAAGTTAGATATTCATTGATGGGTGTAGGAGATGAAAAGCATATCATATTCCCAAGAAGTAAACTATGTCATGATTTCCAAAGTTGATATCTAGAGCCAAAGTGTCTAGTTTCATTTTTTTTGAAGTTTAATGCAAAAAGGAGAGAAAATCAACACAACCCCAAGGAAGGGTTTGTTTTTTCCTTTCCTCTAGAAAGCAGCTGTCAGTTTAACTTATCCCAAAATATTGTCAGTGATGAGCATGACTGAAAATGTGTTTTATCTCTAATTAGAGAGATTACATTAAACACTATTATTTGCAGACACACATTGAATTAACCCTAATCGAGGCTAGCAAATAGTAGAGCCTACCTATTTTTCGCCTCAAAATTTTTAGAAAATTGTGACAGTTGACACACAAGGGACAATGCTGACGAGATTTCTTTCCATCAAATGCCAGACAGTAATTGTAATTGCCTTTAAAAATGTTTTAAGCAGTTTTGTGAGTAAATCAGAAGTTGCCACAAATCACACTGATAGTTTCTAAACATGGGGGTTGTTGACTGTGCATTTCAATATGAGTTTAATGAATTGATTTTCTAAGGAATTTAACTTTGCATCTGTTTTCAGGTGTAATTAATTCACTCTGATTAATGTGGTTAGCATGGATATCAGTGGATTACACATGATACCCTTTATTTATTCACTTATTTTTAATCTGCCACACTGTCCATTGGGAAATTATAGAAGTCTTTTTGGGGGGAAACATCTTGCTGGTGGCTCTGATCACATTAGATTTCTGCAAAGTGGAATCCTGGTAGGAATTCACTGATTATTCACAGACTGTACAGCAACGTACTTTTGTTTGAGTGACTTATTCAAGTTTACACAGTTTCTGCCTTTAAAGAACTTATAATCCAGAAGGGAAGATGAGGCAAACATTCCAATGTAAGTCACTTACAAGGACAAATGACTGTCCTCAGATTTTTCTTTCTCTGAGGGCTTCTTCCTCACTCTCCTTAAATAGTCCTATTGAGTATTCAATGGCCTTCCTTTTGTCTTCCTACTGTCCTGGGCAATCTTATTTTTGGCGTCAGCTACCACTTCCAAACCTATATCTCTAACTTAGTTCTTTCCCGTGAGCTCTAAACCTGGAGGCTCCAGATATCTTCAACTGGATATCCCACACATACTTCAAATTTAAGATAGCAAACCCAAATCCATGACCTCCTTCCAAACTTGCCCCTCCTATCTTCCCAATCTCCATAAAGGGCTCCTTCATCCACCTAATCATCCAAATCAAATATTATTCATTTATTCTCCATGGTTCCCATCTTTAATATTCAATGGAATCATCTGGCAAGTTTATTAAAAAGGTTTCCTGAGATGTATGTCCAGAAATTCTGATGCAGAGGTCTGGAGTAGGAGCCATGAATTTGCATTTTTAATAAGCTCACAAGTGACACCAATGCTATTGAGTTAGGGCCCATATTTTGAGGGCCATTGCCCCAGAGAATGAAAAGAATACAAGCAGGGCCTCCCTGGTGGTGCAAGGGGTTGGGTCTCAGCACTATGAAGCTATCTGCAGCCATTGTAGCATGAGTTCGATCCCTGGCCAGGCAGAAACCCACATGGCACAGCAGACCTCTCCTGTCTCTCTCTTTGCTCTCCTCAGCAGTGTATTTCAGTCAATTTGCCTGTTCTGTTCACCACTCTGTCTCTCGTGAATCCTCTCATCCCCCTGCACCTCTGGCCTGTACCCCAGTTCTTGTGTGCATAAGTAAATAAATCTTTTTTTTTAAAAAAGAATTACAGGCAGATTTTCATGACCCAGCAAATCACTCCTATGTGAGTAATCACTGCCAGAAAATTAAGGTTCAGTTAGCAAATCTCTTCTGGGGAGAACATTTCTGCATCACTCAGGGACAATTTGAATTAATAGAACAACATGTGATTAAATTTTTCTTCATCCGTCAACTGTGTATTGAGCGCCTGCATTTCTAGGCCCACTGCAAGATACTGAGCTAAGCTCTAAGATATAATGCTGAGAAAAAGCCATGACAAAATCCATATCTCAGTAGTAAATTCAGGCCCTTCCTTTGAACATAGATACCTTGTATATAAAATGGGGATAAAAATACACTGTGCCATCTTTATGAGAGATATCAAACAGAGGACTATATTAAGTGCCTAGTTCTCTGCCTGGCATATTGATTCTCAATAAGGATCTATAGTATATGCTAATTAGTTCTTAATTTTATGTTAGAACTAGCCACTCTAACTGGCTAAGAAGATGCTAGTTATAATTATTATTAGCATTATTTCATATACTTCCTCAATGAACTTACCCAGATAGTTGGTTACAACAATGTGAGAAAAGACCCCAACAACCGAAGACATGGTGGTTTGAGGATTGTGGGGTCCAGAGTTTCTCTCATTCTTTAAGATTATTGTGGTTTATATATTTAAAATAGTTTCCAAACTTCCCTCCAAAAAGATTTTTCCACAATGGCATAGTGTTTAGTTGTAATTCTGCCAAGTAAATTAGAATTGGCTTAGAAGCTAAGAGAAACAACCAAATCTGATCATTCTTAATAGATTCTCAGATTTCAAGTGTCAAATTGTGTGAAAGGAAGTGGATATGGAGATGAAAAGGAAAGTCCTATTGTTGTTAAAGACTAAATGAGGTATAGCCAAATAATGGAATGCCATAAAAGCTTTGGAAATTTATTGATACATTTTTTTAAAATGGCAAAAATATTAGCTTGACGTCATTTTGACTTTTAAAGAGTATAGGCTTACTTATTTATGGGTTGCTACATAGAAAAAATAGCTGGAAAGATATGCACTGAATTGCTAACAGTATTTGTTTTTTTCTGTAGAAAAATTATGACTAATCACCAAAGTTTAATCTGCATTTTCTAAATTTTATTCAACGACTGTGAAATAATAATAGGTGTAATAAGCATTAAGAAAAGAGAGAATGAGTCAACAGGGCCAACAAGGAACACGTGAACATGGAAGCCCTCAGGCAATGTTTCTCCATCTTGCCTGTACACTAGTTTCACCAGAGGAATTTTTTTAATACCTCAATGACCAGGCTGTCCTCAAGAGCAATTAAAAATCAGTAGGGCTAGAACTCAGGATTCATTATTTTTTTAAAACCTACCATGTCTTCAGCAAGCAACTAGGGTTGAGGACTTTCGCATCAGGAGAACTTCCCTTTGCATGTCCTTATTCTTGGTGAGTCCTGGGAGCCTGGCTTAATGGGGGAGGGGAAAGGTATATGTCATAGGTCCCCAAAGATCAGTGTTCCTTCATCAGGGATATTAGGGGCTCACAATATCAACATAGCTTTATTCAGATTTCAGAAAAAATTTAATTGGATCAGTTTGAATTAGTGAAAAATGTAGCCACTGGATGGCTGTAGGGAGGAACATTGGGGGTGTGGGGGAATATAGGCATTAAATTACCTAGTTCTTTGTGCGGTCTGTCATTTTGTGACTGGGCCATGTTAGACAAGTTACTCTTCTCTGATCTTTAGCTTCCTTATGGTTTTGCCTCTTGGAGTTGCTATTAGGATTAAATGAATTTAAACACATTAAAAGCTTTGTAAGATGTAAAGTACTACAGGAATATTATTACTTATTTATTTTGTAAACTATAATGTGAAAAGTGTGCTCAGGGAAAGATGATATCAGAGGGAGGCAAACATTTACCAACTCCTCCACAGGAGACACCCCAGGTCTTTGGACAGACAGGAAAACTTAAGTTCAAAGAGAATTCAATAAGGGTCAAATCTATGGGCAGATATTAAAAGCAACTTGACAGGCCAAACATGAAACACTTCTTTCTCAGAAAGCCAGAGAAGGGACTCTGAGAAAGATTTTCCCTTCGCTTCTCTGATGACTTCCAGGAATTTATCCCAAAGTGGTGATGTCCCAGAATAAATAGGTTTTCTTCTCATAATTAAACCAGAGGTTCTGGGAATGGGCTGAGCACAAGGCTGAATTCATTACTGAGATTGCTTGCAATTTAATTCAGGTCCCAAGGAGGTGGTCCCTATGTGTCACAGGAAAGGAATCTTTGCCTCTAGACAACAGTCTACATATGTCTCTAGATTGACTTAATTTATTCTCTGAAAATAATAGGCCTTGGAAGCTATGACTTTTTCTTTTTTTATTTGTATTCTCTGCATGTCACAAGGTGGTGGGCCCAAAAACGTACACAGTGAATCAATGCCTTGGAAACTTCTCTTGCAGGCATACTTCCCAGCTCATGGTAGGAAATTCATAAATATTTGTGGAATGAATAGCATTGTCACGAGGTACAACCCTCTGAAAATGTCCACTGTGGTGCAAGTGTCAGGGAAATTATTGGTCCATTATTGATACCAACTTCTCCCATTAAACAGATTGAATGCCCCATATTCTCAGGCTCTACACTGAAAATTAACTATAGTGTTTATATGGTGCACTCTAGTTGTTTTAGTCAATGAGATTTTCACAACTTCAGGACACATGACTATTGCAGTAATCCAAGCCAGAGAAAAAGGAGCCCGCAACAAGGAGAATGGCAGCAGGAAAGGAGAAAACTTGCAAACCAGGTTTCTGGCTTGGACACCCGAGTGAATGCTTGTGCCATTCACTGAGATGTAAAGAAGAAATAGTTTCAAGGGGAGGTAAGGTGTTTAGTTATACTCAGTGATCAAAAAAAGATAAATTCATGGGCCTCCCTTGGTGGCACAGCGGTTGAGCGCTGGGCTGTGAGGCCGCCCGCAGCCTCTGCAGCGCCAGTTCGTTCCCTGGCTGCAGGCGAGGGTCCCACAAAAAAAAAAAAAAAAAAAAAAAAGATGAATTCATGCCATTTGCAGCAATGTGGATGGAGGTGGAAGGGATTATGCTTAGCAAAATAAGTCAGAAGGAAAAAGAAAAAATAAATATCAAATAGTTTCATTTATATGTGTGGAATATAGAGAAACTGAGCAAAAGGTCAAGAAAAAGACAAAACTTGCAAGCTGACCATAAATCTCAGGCATCCAGTAGGGGCAGTGGAGGGAGAGAGGGAGGTAAAAATTGGGAGGGAAGAGCACAAGAAAATATGGTAATAGTTCATGGGTGCTGTGGTGGTGTGAGAACTATGGGGACTACACCTGAGGGGAGAAACCAATTATTATACAAAAATGAAAAATGATGTAAGAAAATTAACTCTGTAATTAATTTTTTTAAAAGATGTTTAGTTATGGACTTGCTGAGTTGTAGGTACCTGTCTATCATCCAGGTGGCTATGCAGGTATGAAACTCAAAGTGGACACCTGGACAGATCTATTCTTTTTTTTTTTTTTAAGATTTATTTATTTATGCATACAAGAGCTGGGTCAGAGGTCAGAGATGCAGGGGGGGTGAGAGGATTCACCAGAGACAGAGTGGGGAACAAAACAGGCAGGCTGACTGAAATACACTGCTAAGGGGAGCAGTGGGTGAGACAGGAGAGGTCTGCTTCGCCATGTAGGTTGCTCCCACATGGAGCAACCGGTAGGCCGGGGATGGAACTTGTGTTGCAGAGGCTGTGGACTGCTTCATAGTGTGGTGCTTAACCCCTTGCACCACCAGGGAGGCCCTGGACAGATCTATTCTTGAAAGTCATTAGTATATCATAGAAATAGAAATCCAGAAAGAATGAGTACAGGGAGAAGAACACTGAGAGTCATTTTAGGGGCAAGGATGTGACAGAGGCCAGATGCAGATGACTGAGGAGAAAGGTAAAATGGACAGAGCTAGCTGGAAGTACAGAGGGTAGCATGGCAAGGGACATGCAGTCCAGGAAGTGCTTTGTAAAGATTGGTAAGAGATTTTGAATGCTGGTGAGAAAGGACAAGATGGATTTGCTGGGCCCCTCTGTATCTGTCCACCACTACCCTGACCACAATAATCCTCAAAAAGGAATGAATGCTTTACTTTTGCCTTTCAAGCCTAGCACAATTACCTCTCTTTGCCTACTCTAGTTAAAAAATCATTTAAAAAAATGGAATTCTAGGAAATGTAGTTCTCAGTTTAACCAGGTTGACATAGTATCATCCAAGACAGGCCACCCCTTGTCAACTTGGGATCTACACACACTTCTTTCACCATATTTAATTTCCAATAAAGACATCAACAAGACCATGCTTTTTTAATAACATGATTAAGCTATCCTTTTTACAGTTGAAAACAGACGAAACTTCTCCGAATAAAATAACACAAAGTCTGCTTCATCCATGCCAAAATGTAAGCTATGCCACCCATCTGGCACTAAACTGAGTCTCCCAATGGCTATTACATAATTCAATCAAGTCAGCTGTCTTCAGGTGACGAGAAGACCAATACTACACTCATCCTCTGTAAAATGAGCTTCCTGGTCAGAAACAAGTCTGTACAGGAGACTATGATGATGATTCTTAAGTCCAGAGATGAGTGGTTTTGGAAAAAACACTTCAGGAAGGAAAGAAAAAGCCACATCCAAAATAAGTATATATTCTAGTAAGAACAATGTACTTCCTCTTACATGGTGGAAATTGTCCAATGTAATCAAACTGATGCCAGGTGGCCTGAGAAATACTGCCACATCTCTAGCTGGTGTTAGGCTTTGCTCTTGGCACCTAAGGACTCAGCAGCATAGGTAACCAGACTTGATTTGGTAAGAGGAAGTCCATACTGCTAGATAACCTCTATCCCTGCAGGGGAAATAGTGCATTGGACAAGTACAAGAATGACTGGGGGAAAAGATTAGTTGACATCCATGAAAAAGGTCACCTTGTTTGCTGGATTATTAAGATCCTTCCTTGATAAGGTTGGTTTTCAGTGAACATTCACCTGGAACACAAATACCATCATATCTCATTCAAAGAAGTATTTCTCATACTTCTCCAAACCTCTTTGTCTCCAATTCTTAAAAATATTCCCTCCAAGTCAATAACCAATCAACCAAAATCATTAGCCATTGCCCATGAATTAATGTAGATCTATGTCTTTTGTGTCTTTCCTTGCAGGCAAATTAACCAGCTGTACTTCTTGGAGAACCAGCATTTTGGTAGAAATATCTGTATATTGGACCTATTTTGGGCCTTCCTTAATCAACTGGACATAAAGAACACCCAGTGAGACACAGTGAGGTATAGACTGAGAGAGGAGAAGTAATACAGCAGAAGTAAGGTTCATGGGAATCTGAGACACTTACTGGTGAAATTTTTATGCTTTAGGACCTGCTTGAACCAGATCTCTTACATGTCAGGCCCACTGATTATGAAGTGCTTTTTTGCATCCCCATCATTCTGGCTTATTGGTCAGACATCACTGACTTCGTGACTGGCAGCTCATATTGCAAGATAACTTGGTGACCATCGTCAGGTGTTTAGTCTTTAATAGGGCCCAGGAATAAGCCACAAGCTGTTTCTCAAAAGAAAAAGTAAAATTGGGGCCGCCCTGGTGGTGCAGCGGTTGAGTGCTGGGCTGCGAAGCTGCCCACAGCCTCTGCAGTGCCAGTTTGATCCCCGGCCACCAGCGAGGGTCCCACATGGTGCGCAGACCTCTCCTGCCACACCCGCTGCTCCCCTCAGCAGTGTATTTCATCTGTCTGCCTGTTCTGTTCCCCGCTCTGGCTCTGGTGAATTCTCTCACCATCCCGCACTTCTGACTGTACCCAGTGCTTGTATAAATAAATAAATAAATATTAAAAAATAAAATAAAATTCTTAAAAAAAAAGTAAAATTGGTAGAAAATGACACGATTTAGTTCAAAATTTCAAAAAATCTGTGCTGGGATTCACCCACAAAGGCTTGCCACGTACTCTATTTTGTATTTTTATTTGTCAAGATACTCAAGAGCCACTGAATCTGCTGAATCTGACAACTGCTTCTGGAAGCCTTTATTAATGGGCATTGAAAAAACAGCATTTGCCTTATTAATACCTGCCAGAGGGTATGCTGTTTGGTTTCAGCAAACCACACGGGAACTGCAGGGAAATAAGCAGTTAGGAGAAGAGCTACCGGCAGAGTGGAGGAGAGTGAGGACAAGCTGGCACTTGCTGACATCTGTTCATCACCACATTTGACTACAGTGACCTTCAGAGAATAATGGCCACTGTGCCTCTTCTACCTTCCATATTTGTCTAAGTTTCTCTTTTGCCAGCTGTGAATCACAGAGTAAACAGAATATTGGGAACCACAACTCCTAGCTTAACCACGTTGTCCCAGCATAATCCAGGAAACTGGGTGTTGTGTATTGTTCTTTTTAATTCTTTAATACATACATATACATTCCATTTATTCTTTTGTAGGAATGATTTCATTCATAAATTTTTAAAAAGACTTGAAAATCAACTAAAAACTGATTCTAGAAGTTTTTACAACAGAGGTATTTGAAAAAAAATTGTGATTGTATACCATATTTTTCTTTGTTTTAAAGAGGGTACTCTTTAAAGAGGATTCCTTTTCTGAGTGTTGATGGATCTGAGGATGCAAATGGTAAACTACAGGATGGGGGTGAGTTTATGATTTGGGATGAGAGACTGAAAAGAAGTGTGAGTTGATGTCCATAATGGAAGACTAGCGAAAGAAAAATATTAACAGGGGCTTTTAGTAAGTCTTAGAATATCACTTTTCAATGTAAACCTCTTCCTCTAGCCCCACAGAAATATTAATAAAGTATCCCTTTCTCATCCAAGCTATGTTGGCAATATGTCAAAGTGCTAAATGCAATCTCTCTCTCTCTCTCTCTTTTCTTTTCTTTTCTTTTTCTTTTTTTTTTTTTTTTGAAGGTTACATTTTAAAAGGACAAGCTTATTAGGAAAATGATAATGGAACAGAGACACCTGCACAGTTATCAGCAGGCAGGGAGAACTGCCTAAATGCAATCTCAGTAGCAGACTTTGAACAAGAGCTATGGCTGCTTCCACGAAGCCTGTTGTGCCAGTTATATTGGTGGGGGGGAGGGGGGATGGGAAGAACCCCACCATGCAAAACAGCTATTAAATTGGTGTAAGCAGTTTTTGCCCTGCTCAAAGACACCCTGAGGCAGAGTGTCCTTTGTTTCAGCATCACAAAGGTCTGAATTGGCCCTTTGCTTATACACCAAATAACGGCCTACTGTCCTTGGGAAGATCTGTGATGTAACCGGAATTGAAATATCTGAGCCTAAAAAGCTAAGTGACTGTGGTGTCATAGTTGGGTTTTAGCAGGCCTCTACAGACTGTGCTGCAAACCCCCTGTCTCTAGGGATGGAGACAATTACTCTTCTCCAGGGGAGGAGAGTCAAGGCCACATTGTCAAGAGCATGTGGGATGAGACCCATTCTTTTGGTCATCTTTGGAAAATATAACCTGCCACAAATGGATGGCACTACTGAACTTCTCTCTGCCCTGGGCTTGGGGTGGGGGTGGGGGGTTCATTCCTCAACACCTAGTACTCAAAAGTTAAATGAGCAGCAAAATATTTCTCTACTTCAGAGTCTA
Organism: Talpa occidentalis; assembly: GCF_014898055.3. NCBI lineage: Eukaryota > Metazoa > Chordata > Mammalia > Eulipotyphla > Talpidae > Talpa > Talpa occidentalis. The sequence continues at coordinate 54,992,457 of NW_023605083.1, forward strand.
AGAGAACCACATTTTTTTGTAAGTTAGATTAGGAAATGCTGATAAGTTATTATCTGGAAGGAAACGTCTCTTCCAACAGTGAGTAGAGAAGAATAAAGACAAAATATAATTTTGAAAACATCAAAAACAATGGAAACAGATCCTGCCTGGAGAACAACAGTGACTGAATAAAGAAGGGGGAGAAATGGCAGGTCAATGAAGGCCATAAAAGGAAAAAAATAGTTTCTATTCATATAAATAAGCTATCGGCAAAATGAGCCCATCGTGATCTATAAGGAGTAGGCAGCAAACTGCTTTCAACTGGGGGGGGGGCGGTCATTAACTAAGAGAAATGATGTGTCTTCTGTCATCTTCAGGAGTGACAAATTCAGGGGGGCCATCATTCTGAGAGATGGTGATTTCTCAGAACTGCATAGTAACTGACTAGTATTACTTCTTACACATTTTTATAATACATAAAATAGGTATATAATATAATACATTCATTTATTTTTATATTAACTTAGCTTTATTTTCTAAGTTCATGTAGCTTTTATTAATCATGTGACGTTTCCAGCATCCTGATTTGTGTTATCTCTGAATCTAGGTTACACTTTCTGAAGTTTGTCAAACTATTTAGTCATCACTACCTGGAACATTTTAGCACCAGGTGGCAGCAAAATCTGAGAACTGCGGTAAAATTTTTGGCAGGAAAGTAAATACCTAATTAAGTATTTACTTCAAACCTCGGGATGGTTAATAAAGAATAGCAAATGCATTATTTCCCCACTCACTTCTCTCTCTCTCTTTCTTTTTCTTTCTCTCTCTCATTTTAGGAAGTGAGTATACAAATTGTACATAAGCCCTCCTCCTTGCACCCCATACTCTCACATACACTCTGGCATCCAGTGGGTTGTGCTAGAAATTAGCTACAGAAGGGCCAGAACCAGGATAGCTCAGCACATAGAGTCAACAGAGTAAACCAGATTGGATTCTGTTAGAAAAACCCAGGATCTAAAAACACAGAGGCCAAATTCAAACCCAATTCAAAAGGGCTAGAAGCAGAACCAGAGTCAGGTGGCAGTATGAGACAAAGAGAAGATGTAAAGCAAGATGTGGTTAAGAACCTTGCATGGGTGCATTGGTGAAGGAAATTCTTTTTTTTTTTAAGATTTATTTATTTATACAAGAACTGGGGTACAGGCCAGAAGCGGGGGAGGGTGAGAGAATTGGTGAAGGAAATTCTGTGGGGACTATGCCTGAGGCGGGGGGAGCAAATATTGTTTAAAAATGAACAATGAAGTGAAAAATAAAGAGAAAAAAAAAGAACCATCACAGTGACTCACCTTTAGAGGCTGGTGAGAGTATTTGTTATTTTGCTCTGGCCCAAAGAGGCAGGGGCAACACTTGTGTCTGTGTTACCTATATCACTGCTACAAGAGTCTCCATTCTATATCTATGTGGACTACCCACAGGACTGAGTTGTGGGATCCTGTTCTGGTTTTATCCTGTATTCATTGGATGATCCAAACTAGCCATTTCCAAGCTTGAGGTGATTCCCTTATCAGATGAGAATTAGTGCTAATCTAGTCTTGCCAGAAGAGATGGCAGTGATTTGGGATGGCAGTCCCAATTGCTCTTATTTAAGGTGCACTGCCTCAGTCACTTCAGATTTTATCTGGCTGGGGCCTGGTACTTAAGCTGTCAAGCTGGATAGAGATATATACTTTTTAAACTCAAATACAGAATCATTTTAAAGTCCATTAAACAGAATTTTTAGTTGGAGAGTAACTCAAAATTGCCAAGGAACTTTATTTTCTGATGCATCCTTAATCATGACATAGTTCCAAATAGTATTTTACAATAATTATATTTTGCAAGTGTTTTTTTTTTAATGGGCATTAGAGCTTTTAGGCTTCCTCAATCCTTTTTCCTAGTTGCTGTGAAGACCCTGAATTCAGACTCTGGAATATGTGTCAAACTCTCAAATTACAGACCAGCATTTGAAGAATCTCTAAATACTTGGAAGGAAATCTATTGTAATATTTCTTTGTCCTGGATGCTTTCCATATAACTGTACATTTTACCGTATGACTGTACAAATGGATTTGCATGTCAAATGTCTAAAGAAAAAAATAACAGTCTCTGTTTCATGGGACATTTCAAAGATTCACAGAATTTAACAGGTAGGGGGATTCTGACTTTTGCTCTTAGGAAGAAAAACCTGTATTGGTCAGTAACTGTCTCATGAAGTAGCTATCTTTATGTCTGGTCTTGCAAACCAAAATGTGAACTGTCTTCACAGAGCAGTTGCTTGTGAACAGCTAGCAACAAGATGGAGTCAAGGTACCCCGTAGTGAAGAGTTTCTGAGTACCCAGAGAGACCTCAGAGAGACAGTGGCCTGCTGTGATCTACATATTCTAGCTGTTATACCTTAGAAATCTGATTTATGGATATGTCAACAATGGGTCTATCTCTTCTCCTTATCCCTTACCACTCCACCCTTCTCCATGGACACATGCTAACAATTTCTGATGTACAAACCATGAACCTCAAGACTTAGATTCTCTGGTAAGTATATTCTTAATTCTATAGACAGATCAGCATTGAAAGTCATATTATTATCAGAAGCCTGAAGCAGAGACTCAGAACACGGGGAGTTAGCACAATTCAAGTGTTTAATAGCATTAGCTTTGATATACACCAATGCACTTGTTTTCAGAAGGAATAAGACAGATTAAATCCCTCACTTGTTTCTTTATCTGAACTTGATCTAATAGCTTTTCTGGTTCTGACATTTTATATTCAATTTCACCTAGGTTTCCATTTTCTCCTGGTACAAATGGAATCATAATAAGAACTCACAAGGGTCAGACAAACCACAAAAGTAGAGAACTGTGGCTCAAGATATCTGGAGAGGAAGAAAGAGTGCCCTTAACTACTCTGCATGACTAATCTCTAGACCCAGATAAAATTTACCCCATAATATACAAGAAACACAGACACCATTTATCACCCTTGGAGATATTTGAGATATTTTGAGATGAGAAGAAGTACTTAAACACCAGAAACAAGCAAGTATCCTGATTCCTAAATAGGGAAATTATCTGAGCCTAAAAAGACAGAAGTAAAACCCCAGGGAAAGTGTAGGCAGGTGATTGAGCATAGAAAAGAAGCAGTGATCTCCAAGAATCAATGTGAGTTCACTACAAACTCAACAGTCATTCCGCCTGGTTGTCACTTAAGATCTAGGTGGTGCTTTTAGCAGACATATTTATTTATTAGTTTATCAGAATTAAGGTGAAACTCACATTTGAATAATAAAGTCAACTGGGTGGTGTTTAATTTTCTATGTTCCAAATCAGTTAACTTAGCAATAATTACGTGTTCTTCAGAAGAGTAAGTAGTGAATCCATCCTGACCATGTGCCCCTCCTGCTCCTCCTCCAGTCACCCTAAGGGCAACCCAATAATGTGCCTTTATTTGGGACATTTTCAAAGTTCTCTTTCAGGATTCCAGTTCCAAGTTTACTATTTTGTCTTCATGTAACAGGGTGGTCCCCAGGAAAGGGGGAAGTTCCAGGTTCCCTGCCCCACCCAAGGGAGGGTGGAGCTGAGCAGGAAGAGGAGAAGCTGGAGAAGAGACTGAGGAAGGAAGCAGGATGGAGCCAGGAGACCTGGAGGAGGCGCATGGAGCCTAGAGACACGTAAAGAAACTGCGCTTGTCTTTTGGTCGTGGACTGGGTGACACAGATGTGGGTGAGACCCGTGGGGAGGTGACCATGGCAGCTTTTATCTTGATGTTGATTTTGCTCTTTTCCTTCCGGGCTTGTCTGGTTGTTTGTGACCCTTTGCTGTGGGTCCCCACTGGAAGATGCTTTAGACTTGTGGCAGGCTTTGGGGCCTTGTTCTGGGCCAATCCCATTTGGATGGACTTTTACCCACGAGGGGACGGGTAACTTTGGGTGCTTCATTTAGAAACTAGACTCTTTGCCTTACCTGTGTTGTTTCCTAGTTTTATTAAAGTTCCTTCCCATTAAAGTCTCCTATGTTTTGTGTTGATGCGGCGGATGGCAGAACCCATTTAGAATAGGCAGGTTTGCGGGGTTTGGGCTGACCCTCTCCCTGTCCTATAACATTCACAGGTAGAAAGTCATTGCCATTCAGAGAATGGATTTGTTATTTTTTCAGAAATAATCAAGTCTACCAGAAATAAAAAAAAAAAAAAATGAATTTCCATCACCTAGTCAGTTGAATGAGGAAGCAGGTACTTGAGGGAAACACATGTCACAGGTATACTGATAATCCCAGGAAACTTGATTTAATTGGAGTTCTGGTAAACTGGACCTAGGGACAATCACTAAAAGGGGATTTTTAACAGAAGGGAAATGTCCTTAGTACTTTCAAATTCTTAAAAATTAGCTTGTTTTCAAATGTTCAAAAATGCAAGCTTGAAGTGATAAGGGAGATTGAAAATAGGAAGACATACACTTTCTATATTTGCCTTTCTTCTGCTCTAGTAATGTAATCAGAGCATTACAAATATCTTAGTAACAGAATGATTTCATTCCGTTTCAAATGCATTTTTATATGTATGATTTTTAAAAATCAGGATAACAGATTTTATCTTCTAATGTCCCGATGGGCTCTTTTATTTGAACCTGAATAGAATTTTAAAAACATACAGGAACAAAGACTTAGGTAGTTTTAAGTTTGTATCTTTTCTTAAATTCTTTTGAAAACAAAATCCAAACGTTAAATGCAAAAATATTCAGTTACTGATGGAGTCACATTATATTCAAGTGTTAGGTTATACATGACTACAACCATTCATAACATGGTTATGACTTGTATATTTTAAAAGTTAGGAGATAAGCAGTAGTATCAGAAAGTATGCTTGTAATGTCACTTTTCCAATTATACCATATTTGTGCAAATTTCCCCAGTGGACATTTTAAATAATCTTCACCAAAAATTGAATTAAGAAATGAAATAAGAAGAATAAGTAATAACCATCATCTATTTATTACTTAACCTTATTCCAGAAAGGGTTACAGATTATTTATAAAACTACATATAATTCAATGAAATGTTTTTAAAAGCAAAGGAAAGGTTAAAAAGATGAATGTGGGGAAAGTAGTGGGGCTGGAGTAAATATTTTCATGCATGCTTTGAAGTCCTATGTACTTGCTAAATATGACTTGCACTTTCTAGTCTCTGCTGTGAAAAAGGAAATAATTAGTTCCATGATACATGAAGTTTTAAAAAAATAAAGTTTATTTGGAATTCTACCATTGAATCACTCACACACCCATATAAAGTCTAGAGGAGGGGCAACATTCTATGTTTGAAATCCTGAGTATAGAAGGCCTCAATCACTTGCTAACCCGACATTATTTCCCCATAGTAAATCGAACCGGTTGAAAGCTGTTTTAAGTACTTTTATTTTTCCCAAAGAAATAGGGGATTTTTTTTTTAAGATTTATTTTTTGTTTATACAATAACTGGAGTACAGGTCAGAGGTGCAGGAGGGTGAGAGGATTCACCAGAGATAGAGTGGGGAGCAGAACAGGCAGACGGACCGAAAGCACTGCTGAGGGGAAGCACTTTTCTAGAAGTACCTGAAATGCAACCCAGGCCCCTATCACTCCTCTGTGCCACAATGTGCAGGGGCTCTCCATTGCCTATAGATTAACTCTAGACTTCTTGATCTGATATTTCGTCATCCTCAAAAGCAAATCAAGGTGAGCTCCCTGAAGGGCAGACTACATTTCTTATTCAATATTGTGTTACCAGCATTGTCACAGGTCTATGTGACAGAATAGATATCAACCGATGCTCAAAGAGAAAATCTGTTACAGATGTTACAGATGTTACAGAGCTTCTCAGTCAGCCCAGAATGTTGGTGGAAACCAACCCAGCCCTCATTTCTCTTCCCATGCAACCTTTCCCTGCCAGATCTACCTGTTAAATTCTGATCAATATTTTCAAATTCAAAAATAACATCGCCATCACCAGGAATACCTATGATAACACCACCTTGTATTTGTTTACTATTCTATAGCTAACAAAGTGCAGACAAAATTTTCAACTGTTCTCACAACCAGTTTGCCTCTGCTATGCAGTGCAGAAACCAACTCTCTGTAGAAGAACATCCTTACTAAGCAGCAGATGCTATTTCCTCCTGAATTCCACAATGGGATAAGTTCTCTCCAAACCCTCATGGCATTTGCCTTGTACATCTCTTATGACAATAATAGTGCCATATATTTATAGTGCCTTGTAGTTTATACAACATTCTCTCATGCTCAACTACTATTTCCTTTTCATTTCACAACAATTTCATCGAGAGAAAAAAAAATAATCCTCTCCTAACCTCGAGGACCCTGCTGCTCTCTCCACACTCTCTAAAAATGTAAAAAGAGAAAACTACTCAGATTATACCACCCATCACCGATACCACACATTTTACCACCCTCCGAGAACAATAGAAACTAACATTTTTTTAGGTTCCTACTCTCTGCCAGGTGCTGGGATAAATTTTTATGGATAGCACTACTGCAATTAACCTCTCCTTTGCTCTTATATTGTTAAATTTGATTCCACCACCCCCCAAAAAACAGCCAAATTCTAGACACAAAATATGTACTTTCCTTCTCTGTAGATACTTTGGCTAGTGAGAAAAAATAAAAAGGGTAGTGATACTGAGGAGGAACTAACACCTTTTCTGAAACTGCTACAGTGACTAATTTAAGGACCAATTCTAGCTGGAGTTCAGCAGGATGGTGTAACATAGTGAGTGTAGCAAGCATGTGACAAGGGCTGCCAGTTAGGGGAATTTCTGATAAGACATCATCAGGTAGGCAAAGACTCCAGTGGAGGTATTTTGATGAGAAGGTTCTTCATTTCTCACCAGAAGTGACAGTGCAAGCCAGGAAAGACTGGGAAACAGAACCAAGATGGAGACCACTATGGAAATCTCCTTTATTTTTAACAGAATGAGTGTTCATGGAGTTTAATAGAATTAGCACACATACAGAGAGATGAGAAGCAAGGATATGCCTAATAAAACTCCAAAAATTACCCTCCTCCTCATGAGCAAATGCCCAGCCAAACAAGCTCATCCTGAAGTGGGGTCACTGAGGACTGAAAGTCTACCACAAGTCTAAGATACCCTCTGGCAAAAAAAAAGAAAAGAGAGAAAGAGAGAAAGAAAAGAAAGAAAAGAAAGAAAGGAAAGAAAAGAAAGAAAAGAAAAAAAGAAAGAAAGAAAGAAAGAAAGAAAGAAAGAAAGAAAGAAAGAAAGAAAGAAAGAAAGAAAGAAAGAAAGAAAGAAAGAAAGAAAGAAAGAAAGAAAGAAAGAAAGAAAGAAAGAAAGAAAGAAAGAAAGAAAGGGATTAAGCAGGCCCCAGAGAGCTGGGACAAAAGGAGTCAAGATTCAAAACCAAAGTACAAATCAAAATAACAGCTGCCATTATCTCTGCCAAGGACGGCCTCCCCATGTGTCTCTCACCCATATGTTTCTTCCAAGTACCCATTCCCAGGGTCTCCCTCAAGTCCCTAGGGGCAAGTCAAAACCAAAAAAGCAAGAGAGTGTGCCTGCCTGCATAGGGCCACATGAATGCTCAGTAGCTCCCCTCCTCCAGAAGTCCAGTTCACGGCACACTGGAACTTGTAATATAAGGCAGCTACATGGAAGTGGGGGTGGGGAAAATGGCATCCAATTCACTGTGCTGTAATGCTCCTCCTTTTATGGAGATGCACTTACAACATCATAATATTGGCTTTATGTGAGTCAGGCAGCAGTCCCTTGGCTCAGTATCAAGTTCATATTAAAGATGACTGGGTAGGAATGACAAGATTCTCTAGGCATGCTGTGTAGGAACATGAAGGCCAGAATCATGCCCAAAATGTGAATCCTCTTACAGTATAACTCAGACTTCTTGTAGCAAAAATCTCTCTAGAAAGTTGTTAGTTTGACTTATTGTGTGGCCTCCAATATTTCAGCTATCTTTTCCTGAGGAAAGTATCACCTTTTGAGAAAAGTGAATTAGAAATCACTGTAGCTCATATATTTTTCACTTCCTCTTTAAGTCAGTGGTTCTCAAAACTGACTGACTGAACTTTAGAATTACCTAAGCAACTTCAAAAAAATACATCCATGCCTACCTTCCATTCCACACCAATTACATTAGGTTCTCTGAATGTGGGACCCAGGCAACTATATTTTTTATGTTTTCCAAGTGGCTTTGTTGTGTCCTCGGGGTTGAGAATATATACCTCAGGGGGTTTTCTTATTTTTATCTCTAATCTCATCTCATTGGCAAACTGAGTTTCAGAAAGTTTCTCCAGCTAGAGCAACTCAGTTGTGAAACTAGAGGTGACTGATGAGATCACAAAGGTGATGAGACAAATGTGTCATTTAAGACAAATATTTATCAAGCCCACATTCCAGGCCATGTAGTAGGTGTTGGGAACACACAATAAATAACACATGGTGCTGCCTTCAGTAAGTGTCTGCTTTGGATGGAAAGACAGATGTGTGAACAACTACACTGCAGAAGAAAATTAAATCATGGTACTGTGGGAGCACTGGCTGAAAGAATAGGGATACTTCTTGAGGGAAAAGGGGTTTTGAGGCGGGTCTTCAGGGAGAAGTAAAATATTGATCAATGGAAAGGTGGTAGAAGTCATTCTAAAGAGAAGAATAGCTAGAAAAAAGGCACAGAAGCAAGAAAGTGGATGGGATAATAGGAAATTATAGGAACCTGATGGTTCTTCCAATGGTTCTTCAGAAAACGGTGGGCTATGAGTCTGGAAATTAAAATTAATACTTGATGGAGGGCCTCTGAGCCCTCACAAGGAGTCTGTATGATGTTTCTCATAGATGGAGGGGTCTCACAAGGAAGGTTTAAAATTAAACAATGCCACAACCAGATCTGAAATAGGAACAGATCAATATGAGATTTGACAAATATTACTATTAAAAGAAACAGGCCCAAAATGAGTCATTTATGCCAATTCCCATCAAGCCTTAATAGCTAACATAAATTTAATTTCAGCCTCTCCCAAATGTGGAATTTAAAACCAACCAATCAGAAATTTCCTGGTCAACATAGTATGGTTATCTGAGGTAAGAGAAACTCCCTTTTCCCCCCAGCATCTGAAATAATCTTTCTTCTCTGCTTTCATCCTCTTTCTGACTATGAAAACCTTATATTTTGTACAACTCCTTGAGCACCTTCCTACATGCTAGATGGAATGCAGTGGACTCATGAATTATTCCATAAAGCTGATTAGATCTTGAAATGTATTCAGATGAATCTTGTTTTTATCATTACTTGTCCTCCATCTCCAAAAACAAACAAAAATACATTAGTCTTCCTGCTTTCTGGCAACCTTCTTTCTACTTATTTGCCTCCTCTACTCTGGGGACCTGAACATAACACTGTCACATTCTTTGTGCCTTTTATATATGTTCTCTCTCTTCAATTTCTTTTCCTCCCATCTTTGATAATCCTACATTAACTAAATTCTTAAGCTACCTTTTCTGTGCTCCTTTCTATAGAACTTTTGTAAGTGTAGCTAATATAGCACTTGTTTATAGTACCTATTGACTTGTCTGTCTTTCTGTCTAGTCCTGTCCCTGGAGGACAGGAATGGGATCTTTTTAAACTTTCAATCACCAGGTCTGGCACAGTTGCTGGAATGGTGGTGGTGTAGACTGACCGCAGGGGAAAGCACTCACCATATGTTGGAAGAAGGATTCAGACTTAGCAATTATGTCCTTTAATGTTGAAGTATGGGGATTCAAGACTTTTTTCCCCCCTTATTTAAAACCATTTGTAAAGTTTTGAAGCATTTCTCTTCTGAAGTGTTCACTTATAAAAGCAAAGTAATAGTTGCTGAACCTATCAATTTATTTCCATGGAGCAAGCAATATTTCTTTCTTTGGTAGTAATCTGCCAAAGAAACATAAAGTTAATGTGTCTTTGGTTATAAGAAATATAAATATCACTCAAAAAACCCCCTGCAATTCATTGAGGCCCACAGACAGGGGAAAAAGTCCCCTAAGGGGTATGACAATGGGATTTGGGGGCTTGCTGGGTTCAGAAGAGGGAAGGTGGGGCTCTTTGTGAATTTTGTTGATTTTCAATTCCGTAAATGTATTTCACTAGTTGAGGGATTAGAGGGCTCACTGGTGAGAGTGTCACTTGTCAAAGGATTGAGGATAGATTCTATAATCCTGTAAAAGAGAGCTCCTGGCATCTTCTCCAACAGGAATCTGGAAGTACTTAGTATCTTGTAAATCATTTGGCCCTATTGTTATACTTCCTTAGTTCTTCTGTGACAGTCTTGCTGCCTGAAGAAATGTAACTTTCATGAACTTAATTTTGGCCCTGTTGTTCTCATATTCTATTTGTAAGGCACTCTGCCCACTTCTTACAGTTCTATCGGTTTCCGTCATATTTTATGTAGTCAGGTGCACACAATCTGCTTTTTCTGGAATTAATACAGCTATTTGTTAAAAAAACAAAATTCACAAATTTAAAGATCTCATTGGCTGTATTAAATGATTCTAGTTGCTGCAAGGGCTTACAAATATGCATGGCTTTTATAGACAGAAAGAGGTGGGTTATTAGCAAAATAAAAGATTCTTTCCTGTAAAATCACCTTCCCTCTCTGGAAAGGCCCCTCAGTTACCCCACTGGGGCTGATCTGGGAACTCCAGATTGATTGAATTAAGATTATACTTTTAGGAAACAAACCTTAGAAATCTGACTGTACAACTGAGGCTCCCAGAGGCACAGGGTTGTGGGGGGGGGTGCATAGGAAATGGGGGAGAGGGCCCAAGGAACTACGGCAGATTATTGGGATTTTGGTAGTTAGTGTGGTATATGGTAATACATATTTGAAGAGTTGGGAACCTGTACACCTTAAACATATACAGTGTGGTAAACCAGTGTTACCTCAATGAACATAATTAAAGAATACACTTTTGGAAGAGGTTAGGTTAAATATTAACTACAGTTAGATTAAATATTAATCTAGGTGGGGGTGTCTGGCATAAATGACTGCATTTTAGGACATTTTTTCTATTTTTAGAGCAGCTATTACTACTTTCTTTTGAATAATATTAGCGTGGTATATCTTTCTCCATCTCTTTACTTTTAACTTTACTGTCGTTATTTTAAGGTGGGTTTGTTGTATAAAACATAAAGTTGGGTCTTGTTTTTTGTTCATTCTGAAATCATGATGATAAAAAATTAGTATATTCAGAGCATTCTTGTTTAAAGATGTAGTTGGCTAATATTTACTGTGTTTGTAAGTGCTTTCTATTTGTTTCATTTGTTTCTTATTATTCTGCCTTCTCCGGTATATCAATTATATTTCTTTTAAAGCTTTTTTAAGTGATTACTCTGAGTTTATAATATATATTTACAACTAATCTTAAATATCACTCTACCACCTTTCAGGTAGCACAAATATCTTACAACAGAATATATCCAATACCTCCCTCCTGTCCCTTAAAATACTGCTACCATTTATTTTACCCAATACTTAGCACTATTAGTATTTTGAACACTTATCTGTTAACTCAATGAACAAGAATGAAACTAGGCAAAACTGAGGCATGCCCCAAGGCTTCCAAGCTGTTAAGGAAAAATAAAATCATTTTACCCTTTCAAAGGGTCTATCTGTGTGCATCAAGGTAAAGATCTTTAATTGGTGTGAAATTCAAAGGGCAAAAAGAGAGAGAAGAAAAGATTTCAAATAACAGCCTCCTGATCAAACTCCAAAAATCACCTGTCTCTGATGGGCAAATGCCTAGGCAAACAGGCTGGTCACAGGGAGACATGGCTGAGACCCAAAGCCTTGCCAGAAGTCTAAGGTACCACCCATTGGGGGGAACTACAAAAATGGGGTTAGGTGGTTCCCAGAGAGCTGGGACAGGAGGAGAGACCAAATTTCACAATGGATCATAACATATATGCACCATGGATCATAAAATCCACCATGAGGTCAAGATGATGGCTGTCACCATCCTGCCCACCTGACAAATCACTAAAGTCTCAGGATCAGCCTCTCCAATGTGTCTCCTCCTTCCTCCTCATGCCACACCAATTGCATAACCACCTTGCTCCTTCCTCCTTCCCAACAGCCCCATTCAGGATGCCCAGTTCATGACATGCTGGGAATTGTAATCCAAGGCGGTTGGGATCTTGTTGGCATGGAGATGGGGGTGGAGTCTGTTCAGCACACTATTCACTGGCCCAGAGTTTGGTCCTCACTGTTCCTCTGACAATTTGAAAAGTAAAAGATTTTATCTCAACTTTATTTATCCCCTCTGTAGGATCTTCCTTTCTTTACATAGATTCAAATTTCTGACCTGTATCACTTTCTGTCTCTCTGAAGAGCTTGTTTTAACATTTCTTGCAGAAAATATGGCTGGAAGTAAATTCCCTGACCTTTTTTGTCTGGAAAAGCATTCTTTCTTCACTTGTAATGGATCATTTTTTTGGCTATCAAGTTCTAGACTTGTGTTTTGTTGGATTTCTCCTTCCCCAACATTTTAAATATTCCACTCCACTCTCTGCTGCTTGTATGGTTTCTAATAAGAATTCTGATGTCATTTTTATCCTCATCCCTCTATAAGTAGGCATTTTTCTCCTTCTTGTTTCTTTCAGGATTTTCTCATTGCCTTTGGTTTTTTTGAGTCCAGGAAAAGTAACATAGTAAGCTTGAAATGATGACTTTCAAGTTTTTTACATGTCAGCGTTGAAAATGGAGAATCTCAGAACCCCGCAGAAGCAAACTAAATAGCATTGACATTTATTCACTTTACAATCACATATTGTAGATGTAAGTCATTGAATTAGACTCTGTAAGTGCATACACAAATAAGAAAACATGGATCCAGCCCTCTGGGAGTCTATATTCTAACAAGGGGTTATACCATTGCTTGAATCCCCATTGCTTGAATCTCTTACAGCTATGTGGAGGCATTGACTTCCCCAGTAACCTGTGCAACTGAGCCACAGACAGAGGCTGAGAAGATTTCTTTCAGGTTTGCCTTGCACCTATCATTTTCTATTTATGCCATGACAGGAAAAAAGCTGAAAAGCACTGGAGGTGGCAATTTGGACACAAATCAAGTTACTGTAATAAAATATAGAGAATGAAATGTCAAAAAAAAAGGATCAGATTACAAAGCAGGTGTTTGGAGGAAAAAGGCATTAAATCTAAAAATCCTAGAAATATTAGGAGTGGTGACATTTGGAGTGAACACGGAAAGATGAGTAGGATTTGGATGTATAAACAGAGCGGCAACTGGTGAATATTCCAGTGGGAAGAAAAGGGTAAGACTGGGAAAAGGGCTGGTATGAAAAATACTGAGGCTGAGTTTGATTATATAAGAAAGAGGTTGTGTGAGGCTGAGTAGTGGGAGATAAAATTAGAGAGACTAGGCCCATGTAGAATCTTTATCAGTTTGCATGTCTGTACTTCTATGAAGTGATATTGACATTCATGATAATAATACCACAAAATTCAAGGTGCCTTATAAATTGCCTAAGTTAACACAACTTATGTGTTTTAATTGCAAGTATAGTAGTTTTGAAGGCAAACTGGATGGCAAGGAATGTGGGTATGAGGAAACAAAGAGTGATTATATTATAAACTAACATTGTCATTAAAAATAAAAAAATAGGGCCTCCTCTGGTGGCGCAGGCGGTTGAGCACCACGCTGTGAAGCTGTCCGCAGCCTCTGCAGCACCGGTTTGATCCCAGCCAGCCGGTGAGGGTCCTACATGGTGCAGCAGTCCTCTCCTGTCACGCTTGCTGCTTCCCTCAGCAGCGTATTTTGTCAGTCTGCCTGTTCTGTTCCCTGCTCTGTCTCTGGTGAATCCTCTCACCCTCCCAAGCATCTGGCCTATACCCTGGTTCTTGTATAAACAAACAAACAAACAAATAAATAAATCTTTAAAAAAAAAAAAGTCACAGAATAAAGCAAAATTTAGTCAAATTTACTCTTCAAAATTGCTTAAAATGCCCATATAGTGCTACCATAATTGGTCACAGTAAGTTTTGAGAATTAAGGTAGTTAAAAGAATAAAAATTTAAAAGGAGGGTGAGGAGTATATAGGCAGATGGCTGGGCATTCATTCCTAAGTGGTGAATGACTAATGAGTGGAGTATTCTAGTGTTACTGTTGGCCTTCTAGTGTTACTGTTACAATTTTGATGGAGGTGCCAAAACATAGGAAGGAGCAATCTTGAATTGAATCTTCTGCCCCTTCCTGGAGGGTGGTTGGGGGGGTGGGTGAGGCTGAAAGCTCCAGACTTTTAATCGTGACTTGGTCTTTCTGGCGCTATCTAGGTGCTATCCAGGAGTTAAACAAGAGTAGCTTCATTAAAAGTAAAAGGCAATTCTATTACCCAGGAAATTCCAAAGGATTTAGCTCTGTGTCAGGAACCAGAGACCAATATATATTTTCTGTTATTTCACAGCAGATGACTTCCCTCAGACCTCAAGTCCATGTACAGGCATGGCTCACATGCTGGGCTCTCAAAAAAATCCCTTTTGGTTTGTTAAAAGGTCTATATTATTTTATTTTTTTTAAAGATTTATTTATTTGTTTGTTTGTTTGTTTATTTATTAATGCAAGCACTGGGTACAGTCAGAAGCACGGGAGGGTGAGAGAATTCACCAGAGCCAGAGCTGGGAGCAGAGCAGGCAGAAGGACCGAAGTACACTGCTGAGGGGAGCAGCGGGCGGCAGGAGAGGTCTGCGCGCCATGTGGGACCCTCCTCCGGTGGCCAGGGAGCAGCCGGGGATCGAACCGGCACTTCAAAGGCTGCGGGCAGCTTTGCAACCTAGCGTTCAACCACTGCGCCACTGGGGAGGCCCAGTCTGTATTATTTTAATAGATGAGAACAGACTGTGTGGTGATGGGATATGTGTGTGTGTGTGTGTGTTTGTGTGTGTGTGTGTGTGTGTGTGTGTGTGCGTGATGGAGGACAGACAGTAAAGCAGAAAGTGGAGAGGTGTAAGTACCAAACTCAGTGATATAAATTTAAAATTATATCATAAGATAGTAGAAATAAATGGGATTTTGTATCCACAATAGTTAAAGCTCTTTTTTAAAGAAAATTTATTTATGCATAGAAAAACTGGGGTGTAGGCTAGAGGTGTGGGGGGTGGGGGTAAGAGGATTCACCAGAGACAGAGTGGGGAACAGAACAGGCAGATCTACTGAAATACACTGCTTAGTGGAGCAGTGGCCAGGGATGGAACCCACGCTGTAGTGGCTGTGGATAGCATCATAGTACTGAGACTTAACCCTTGTGCCACCAGAGAGGACCAGTTAAAGCTCTTTTTTTTTAAAAATTTATTTATTTATTTATACAAGATTGATTGATTGATTGATGTATACAAGCACTGGGTACAGTCAGAAGCGCGGGAGGGTGAGAGAATTCACCAGAGCCAGAGCTGGGAGCAGAGCAGGCAGAAGGACCGAAGTACACTGCTGAGGGGAGCAGCGGGCGGCAGGAGAGGTCTGCGTGCCATGTGGGACTTGCCTCCGATGGCGGGGAGCAGCCAGGGATCGAACCAGCGCTGCAGAGGCCACGGGCAGCTTCGCAACCCAGAGCTCAACCGCTGCACCAACGGGGGGGGGGGGGGGGGGGGGGGCGGGGGAGGGCCCTTAAAGCTCTTTTGATCAAAAGTCATACAACAGTTCACCTGAGCTTGTTTAATATGCAATTAAACAGAAAGCAGAGGTGGGGGCTAGGTGAGGAGTTAGAAGGCTTGGGTATGTAACCAGACCTAAGTGTTGGGGTGCAGCTAAACCTCAGGAGTCTACTAGAATGAAGAATTCAAATGTGCTCCAAATTGTGTTTCTTTCTTTTTTTGTGCATCTGATCATTCTCACCTCCCTCCACTTTCTTTCGTGGTTTTTTACTATCTTTTCAAAGGTGGCCAAAGGGTAGGGATTACTGTTACTATTTCACCACTACTTCAGAGAGGCAATAGAAATTTTATTAAGGAAGTATTCCTATAGTATTTAACTATATTAAGGAAGTTTACTAAGAGGTTTTGTTTGTTTTAAATCAAGAATTGCTGGTTCTTTATTTTCTGTTTGTATTGTGGTATGTAACATAAGCACACACATCTTAAGTGTACAGCTTGATGTATTTTCACATATGTAATCAGAACAGATCAATATATAGAACATTTTCAACAACCCAGAAAGCTATTGATTCCCTGTCCCAGTTAATCCCATCCCCAAAGTAACCGCAATTGTCACTTTATTTTTAACTTTGTTTCAGTTCACAAAATGGTTGGAATGATAGAATGCACAAGGAAACAAAATGCATTTAGAACTGCAGTAGATATTTCCATAATCTATGACTAGAGCAAGAACCCTGTGAAGGTAGTAGATTTTCAATGAGGTTTCGAACATAAACTATGGTAAAAAGCCATCCCCCGGCTTTTTTACACACAATGACTGAGGAATACATATGGCATCTCTCTATACATATAAATGGGATCTATATGCACCATGGCTTCCTCTCATTCATCAAAATATGGTGTGAAAAGTATAGATACCAGGAGCTCTGCCACAAATATTCTTTCAAGGAACCAACCAGACTAAAGTTAGAATCTTAGTCCTGATCCCAAATTTCTAGAATAATACCTTATTTTGTTCCATCTTGAGTCAACTGTCTGCTCTTGGAGCAATTCATTATTCCAGCATAACTGACGTTCACCAAACAAACACATATACACATATTTTAAATGTACAATTTTGTAATCTTTGATATACATGCAGCCAGCGCCACAATAAACTTTGTTAGTCCCACCATCCTCCCCTTCCCCATCTATAATTCTTATTTCTTTAATAGGGATTGTGATTCCTTATAAACACAAACTTGATTCTACTGGTTTTGAATGTGCTCTTTTCCCTACTATATTTTTAAAGTGGCGATTGTTGCTTAGAAAAGCTATTTCTCTATGAATTTGTTTCAATTCATCCCCGTAGGTCTGTATATACGTGAAAGTGGTTTTTAAACACTGACTCAGGAAGGTCAAACGAAATAGTAACTATATACGCGAATTTATATTTATAATTTACAATATTTTTATTATTATATATTTTAATTTTTACTGTTTTGTTTGACCTTCGACCTCAAGAAAATGTTGGCTAGTTATAGCATGTCTGCCTCTAACAACTTCAGGGCCCAGGGCAAGAGTTCAAAAGGAGGGCCACACACCATATGTCTAAATATTTAAAGATTATAAATCAAGCTCACCAACTGTTAGGTTAAAAAGTTCTATCCAGCTATCTTGACACACCTTACTTATAACAAACACACACATAATAACCTATAAGACTTGACCCAAATTTGGAATTCTTATATACCACACCCCCAACCCTCCATTTCACTTGTGGTAGCTTTTTCAGAAATTAACATCAATGGCCTGTACTTTAGACCTTGTTTAACTGGCCCTTGCATTAAAAAAATATTCCCCAGGGTATCCCCTATTTTTTCTCCTTTACATTAGAAATTTATTAGCACCCCATTTCTAGAGCTAATTCCTGGAGTTTGTACAACAAACATCAGCATTCATTATTACTCCCTCCTCCCAGTTGTTTAGACTTTGCATTTTATATTAGAAATTACCTTCATATGGAACAGCCAACAGGCATATGAAAAAAATGTTCAACAATATTAGTTATCAGGGAAATGCGAATCAAAACCACAATGAGATACCACCACACACCAGTGAGAATGGCCCACGTTAAAAAAAAAACTGGAAACAACAAATGCTGGAGAGGATTGGAGATAAAGGAACCACCTTATACTGCTGGCACTGCTAGTGGGAATGTAAGCTGGTCCAATCACTAGGGAAAGCTGTGTGGAGGACTCTCAGAACACTTAAAAATAGATCTATTATGTGATCCAGTGATTCCACTCCTAGGAATCTACCCAAAGGACACAAAAACACTAATTTGAAAGGAAACCTGCACTCCTATGTTTACTGCAGCACTATCTACAACAGCTGAGACATGGACACAACCCAAATGCCCCAAAATAGACAAATGGATCAAAAGCTGTGGTATTTATACATGATGGAATATTACTCAGTGACCAACAAAGACAAACCCATGCCATTTGTGGCAACCTGGATGGAGCTGGAGGGGATTATGCTGGCCTAAATAAGTCAGAAGGAAATAGATAAATATTGAATGGTCTCACTTATATGCACAATATAGAGAAACCAAACAAAAGGTCAAGAAAAGACAAAACCAGTAAGCTGACCATGGATCTGAGGAATACGGCAAGGAGAGGGGGTCAAAACCAGAGGGAAGACTACAGGGAATATGGGTGGTAAGATAGTATGAGAAATGTGGAGACTACATTTTGAAGGGAGAAATCAAATACTTTATAAAAATGAACAACAATGTAAGAAAATGTTAAAAATTAAATTAAAAAATAATTTTTTTAAAATTACCTTCCAAAGCATTCTTACAGGCCCTTAATCTTCCTTGGCACACAATTTCTACCTCTATTCCCACTCTACTGGAAGATCTTCCTTGTGACTTCTGACGACAATAATATGAGTCACGCACATAAAACAGACTGCGTCTGGGAGTTAGGCTACTCAGAAAGGAGGATCTGTCACCTGAACAGGGTTTCAAAGCTAGCCATCTGCTTGTTCATTGGCAGCAGGTGGTTTAACTGGAAGAACTTGGGACAGAAATTAAACCCAGTTGGAGTTCCAACTCTGTTGCTAACCGGTTGGACTGGAGTGAGTCATTTAAAAGCTTTGCCACTCCATGTCATTATCAATAAAATCGGTATAAGTCATTCGTATAAGGGCTCCACAAGATATTGGAGGGGATATCACAACTTGTTTGAGCTTCACTTTTTTTTTTTTTTGTTTTGTTTTTTTATTTATTTGTTTGTTTGTCTATTTGTCTGTTTGTTTATACATGCACTGGGTACAGTCAGAAGCGCGGGAGGGTGAGAGAATTCACCAGGGCCAGAGCGAGGAGCAGAGCAGGCAGAAGCGAAGTACACTGCTGAGGGGAGCAGCGGGCGGCAGGAGAGGTCTGCGCGCCATGTGGGACCCTCCTCCGGTGGCCGGGGAGCAGCCGGGGATCGAACCGGCGCTGCAGAGGCCGCGGGCAGCTTCGCAACCCAGCGCTCAACTGCTGCGCCACCGGGGAGGCCCTTGAGCTTCACTTTTTGAGCATTGTTCACCTCACAAGATTTTGGGGAGTGTGAGAGAGAAGCCACAACCTTTCTGTTTCTACTGGTTTAAAATGCTAAGAATATAGGCCAGCCTGCCATAAAATCCCTGACCGAATAAAGGAAAATGTACTGCAAAGTTTTGCAAAATGAAATGTGAACTGTCTCACACCTTAAACAAAACAACCAGACCCAACAAGGGTTTGTGCGTCTCTTGCCTCCAGGTTTCGGGGTTACACCACCATTAAGTAAATTAAGAACACTTCTATAATTATTATTTTCTATTAATATATTGCATTTTATATAATTCTTGCATCATTTTTCATTTTTGCACAATGTATGCATTTTCATTATGGTTATATTCCCCATGCGGTTCCGCCCCCTTATTTTGACCCTAATCCCTCCTCTCCCCGCCCCCGTAGTGTGTCTCTGTTTTATAGCTGCTAAAAAAAGATTCCCCAGGTCCGGAGGCAAAACAGTGTTCCCACTCACTGTAACCTGGACCAGACCAGGCGAAGCCAGGACGGGACGGAAGGGGGCGTGACCCTCGAAGCCCCGCCCATCGCCCCGCCCCGCCGCGCGTGCGCCTGCGCCCTGCGCACCGACCGGCCTCGGGCGGCCCGGCGGGAGGTAAGGGGCCTCGGGGGCGGCCGCCTCGGGGGCGTCAGGCCGTGGCTGGCCCGTGGGCGTCGCGCCCAGTGGGCGCTTTGGCTCGGCGCCTGCGAAAAGCGGGGTATCAGGTCGGAAGAGCGAGCGCCGAGGTGGCTCCTCCCAGTTCCAAGAAGTGGCGGTTTCGTTTTTGGAAGCGCCTGTGGGAGAGAATATTGGGGGGCTGCCGGTGGGGCGAGCACCAGGGTCCCTCCGGGATCGCGGGGCGGGAGAGTTGGCGGCGCCGGCTCTGCGGGGGACCCACTGTGGGCCCTGGCTCGGCGGGATGCCCGCGTCCCGGGACGGGGCCGCGCGTCTTGGGGTGCTGGGGCGGGCTGGCTGGTGTGGCCCAGGTGCTCCCGGGACTCGAAGGAGGGTGACCGCCAGGCTGGGGACCCTGGGGGGGCGACCCCCGCCGGCCAGACCCGGCGACAGGTCCCAGATCTAACTCCCTCCTTGTGTGAATTCGGGATGGGAGACCCGGAGAAGTGACCATACGGTAGGACCCAAGGCTCTGACCCTTCTCTCCCGGGTCAGCACTGGACCCCGTCCCGCAGTCAGAACACCGGGCCCCCCGGCCTGAGGCATTCGGGCACCTCCATAGTGTCGGAATGTGGGCTCTCCAGGCTGCTGGAAGTTCTGCGAGGTGGGGTTGCCAGCGATTTTGGACGCTTTATTTTGAGAAATACGGCTTTTCACTTATAAACACCCTCTTCAGTAGTTTAGTTGACCTCTCAGTATTTTTATTGGTCTCGTTGGAAACGTGAGTGTGATGATGCTCAGCTGATACTCGTAAGCACCCCAGGATAAAGTTTGTAAAGCACCTGGCACACGCGCTTTCCCCTCAGTGCAAGCAAATATGAATGCAGTTCTCTGACTTCAAAAGGTTTCTTTCACCTGTCATATGTGATACATCAATTCATACATTAAAAAAAATCTTATAATTACAGAAAAGTTACAAAAGTGGAGTTTGCCTTTAATGGTAACACCTTATGTAACTATAGTTATATACTAACTATTAAAATCAAAAGCAAGAAATTAACATCATTCCCTGTGATAGACTATCTTTTTGTAAATATCACTGAAAATTAGGTGGGTGAGATGACATCAATTTCTGTGATATGGATCTGCCCGGAAAACTATCCTTGCCTTTATTTCTTTCCCTTCAAATTGTATTGATTTTCCAATTGTATATATATATACACACATGTATTTGAGGCGCATGTAAGATCGTGTAAATAAAACTATTGCTGCTCTGAAGAATGCTAAGAAGAAAGAAATTAACATCAGCACAATATTAACTATAGAACCAACTCTTCAGATTTCGTCTTTTTTTTTTCCTACTAATGTCCTTCTTCTGTTGCAGGATCCAGTCTAAGATCTTTCATCCTGCCTTTAGTTGTTATGGCTTCATAATCTTCTCTGTTCCAGAGCAGCTTCTAAGTCTTTTTCTGTCTTTCATGACCTTTATACTTTTGAAAAGTCTTGGTCAGTTATTTTGTAGTGTCCCTCAGGTGGGGTTTGTCTGATGATTTCTCATGATAGATTAAGGTCATGCATTTTCACCCATATTGTGGATATTTAGGTGCCTTTTGAATTCATATCTAAAAAGATATATGACTTACTGCTTTTGATATTATTCTCCATCACTTGGTTAGGATGATAGCTACTGGGATTCTCTAAAGTTATAGTTTTTCCCTTTGTAATTTGTATCTTTGGGGAAAGCTTTTAAACTTTGTGAATGTCCTGTTCTCAAATTTTTATTTGCTACTTTTAGCATCCACTGATGGATCTTGCCCTCAGTAGTTATCACTGAGAGATTCTAATGGTGATTCCCTTTATTTATTGGAGCTCTGTAAAGAAAGCCCCTTTCCATTTATTTGTTTATTCAGTTATTTATTTGCATCAGTATGGACTTGTTTTTATTTTTATTGGTGGTGGTTCTACACTTTCATTATTTTCTGTCTCAGACTGTCCCAGGTTTGATCATTGAGAGTATAAATAAATATATATATATATATATATATATGAAAAGACAGCCTCTCTTAAGCATTGGTTATGTTCAAAAGCATTTTGGTAGGAATGGTGGCAATATGAAGATATCTTCCTGTTGTTTGTCATCTGCATAGTAGTGAAAAAATGCAAGAGACCGTGATAAACCTGGACACATTAATGTGAGAGGAATAATTGAATGTAGCATATAATAAACTCTTATAAATTAATAAGAAAAAGACACACCCTATAGTAAACAGAATCATGGCATGAGCAACTAATTCATGGAGAAAGAAATACAAATGACTAGTAAGTCAATCCCATCAGTAATTTAAATAATGTAAAATAACATGCATATTTGTCACCAGTCAAATGTCTAAGAATGATAAAGTATTTTTTGGAATATAGATAAAAGAACATTTTGATATGTTGCTCATGGAGATATAAATAGGCACAATCATTTTGGGGGACATTTCCTATCAAAATCATTAAAAAAGGTGTATCAGTTCTGTTTCCAGGTATTTATTTATTTTTTAATTAATATTTTATTTTATATAATTCTTACATCATTTTTCATTTTTGCACAATGTATGCATTATCATTTTGGTTATATTCCCCATACAATTGCACCCCCCCACCTAATTTTGACCCTAGTCCTTCCTCTCCCCTTCCTTCCCAGTGTGTCTCTGGTTTATAGTTCCTTATTGATTTTGATTTTTACTTTGTATTAATTAGTCTTTTTCCTGGTCCCTTATTTAGGTTTTCTAAATTCCTGCTATGAGTGAGACCATCCGGTGTTTTTCTTTTTCTTTCTGACTTAATTCTCTGAGCATGATCCCTTCTAGCTCCATTCATGTTGCTGCAAACTGCATGTGTTTATCTTTTTTGATTGCTGAGTAATATTCCATTGTGTATATGCACCACATCTTCTTGATCCAGTCATCTATTTTTGGGCATTTGGGTTGCTTCCATAGCTTAGCTATTGTAAATAGTGCTGCTATAAACATAGGGATGCAGGTGCCCTTTGGAATTAATGTTTCTGTGTCATCCAGGTATTTATTTTAAAGAACTAAGCATAGTGTGGATTTATGTATGAGGGCATTTATACTGTGGTGCAGTTTATAATAG
This sequence comes from Talpa occidentalis, assembly GCF_014898055.3. Taxonomy (NCBI): domain Eukaryota; kingdom Metazoa; phylum Chordata; class Mammalia; order Eulipotyphla; family Talpidae; genus Talpa; species Talpa occidentalis. Next base: position 55,015,463 of record NW_023605083.1, read on the forward strand.
TGGGAAATTGGAAATAACTTGCAACTCACAGTTTTTCCATCAGTTGTAGAGTGCTAATCACTTTGTAAGAAGGTGAAGAGGCAACTTAACATAAATGAGAAGAGTCCTATGTTATAATATATGTGAAGTATATCATTATATAGTTACATTATGATGTCATTAGAAGTGGAGTATGATACAAGCCAAAACATTAAGAATGAAATTTTTCTGCCAGTTTTGCCATTTGATACTTTTTTAAAAGAATGTTTCAATGTCTGAGATACATTGGGAAATGAAAGCTTGGACAGTAGACTCTTAGTTTTTTATAAAAAAGGTATTTAGTACTGGATGGTTTCACTCATGTAGAATATAGAGAAAACAACAACAAAAACACACAAAGGAGCTGACAAAACTAAACCAAAATAAACCCTAGAAATATGACTGTAGAATTGAGGCTGCTAGAAGGGGAGGGAGCGTGGGAGAGTGGGGGTAGGAATAAAGGTGCAAGGGGCTTTCAGTGTTCTATGGTATAGGAATGTGGCTGCTTGCATGGAGGGGGTGGGAAGAAGTGTGAACCTGATCCCCTAAATCATATATTATGTTGTAAACCAATGTTACTTCAACAAAGGGGAAAAAAAACTGGGGGGAGAAAAGTCCATACATATATACACCCTTCGGTAGAAAAAGACCTGAAAAGACAGACATCAAAGTGGAAAGAATAGTTAACTATAGGTGAAGAGATAATTGTTTATTTTCTTTTTTATATTTTCTAAACACTCTAAACATACCTTAGGATTGTAGAGAGAAAAAGGGTTTAGAATAAAAGACTTTATAAACAGAAAGCAAGTCATTTAAGTTCAGCATTAAGTTGAATACATATTTAGAATAAATTATAAAATTGCCTAATTGTTGGCTTTTATAAATAACGGTAAGCTGATTTTAAAATATTCTTAAATATTTCCCTTTTAGATTTTTCCGTATGAGCGGAGAAGTCAGTTGTTGCAAGTAGAAGTGACACAACATTTTTTTAGGATGTCTGAAGATGAAGAAAAAGTGAAATTACGCCGTCTTGAACCAGCTATCCAGAAATTTACTAAGATAGTAATTCCAACAGACCTGGAAAGGTTAAGAAAGCACCAGATAAATATTGAGAAGGTGAGGGTTTTTTTTTCCATTTTATAATACAACAAGCAGTTACATATCATTTGTTGCAGTTTCAGTTAAATTTAGAATAATAGATAAGAGGCTTTGCTAAAATATCTAGCTCCTACTGTGATTAGCAATGCTGTTTATTTTTTTTTCCACCTGGTTTTTACTTTCTACAAATATGTTGCTCATTGTTTTTTTTACAATGGGATAAAAGAATAGAATCATTTACCTTTTAAATTGTACATACTGACTTATTCGGCAGTTAATAGTTAAAATACTAACTGTTTGATAGTGCACAATGATACAAAGTTGGGGAACTTTGGCTAAGGATCCTACCTTAATTTTTCCACACTTTGGCAAGGTTTTTGCACTTTGAGTGTCTATTAGTCACTCATATCCTTTTCAGGTAAGCATAGATAAAGTGTGAAATCATTGTGTTATAGGCGGGAAAATCCCCAACATTATTGCTTCCATTTGAGGAAAACTCAAAATTGAGAAATATTGCCTAGAGGTCAGTATAGGAAATGGTGAGGGAAGAACTGGTTTCAAGGAATGGTGGAAGTTGCATAGAAACTGTACTGGCCGGAAGCTGGCGGAGTGTTGGTGGCATATGTGGGGCCATCAGGTGTACTGAGTACTAAGCATGTATTTGGCAGAATATGCTACCTCACTTGCTGTGGGACTGTCAGTGGTATTTGCTTCAAAAGGACCTCCCCCACCCACTCCACTGGCCCCCCAGGATAAATTTTAAGGTGTGTGGCCATCAACTGATTTCGGGAACATGGGTGTAGAAGTGGTCATGCAGCCTTTCAGTATCAACACTGTCACCTTATGCAAGTAAGAAGAGTGTCAATTTTTTCTCCTATAGCTACCATCAGTCTTTAAGTGTTTTTAGAGACATAATAGGAAATAAGTGCCAAGAATATTAGAATTCAAGATTAGTATGTTCTCTTTCCTTCATTTCTTTCTTCTTTATCCATAAGTAGTAAGTACTATGATGCTTAAGGCTGCAGGGTTGTGTGGTAAACTGGTTATTCTTGTCATGAACATAAACAAATTAAAGAGTCTTGTTCTTTGATTAATGGGAGGCCTCATTCTTTTAGCTCTATAACAGCAGTTGAGTTGTTTACTTTCAATTGATATTATCCAGGTAAGAGGCTTGATAAGATGTGTTTCAAAGTTCTGAGCTCACATTAAAATGCTCAGTTACAAAGATAACAAGAATTTGGCCAATGAATTTATTCACAGAGTTGGAAAATGTCTTGTCTTTATTGTCCTATTTTACCTTTGAGATTTGCCATATCTTAGATTTCCCTTTTGTTATATTTATTCTATACAAAAGCCATTACCCTCAGATCTTACCCATATATACCACCCAGTCACCCATGAACTGATAAGTCTGAACCCAGGGAGAGAGTGGGTGGAAATAGAGAATGGGTCCATTAATGATTTGATTTAGTTGTGCTACACATCGTAAGAAAATTATTCCAGAATTATGTTGATGTCTCTCTGCCAGAACATTTTTCCTTTAGCATTTTGTAAAATTTTTACTTATTGTGGAAGTTTCCATACTATATTAGAATACTTGTAATTTATAGAACAGGTGATGTCTGAAATTCAGCAGCTAAACTCACATTGATCTGTTTTATTCCATGTCTGTGATCATTCTACTGTCTAGGATTTCTAGTTTAATTATGAAAGTGAATTTTTAATCTATATAACATTGAATAGCATATTTTAATAGCTACTTTATGGCAATGTAAAAACATTTAAAAGCTGCCATGTTTATTCTGGACAAAAGAGCTAAGAACTAAGTTTGGACTCCAGGTGTCTGACAATGCCTCACTTTCAAAAAGGCATATTCTTCCTGGGGGAAGGGTGTAGAAAGATAAAATATTTATTATGTTAGCCATCAGTCATCCAATATGAATTTAAAAGAAAAAAGTAAGACTGAAGGGAAATTGAAGGTAAGCCTCAGTGGAGTGATTCTGCAATATCTGAAAACAATGAGAGTAGTGTGCTGTGGACACCTGGGACTATATTCCATAGGTCCTTCAGCATTACGTTTTATTACACAAGATAGACTTGATTAGAATATAATCCTGAAATTTGAAGTGTTAGCATTCAGCCTTTTTTTTTTTTTTTGGCTAATCTAAGATAGACTTCAGCATAGTTGCTAAGAATGACAAGATAGTAAGCTCGGAACACAATTTTCTATGTTTCATATTGTAGGTGTTAAGGGAAAAACTTGTTGTGTAGCACATGCTGTATTGGTTAGCATATCGTTAAGGTGCAAGTGGCATAAAACCCCAAAATAATGTATTAAATAGAAGTTTTTGGCTTTTTTTTACTGTTATTTTTACTTTCTCATAGTTCCAGGGGTCATCTAGGGTGACAGTGGCAGCTCAACAGGCATTAAAGAGCCACGCTCCTTCTCTTTTGTTCTCTGTTCCTCAACTTGTTTCTATCTTGCATGTGAAATGACTGCATCAGCTCCACCTGTCATCTCCACCTTCCTGCTACTTGCTAAGATGAAATAACCGGAATCACATTTTTTCTAACTATGTTCCTTTTCCTTAATTCTCTCTTATTTTCTTTTTCCCTTTAAAGACCACCAAAAGTAAAAACGGAACAGTGTGAGTGGCCACAGCCACAGGACCTTCCCTCTGATTTCTTCCCTTTTACTTTGATGAACTCATTCCTTCCTTCCATTTCTGCCCCACTGTAGAGTAGTAGTTGCTGTTTTAGTTCATTTTGTTTTCAATTTAATTTAATATTGATCAGAGAAATTCCTTTGTACATTGAAATGAGGGCTTGGTTTAAAAAGAAACCTCCTCTACCAGCCACTCCTAGACCAGGCAGGATTGAAAGGTGCCACCGTGGATGCTGCCTTCTCACCCCATAGCCTGTAACTTAATGTTTTGTACTTCACAGAATTGTGATGGTTAGAAACTTAGAGTGTAGTTTGTGGAAACCATCCTATTAAACATATCACTTAAAAATAAATAAACAAAATCTTCCTGTTCTTGTTTGATGGATATAGCATCTCATCATCTCTCAGTGGTGGTGGTATTATTATTTTTTAAGTTTTCTTCTGCTTTCTTATCTCTATACTTTCCTCTCCTCTCTTACTGTCTTGTTCTTCCCTCCCTTTCCTCTTTCCTTCCTTGTTTTGTGTTAAACTATAGCATGATAAACTTTCCTTGCTAGTTGATGATCTTTAAGAGTGCTAATGGGAAGGTATTTGCTCCTAAGGATTGGTGAGAAAAGACCATCTGGCTTCCACGGTTCTCTGGGGATGCTTGTGTTGAGGGAACACAGCCGTCATGTGAAATGCCATATATATGTATATATATGTGTGTGTGTGTGTATATATATACACACACTTATACAGTGGCTTGTATGTGTACACATATATGTGTATGTATATGTATTTATCTGTGTGTGTATGTATATACACACACACACACACATATAAATATATATATATATACATATATATATATATAAACTGCTGGGTCATATTGCAGAGCCATTTTTAGTCTTTTGAGGAATCTCCATGCTTCTTTCTATAGGCCATCTATAGGCTTTGGGTAGGATGGCCATTTTGTATGTGTCAGAATTTCATATGTAATGTTTTTGAAAACTTTCCACTTATGTGGTCTTTGGATTGTTACTTGCCACTACTAAGGCTATTTAAATTTTGTTAGGTGAGTGGGTATTTCTGAAATAACTAGAAATAATCACCCTAGTGATTTAAAAACCCTTCAAAAAAATCTTTTCCCGTCTTGTTTATGCAGTATCAAAGATGCAGAATCTGGGACAAGTTACACGAAGAGCATATCAATGCAGGACGTACAGTTCAGGTAAGGCTATTGTATTGTTTTTAGTAGCTCAATATGAGAAATAACAGCTTTAAGAAAATTTTGCAAAGATAAATACCCTACTAGCTATTTCCTTAAGGATACATTTTCAGCAAAAATTACTGACTCTAATGTCATGTATATTTTTAAAGTTTTGACTCCTTTTATTAAAATTTCCTCTAGAAATGATATATTGACTTATACTCTATCAGTGAACTTTTTAAGAAACCACACCAACACTAGCGCTATAAAATAATGCTGCTTTGTTACTTAATGTGGATGTTTTCACCCCTATCAAGTGGAGTCGTTTTCTTCTCCCATTAAATCTGGGCTAAGCCAGCAGTAATGCTGCTTGACTTCTAAGGATAGGTAAGAAAAGGCCATCTAGCTTGCACTGATCTCTGAGAATGCTTGTGTTGGGGGAACACAGCTGTCATGTGAAATGTCCAAGTAGCCTGAGACTCGCATGCGATAGATTGCCCCAGCCACAGCTGAGCTCTAACAACTGCCAGCATTAAGTGCCAGCCATAGGAGTGAGACATCCTGGACATCCAGTGCATCCAAGCCTTCAGATGGTTGTGGCCTCAGCTGACATCTGACTCAACCATATGGGAGACTAAGTGAAAACTACCCAACTAAGCCTTCCTAAATTTTTGATCTACAAAATCAAATAGTGGTTTTAGGCTCTTAAGTTTTAGAGGAATGTGTTATATAGCAACAGATGGCTGAAATACAACCTTCATTTATTTTGTTCATCTATTTCATTAATCTACTAAATACTGTGTGTGTGTTGGTTTGCACATGTGTGCAACCATGCGTGTGTGTTTGGGGGAGGTGTTAAATGTTATCTTTTAAATTATGTTTTCTGACTTTTGGTGGTATATATGCAAGTATAGTTTATTTTCATATGTAGGTCTTATGACCAGTTAGCTTCATATTGTTATTTCTAATATTTACTCTAAATCTCTTTGGATTGTTACTTAATGTGGATGTTTTCACCCCTATCAAGTAGAGTCGTTTTCTTCTCCCATTAAATCTCGGCTAAGCCAGCAGTAATGCTGCTTGACTTCTAAGGATAGGTGAGAAAACGCCATCTAGCTTGCACTGGCTCTCTCAGAATGCTTGTGTTGGAGGAACACAACTGTCATGTGAAATGTCTTTTTATGGTAATAATAGTTCTTATAATATCACACGTTCTTTTGATTTCTTGTTTTGATTCTTTGTGACTTCTTTCAATCTTGCTCATAGGTTATTGGGAAAAAAAAGTTGTTATAAACAAGCTTGTGTTCAAATTTATCTTTGGATAAAAAGACCTTTGGATAAGGTCTTTCTGCAAAAAGCTCTCTCTGTGAAAGAATTCACAATACTATTTTATACATTTGTGACTTATTTCTGCAAGTAAAATCTCATTCTACTGTATTGCAGTTTGCTTGGAAGGATTGTTGATCTTGTGTAAAAAGTTCCTACATAGCCCCTGTCATATAATAGACATTCATTAAGTAAGAGGAATTAGTAATGTTTGATTTTATATTCCCACTTTTAACTGGTACATCAAGCTAAAAATTGTTGACATTCCATAGGTTTAATTTAAAATACACTATAATTAATCATATCACTTTTCCCCATTTTGGTTGGTTTTTCATACAAAAGTAGAAAATATGTATTTACAAAAGCTCAGTCTTCCTACCTCCTTCCCGAATATTTAAGATACAGTAATGCAGTAAGCTAATAATAGAAGGTTCTGAAAAATATATCACAATTTCTGTTTTGAAGGAATTTACCTAGGCATGAATTCATGAAAACTATCAAATTATTTAATAGCTTAAAACTTTACTAAAAAAGCTAATAGATGTCAGTGTATTATTAATAGTCAAATATTCTGTAGAGACTAATAAATGATATAATGCCTGCTATCTGGCATAAGGGCAAGGTCTTAATAAGTGGTACTGCATGAATCCAGTTTATTTAGCATAATGTCAATGCTCTTGGCAGGCACTTAGTGAAAATCCTTTAAAAGAATGAATTACAACATTGTCTCTTAATGTTTTCTTTTTAATCTGAAATACCTTTAATTAACAGGTGAATAGAAATTGGAGTACTGCATTTAATAACTATGTAGTTGGTGCTCATTAGATATATGTTGAATAATAAATGGAAACCTTTTTCTCCCTTTATTTGTACTCCTTTTGATAGTTCAGTTTTTGCTGCCTCTTGAAGTTGAAATACATGTGAAGTCATTACAATACTATCAATACCTTAGTGTAGTAGTTAGGTAATACAAGAAAAGAATAATTCAGATTTATTTTAATTAAATAGTTATGATCCTGGAGCCCATAGTAATAAATTATATGATGTCTAGAATATATTTACTCTAAGTTGTTTAAATGTTTACCAGTGGACTTGTGCTCTGTGTTTGTAAAGAAAGCAGATTATTATGATACCAAATGTTTTCTGCTGTACACAGTCTACTCTCAAAATTGCATGTTATAAAACACATTAGGAATCCTTAAATCAATATTTAACAAAGGCAAATATATGCATAGCCACTCTTTTAATCATTAAATACATAATTAACTATTTTTCAGAATTTAAATTAACTCAGAATAATTACTTTTAACAATTATCAGTATAGACAATTATATATTTAAACATCTTTAATCTTTAGAAAGAAATTTCAGGATATTTCAGTAGGAAGGGGGGAAAGCCATAACTAGTTATTAAACTTAGTTACAAAACTAAAGAATTTTGTCACTTAATTTTACTGAAAGTTTGACCATAGTTTTCCGTTAACTACTTGAATACTGCAAAGCTTGTTAATTACTAAGTTAGTATGCTTTCTTTTTTTAGACTTAATACATTGGTTATAGACCCATTTATTTGGTGTATAGTCCTACAATATTTCAAAACTTGGCAGAAAATCTGCCTTTCTGACCTGATTATTAGAAGAGCTGAAACATTTGAACATTTATTATGTTTTGGATACTATTGTTGACAAGGGAATATAGCTGTGAGCAAGACAGAAGAAAATTCTTGTTCTCATCCAACTTATATTCTGAAAATGGTGAGTGGAAAGACATAGATAACTTTTTAAAGTAAACATACAATATTTAGATGGGTATAAGTGTCATGTAGTAAAAGTAAAGCAGGTTAAAGGGAACAGAGAATCAAAGAAGGTGATGTTATTGTATATAGGTGGTTGTGGAAGGCTTCTGATGACATTTAAGTAGAAACTTGAATTAAAGGCATTAGTCATGAGAAAATTTTCAAGGCAGAGGGAAAATCAAGTGTGAAGACTCTGAGGTGAGAGGATGCTTGGTATAATCAAGGGGTAGTAAGGAGATAAGTTTAGCTGGTATGAGGAAGAGGATAAAGGAGATGAAATCAGAGGCGGGTCTAACCCTTTCAGGATGTGGTAACTTGAATTTTGGATAGATTCTGAACAGGTGATGACTTGATATGGCTTTAAAAGATCACTTTCAGAAGTTCTTCAATCCCTGGCTCTGCTACCAGAGCCTCAGAGCAAATGCAGGCCCAAGTGTGGGCTGCACAGAGACCACCCTTCAGTGGTGGCCCAGCTACCCTTTAATAAGAATCTGTCACCCCCCGCTCACCCACCAGCACATCAAGAGCAGAGGCAGGTCCCACTGGGCTGCACAGGGACTCAACCTTTAACAGTGGCCCCCATCCACCCTCAGGAAGTTACCTCTACCACCCCCTGGTCAGTCACCAGCACCTTGGGAACCAGTGCACACTCAAATCCAGGCCACACAGGGCCCTGCACAATGGCAGCAATCCCTAGCTGCCCTCTGTTCAGTGTCCTGGCCCAGTGTGGGAGGAGTGGAGATATGGTTAACAGAGGCAGGACCCACAGCAGTAAAATCCTGAAAAAAAAAGGGGTGGGAGATGGAATAACACAACAAATGGCAGCAAAAGTGAAAAGGGGACTGTAACACCACATATGGAGAACATATCTCCAAAACCCAAACACAAAGAATTGGAAGATCTATTCCTTCTATCAGATACAGAATTCAAAGATGCCATCATAAAGAAATTTGAAGAACTCAAAGAACTCAGAGTAGATGCAGAAAAGTGGATAAAAGATATACAAGAAGATTCATAAATACAATCAATGAACAGAAGATCGAAAATGATAAAGAAGGAAACGAAGGAATTTCAGGATGAAAAAAAAAAAAAGATTGGAGAAATGAAAAAATGCTATAGAAAGCAACAGAAGTAGAACAAGCCAAGTGGAAGAAGAGCAAATCAGTGAATGTGAAGATACAAATTTACAAAGAAGCAAAATGAAAGAAGAAAATGAGAATCAAAGTAAATGAAAATGAAGAAACACTTTGTGAACTGACACCGTAAGGAAGGGTAATATAAAAATAATGGTTATCCCAAAAGGGGAAGAGAAACAATAAGGAACAGAGAACATTTAAAGAAATAAGAGAATATGTCCCAAATCTGGAAAAGGAAATTTACTTTTTTCTGTTTCATTTGGCAAGTTTCTAGTTCTGTAGCTTTATAGTCACTAGTCATAGCAGCAACAATGTCTAATCTCTCTTAATCCATTCAGTTTATTTTTTTTTATGTCTAGGATTTTGATTTATGGCCTTTTTAAATTTATCTTCCATATTTTTTTAACTTTTAGAGCATATGGAATGCAACTGTAATTGTTTTGATATCCTTTCTGTTAATTCTAATATCTTTGTCAACTATGGATCAATTATAATTGATTATTCTCCTCATTCTGAGTTGTGTTTTCCTGTTTCTTTGTAGATCTAGTAATCTTTGATTGGGTGGCCTTTGCCTGACTGAGTGATGGATATTTTATGTTCCCATAAATCTTGTTGAACTTTGTTCTGGAAGGAATTTAATTACTCAGTAACAGTTTGATCCTCTTAACTCTTTCTTTTGTGATTTATTAAACTTGACTGGCGTAGTGCTAAAGTCTAGGACTGATTATTTCCCCACTACTGAGGCAAAACCTTTCCGAGTGCTCTACCCAGTGCCCTGTGAATTAGTTTTTCTAGTCTAGCTGGTGGGAACTGTTGCTTTCCAGCTTTAAATGAATGATTGGCACTTGTTCATGCTAATCTTTTTGGGTGTTTTTTACTCCAGCCTTGGGTGGTTTCCTCTTGTTCTGATTAGTTGTTCTGATCAGTTCTTTGCTGAGTACTCAGGGGTGACTCCTGTACATCTCCAGGGTTCTCTGTGCAGTACTTCCTCCTTAGTACTCTATCCAGTGCTCTGTTTTTAAAGGGAGCACTTGCTGTTAACTCTGTTTTTAAGCTTTTTAAAGTTTTTAATTGCAAGTAGAAAGAAAACATGAGTATTAAGGAGGAGTTTGTGGTCAAATTTTGAAACTAAGTAAAAGACTTGGAAATTGTTGCTACTTCTGTAATTCACTGAAGAACATTAACTTACTGAAACCTGATCAGCCAGGTCTGCACAACAGTGGTGATGCGGAAGCCATTGAGAACACAAATTTTGGGGGCTCTTATTTGAGATTCTGATTCAGTCCAGTTCAGACCACATTTGGAAAGATACTGTCCTGTCCCAGTTCCATAGGTAGCATAAATTTACGAAAATAAAATCTGCCATGGAACGTAAAATAAAATGTGACTTTCATGATTTTACTTGACAGAACCTAGAACACTTGCGCTATTTTTTAATTTTTTTCCTTAAAAATGACAGCTTAAAAGGGAGAAACAATAGAAAAGACAGGATGAGGAAGCGAGGAGAATCACAGATAGAGCAAATTTAGGAGAAAAGATTAAGAATAAGCAAGACCAGTTATAGAATGGAAGAGAAGATAGTAGTTTCCTAAAATGAATATGCTATTAAAAGGTTAATTGTTTTAGATTATTATGAGCTTGAGAGGAATATAAACTTAAATTCAGCCTTGAAATATTCATGAACTGATAAATCAACATCCTAAATCTGATTGACAGATACTGAAAAATCACAGGGAGAAGATTAAATCTATAGAACCATCAGCTATAAGACTCACCATTATTTTATGCCTTTAAGAAAGAAAAAGTGGCTTCAACGAAGTGGCACAATGTCTTTTAAACTATATATTTCACGAAATGTTCAAATTTCAGAGATGTTAAAATGTGGAAAGATATTTTATCCTAAAATTGATGAAATGTATTATTTAGTAAGCTTCTATCCTTTTATTCCACCTATTTTCCCCCAGTCTTTTCTTTCTATTTAGTGTCTTATAGTTCCCATTATTAATTTTCAGATAAATCTCACCTCCTTCATGAAGATTGTCTAGATCCTTCTAGTATATTTCAGATTTTCTTTAAGCATGTTTCTTATGCCCCTTTCAATTTTGAGTATTTTTTCCTTAATAAAGAATCAAAAATAAAATAGAAGTTAAGCAAATTCTACTTTTTCTGCATCATCTGTTAACATTATACCATCTGCCCTAAGCAGTAGGTCCAAACCTTCTTTCTTGCTCTTCTTGCTCTTCATATATTTTTTAAATCCTTTTTATTGTTCTTAACATTTTTCACCAGCCTCCGCTCATTCTGGGCTTTCTTTACTTACATGTTTCTCCTTGTTTCACACCACTCTTTCATATTGGTTGTTCACATGGCTTTCTTTTTATCACCCCCCTCCCCTTTATTTAAAAGAAGTCTTAAAATGCAGAGCTTATCATAGCACTTCTTATACAACCATATTGGATTCTTAAGATGCCACTTTCTTTTCTTTCTTATCAGATTTACTTGTTTTTATAGCGTCAGAGTTTCACTTTTTAGAAACTCTTAAAAATGATCTTATCACAATATAATTTCTGCTACATCATACAACTATTTTCTCTAAACTTGAATCACTTCCATAATGTGTCACTATTTCCAGTATTCCTTTTTATAATTATTATGAACTCCCACGATGGCAAGATTGCTTTCTCTCATGAGTTTGATTTCTACTTCACTATATTATGCTTGTATGTCAGAATTATTTCCAAAAATGAGTTTTTTCATTATTTCTTCCATCTAATGACATATGAAATAGTTTATATGCTAGCGACTTATGCTTTCCAGGGAAGAAGTCTGGCTGGGTTTTTTTTTTTTTTTTTTTTTTTTTTTTTTTGGTTGGAGATCACTGTTGCCACTTGGTGGAAAATATTAAGAAAGCATTCATTCACATAACATTATTGACTCAAACTGTGTATCAGGGGCCAAATATGGCCTTTAGTATATAATGGTGCAAAGATTATACATAGTCTCTGGTCCCGTAAACTTTGAAACCTGGTGAAATGAGTGAATTATTATGCTTATCCAGCAAAGTGGTAGCCAGTATTCTTCCATAGTGAGACTGCTAGTCAATTTTTCCCCTATCCAGATTCTTTCAAACTTATTTCTATCTGTAGGCTAATTGTCCACTCAATATAATATTCTTTTGTAAAGATATTATTTAAATGATTTGTTTTGTAAAATGTGACATTATAGAATGAATAAGACATAATATACACCTAAATAAATTATGCTGTATGTACTCATGGAACCACTACTACTCAGGTAAGAAATAGACAACCTATTCCTGGTTCCTTATTTAGGTTTTCTAGATTCCTGTAATGAGTGAGACCATCCGGTATTTTTCTTTTTCTTTGAAGCTCTATAACTTTTTAAAGTGCCATACTTATATCATTCTTGCAGATTTGTTTTATCATCAAAGAATAGTTGGTTTCTATGTCTTTCAAAGTATAAACCATTAAAAAAATTGGAAAACTCCCCAGTTCATTTTATGAATCTAGCACCACAAACCTGTTAAAATGAGTATAAACCTATTAAAGATAGTATAGACACACACACTGTTCACATATGCATGTATGTGTACACACACATATGTTTTAAAATTCCATATAAAATATTAGCAAAATGAATCTAACAGCATACTTAAATTTTTATTGACCAGAAAGAACTTATCTCAGAAATATAAAGATGATTCTATACCATGAAACCTCATAATTCATTATAGGAAATTTTATGATTTTGCTAAATGATCTTAAAAGACAGGAAAAATCATTTGACAAAAATTCAGTAAGTTCACTGGAGAGAAGTGCAAAGTAAAACTACAGTGAAATAACATGTACTACTGACAGTGTGTGGGAAATGGATACTTATACTTTGGTGGTAGAGTACATTGGTACACAGCCTTGTGGGGAAAAACCAGATAATAGTTTTTTTAGATTTATTTATGTATACAAGAACTGGGGTACAGGCCAGAGGTGCAGGGGGGTGAGAGGATTCACCAGAGACAGAGAAGGGAAGAGAACAGGCAGATTGACTGAAATACACTGCCGAGGGGAGCAGCAGGCAAAACAGGAGAGGTCTGCTGCGTCATGTGGGTAGCTCCCTGTCCAGCAGGAGATTGAACTTGTGCTGCAGAGGCTGTGGATAGCTTCACAGTGCTGTGCTCAACCCATTGCGCCACTAGGGAGGCCCAGTAGTTATTGATATAAAAATGCACATTATCCTTTGAGTACTCTCACTCTTGGGAATCATTCCTACAAAATATAATTATATGTAGTATAATACATATATATTTATATAGTCAAGGACATGTTTCATAGTTTGTAATAACTGAAAACCGGAAACAACATAAATGACTTGATCACTAGAGGAGTGATTGAATAAATTATGCTATATCCATACCATGAAATACGATGTAGCTATTCACTAGGAGGGAGATCCATGATGGTATTGTAAAGCTAGTGTGTGCAATGACAAGTTATAGATTATTATACATAATGCAATGTTTTTGTAAAGAGAAAGAAACATATATATTAATGTTTGTATGCCCAGTGAGAAATGTGTAGACATATTGGGTTAAGAGAAGTAAGGGGTTTGGTGAGTGGGGGAATAATTAAATTTTTCTTGATATGTTTCTGCATTGTTTGATTTATTATGAAGAGCATTACTTTATCATAATCAAATGAAGGTAAAAATGCTAAATAAGTTCAAAGTAGAGCATGTCAGTTCTAAAAAACTAGACTTGATCAGAGATTTGAAAAATAGAAAAAGTATTATGCATGCCTTCTATTGTAGAAATCCTGTAATCATTTCCATTCACAACCATAATCACAAATTACCTCTAAAAATAAAGGTATTTTATATCTAAAAGATGGTGGCTTTAATGTTTTTTTTTTTTCTTTTATAGCAACTCCGCTCCAATATCCGAGAAATGGAGAAGCTTTGTTTGAAAGTCCGAAAGGATGACTTAGGACTTCTGAAGAGAATGATAGATCCTGTTAAGGCAGAAGCATCAGCAGCAACAGCAGAATTTCTCCAACTCCATTTGGAATCTGTAGAAGAACTTAAGAAGCAATTTAATGATGAACAAACTTTGTTACAGCCTTCTTTAACCAGATCCATGACTGTTGGTGGTAATGTATTATTCTGTCTTACTCTTGATCATGGTGATTAATTAAATAAAGCTAAGCTCCTTGTATAGATACTGCAGATGACATATAAATCTCAGGGGTTCACTTCCTATTCCAGTATGTTGAATTCTTGGGCCCTGAGTATGCCTGGACATACATACCATGAAAGTTTTCAGGATAAAAACTGTGTGACTATGCATATAGAGTACAGGTTTCAGGTGCCTATTTGTCTATATAATGAGCATAAATTTTTAAAGTTTTTTTTAAGGTAAATGTCGTCTTTGTCTGCAGAGTACTTCTCCCTCAACTCCAGGTAATATAGACTTGATTCTTTCTTAGGCATTTTGGTTTTCACCAGGGTTGTTAGCTCTATCTCCATGCTCAGTTTTTGAAATTTAAATAACAACATAAAAAAAATATGTTTTGGGAGTCATGCCATCAACTTTTATGAAGTGATAGTCCAAGAGACAATCCTATGAATTGCCTTTATGTTTTTTTCAAAGATGTCATTGATAATAGTTGATTATATTATGTGAATAACTTTATAAGGAATCCTGAAAATAATTGCTGGTTTAATGCATAGTAGTACTTCAAAGCAATTGATTTTTTTTTTTTTAATCTTAGAAGTGTTGTGTGGCATAACTGATAAAGTTTCTTTCTCTACTTGAGTTGTTTACTAGAAAACTTAAGTCTAAATTTACTAGAAATTAAAATTTTTAAATATTATGGCTTTATGTATTTCCTTTTGGTCTTAAAGGTTTATTTTTGATTTTTGCCATTTATTTACTTTTTTTCTGGCTTAGGCTCTTAGAATGATCCTTGGTGCAGCATTAAAGCTTTCTCTTTTGCCTGCTCCTCCTCCCAAGCACAGAAATCTTAAATACCATTTTTTTCTTATTTTTTATTTGCATGCAAATGAGGGTATTTTTAAGTATGGGTCCCTGTGATACACCTGCCAAAGCAAATTGTCACTGACGAAGTCATTGTTTGTACATATAAATCTCTCATCTACCTGTCTCTTATATACCTACCTGTCTCCTTTATAGTAGTGTAGAGAAAATGCTTACATTCTGTCCTGAAATTTCTGCTATAAATGTTTTTTCCCCACCACCATCCCTGTGTCCTCTTGTCCTTTTCTCTCCCCACCCTCCTTAACCTCAGAGCCCTCAGGATGTTTATTGATATCAAGTAGTTTTTAAAAGTGTTTTATGCTATCAAATGTGAGCTATATGTGCTGCTGTGTGAGTGTCCAGTATTTGTTTTTATTGTTCTGAATTACTTTGTTTTACTTAATTCACTCAAATTCCCTCCATGTTGTTGAAAATGGCTGCATTTCAACCTTTCTCATGGCAGTATTACACTGTATAGTGTGTATGTACCACATCTTCTTGATGCAGTCATCTGTCAAAGGAGATTTAGGCTGCTTCTCTCTTCTAGATAGTGTGAATAATGTTGTTGAGAATATGGTGGAACATATGGGTTTTTGTTGATGTGTTCAGATTCTGTGGATATATGCCCAAAAGTGGGATTGCCAGGTTGTATGGTATTTCCATTTTTATTTTTTTAACGTAAGTCCAGATTGTTTTCTATAATATTTACACCAGTTCGTATTCCCACCAATAATGTAATAGGGTTCCTTTTTTCTCTGTATCCTCTCAAGCACTTGTTGTTGGAGGTCTTTTTAATATTTGCCATTCTCACAGGTGTGAATATCTCATTGTAGTTTTAATCTGCCTTTCTCTTATTAGAAGTGATGATGAACACTTTTTCTTATGTCTTTTGGCCTTCTGGATATCTTCTTTGGTGAATTGTTTATAGTTGCTGTCCATTTGTTAATGGGGTTATTTTTATTTTTTTTTTTATAGAGGCATGCTTTATTTATTTATTTGTTTGTTTGTTTTTGTTTATACATGCACTGGGTACAGTCAGAAGCACAGGAGGGTGAGAGAATTCACCAGAGCCAGAGCAGGGAGCAGAGCAGGCAGAAGGACCGAAGTACACTGCTGAGGGGAGCAGCGGGCGGCAGGAGAGGTCTGCGCGCCATGCGGGACCCTCCTCTGGTGGCCGGGGAGCAGCCAGGGATCGAACCGGCATCGCGGAGGCCGCAGGCAGCCTCGCAACCCAGCGCCCAACTGCTGCGCCACCAGGGAGGCCCAATGGGGTTATTTTTTTATTGTAGAAATGTGTGAGCTTTTTTATATATCTTGCATGTTAATTCCTTATCATTTATATATTGTATAAATACTTTCTCTAATTCTCTACTTAATCATCTTGTATTTTCCTTTGCTGCTTAGAAGCTTTTTAATTTGAGGGTTATCCCAATTGTTTATTTTTGGTTTTAATTCCCTTACCATAAGGGTTAAGTCACCAAAATATCTTTATATTATTGTTGATATCATGGAACATAGCACCACTATTTTCTTCAATGTATTTTATTGTTGCAGGCTTGTATATAATTTGTAAATCCATTTGGAATTTACTTTTGTGTAAAGCATTTGCAAGTAACCCAACTTCATTCTTTTATGTGTCGTTTTCTAGCTTTCCCAGTACCATTGTTAGGACACCCAGTGTTGGCATGTGCCCAAGTGCATGGCTGTAGTGGGCTCTGCACTGCAGCCACTGCTCCATCTTGTGGGTGGTACTACCCTGTTGTCACTTTATTTTTTTTTAAAGATTTATTTATTTATGCATACAAGAACTGGGGTGCAGGCCAGAGGTATGGGGAGTGAAAGGACTCACCAGATACAGAGTGGGGAGCAGAACAGGCAGATCCACCAAAATACACTGCTGAGGGGAGCAGGAAGTGAGACAGGAGAGGTCTGCTATGCCATGTGGGTCCCCTCCCTAGCAGAGGATCAAACCCGTGCCGCAATGCCTGCGGATAGCTTCATAGTGCTGAGACTTCAACCCCTTGCACCACCAGGGAGGCCCCCCACCTGTTGTCACTTTAAAGAGAGTTCACATGAAATTTTTCCTACCCCTTTATATTGGGCCGATGTTCCCAGCATGTGCAGTGGTAGTCAGTTTTTCCTACAGGGCTTTTTGGGCTTTGTTTTACATCAATTTTGTGTGTTTGGTAGGAGGTTTACTTAGTGTCTTACCACCATCCTCCTGGACTCTCATCTTGTTAACATTTCATAAATCTAAGTTGCCTTAAATCTTTATGGAAAAGATAGGGTATAAATAAATTACAGATTAGAATAGAATTTGAGAGATCCTATAGTTGCCCAATTTTTCTGTTTTTATTTACCCAGGATGCTCCTCTACTACTTCTGTCCTACAAAACCAGGTGTTTTCAACTTATATTTTCAGTGCTGATGTTCTAGTCATTTACAGGGAAATTTAAAAAATAATGATGGAAAAAGCATTTAGGCCACCATCCAGAGTTTCTGGGTAATCTTGCTTTATTGTATCCATAGTACCTTGTACATAGCACATGGTGCTTGACACATAGTGGATCATTAATGTTTTACAAATATGAATGAATGCATCTTTTCCAAATCAATTTGGTAATTTCAGATGTGCTGTAATCACTCCACTCTGTGTGTAAATACCCATAAAATGTTTTGGGGAAGAGGAAATGCAAATACTCAGCAGTTTTAGAGCTGCTTTTTACATTATTTTGTTCATATAGTTACCACTATATTGATGAGACTGAATGCTGTTCTTTTTATTTGGTGCAAACTGACACTTCATGTGGATGTACGGAGAAAGTGGCCTTTTCATTTATAGTTCCATGTTATTCTAGGGGCCATCCTATCTACCCAGACTTTGTGACACTTGTCAAGGCAGTAATAACAGTGAAGATAAGCTGAATTTTCTGGAAAGAATCTCTAGCATCATTGGGCCTCCCTGATGGTGCAGTGGATGAGCACCGCGCTGTGAAGCTGTCTGCAGCCTCTGCAGTGCTGGTTCGATTTCTCGCCGGCCAGGGAGAACCCCACATGGCACAGCAGACCTCTGCCCCGCCCGCTGCTCCCCTCAGCAGTGTCTTCGGTCCATCTGCCTGTTCTGTTCCCCACTCTGGCTCTGGTGAATTCTCTCACCCTCCTGCGTTTCTGACCTATACACCAGTTCTTGTATAAAAAAAATAAATCTTTAAAAAAAAAAAAGAATCTCTAGCATCATTCTTTTGCTATTTAGCCTTGAATTGCCCATCATCACTAGTACCCTAGCAAACAAAAAATTTGTGTTCTGAGAGTTTTATTACAATATTGTGATATCTAATACTTGCTTTTTAAAATTGTGTTTCCACCAACAGAACAGTTTGGGCTCAGCTAACTTGGGTTTATATATCTTCAGGGGCGGGGGCTATAAGGTTATTAGAAGGAGGCAGTTACCCATTCTGCTGGCAGTTTTCTCTGTAAGAAGCTGACTGCTATGACAAAGATGTCAGGAAAATTTGAGGACACATGTAAAAAGGAAATAAAAATATATATCAGGTCAGAACCAGGGGATAAGGCAGAAGAAATAGCAGGTGTACTTAATTTTACAACTATTTCATCTCATACTTCTTGGCTCCTATAACACCAAATTGGCTAAAGACCTAAGCAGCTGACACTGGGAGAAAGCTACAAAATCAAATCTTTAACACTAGTGCTGATTTTTAGTAAGATAGTTATTTCATTTATAAAATCACCTACCTAAGTTACCCCTAAAACAGTGGGTATAATTTCATATTCCAGATAACATGCTGGTTAGATTGTGCTTTGACTTTGAATCTATGTGCCTAAGTATTTTCCCAAGGGTGAAAGTTTCTTCTCGGGTGCCTTAAATTCCAAAATATTTTTAGTAACAAATAATTGAGAGAATGGTAAAGAAGAACAATAAAAAGAAAGTAACTAATTTTCAAAAGACTTTAATAGTAGGATAGGAATTGGGCTTGCTCCATATGTATTTTTCTAAGCTGTGGACTTCTCTGTCGTTCTTATCCTATGCGCTCTGGTCTTCCCTATTTTTACTTTAGGCATTCATTATAGTAGTGACAGCCTACACAGAAAAAAGTGTTTTATTTGCATGGAGGTACCCTAAAATACTTTTCTCCTTTAAAAATTCAATCTGATTCTAAATAAATTGATTGGAAACATCAGCAAAGATTCAGAAGCAGTGTTGCCAGATTTCCATGAGTGAAATCAAAATACAAAAATAGTTTTTCATTTACAGATAGAAATGACAAATGGAATAGGATGGTTTATGTTCTCTGGAGAATGAAAGAAGCTTATTAAACTTGGGGGGAGGGGAAGCTGTGATGATTTTGCTGTTTCTTTTGTACAGATTCTGAGAGTTCCTGAAGTAAATCTTCTCTGCCAATCTTGTTTGATCTGAGAAACTCCCTTCTGTCTCACTTGTGTATCTAGTTTCATTTTTAGCATATTGCTTCCCACCAAGAGAAGTGATGAGCCTACAAATTTGATTTGTGTTTAGAAAGGTATATAAAGTCATACAGAGTGAGTCAGTGCTTCTCTTCAGCTTTGTCTTTCTTACTCGCCATCCAGCACACACACTTCACCAGCACAATAGGAGCAGAATCTTATTACATTTTAAACAAATATTCACAAAAGAATAGAGAATCCAATCTTAAAACTGCTGGGAATTTCAGTCTAGAATATTGAGTTTGATGAAATATTAGATTATATCACAAGTATATACATGTGCTGAACAGTTTGTGAAACATGTAGAAGGTTTTGTGTATTATTCAGAAAATGTATTTTCTTTTAACTTTAGTTTTCATAAATGTCCTCTTTTGCAGCAAAATTAAGTTTTCTGACTTAAAAGTCATTTCATAGTGATTAGGCTATTTGCATATGGATAGAATGATCTGAAAATATGTCTTGTAAAACAATGGCAACTTTGACTAATATAGACAGGATAAGAATTCTTCAGCCTTGTTTTCTGCATCTCTAATCTGTTTCAGTGTTTTGCCACCTCATGTCTGTAGCAGTATATGAAAGTTTAGAGTCAATTGATAATATGGGCTGGAATATATTATTTATGAAAGTTGTAGAAATTAAAGAGTTTCCTTTCTTAGTTATTAGTCATGCCTTGAATTGATTAGTGATGTTCAGAGTTGTAAGTTTACAGCAGGACTTTCCATGCAAGAGAATAGATCTCTTTGTCTTAAGACTCCATTTGAACTAAGATGCAGACGTAGTTTGGTTTCAAGTGAGATGTGAATGACTTAAAACATTTCTTAATTTTGACTGAGGAAAATCTTTTATGTTTGCTTAAAATGTCAAACATTTCCCATCCTTTTATTTTTCAGATCAAGAATTTATGCATGGCAATCTCTGTTTATTTTGTTATATTCCCTGTCATACTTCATTCAGATTCTCTTTAATAGTACTAAGATTATGATATAAAAAATCTTCAGGTGGATGTAGCCATTATAAAGTTTATGGATGTAGCCATTATAAAGCTTCTGTTTATGATAACAATTAGCAAAGTTATCATTATTAACCATCATATTAAAGATGCTGGAATTCTTTCTATAATCAGAATATTAATTTTGAATAAAGCAAGAATGAAAGTTCTTCTGTGTTAACTTAGGACATAGGGTAAACAACACTTTTAAGCATTTTTTAAAATCAGAGCGAGCTTTTAAACTGTTGGATACTGGGCCTCCCCGGTGGTGCAGCGGTTGAGCACTGGGTTGCGAAGCTGCCCGTAGCCTCTGCAGCGCCAGTCGGTTCCATCCCCGGCTGCTCCCCGGCTACCAGAGGAGGGTCCCATATGGCACGCAGACCTCTCCTGCCGCCCGCTGCTCCCCTCAGCAGTATACTTCGGTCCTTCTGCCTGCTCTGCTCCCAGCTCTGGCTCTGGTGAATTCTCTCACCCTCCCGCGCTTCTGACTGTACCCAGTGCTTGTATAAATAAATAAATAAATAAATAAATCTATAAATAAATAAATAAAATGTTGGATACTTGGGCTTCCCTGGTGGCACAAGGGGTTAAGTTTCAGCACTGTGAAGCTATCTGCATCCACTGCAACAAGTTCCATCCCCAGCCAGGGAGCTATCCACATGGCACAGCAGACCTCTTCTGTCTCGCCTGCTGCTCCCCTCAGCAGTGTATTTCAGTCATTCCACCTTTTCTGCTCCCTACTCTGTGTCTTGTGAATCCTCTCACCTCCCACACCTCTGGCCTACACCCCAGCTCTTGTATGCATAAAAAATCTTAAAAAAAAAAAAAGTTGGATACTTGCCATAATGTTGTAATATGAAACTTACTCTGTATCTGGTATTTAAGATAAAGAAATGTTTTCAGATGAAATTCAAATTTATTCTCAATTCTCAAAGCAATGGCAGCAGTAGTAATTATTTATCTAACAAGTTCACTTGATATGTAAGCGAGGCACAGTGCAAAGTATCACTTTATTTAAAAATGAGGAAAAATAAGTCAAGGAGGTCTTTGACCTTGAATCCATGGCTGAGTTAAAGAGCTAGTTAAATAACCAAACGAGGATTCTAAGTCTGGTTTCTGACTAGGCTTATGCTACTAATCAGTATGCAGAGTTGACTCCTTGGAACTGTTTTTATGGTTTGCCATAGTGTCCCCAACACTTTAGAATATTTCTTGGCAATGGAGTAGGCATTTAGTAACTATCAGTTTGATAAATGAATGATTGATAAAGTCAGTACAAGAAAATAAGAAATGCTTGAAGGTAGAGTTTGGAGCATAATTAATTCATCATTAAGGCAGTGTTTAATGAGGAAAGCCCTGTTGGGTTGAACTCAAAAGACAGTGAAGCAGTGAAGGCATGGACCAGAAAAAGGGTGACAATGTGTACAGAAAGATACAGGGCCAGAGGAGCTACTTTGATAACAAATTGTTACTAGTACTTACTTTCATAGATAAAAACCTATCACTTCCTACTTTAAACAACTTGTAAAGCTGATATTTATGACTAAAATAGTCAGAGGAGAGGTTAATGATTTAGCAAAGAAAAGTGTTAACCCTATTTCTACTGAACATTTCTTCACATTAGCCAGACAGAATAGTTCTCTTTTGGTATTTCTTCTACATATACCTTGAATTATTCAGAATGAACAGATAGTATTTGTAGCCATTATTTTGAGTTGACTTTGTAGAATAATTAAGGAAAAAATATTTGTTAACCTCAAAATAGTCTGCCTGTGGATGAATTTATTTTTGCAGAACAATCAATTTGCTTTTAGTCTGAATTTAGCTGGTAAGCATTTTGCATAGCAGTTGTTTTATGAAATTGATTCATGCTATTGACTTTCTAACAAAGCAAATAAACTCCATATATGGGGCTGTGTTCATCCAGGAGTACTTCACACCACTGAAACTGAAGCTGATACCCAGAGTTTGACTCAGGTGTATGCCTTGCCCGAAATTCCCCGAGACCAAAATGCTGCAGAATCATGGGAAAACTTAGAAGCGGTATGTGAGAATTTTTTTTTACTTTTGGAAAAATAAAAGGCATAGAAGTGAGTAACTCCTTTCTCTTATTTTTTTAAGGACTTAATTGAACTTAGTCAACTGGTCACTGATTTCTCCGTACTGGTGATGGTAAGTGTCTGTTTTGGGCTCAGAACTGTTGGGTTAATAGGATAAAAGACTTTCATCAATCACTGGGCTTTAATTAGAACTTTAATAGAAGTTATGCTTTCTCAGACTGCTATTGAGTCATAGATGGAAGTCTGATTGTTCTCAATTTGCAGATCAGTTTAATAAATATTTATTAAACATGTATTATATAAAAATGTACAGTGTTAGATCCCTGGTATTTGTGGTCTGCTGAGGTTAGACATGGAAATAAATGAAGCCTGCTTTTTGCCTTCAAGAATTTAGAGTCAGTAGAAGTAAGCTTGGATCTAAAATATTATCAGCTCCAAGGAGATGCTTTTAATTCCAGGAGAGGGAGACAGGAGTTATGAGGTAGAAGTTATAAGGATAGTGTCAAAAAATAGATAGTATTTGCTTGAGCCTTGAAAAATGAGTGAAATGTCCACAGGTGCATTTGAGAGCAGGTAAACAAGACTTACTATAGAGAAGAGTATATATGGGCTCTCAGCAATGACAAGTACCACAGTGTGTCCACAGCATAAGATACCACGGAAAAGCAAAGCAAAGAGCGTGAGGGTCAGATTATGATGGAATTGGAGGCCATACTAATTTGAACTTCATTTTGCAGACATTAAGGAGCCAATACAAATTTTTGAGCAGGTTAGAGTAATGTGATGCAGTTTGTGCTTCAGAATGATCACAGTGTGAAAAATGAGCTATACACCTGGCAAGTTCCTAGATCATAAAACCTCAAAATTGGGATTAGAAAGGATTTAAGAAGCTGGCTAATCTAATCCTCTTTCCCCAACTTCTCATATAGATCTCTAGTATGTCTTTTGCCTCTTTAACATTTACAGAGCATAATTCATACTTTAATGTTGAAGTTCCATTTGAAGACTCTAACTCTTACACATTCTTCCTTGTGGAAACTAAATGCTGACAAGTTTTGTCTGTTTTCCATATAAAAGTTTTTTTTCCTCAACTTTTTTTTTATTGAGGTAACATTGCATTACAACATTATGTAAGTTTCAGGAGTACATCATTGAGAATCAACATGTGCATATTCTGCATTAAGTTCACTGTAAACATCAGTTCTAGTCACCCTATTCCACCTTACCATATTTCCTTCTATTACAAACCTTTGATTCTCTAATGTTTTCATTCCTTCTGGAATTCATTATTTCTAGGCTTTTCAGTACTAGCTCCTTACTTCCTTACTCTGTTTTCTAGTTTGTGGATTCTTTTTGTTGAAGTGTAATAACTAACACTGAATGCAGTAAATTATTTGAAGCATTTTCTTTTTTGACACCTCTAAGTCAGAGAAAGTAAAATGCTTGAAGTTTCTGGATTAGCTATCTGTATAGCCTGTTAATCTATTTACATGAAAAAGGAATGAAACAATAAGAATCAGAATCCCAAAGTAGCTTCAAAATTTATTCAATTATTGTAACTCATCATGTATGGTTACACATATATATATATTGTACACTTCAAAATATATGCGTTAATAATGCATGTAAAGTACACTTCAATAAAATTGATTTAAAAATAAGATATGTACAGCATTCTTTTCATTCAAGACAAACACATTTCCCTTCCAATGGGATAGGTATGTGAAAAGAAAATTAAGTGTTTATGTTTATTTAGCAGTTTATTATCTGATTGAGTTTTGTAAGCAGCTTCTAACATTTAACCTAAGAAAGATTCATGCAGGAGAACTTTAGATATAGCCATAGCTATATACAAATGTCCTATTTATAATAATCTGTGTCAGGACATGAAACAATGCTATCAGGCAAAAGCTCAAAGGAGAACCCCTGATTATTATTCCGGGGTGACTGTGTTCTCATGACCACATGGTCAGGGACTCACAGAAGCTCCATTTAGGCACCGAATGACTTGGGAACATAACTAGAATCACCACATCCTCTCATTACCATCACATGGACACGATAGCAACTAGACAAATTAACCATGTATTTATGGAGCATGATACCGTGCTAAGTCAAATCAATGAAGAATGAAGAACAGTATAAAACAACCTGTAGGACAGTGGTGATAGTTGTACAACATTGTGAATGTACTTAATGTCGCTAAATTACAAACTTCAAAAATGGTTAAAGTTGTAAATTTTATGGTATGTATGTTTTACCCCGCTAGTAGTAGAATCTACAAAGCCATTGAAAGTCCAGGTGTAATCCAGTAGATATCAATGAACTACCATCTGCTAGGCACTTTGTGGCAATTTTCTTCCATTTTTTAAAGTACACTCTTCCTATAACTAGAGCCAGCCTTACTTCTAATCCAGGGAAACTTAACTCTGAACTAGTTGCTCGACAGAACGCCACCCTTGCTGCTGGTCCTGTTTTGTCTCTGACTCTATTCCCTTTGGTTTTTAGAACCCAGTTTTACTCTATATGCATCAATATTGAGTTGTAATGTATTATATCCAATTCCTCCATCTTTTACCTATGTGATCTTAGGCTGTTATTTGACTACAATGAGCTTTGTAAAAATCATGACAGGACCAAAATAAATGATGTCTGTTACTTCCCACCCCCTTCCTTTCCACTAACCTCAACTGCATGTCTGCTTCTTCCATTTACATGCAAGGGGAAAACAATTCTTCATTAGCTTCACTTCACATGCCCAAATTGCTTTCTATCTGACAAATACTAATTTAATGAATTACATTGTCTTCAGAATCTTAGGTGTTCTTATAACTGCTCACTAGGATTCATTTATTTTTCAGGCAGATAAAGGGATCAGTGTTTCTTAAAATGAAATCCATACACACATTTTTAGTCTTGAGAATTCTTTTCCTTTAAAAAAAGTGTACATTACTCTAGCTTGAGAAACACTGTGCGTCCCTCATAAATGGCTTGACTCTTTGTTAAAGGGATACCGAGATCACATATGAAGCGTCAGAGCATAAAGTGTCAGGGAGTTTGAAGATTGTTAAACATGGGATGCCCAGGTAGGTGAAAACAAGCATAAGCAAATAGGAGTAAAAGAAAGGTAGAGTTGAGGCGGCTCTTTGGTGCTATTATTGTTGACTTGGTGTCCTGTGCTGGGGTCAGGCTGTGTGTGTGGTTTGGCCCAGCATTCAGAGCCAGCATTCTAGCCAAGACTAGACAAGTGGTGAACAGATTCAGCTCTGGATGGGATCTAGTTTGGCGTGCTGCTGCCAATGATGCACAGCTCTTTTTTTTTTTTTTAAAGATTTATTTATATATTTATTTATTTATTTATTTATACAAGCACTGGGTACAGTCAGAAGCACGGGAGGGTGAGAGAATTCACCAGAGCCAGAGCGGGGAGCAGAACAGGCAGACTGACGAAATACATTGCTGAGGGGAGCAGCTGCGGCAGGAGAGGTCTGCGCGCCATGTGGGACCCTCATCAGTGGCCAGGGGTCGAACCAGTGCTGCAGAGGCTGCAGGCAGCTTCGCAACCCAGCGCTCAACCACTGCGCCACCAGGGGAGGCCCGATGCACAGCTCTTAACACCAGCTTGCTGCCTAACTATCACTGTCATGCCTTTGAGTACTCCTTATTCAAGAAGCAGGACATCTGACCAGAGACTGTGCCCATCAACCTATCTCGTATATATGACATATACTTGTGGTTCCCAAAGTGTAAGAATCATGAACAGGCAGCATCAGCATCCCCCGGAACTCAATAGAAATAATGCAGATTCTCAGGCCTCATCCCATCTCGGCTGAATCAGAAAATCTAAGAGTGGGATACAGAAATCAGTGTTTTTAAGAAGTCCTCAAAGTGATTCTGGTGCCCACTTAACAGAGAACCTCTGTTGGAGTTGGAAGGAAAACTGATAAAGGACTGCTTGAGGAATTGTGTGCAGATGGCAAGATATGATGGAGAACACAGAAGTGAAGGAATACCGTGGAAGGGCTAACAGAGAAAGGTGCCCACTGGACATGTGGGGAGGGAAGCAATGTCAGTGCTGCGGATAGGAAGCAACTGGGGGGAAATGAATGGTGTTGTGTAGGCTTCATATTCCCAAACAAGATGTAACTGGCATTAGAATGAGTGTTAGTGTTATCTGCTTCACTGTAAGCAAAGAGGTCAGTTATATAAGGACAATCAGATACTTAAGAATCGAAGTTGAGTTATTTCACAATCATTGTAGAAGCTGGCATTTAGCTGGGGTCAAAGAGAGATTCTCCTCTTTTTTTTCTGTGAATTGAAAAAGTACTCTATGTATTGATGTGATGATGGTCACACAGGCATATAGGTTTGTCAGAACTCCTCAGACTGTACCCTAAAAGTGAATGCATATCACTGTATATAAATTCTATAAAATTCTGTCTAAATAAACTTATTTTAAAATGGGAATGTGAACCTGTGGTGAGTAACGAGTTCCTGTCGCTGAAGGTATTGAGCAGAAGTTCAGGAGCCACTTCAGAACAGTAGTGGTGGAGCGTCACACATCTGAGGGGAATCACACTAACCACCTACACACTCCTTGTAGTCAGAGCCACAGTAGCTGCTGTATCAGTGCAGGTGTTGTTTTATGTAGAATGCTTTATTAATATATTTCATCTGGAACACTGTAACTTGTGATTTTAAAGCCTATTAAAATGTACAGGTGTGAAGTACAGAAAATTCATTCACTGCATATCAGAAGTGGAAAGATCTCTTGGTATATCAAACCATATTGTGTTCTTATTCCTGAAACACAGTAATTCGTATTTACAGGATCAAGGACATTTTGTTCCGAAGGCAAATTGCCTGTATTAAATAGAATCTTCAAAGAAGTAAAGTTAGAAAGATTTTTGGTTGGTTGGTTGGTTTTGTATTTGTTTTTCTTATTGTCCGTCAGCCCCAATGTGACATGTAAAAGCCTTTTTGCATTTTTTTCCTCCTAGAAAGTACATTCATTTGGAGAATACTATGTTTGTATGTTTGAATGAATTTTAGTGTGAGATGCTTTTCACTATAAAGGTGCCACCCTTTTATTACCTAATAATTAAGTTGCCCTCCTTTTTCTTCACGCAAGTGAATTTGTACTTTCGACATGGTTTATCAGCTGCTATTAATGAACTGCTATTAAGACTGCAAGACTGCAGTACACGGAGCCCTGATTACAGGAATTAAAATAGTGTGTATTGGCTGACTGCTGCTCCCCAGCAGGACCGCTCACTCATAATTCCTTTGCATCTAGTCTCAGCAGGAGAAGATTGACAGCATTGAAGACCATGTCAACAGTGCTGCTGTGAATGTTGAAGAGGGAACCAAAAACTTGGGGAAGGTAAGATTCTGCTCCCGCTGACAAATCAATGGTACTCTGGCTCCCAGGAATCTCTAGTATTAACCCAATTGATCTGCTCTCTTTAATGTTGAGGGAACCAGCAATTAAGGAAATAAGGAAGAAATGACACATAGGTAGTGCAAGAAATCAATGGCTGTTGTAATATTCTACTCTAAGATTCATTCTGTCGGGAGAGAAATTTTTTCAAAGAGACAGTAAACCAAAACCCACTATAAAGCATTTCGTGTTACAAGAGAATGTGGGTAAAATCCAGTAGGAGCAAAAGTGACAGCACATGTGCAGTGAGACCAGCTATTTTCCATAGAATGTTGTTTTTAACCCCAGGTACATAGCATGGAATGATCTCTGTCCAACATAAAAGCTTGAGGTATCTGTGGCTGCTGAACCTGTTTAAATAAGCCAGCTAGATAGTTAGTGGATTGATTGTTTTGCAAGTAAAATCAATTTGCAGCCTGCTCTTCGTACCCCTCTTTTCTCATTTCTGAGATCTGGAGCAATTGTACTACCTGTGGAATACTTTCTTCCCCCACCCTGCCATCCTCCCTCCCCCAGTACAGTCTCTAAGCTTAATTATGTACCAAGAGTTAAAGAGGCATTGCCAGGAGTAATGAGAGGAAAATGCACATCACCACAGGCAGATATTCTCAACTCAATTTCTAAATTGAATTTTTTTTTTTTTTTACAGGCTGCAAAATACAAGCTGGCAGCTCTGCCTGTGGCAGGTGCACTCATCGGAGGAGTAGTAGGGGGTCCGATTGGCCTCCTTGCAGGCTTCAAAGTGGCAGGAATTGCAGCTGCACTTGGTGGTGGGGTGTTGGGCTTCACAGGTGGAAAATTGATACAAAGAAAGAAACAGAAAATGATGGAGAAGCTCACTTCCAGCTGTCCAGATCTCTCCAGCCAGACTGACAAAAAATGCAGTTAAAAAACCAAACTTCATTTTTAATGGCACCAACATGTCTGCCCTAAGGAGGACCTGTGCTGCTGTTGGACACTCAGTCAGCCCTTGCAACATGATTATATCAAGATAGTGGCTAGAGACACTCAAGTAGGATTGAACTGTGACGAGTGGATATATTTTGTTGTGTGCTGGGGTGTTAGAGATTGAGGATATATGATGTTTATCAGGTAAAGTTTAAAGACTGCCAGGGAGCTGATTTTCTGCCTGGAAACGTGAAGACTGACCCATAACTTTGATAAAGACGTGAGTGTGGAAATGTGGACTTGGACACCCTAAAACTAACCATATTTCTAAGAGATTACTTAGGCTTGTCAGCAAGGAAAAGAATGGGGGTGCAGGAGCCTTTCTTATCAGATAGTGAAATTCGTATTTTGTAAGGGGACAGGTGAACTGCATAATGGAGTCCATTTGGTGAACAGTTTGGTCCAGCCATATTTTCTGGTGAAGGAAATTAGTAAGAAAATGAAAAGCGAGGCCCATCTTTCAGATATCTTAATTTGTGACGCTGGCTTGTTTTCTGAGCTCTTCTGCCTCTCTAAATAAAGGACACAGAACCTCAAGTGGTAGAAGATTTATTAAGCCAGTCGTTAAGGTTGCTCTGTCAGCCTGTCTCCTGATGCCTCAAAGATCCAATGTCCTTTGCCTTCCCTCCCTTGTAATTTTTAGTTCTTTGATTTGTGGGGTGAGTTCTACCCATGTGGAATGAGGACTTTCCTCATAATCAATTTCCTTCTGTTATCTCCCATCTATGTTCACCCTTTCCTTTCCTGAAATCTGTAGGGGAAAAAAGGAGAGGAAAGGAAAGGAAGAAAGAAGGAAGGAACAAAGCTACAATTATTTCCAGCATCGTTAGAGTTCGAATGAAAAGTTAAGCAGGTGGGGGGGGACCATGAGGTCATTTCTTGGGGCATCTTCCTTCCCACACTGGGTGTTTCTGATCCTAAATTCTTTCAGCTGCCCCTGGCAGGAGCTAAGAACTACCTCATTTCTGTTACTACCACCCTTTATCCCCCGATTTTGCTATCTCCTGTGTTTTCCTTCACTTTTCACAGCTGCTGTGAAATGTGAAGACGTTCATGCCTTTTCTTATATTCAAGATGATGATAAACAAAGCCTGGTGCCGTGACTCAGTGCTGATGAAGGATTTGTGGTACTAATCCCAACACTTGACATTGACAGCAAGCATGGTCCAGCCAACACAATGTCTACTTAAACAGCAGAAAGCTTTTAAATTTAGGGGAAAAAAAAAAGAATTTACAGGCAGAATCATCCCATAACCTCGAAATAGGAAGGAACCACCTTCTGCCTTACTCTTTACTCTTTTGAGGACACTTGGAATAGGCACCCGCACCACAAAAGGTATGAACTATCTCTGAGCAGGAGCCACACAGACTCATCAGGCATTTGAATGGCTTATCACTTCTCTCTTGCTGAGTTTACTGTTAACAACTTTTATTGATTGCTACCTTTTACTTCTGTGTCTAATCTAAAAAGACCTTTCTCTTTCATACTTTTTGACTCTCACCAATGAATTTCAATGAGAGAAAGCAGCATTTCTTATTGTCATTTAATAACTGGAAAATATCAAAGTATTGCTACATGCGGACTTGTATCTTTAATATAATACTAAGAAGGAAGTATTTTGAGTTACGTGTCACATTTTGATCCAGTGTTTGATATTAGATTACCTGTAAGGTTACAACAATTACTTTTGAACTCAACTTTTTTTCTGTTTTCTGAACCTCTAACAAAGGGTGCTCAAAGCTGAATGAGGATCACAATCACCCAGGATGCTTATTTAAAACAGGATTCCTAAAGTCAGTCCAATAGGTAAGATCCTAATAATGGCCCGTCCAGCCCAGTCTGTTGAAATGATAAATTTGAGATGTAGCTACATCAAGATTAGCTGTATCATTGATGTCAGAGATTGCTAATATTCCACCCTTCGGTGTGGCCCAATCTTCACTGTATATCACCCCCACGCTGCATACCCGACTGACTGTGCTTTTAGCCTGCATCCACGCAGCAGTAGGGACGATTTAGAACGTCAGGCTGGTTTTATGTCAGCACCCGATGGAGGAGGCCTGTAGTTGAAGCTCATGTTTTGTTTTGGGATCTCTGCTTTCTACTGAGCCAGAGTGGGGCACCATTATGTGCGTTCATCGAGGCCTTTATTTTTACTACTCATCAGGACTGAAATGTTACCCCAGCAGTCTTCATGCTTAGGCAAGTTACATGATTTTTTTTAAAGTTTCATGATTTAAAATTTAGAAATGATATTTAATTTCCCAATAATAGATCCCAGTCACCAAATTTTGTAGAAATTTCTAGGTGTTTAATCAACTGCAAATTGTACATATAAGTGATAAAGTATTTAAAAGTAGAAATTAGTCAATGTGACATAGAAACCAATCTTAAAATACCCTGCAGTATCAAATTAAATTCATCTTCTCTAGATTCATGTCTCATTTTTACTGCAACAAGTTGACGGTAAGGAACTCTTTTAAGGTCTTAAAATTTACAGAGGCTCATTTTGGAGAAAGGCAGCACATCTAAAGACTTTTGGTATGATGACCTGAGAATTTTTAGAGCTGAGAACTTGAATCTTTTTGGTTGTAACCCATAGCGAAAAAAATGTTTTCGTAAAACTCAGCACATGCATAACAGAATGCTTACTGTTGTGCTTAGTACACTTTGATTTTTTCCAGTTTCAAAAATGTGTTGGTTGCAACTTATTACATTTGCTTTCATGATTTACCAATGGGTTACTGCCCTCAGTTTGAGAAGAACTGGTACTAGTACCTTCTGTTTGCCAGGAGCTCATTAGTCCTTTTACAGGTAAGGAAACTGAGTCACAGAGTAAAGGGTTATTCAGTTACAAAAGAGTGAAGCTAAAATGTCAACCAGGTCTGCTGAACTACAAAACTTACTACTCTCATAGAATGCTGCTTCTCTACACAAAATTGAAGTGTGCCACTCAATTTGCTTCATCCACCCATTCTTTAAGGCAAGCTTACTTTGAGATTGCACATGCATTCATTTGCACTTTTTAAAGAATCCTCTTTGTTCACCAAATCCAATGGCTTCCGTTTTTAATGGTGGCCAATGCGGAAGTATATAGAGCTGAATTCAGTCAATAGATTATAAAATTTAAGATGTTTCCATCTTACCCACATACCTTAATTTATTATTGATATTCCTGTATTATATGTAATATATATAGTATTTCTGGTTTATAGCCATCACTTCAGTAGTGCTTTTTATATTTAATTGAAAGATTAAAGAAGTGCTTTTAAAAACAAATTCATCCTAAGTCACAGAATCAAATTATTACCCTTTAAAATGGTAACCGGAGGTGGCCATACACTTACTGTAGTGACACTGGTATTTCTTAGAACGTTTTTGAAACTTCTCTTTTGGAGCTGCTGCCAAAGATCTTTTCCAAACCACATGAAAAAGCCATCTCAGTGTTAAGTTGTCACAGACTATGCTCCTTTCCTTATGACCTCTCCTCCCTTCCTTCCTCAGTTTTGCTTTTATGTTGCTAACTTAATTCTTATTTATGCTGGTGCCAGAAAATTGAGGATGCCTAAGAGTGGGGTTTGCTGGCCAGAGTTCCTGGAGGAAGAACTTTTAGGTTATGCTAAAGCTTAGTGTGATGAAGGGAGAATCCTGTGAGTCTACAGCCTTCCTCCGTGGGCTGCCTGCTTCCCCCTCCTCAAGTGCCGTGATAAGGACTGAATACTGGCAGTACCAGTCACAGAAGCTGAGCCAACCCATGATATAAATACACAGTGTGTATTTTTCTCCAGTGAAAGTACAAAAACCAAACCACACCATCCTAATGTTAACTTCAGAAATGAAAGATCTTTCTCAGGGTCCCCTTTGCTCTTCATTGCTGCCACGTGAAATCTTTGGGAGGAAGGATGAGGGGGGAAATGAGCAAAAGCCTGAGACAAAGGTTCTCTTTCCTGTAATCAAATGTAGCGTGGCCATGGCGCTCAGCTGTTTCTGAACGTCAGACCATGTTCTTACGTAGTCAGAGGCCCAACAAAAGGTAGGGAGCTCCCCAAAAGCCTAAATTAATGTAAACGGTTCAAGGTCTGTTTGTTTTCATTAACAGCATTTGGTTTCTAACAGGTGGTTCTTGCTGTGCTCAATAACCTGATACCCTTTTGCAGAGAAATTTCTTGAGTATTTTATAATCAATCAGTGGTCAAAGATCCACATCGCTACCCTCAAAGAAATTTATTATGGGACACAAGAAGTAATGTGTAATATTACTCAAAATAGAAGTAAAAATATAAAAGATGTCAAAGGCAAATATTTACCTAATATCACAAAATTAGTTGGCACAGCAAAAAATCCTCAAAGTAATTCAGCTTAATTTTTTTTATGCCATGTAAGTTGCCTACTGAGACTTGTCTCTCAGTCATTCCAAAGCAGGTCATGGCTGTGACGGAAAGGGAATTGGGTGGGAATCAGCAGATCAGGGCTGTAGTTCAGCTTTGTCACTGGCAGATGCTTTCTCCATTCCAGCTGGGGATTCCCCAGCCTTAAACTGTGATCACCAACTTGATTCCCTTCATTTTTATACCTAGCCTGGCACCAAGTCCTGTCAATTCTACTTTGAATATTAGTTGTATCCATTTCTAAATATATTCATGATCATTATTCTAATGAAAGACTTTATTATCTCACATCCCTCCTTCATCTTCCCCAACACTCAGCCATTCCTCACATTGCTGGACTGAAGGAAAAGAACCAGATCTTTTTTTTTTTTTTCCCTGCTGAAATATTTTCAGAGGCTCCCACTGCATATGCAGTCAAATTCAAATCCCTTAGGTTGGCCTTCACAGCCTTCACTAGTCTAGCCCCAGCTTTATTTCTTCAAACTCTCTACTCACCACCTGACAATGCCACTGAAAACCAGACATTGTACAAGAATGATTTTAAGGTTTTCCTGTGGCTAAGCGTAAACTGTTTGCATTTTTCCAAACTAAAATAATTTCTGTGATACTTTATTTTACAACACTGGTCTACTGAGATTTGTTTAAACTCTAACAAACTTGAAAGTTGTTTCCTAGGGAAAAGAGACCCTCCCCCTAACAAAAAGAAATTGCACTCGATTCTTAACCTCCAGTGTCAGCCTTGTCACCTGTGCGTGTGATAGCCAAAGCATGAGGATTTTTCTTCCGTAGATAGGTGCTCTGGTTTTGAGTGAGTGTTTGTCCAGCTCCTGTGAGAAACTTGACTAATATTTGAGAAAAACATGCAAGAGTCTATGTTAACCCATATAGTCCTCAGTACTTGAGCTTTTCCTGTGTTAAGGTTAATCGATAAAAAATGATGTTTACCAGGGTTTCACTAGCTAAAGCCCTTAAAGATATTTTCCACTTTATAGTTAAAACCTTTGGTGTTAGCAAGGGTAAGCACAAGAAAAGGCCTGGTGGTGAGAATGCCTACAATCCCTGTAAAGCCTACTAAATTCTTTTATTTTGTTGCTAAATAATGATTATATAAGGAAACATGCAATAAATTGACTCATGTAACATTTAATTGAATGCCTGTTTTGTGTTATGTGCCAGAGCAATACATAGAAAAATATTAGGCCTATAGAATTTATCCTCGTGAGCCACTCAGGATGATGAATTCAGATACCTACAGCAGGTAAATCACAGCATAATGGGGTAAGTACCCACAAGAGGGCAGGCCAAAGTAAGGTGAGGGCACAGCTGGGATGACCAGCTCCAGCTGGAGAAGAAGGGGAGGACTTTCTAGAACATGTGGCATATAAGCCACACCCTGAAGAACAAGGTTGTGGGGAAGAGGCATTGCATGCACAAAGGATTTGAAACATGAAAGAGCACAACATACTTAGAGAAAACGGAGAATTAAATGTTTGTTGTGAGTGAGAAGCAGGCCGTATGGAAATGGACTGAAGTGGCTATGACTTCTGACATTTTATCGCTTCCTTGTTAAAAGGAATTGGCGTGTTGCTTTGTGTCAGATGAAACATGTAACCTCTGAGTTCATTTTGCTTTTGTTGCCTGGGAAGTTAGTAATAAACCTGGGTTCTCGTATATTGGGTATAGTTGCTTTTCTTTCCTACATGTAAGAAATGATCTGTGCTTTCTGACCTCTCTGCCTTGAGATCCCCGGCTTAATATTGAATGTCTGCTTTCTTCCTGTCCTGTTACTCATTCCATAAAATTTATTGGCAACCCACTGAGAAAGTCATGAAGTTTCCCTTTCAGTGTCCCAGACCTCCGTGGTCCAGTTTTCCATCTCTACATGAGTATTTCTTGACCACTGCAATTCAGTGGCTCCCATTTTCATTTGTAAATTCTACTTTATAGGTATAAAAGTCTTTCCTCTGTGGTGCGGTGATTTTCCCAGCTGGCCTATAGACTTCTTTCAGGTAGAGACCCTGTGGTCTGCTGCTTGGAGTACTTTACAATGTTAAGTATGGCGAGAAGGGGAAGGAAGCTTTATTAGTGACTCTCGTCATAGCACATGCACTTTGATGTCTTTCAGGGCCATGTATTGACACGTGGAAAAGCTTTCTGAGACATAACCAAACTTTGCTCAGTACTCATGTTTGTATATTAACATAGGAACAAAGGATGCAACAGAAGACATCTCTAGGACTTGGAAGTGAAAATGAAAATATAAGAATTTGGAGGTAAAGGTTATTTCTTTTTTCCCAATTAAAATTATTGACTTGAAAGAGAGAGGATACCATAGGACCTGAGTAACTGAAGATATGGTATGAGGAAATTTGGCTTATTTTCTCTCTTACATAGCATCAGTGAGGCCAGAATATGAGGAACCTAAGGATTTATAATCTGCTGGCTTAGTATTGAAATAGGGCAGCAACAGGAATGGAATTGCTGAGTGAGGCAAGCAGAGACTGGAATTCGGCACGTGCAGGGCTGAAGTTAGAAGGTAGGCATTTGATAGGATTTGAATCCAAGTCCCTGCTAGTCAGGTTCATATACTTACTCCACCAAACAGCCTCTCAGTGAGTTGATAGTAATGACAAGAAAATACTTGGCATTTACTAATTCTCCATGGACATTAGGTCTTTCTTCAGATTTAATTTTTATAACAGATTGCTGCTGCCCCTTGTCTGTTCGAGTGGGGGTCAACATCTCAGGACTTCCTTAGCCTTCCCCTGCTGGCACCCCCACTTTCCCCTTGATACTCTGCCTATTTCACAAGGTGGTCCTAAAGATTAAAAGAATATGTTAAGTGCCCCAAATGGCCATTCTCTTTCTCATAAACTGCAAATATTAGTTGCTACTGTCATTATTGTAATTGTTACTATTATTTTTTTTTCTCAAGGTTCAAAGAAAAGGTAATGAACATATCAAGTATTTATAAAAATAGCATTAAGGAGACAACTAAAATGAGTGAAGACTTGATAAATATATATCAAAAATCCTTAAAATGACTTTTTAAAGGTTTAGTTATTAAGGTGGCACAATGAGTAGGACTAGAGTGATCCAACGTCCCAGTTTGTCTGGATCAGCCCTAATGCACATCTGTCCTCCCTGTAAAATTATGAACACTCCATTTCACTCTCAAAAATAAAACACATGAAACACAAAACAGGTAAACAAGCAAGGTCTTTTTACCTGAGAGGCCTGCAGTTGTCAAAAACAACTGGACAAGCAATTCCAAGCAATCCTAAACTATTGAAGCAGGAGATGAGAATAAAGACAGCCTCGTTAATAGAATTCTCCTGGAGGGGAGAGGGAGCCTGATGAGATTTAGGAAAATATAGCCTCTTTCTGTTCCTAGCCAAAGAAACTGCTTCCTGACCCCAACGCTGTAAGCATGCCTCCACACTTAACTGTGCTGCACTCAGCAGAGCACCTGCCACATTCTATTAGTCACCTTTTTACTCCTCTATTTGTTCCTTCACACAACTTCAAGCTCCATGATGGCAGGGGCATGCTCTTGTTCACCACTGCATGGGCCTGGCAATAGTAGACAACTCACACTTGCTAAGTGGTAAATGTGTTTTGTGAACCACACCTGGTGTTTGTCAGCTCACTATCATCTGTCTTTCCATAAGGCTGGGAAACTGAGCAGTCAGATGCACCTCATAGAAAATGTGTCATGTCAGCAGGAAAGTATCCAGCACCCTTGCAGAACCCTGCACCGCCCAAGAGGGCACTCCAGGCATGTATCTGAGCAGGTGAAAGATTTTAATCTATTCTAGGCTAGAAGTCTTTGGACCCCATAGCAAGTTAGGCTACAACTCAAGGTGACTGGATTTCCCCAATCATGTTTGTGACTGATAAGATCATCAGACGATTGGAATCCACCCCAGTTATGGTGATGCTTTCTTGGCCTATATTCATTCATTTATGTTTCTCGCCCTTTTTTTTTTTTTTTCCACCAGAGGTTTATTGATCACTTGCAGCGCTCTAGGTTGCTAGGAATACAAAGAATAGTTCCTGCTTCCCGGGCATTCACATAGCGATAAGGAAAAGGGATGTGCTTCCAATTTAGGATTAGACTGGGTACTGTAAAACTCAGACGGTTGTGGGGCCACCAGTGATGGTAATTGTCCTGGGCATTAATAGAGGAATTCCCTAAAAAGGTGAGGGAGAGGGTGGTAAGGGGGAGTTTTGGAAAAATAATTTGTGAGCTGCACTATTCTCCCTCCAGTGATTCCAAAACCTGTTGTCTAAGGGTAGACCAGCTCTTCCTCCATTTTATTATTTTTAGAATCAAGTAATTTATTTACATTATTCATGGGACATCTAGCACCCTCCAGTCTTAGTACCAAGACCAATTCTCTGAAATGAGTTTAGGGAGCTCTGATGCTTCGACTAAAGGCTAGGTTTGAGTCAATCAGCTTATGGATTCATAAAACTTTCCATTCTGATTCAAATACTATTAAATAATCTAAAACCAGAAAAAACTGGTGATTCTGGTTATCTGGATTCTGAGCAAAATGTTCACATTATATAATACTATTTATGGCAAAGTGAATTAATAAAAAGTCTCAAATATAGAAATACTTTATAAATATAGTTTTATTACTTGGAAATACATACAAAAGTTCAAACACAGCTAAAAAACAGTTGCCAAGCAGAGGTCCTATCCAACCTGTATTAATGAATACATAAAACAGTTATAACCAGCTTCAAACAATTAAGTCCAACTTGTTTTCTTCAGGGTCTTTTAAAATTGGGCTTAAAAATTGTTTTATTCTGTACGCCTGTTTAAATCTTTCTCCCAAATATAGACAACTAACATCTCAATGTGGGTACATGTGTTACTTAAGAAAAATAGCTAAAGTCATTAATTGTAATTATCTTGAGAACTGGAATGATCTTTGTTCATTTCTAGTCTACTATCACCTTATATCTTCCATGGTTTCTTGAAAATTCCCAGTAGTTAACTGAAAGCATTTGCAGTTTCCAGGAGCTCTCTGGGACACCAAAGTTTGGGCCTAAATGCCCTGAAATTATTTAAGGTGTTATTTTTTAGTTCTCAGTTTTGTAAGTTTTATCATTTTGTTTTTATCAAGTCAGACTACTGAGTTACTCCATTTTCCTGATTTGTTAATCTGTTACATTCATTTATCCATTTTCTTGTTGTCTTGACTTAGGGTTTTTTGGAAGACTTTTTGGCAACTTTACATTTTCTGAAAACTTTAGGTCATTCTTAGCTTTTAACATTTCAAACATTGTTTTCTCTCTCCCCTTTTTTGGCCTTTCTCATGCGTGTTCCCTTATACAATCTTGGCCAGCCTGACTTCAGCAGAGAGCTCTCTCTGACGTGACTTAGACGTCCATTCTCTAGCCTGCTCTCTAGGTTCCTTTCAACTTTTAAAAAAATGTTCCCCTAGGAAAAGTGTATATCCTTTTGGTCCCCCTCATCACTAGAACACTTTTTGAAAAGCTGGAAAATGCAGTGGGCTGCCAAGCAGGTATCTTGCTTATTTTCATTTTGTGACTCAACTGTGTTCTTCAGTCTAGTCTTATACCCCCTCGCTTCACAGCTGAGGAGCCTGAGGTCCAGGCTGCACTGGGTAAAATGAGAAGACTCTACCCGTAATCATCTGAGATTCCTGGTTCAGAGGGGAAGAAGTCTACATTGTGAGTTCTAGATTTTAAAGTTCTCTCTGTACATCCAGCAGGTGACAAATTCCCATGGAATCCACATCTTTGACTCCTCCTGTGTCTGTTCTTTTCAATCTCTGTCTTAGCTCTGGCCCTTGTCTCTCCTCTTCTGGACTCATTTTATCATACCTACATCTGCTTCCAAAGTATTCTTTCTTAAATTTAAATATAAACATACCTCGTCCCTGCTTAAAATCTGATGGAGCTCTACTGCCTTAAGATATAGTACAAACCCCCTGACTTGGCATACAGGCCCTATATAATCAGTTCCCATTTCTTTCTCCAACTTTCTCCTTTTCCTAGCCACAGGCCTCCCCACTACCCCCACACACTAGCCCTATGGTGAGAACTTATTTTCTCTATTGCATTTTGTTGTTTCATACCTGCTTAGATTATTCTCTCCACCTAGATCCCTACCTTCTGAAGAACACCTATTATCTATTAAAAGCTCATCATAAAAATAATCACACTGAA
This sequence comes from Talpa occidentalis, assembly GCF_014898055.3. Taxonomy (NCBI): domain Eukaryota; kingdom Metazoa; phylum Chordata; class Mammalia; order Eulipotyphla; family Talpidae; genus Talpa; species Talpa occidentalis. Next base: position 55,055,255 of record NW_023605083.1, read on the forward strand.
ATCTTTGAAACTGATTGTTCCTTTATGCTCCATTAGCCATTGTTTTCTTCTTTACATCTATAACCCTTGTTACACTCATTGTTTACAGATCTACTTGCCTCGCTAGACAGACCATAAGGAACTCCAGGGAAGGAATTATGCTATTCATCTTTGCATACATCGTATACAACAGCACCAATAAACCTGCACTGAACAAATGTCAGATGAAATTTCCCCCAAGACTTCCTCCAATCCTACTTCCCTATCAGGACCTAGACAATTACAGTCCTTCAAATACCAAGACTGCTCTTAGATCCAAATCTTCAAGCAAAACAGCCTTAGTACCTATGTTTTAAAACATCTGTTATCCTAGAGATTTATCTAATAGGTATTAGCGAATACTACACACTGGAGATAGACAAAAATTCATTGTCCTTGCTTTCCTCACTAGTTTTGCAATCTAGAGAAGATGATAGTGGCAGGACTAGATCCTAAGCTCCAATGTGCATGAATGCTAAATACCACAGCCACAAGCCTGTTCACTGTTTTAATAGCCACTCCATTATCTTAGATCACACGGAACATGTTCCTTGAGGTCTTTTGGAAAACTACTCTCAAGCCAATTCTCCTTAAACTAGTGAGTATTATCTTTTATTATTTTAGAGCCGATCACACAGTTATTCCAGTTAATTGCATGTCTTATGTGCCAGCTTGCTGAATGTTTGTGAATTTTCATTCTGATTGCCTCAGATTTGGTCCATCCTATGACCTTCTTGAAAACTTACAATTCTGATTTTATTCAAGTTATTGATTAAAAACAATGAAGAGAACAGAATTAGGTCCAACCTTCAGGAAGTTCTCTCTTGCTTTTCTAGTTAATAATCTGGTAAAATATACTAAACATGCCCCTTACCATCTTATTAGCAACATTCATTATTCTGAATGAAATGACAAGTCAGTCATGCATAACTAGGAATTCTAAGCTGATTTTTAAAAATAACAATCATTAAATATCCATTATAAATATTCACTTTATTTTAAAAGAATTGGAAGATGTTACATATATTACATACTACATATAATGGCACATGTCAGTCTTTTAAGCTTAAAAATAATCTTTTCCCAAACTGGGATTGACTTAGACTACAAGTATAAAATGACTCTTGGCCTATAGCACCAACCCAGGCCCAGAGGAAAGCCAATTTTGAACTTGTCTGTCCTCTGGCCTTGGGCTTCCTGATATGACACTGAGGGTCCTCTCCCTCTGGTTTTGTTCCCTGGCAGTATTGCGGCTTGGCACAGGGACCCATTTGACTGTACACTGCAGGCCTGGGAAATCAGGGACTCTAGAGGTTAGGGTCTTCTAACAGTTTTACAATGGAAAAAAAAGGAAAACATATGTGCCTTATTGTTTATATCTATACAACTGTAATAAGACTCTACAAGACATAAGAAGGTTAGAATTATTGAAGTACAATTTCTCTGCTGGTTTTTCTCTTTGGAAACTGAAGTGTTATGATAGGAGGAGCCTTAGAAGTCATCCAGTTCAATTAACCAGTTAACCTGCTGCACTAGTCTCTCCCTTGCCCAGATTTAGATAAAATTCAGAGTTTTAAATACCATCCAAATACCATGTTGTTAGACAAACTCATAGAAATTTAATAACGCTTTTCATTTTCTTTTTCTTAATTCATAAGGACAATTCCTGCCAAATGTTCTGGCTTATGGCTTTCCTCCTCGTCATAGTATGTTTAAGTTACACATTTTAAGAATCAAAAAAAAATACCACTATGGAATTTTCATAAGCAAGATCCGACCAATCAGTAAAACACAGTACACAGTGTGAAAATTTTAATTTATTCCCTTCCCAAGTATCCATAATATATACCCCTTAGCTTTGAGAAATGTGATAATGAAAATACCAACAGAATTGATCATATGTAAAGAAAAGAAAGAAAAGCACATACTACATGGGAAATATCCCTAAGTCCTCTCTAACCTAGTAGTGCAAGTTAATGGTATGTTTCTGGCAATGTCACCGTTCACTTGATTTATAAAAATTTTACAGGACAGATTTAAAGCAAAGATAGGCCTCTGTTTTTGTTGTTTTTTTAACCCTAGGAGATTTTTTTAAAAGAGGCTATATTAACTGACAATGTATTTTGAGTCAGGGGGAGAAAAAAAATTAAAAACCCAAAACTTCTTTCAGTTTATTCAAAATAAAAATACACATAGAATTATGAAAATATAGGTTTACTATTTCCACCACATAAGTTGATGTTGCTGTTTGAAAGGCTTGCAAATTGTTTTTCAAGTTTTTAAAGCTCATCTCGATCCCTCAATAAAGTATACCTATATTCACTGGGTGCTAGTTTCTGGAAGGAGCTCTCAGGTGGACTGCTTGCTACATCTTCAGCTTGCTACAAAAGAAAGAATAAAACATCTTTATTTCAACATATTTTAGAGTGTCATAGTATTTTAATAAGAATATGAAATGAATGGCAACTGCCCTATAATTATTTGCTTAATAATTGGTAAGTTAGATAGTTATACCAAAGACAAGAGTTAAGGTTGAAATTTGGCTGTCCCCATTTCCAATGCCCTTAGTCAGATTCTCCAGGACAGGGCTGTCAGAGTAATTAACTATGGATTTATTGACAGTTTCTAAGATGTGGTGGAAAAAAACAAAAGAGCCAACATCTGGATATTTCCCAGAATATTCTGTACAGGCAGCACAACCCCTGCAAAGCTGGCTCAAACTGTATTCTCTTACAAATGACTGCTAAAGAGAATGAAAAGTATCTAGTATTCTGTACATAGAGCTCTGACTCAGCAATTACCTGTATACCAGAAATTATAAAGCTTAACTGACATAAAACAAGTACTTCAATACTACAAGAAATTAATTTCTGTAGTAGTTTACTTGTGCACTAATAGTGAACAAAACATACAGTGGAGCTATAAGCATGAATTCCAAAAATTTCAAAGAAGACCGTTGTCTATCTCCACACTGAGTTTCTCATGAGAAACATGACTGTAGTTAACACAGGCACACAGCACACACATGACACACTACACGTAATGGCACACAAACATTATAACAGGAAGCTATGTGTCTATAAACTTTCCATTTTACCTTGTCATGTTTCCCTTCCCCAATACATTGTTTTATTTTTTACTGAGATAGTATGTCTGGTTTAACTGTCCAATGGAGAAGTTGAAACAAATAAAAATAATGATAAGCTACATCTTTCCTGAGTCAAATAAAGTACTAAAGCAGGCCTACATTTACAAGGAAAACAATTACATTAGGGTTATGGCCAACAAAAAGTTTGCCTGCTTTTATAGTTGCCTAATTATCAAAGAAAAATCTGACTTCAGATTTCAAGGAAAAAAGTATGTCATCAGATTTCTAGAGGGAATGCTTGACTGTGAACATAATTTGACTAGAAGTTACAAGGTAGAGATAAAATTCTCAGGTAAAAATACACACACAAACACACACATTGAACAAATAGAAAATGTTGATTAATAATTGTAAAGCATTCTAAATTTCAAGTGGAATAGATGTATTAAACCGTTAGGTTTCTAACATTAATACTGTATTAGTGAAGACTTCAGGTGATTTAGTGAGAATACCAAATCATTTTCTTTCTAGTGTGGTCAACATCCCAATCACAGAGAAGGCTTGAGCAATTAATGGAATCCACGGATTTCTTTACTCATCTACCAGCTTCCAAATCCTATCTCTTACTTCAATTTTTAAGCCAACTGAGTTTAATCCTTTTGTAGCCATAGCCTACAAAGGACATACATATCCAGACCACCTCAGTTTATATTATCAAGAAACTATACTGTAACATTCTTGCAAGTTCTCTGAGGTTCTAAAAAATTTTTAAATTAATCTCAAAAGAAACATAATTTGTATATTCTAGAGCCTGTTCAGAATTTCTTTACAATGACATTCAGGAGCAGAAACTAAGTCACTAAGTCTACGCAAGAGCTTTAGATCCTCTGCAAAACAAACTGAATAACAAAACTCCCACTGAAAAAACAAGAGACCTACCTGTCCTGGGGCTATGTCAGTTGGGTCAGGACCATGATGGAATTCTCTGTGCAGTTTTCCAGAATGTAAGTCAAATACAAACTGCTTGAGTTTTCCGGGAATTCTAAAACCGTCAAATAAAAATTTATGTTGAACTATTAAAATAGACTTAGCTCTCTTTTACCAACTTGACAACATTAAAATTTTTTTTTCACTTTACCTGTAACCTCCACCATCTTCTCATAACTATCACAGGCCAGATATATGTTGAACTTTTTTATACAGTTGAATCATGATATCTAGATACTCTGCAGTTTCGTGTTCTAATCCACACACTTGTTTCAAAGAAATTTTTCTATGGTTATTTTAACAGATGCATTAGAGACTACAATGATGATGTCCTAAAAACTTACTTAATCATTCCTTATTGGGCATTTTATACATTTTCCTTACTTACCATAACCATACCATACAACAACCAAAAACCAGTATATTCCAGCAAAACCACATTAAAAATAACAGTTTCAAGGGAAAAGTATTAGGGGTCAACCATTAAAAAACCTGGTAGCTTTGTGACCACAGTACTACTAAGAGGCTGAAGTGTATTAATACTGTTCAGCTTCTACCAGCATTTGAGTCTTATCAGCCAGGTGACCCTGTATAGCCTTAACGTGGAGTTTACAAGTCCTTTTCTGAGATGCAGGTCCTTGAGGGCATTCATTGCAGTAGAAACAGTTGTTAACAAAATAATCTAAACTAGGGAATAGCTTTTTCATTTTTTTTTAATACACAGGGAATTTTCTGTATAATTTCTTCAATCATGCATTCATCTTTGCTGGATAGCTCTTAACACTGGAAAAACAAAGTACCTCTCAAGGCCATGAAAGTGGCTGGTTTTTTTGTTTGTTTGGGTTTTTTTGTTTTTTGAGATCTTCATATGCCACTAAGGCATTCTCTTTAATGATGAAAAGCTTTCCTTGATGGCTTCAAAACATTCTGAGGAAAATAACACAGGAAGCAACACAACTCACTTCATTTCTCTAATTACCAATCATGTATCCACAAATCAATGGTAGACACACTGTAGCAGAACTCACCATCCTGAGCTAAGCAGATTTATACATCAGCTTTTTCTTTTTATTTCTTTGAGTTGTAGCTGAGAAAATAGAATATGAGCTTTCTACAAAGTGTAGGCAAATTATACCTACAAAACATCATTTTTGCTACTAGTTGTCTACATGTTTGTTCTTTGAAGTCTTACCAGCACTGTTTGTCTTTATTATTAAAATTTGTTTTGCTCATTTGACAAAAGACAGGTGAATTTTAATTTACGATTCTTTGGAAGGTAAGCAATGTTTTTCTATTGCTTATTTTGATTTATATTTTTGTTCGAATTGTCTATGTGCCACTGAGATCTTCGTACCTTTAAGCTTCATTATATATTTTAAATAGAAACCCTTTGTTTTTCATATCTTGTAACAACAATTAAAATCAGGTTTATTTTAATTCCTTCAATAGAATTGACTTTTTTAAATCATTATTTTTTTGGTAGCAAAGAATAGCTGGCTTGTGTTAATATTACCAGTTTCTTTTCCTTTTATCCTCTCCCAAGGTCCTGCAAGGGCTGTTTCTTCCTTTCAATAACTCCCACTGAGATGTACCAACCAATAACTTCATTGTACACCCATTTTGGCTCCCCACTAGCTCCAATGCAACAGAGATCAGCAGGTGCCAAATGCACAGTTTACAAATACAAATGACTGTCAGGTAGCTCTATTGACAGAATGCCTCTGAAAGGTTCTTTGGTGCTGAAGAAATTGCACATGTACCAGAGATAAACAGAGAGATCAATTTAAATTTAATCTGACATCATCTACTGTCACTCACAGCAAAGTGGCTAAAACATATCCATTCAACCCAAGGAATTGCAAATGATTTATCTGTAAGATAAAGTCTTGTTAATTTGTATAAATTCCAAGGGCGATCACAACTAATATAGTGAGAACTGATTCTGCTAGTCAAGAAATAATTTACAATTAAATTTATATTCGAAACATATTTTTCCTTGTCAAAAGATGAGAAGAGTGAAAGACCTGTGAGCAAAAGTCAGACAAGGGGGAATTAATCTGGTAGAAGATGAAGATGAGGATTAAAACTTTTTATCTGGAATATTTTGAGTTCTTGAATAATACTTGGGAACTAAAAAAAAAAAAAAAAAACCTCAGATAACTAGTTGGCAGCCAGAAAGTATCCATCAGTAAATAGTATCCATCAGTAAATAGTAATCAGTGAAATCAACAATATGAACAAAACAGACAACAAGCTTATCTGCTTAAAAGGAAAATAAATGGACCTGAGCCATAATAAATTCAATTATATTTTCACACATTAGGGTTTGACTTTTCTAATTAGAACACTTAGGTATTTCCCATTTGCCAAACACTATTTTGTCTTACTGACCATCTTTATTTTCAGGTAATGCAAACTTTAGACAAATGTTTACTGTATTATTAAATGAGCTCTGACATGCATATAAGGTGAGAAGTACAATTTTTTAAATTTAAATACAGAATTCAACTTTTTAAGCTTATAGTTCTATGGATTTTAACATATGCATATAGCATATACATGCCACCTCCAAAAACAGGATACAGAAAAATTCTAACAGCCCTCCTTTTTTTAATTAGACCCTCCTCTTCCCCCAACTCCTGCCAACTACAGATCTGTTCTCTATTTCTACAGTTGCCTTATCTAAAATGTCACATAATGGAATCATATACTATGTACCCATGCCAATGGAATAATATAGTATATAACCCTAAGAATGGCTTCTTTTGTGGTATATATACACAATGGAATACTACTTAGCAATAAAAAAGATAAACTCATGCCATTTGCGGCAACATGGATGGAGCTGTAAGGGTTGATGCTAAGCAAATTAAGTCAGAAGGAAAAAGATAAATGTTGGATGTTTTCAATTATATGTGGAATACAGAAAAACCAAACAAAGGGCCAAAGATAAATGCTGAAAGCTGAGGATGGGTATGGGAAGGGGTGAAAACAGGAAGAAGAGCACAAGGGAATATGGTGTTGGACTGTGGGTGCTTCGGTAGTGGGGGAACTATGGTGGCCACACCTGAGAGGAGAAATTATATGTTGCGCAAAAGTTAACAGTATATGAGAGTTCCATTCTTCCACAGTTGATATATATTAGGACATATTCCAGATAAGCAGATAGATACATTCAAAGTAGTTAAACTCACACTTGTATTGGGTTGTCAGAAAAGTCAGCCTATTTTTTGCCCCTATTCTCCTGCTGTAGTTGACTGGACCAAGAGATGAGTACTTGACAAAGCAATGCTTGTCTATTAGCTGGCAACATCCTATTTATGCTTTGGTGCGAAAAGAAATTGAATCAGTAAGATTCTCCCAAAAAATCCAGGAATGGGAAGTAGTGCTCTCACATCCTGCAAGTGTGTATAGTCCTGTGAGTAGGGACGGCAATAAGAGAAGTGACTATATTTTTGAAGCTTTTTGAAAGAAATTTGTTAAGTTGCAAAAAAAAAAAAAAAAAAGATATTTTTGCAACATACTGCTTTTCATATGTACTGAAAAGGTTAGGTTTTGGTATTAATGTTTTAAGTTTAGGACTCTGGGGTTAAATATACTCTGACATGAATCCTATTCCTGCCACTATTTAGTTGTGTGGCCTCACTGGTTATTTTACCTTCCTAAGTCTCAGTTTCTCTGAAATAAGGAAGAGGCAAACAGAACACTGATTGCACCCTTCCCCCACCCCCCTCACCAATGCCTACCTCTGGCATGGTAGGAGACTGCAAATCTGCTTTCTCTCTCCTCACCACAACCACACACCTCCTCCAGTTGACCCTAGAAATGCTGAGTTACTAAGTAAAAGTAATAGTAATTACAGTAATTTATGGAAACTGCTTATCATTTAAGCCTTAATTACCATGCAGCACAATAACAATTATGCAGGCCATTAAATGTGTCAGATTCACTTTACTGAATGATTTGATTTTTAACACTAACTTCTATCACACAGGCTCAGTTTGTAGTTGACACAGCATGTGGCCTCCTCACAATTAAAAAAGTATTGGAGGGAACAGTGCCTAGGAGTGGAAATCAGGCACCTAAGGAAAAAATTAATTTCTTTCAAAGAGCTTCAAAATATAGTCACTTCTCTTATTGCCCTCCCTATACACACTTGCAGGATATGAGAGCACAACTTCCCATTCCTGGATTTTTTGGGAGAATCTTATTGACTCAATTTCTTTTCGCACCAAAGCATAAGTAGGATGTTGCCAGCTAATAGATAAGCTTTGCTTGGTCAAGTACCCATTCTTGGTCCAGTCAACTACAGCAGGAGAATAGGGGCATGGTGTCATGTGATAAAGAGCACAACCACTTTACATATACATAATGGAATACTACTCAGCTATGAAAAAAGGGTGAACTCTTATGGAATGATAAAAATTATAATATGGAATGATAAAAACTTGGTCAGACTAAAAAAATTTAAATCACGTCACCATTAAGATCCCTTTAAATTCTAAGAATGTGATTTTGTTCAACATTATCTAGGGGGTCCTCTTTGTACCCCCAAATGATGGATTTTTTTTTTAGAGGCATGTTTTTTTAAATTTTATTTTTATTTATTTGTTTGTTTGTTTGTTTATACATGCACTGGGTACAGTCAGAAGCGCGGGAGGGTGAGAGAATTCACCAGAGCCAGAGCAGGGAGCAGAGCAGGCAGAAGGACTGAAGTACACTGCTGAGGGGAGCAGCGGGCGGCAGGAGAGGTCTGCGCGCCATGTGGGACCCTCCTCCGGTGGCCGGGGAGCAGCCGGGGATCGAACCGGCGCCGCAGAGGTCTCAGGCAACTTCGCAACCCAGCGCTCAACCACTGCGCCACCGGGGAGGCCCAAATGATGGTTTTCTTAAGTAGAAAAAGTTAATTATTTTTATTATTGTCTCTTACTATACCACCTGCTTTGTTTTAATAGCAGACATTTCAGTAAGTTGTATTGTCACGTGTGAAAGCCCCTAGCCCTATCTTACTCATAAATCCCAGAGCCATATAAATTGCCCAATGGGCACTCTTCTCCTTTGTGGTTTCTCAAATTCAAGAAAGGGAACTCATTTTCTTTACCACAGGGCTGCACCTCCACTGACCACCCCACCTATTAGTGGCAAGCTGTCCAGGTCAGATTTCTGGCCATCACTGCTGGCTTCCCCCTCTTCCACTTCTGAGTCCTCTCATTCCACCAACAGAATGTTTCGAAAGTTCTGCTTCTCTTTAGCTTTTGTGCTACTGCTAGAAGCTGTTTAGGTCATTTATTTAATTCATGAATCATCTACTGGTTATCTATCACCAACCCTTGCCTGGATTACCAAAATGTCTCCTAAATTCTAGTTTGACCTTCCTCCCACCACCAATCCAGTCTTTAAATTGCAGTCGGAGTTACATTACCTCATTAAAACCCGGTATTGCTTCTTCACAGTTTTCAGAGTAATGTTAGCAGTACTTCGAAGGCTTCTATGACTAGCCCTCCCTTACTTCTCATGGTCTCCTCTCTCAGCATTCCCCTCTCCTCCACTCATATTCAGCCAGAAATAATCTCTGTGCATGTTGCCTATGTCCCCTTTCTCCAACCCCTGGCTCCTTTTCACCTCGGAGAAGAACTTCTGTAAAACTTGAGCACCTTGACATTCCCAGAAATCTTGGATCAGTTACCTCTCTGTTGAAATTTGTCAGATCACTTATAACATCATAAAACTTAATTGTCTATTACTTTGTCTCCTTTTTCTACAGTTGTGAATTCTTTGAGGGCAGGGTTCCATTCTTAGTAAACTTCAAACCACTGGTTTATATGACGATATATATATATATATAATTGAGGTAACAGTTTACAACACTATGTTTCAGGAGTATATTTTCTCACGTAAACAAATGTATGTATTATACAGATCCCCCACCAAATACTGCCTTGGTTTATATAGAAGAACTGGATAAATATTAACTGAGTTAATAGGCTAAATGATATTCTTTTGAGTGTAGACAAAGTAAAAACAACTAATATTTGTTAGTATTTTATGATTTATAATATATCCATCATCTCTTGCTAATTTTTGTAACAATCCCATTAGATAGATGACACCTAACCATATTTTATGTGTAAAGAAACAAGAACAAAGTAGTAAAGTGACTTCCTCAGTGCAGGTCTCAAATCCAGGTTTCCTATATGTTAGGACTGAGAAATTTCAAATAACTGCCTCTACTGAAATATTTAGAAGAAAATTCATTCACAACAGGACTTCAAACTACCTTCTAACTGTATAATTTAATCTTCATGCATACAAAGGGCATTAAATGAATTTTTAAGAGAGAAGGTCTAATATGAATTAATTCCTGTACTGCTTATACTTTTCATATATTAAGAAAAATCTCCATTGTATTTAACTGATTTAAAATTTATGGTAATACCAGGTTTATATGCTTATTAATATTATGAATAGCTGAGTACAGAGTCAGAAGGTTTATCTGTCTTGGCAAGATTCATAGCTGTGTACCCTGAGAAACACATTGTCATAATCATAGCCATATTCTAGGTCTTAAATAACACTAATGTTCCCCTAGATAGTCAGAAATGAACAGCAATATTACCAATTTCCTTTAACATTGACCTAAATTATAATATAATTGATTTGATGTACTGACAAATAAACTCAATTCAGGACTAATTTCTCATGGGTCAAAACGTTTCTTTCAGAGATTAATCCCCAAGCATTAAAATCTCCTAATGCAAGTTTGTATAAGGATATATCCAACAATTCTTGTAATCAATCATACCATACCGTAGAGTGAAAAAACAACCTTTTTCCATCCAAATAGGAAAAGTATTACTGTTCCAACATAGGACTATTTCAAATACTCAATTGTTTTAAGTTCGTTTCTGAGACACATAAACTGTAATTTAAAAAAACGAATACTTACAATACATCCCTGAAGTCTTCAAACACATACATATGCCTAAAGCTGTCAATAGCTATTACCGGGCAATCTGCTGGAGTTTTCTGTATGTGCAGAAGAGGATGTCTAAATTTGTCACAGTCAGCATGTAAAAAGTTTATTGTACCTTTAAAAGAAATAGAATTTAGATAGCTAAATTACAATTTCCTTGACCGTATCCTAATAAGTTTGTAAGTTCATAAAAAGTGCCACACTTAAAAAAAAAGTTCAGCATGCTTTAGAGTAACAGAGCACAAAACCTAAAACCTCAATATTACAACATTTAAAGGGTAGGCTTTTAGTTCTTAGGGCAGAATATAATTTCATCTTAGAAACGATATAAACTCAACCTGAATTCAAATGCTAGAGTAACATCTATTATCTGCTTTGCAGATTACACAGGTCTGGGGAACAAGAAACTATGTCAGTACTAAAACTGACAGATTCTTTTCTTTTTTTTTTTTTTTTTATAGAGGCATGCTTTATTTATTTGTTTGCTGGTTTGTTTGTTTGTTTTGTTTATACATGCACTGGGTACAGTCAGAAGCGCGGGAGGGTGAGAGAATTCACCAGAGCCAGAGCGGGGAGCAGAGCAGGCAGAAGGACCGAAGTACACTGCTGAGGGGAGCAGCGGGCGGCAGGAGAGGTCTGCACGCCATGTGGGACCCTCCTCTGGTGGCCGGGGAGCAGCCGGGAATCGAACCGGCGCCGCAGAGGCCGCGGGCAGCTTCGCAACCCAGCGCTCAACCGCTGCGCCACCGGGGAGGCCCAACTGACAGATTCTTTTCATGCCATCATCTTCATTTTATCAGGAATGCCCTTCCAAGTTCCTACTAGCTGCTTTTTAACCTAATTAAACCCTCAAATACTTATTATACGTTGGGCATAGCTTGATCCCAATACCTTTAGTTTATTTTGTTTCACCTTATTTTCTACCTATAGAGGGAAAGCTGTTGATACCTCAAATTCCTTTTGATACTTAGAAGTGTGCAGAGAACTACTCAACTTTCTTTCATTTAGAAATGTTGGGCCTCCCCGGTGGCACAGCGGGTTGAGCGCAGTGCTGTGAAGCTGTCCACAGCCTCTGCAGCACGGGATCGATTCCTGGCCTGCCAGGGAGATTCCCACATGGCGTGGCAGACCTCTCCTGTCGCACCTGCTGCTCCCCTCAGCAGTGTATTTGGGTCGCCTGCCTGTTCTGCTCCCTGCTCTGTCTCTGGTGAATCCTCTCACCCTCCTGCACCTCTGGCCTGTACCCCGGCTCTTGTATAAAAATAAATAAATCTTAAAAAAAAAATAGAAATAAATGCTAATCAGACTGTAAGATCTCTAGGTTATATATATCTCTGGGTTATATATAAAAATATATATATAAATATATATATATTTATAAGTATCAAGATGCTAGAAGAAAGCCCCAAACAAACATATTCCACCAAGGACTTCATTTTTTCATGCTATTGGATTTTATGGATTATTTGACTTTAGGGAGCTAAAACAATCGTGATTTTTTTTTTATTTGTTTTTAAAGTAATTTTTTTTAAGATTGATTGATTAATTGATGCATAGAAGAACTGGGCTGTAGGCCAGAGGTGGGGGGGGGGGCGAAGATTCACCAGAGACAGAGTGGGGAGCAGAACAAGTGGCTCTACTGAAATATACTGCTGAGGGAGCAGCGGGCAGGAGAGGTGCCGTATGTGGATTAGCTCCCTGGCTGGACTGAATTTAGGCTGTAGTGGTGATAGCGCCAAGAATTAACCCCTACGCCACCAGGGAGGCCCAGTCATGTTTTTTTTTTTTTTTTTTTTTTTAAAAAGCCATTGCTTCATATTACCTCTCTACTAATGCCCCTCACCTCCATGTTTATATGCAAATTTAGGGGTGAGTAGAATTATTATAGTAACTTAAGTTTTTAATCCCAATATCTTTATGTGGCTATAACATTAATGGTAGAGGGAAAGGGGGGAAAGAAACAAAGAGAAAGAAAGGATGAAAATAAACACCTTAATCCGACTACCTTTTTCACTTATTAACTGTCGGGCTACTTCATTCTGGAATATTTCTAAACTTTCTGTATCTTCTTTCATGTGGAAGAGAATGAGAAAAGGCAGTCCTTCTTCTGTCAATTCCTGTATAAAGAAGTATTCAATGAGAATCATCAGGCCTCTCCATTCAATTCTAGCTATCTTTTAGGTAGGAATAAATCTGAATCTAATCCATGTAACGGTTACAACATTCTGGGAAATAAAAGGTCCAGTTGTATTAATAAACATTAGCCTTAATTGAAGAATTCATTGCTCCCACCCAAAGTATCCGGACACACGTTTTTCTTTACAGTGAGAACTAATCTGCCTTAAGTAAGCACTTCTCTGATCTGTTAGCTAGTTTGCACATGGGGTGTCAGGAGACAGCCAATTTTAGAAAATGAGTTACTGAAAGGGAAAACTATGCTGTTTATCAATATCTTGATTTTAGGGCAAGGTAGACATGATTACCAATTTCAGTTTTCACTGGAAGACTGAGTATAACAACAATTAAATAAATCTGATTTGCAAATGTTTGTTTATTCTAAGGTTTAGTGCAAAATATACTTAACTTACATGAGACCTACACCCAAAGGTGAAAAGTGTGTGATTCAGAGCAAAAGATAAAAATCGCCCAACACAGTTTTCCACCAATACACAGTTTATCAACATCATTAACAAATACTGAAATTACATGTGTATTTTTATATATCTTGCATATATACATATATAAAAGCACCTTGAAAATCATAAAGTGCTTTTTTAAATTGTTATCAGAATAATACAAAAGAAATATGGTGAGTAGTTAGGATTTTAATTATTTAATCTCCCTGACAAATGCTAAGTTCTGGTCCATAAGAAAATATCTGAAAAGGGCTGCATAATAAAATTATTTCCATCAACCATTCTTTTCTGTGTCTCTCTAATTTAGTAAATGCCTCAGCAGAAAACACTAATGTCCTTTATCCAAAAAACAAAACAAAAGCCAATAAACAACCCGAAACTGTAACCTATCTTATAGAAGAGTTCCCCCTCATCCCTAGCCTCATGTTTAAGCCTATTTCATTCATATAGACAATAAATTATTAAGCTTCCTGTCACAGTTATCTCAAAATTGAAATACTAATTTACACACCATAAAATTCTCCTTTTTAACCTACACAATTTGATGGCTTTTATTCACAAAGTTTGGAACTACCAGTACTATCTAATCCCCCAAAATATTCATCACTGCAAAAGGAAATCCCATATTCGTTAGCAGTGACTCCCCATCTTTCTTCCCAGTGGCACCTGGCATCATACTGATGTTTGAGCAAGCCAATTTAAAAGTTGTAGCTCCTCTCTTTTTATCTCTTGGGTTTACATCTCCCCGACTCACCACCGCTGCTACTCCCCATGGTTCTGTCTTTGGACTTCTGTGCATTAGCCTGGCAAAATCTACTACCACCAGTCTCAATATCTCTAAGCCCAGTGCCTATCTAAAATCCAAGCCCAGATTTCAAATTTTCTGCTAAATTTCTCCATTTCAAAATCTAACCAGTTCCTGAAACATTAATGCACAATTCCCTCCTTTCCAACCCTTGCTCGTTCCCATTTCCTGACTATGTCTATTTCTCTTTTAGTCCTTTTGTTTCTGAAATACCTTCTAAAAAGTCTTATATTAACTTGATATTTCTGCCAACGGTGGAAGTGAATTCTCTCCTCTGAACTACCAGAACATTTTCTAGTTCCCCTCATGTGGTGGGCATGAATTTATGCTACATTATCTGTATCTGTGAACTACTGAAGTGAAAACTCCTTAAAGATAGAGTATCATATTTCATGATTTTGCTCACAGATTTCTGTACACAATAATGTACAGTTAATTTATGACTAAATGAAGACACAAATGTTGCTGAATATATACTAATTTGGAAAGAAAACTCAGCAACCACCTTTTAGAAAATTTAAGAGTTAGAAAGCTAAAAGTAGAAACATAATTAACATTACTTTTTGTTATATATAACAAAAATATGGATGAATCTACAACCATTAGAAGAAAAGTAATAAACCATCAGTGGTTTGAAAGTATGTCAACTGGTTTGCTAAATTAATTTAAATACATTAACATAGTAGCTGGTAATTTATGCTGCTTGGGCTTCCAAGTTTCCCCATATCCACATAAACATATTCTTTACCAAGCAGGTATTAAAAGATTCAAAAGAGGGATCATCAAGACAGCCAGGTTTACAGGTTAACAAATCTTTCCTCATAGTTTAAATGATTTATTAGTGGTTGGTTACAGCATGTAATAAATATAAGGAATGATTAAATGTGCCAACTGGGGAAGAATATGTGGGAACTGTTTAATTGCTGAAGATTTTTCCATTCTATACCTTTAAAGTCTGTATTTAAAACTATTCCTGCAAGAAATGTAAAAGCAGGTGGGAAAAATGGTGAATTTACTAAATCTGCCTGTGCTTCTGAGGACTAAATGAACTAATGCAATAAAAATTTTAGGTAATTGAGCCAAACATACCTAAAGGCTGAGAAAAGTAGCAGGTATGTTCATTCAATAAACTGTAAGCAGAAAACTCTAATCTACCTTCTCTTTTGAAATTAAATATAAGATCAAACAAGACTAAGAATGAAAACAATTCAAGTATAAAGATACAAATATCTTCAAATGTTTAATTTTAAACATTTAAGACACTCATGAGAACATATACTGGGCTGCTTTTATCTGTACTTTGATTGAAAGGCCCTTTAAAATATTGTTTTATAATTATTTGTGTGTAACTATTCTACTAATAAATGCTAAGTTTAAAAGTTTAAGCCCTAACTACGAATGTGCATAAAAAAGGAGCTTAACCTCCACTCTCTTCCAGGGTTCTTACACTTAGTATGACACATCATCAACACCTAGTGGCCAAACACTCAAATTGTAATAGTAGTACTTCAAATTCTATGAATGCACCTACTTCTAAGAGTTCACTTTTAAGTGCTGAGAGATAATAACTGGATATGAGTCTAGATTATGTGTGATAGATCCAACCTGTAACCAGCACTAATAAAGGGAAGAAAACAAAGTTTTTGTACACAATAATGTACAGTTAGCTGTACACTAAAAACATAGAGAAGTATTATTTCATGAATTTTTTTATCTGTGTATATATACTAGGGAACTTTTTTTTTTTTTACTGTGCCTTGAATTAAAAATGATTTGAAAGTCAGCGTTTGTACTAAATTTTTGTTTGTAAATTTTTGGTCAAGTCCTGCCTGTATCTGGTCTTCCAGTATGTCATGGATGGTAATAACATACTACTGTGAAAGACACTCACGTGAGCATATACTGGGCTGCTTTTATCTGTTCATATGGAAGGGATAGACAGTCTCACAAAGCTACAGATAAAACAAGTATAATGGTTCAAGATGCATCTTAAAGAACAATAAGGACTTAGAATCCTAAAAAAGGGGAAACACCTATTTTAAAAGGAAGCAAGTTCTGAATCAACACTGAAAATACTAACATAATATTATTAAACAGAAAAATATTTTGGTCACTAATGAAAGTCTTCAAAATGTTAAACAGTGATATAAAAATGAAATGCTGCCAATACCACTCAGTTCTAGCAAGAAAATTGGGGGAAAAGAGTAAAGTCAAATAATTTTAGAAAAACCTGTGGTAAAATAGTAAGATAGGTGGAGCAATCTTGTTCTTTCAGAAATCTGATTTTAAAATAACACATCAGAAAGCTCATACCTCTCCATTTTCAAATGTTATTTCCCGAACAAGAGGAACACATTTATCTTGAATCCAATTGTAAGTCCCATCAAAATTTGTCATAGATCCCAAGTATACCATATCTGGAGCAGAATGCTGTTACAAACAGAAATAAAATTTAACCTGTGTTATTATAAATGCATTTTTATAGCCATTTATGAGCCCAGATAATCTACAGGGGATACAAAAGAACCAAAGAAACAAAAACGTTGAACTTCTAAGAAAGAGGGCCACAGATGTAAAAAAGTTGATTATTATGTTATTATTAGGGACCTGATTATCCAACTGTGATGCCTGAGCTTTCTGTTTTCCTTGAATTTGGGTGAAGTAACTGTTCATGAGTATCTGCACCAATGGTAAGCTACATATACTATGGGGGAAAAAAATTATCCAAATGAATTATTTAGTAATCCCTTAGAGCTGAAAATGCTAGAACAAAGTTTGGAGACTTCCAGTAAGAAAGAGTGGAAAAATACAAGATACTATACATCTAAGACCTGGCTTTCTCTAATATTAATTTTCTATAACATCTTCTCATATTCACTCAAAATCAATATAAAATGATAAAAATAGCTAACATTGAGTAAATTTACTGTGTCTAAGTACTGTTATAAGTACCTTATATATGTTAACTTATTTAATCCTTGAAACATTCCTATCATGGTACTAGTTTTATGTGTTTAATTAACAAACTGAAGCACAGAGAATCTAAAAAACTTTCTCAGAGTTTTTTTTAGAGTTACACCTTTACAATTTTCCTAGAGTTACACCTAGGAAAGTGGCAGCTCTGACAATAAAAGTCATACTCAATCCACTTAATGACCACACTACATGGTGAGACATGATACTGGATTTTCATAATCTACAGATGGTAAACACTATGTAAGCTATTATTAAGAAATGCATTTGTAGAAAATACCTGTCTGACTTCACACTAGAAAATGAGTTAAGTCAAAAATTCATTCATCATCTGACTACATAAAAAAAAATTTCAGTGTGTCAAATGAAAACGATGAATTGAAAAATTATCTGTGTGTGTGTGTGTAGAACTCTAATGACAGACTACTAGGTCAATTCAGGACAATGAACACTATGATGTTTGCCTCGTAGTGTTGTGGCTACCAGTGTCTGGCCCTAAGCAGTTACTTCTAAGAAATACATTTAACTTCTTTCTTAGCCCAAGGATGAAAAACAAGCAAACGTCTTCCTCAGTAACTGGCAAGTACCAGTGTAGCTTAATTCCAAGATTCAGGAGCATGGCTAGTCTGACTTGGGTTGGGGTGATGCTGAAGCAATTTTTTGAATTTGGATCCCAGAAGGAATGCAAAACAGAAAGGTGTTTATAAGGTCTGGGTATCAGAGCACCTAGTCCCAGCTCTGCCACTAATATCTGTATGACTTTAGATCTCTATGTCTATCTCCATCTTTACTCTGAAAGGTTTAGATCAGTACAAAAGGATGCCTCTCAAGGTTGTTTTCTGTATAAGAATTCTATGAATCTGTATCTTTAACATGTATAAAATTATAGATTATACTATGCATGTACTTAAATTATACTTAAAATTGCACACACTAAGAAATAGCAACTTACCCCTGGTGGTTTGTAGATTATGTTGTCTCCACTATATCTTTCTGGTTTTGAAACAGCCCTAAAAGGAAGAAAGTAAGTTTGGATTGGCAGTCTTAAGCACTAAAAAGTTGTTTTGACCCCAGACTGTTTCTAGTAACTGGGAGACATCTACGTCACTGATATGGTCACACAGACCAATCAAAAAATAATTATTTGCTTTTAGTCAGACTCAACCATGAATTCCCCATGTTTTATTTTTTTAAAAACCAAAATTTTTAAAAGATAAATGCACTAAAAAAAACCTACTTCATTATAATATAGTTTCATGAATAAGCATTTGTTTAAGCTGGTTGCTGTTATTTTCTGTGCACAGCATAGTATCTGACACATAAAAGGTCCTCAAAAAATATTTGGTGAGTGAATTCTACAACATTCCAAGAAAAATGGTAACTTTTTCCCTCTCTAAACTATGTTTGGGCTTAATACAACACTGATTTATCTCCAGTGTTTGACTACAGTACAGAAGGTAGGGGCAAGGTGTGCTTATCTAGACTGATGACACTGGAACCAATCAAAAATGAACTACGTTCATTATTTATCATGTGCTTCCTTCCTGTATAGAGGCTTGGTCTTGGCACTGCGTATAAAGTAGTAAATAAAACTGACTGTGATCTCTCAAGGAGTTTATATGTTGGTGAAGGACAGATAAAGAAGTAGAGATCGTTCTGATGAGATGACAAGACCATTAAGAATGATTCCACTTGACAGAGAAAGAAAAAAATAGGAGCTAAAGTCAGAGAGGTCAGAAAGATAAGGTACACACCAGGGATTCAATGTAAAATAAGTGCAAACATAGCAGAAATAGGACAGGGTTCTTCTGAGAAAATGCCTCTGAGAAAATGATCATTGGATTTGGTCATTACGAGGTCATTTGGTGATTTGTGCAAAGAGACGTTTCCTTAGAGTAACGGAGGTGAAAGTCAGCTTCCAAGAAGTCAAGTTTGTTATTCAAGAAATTCAAGGTAATAAACTAATCTTTGAAAAAAAATTGGGAATTTATTCTCAAAAATGAGATTATAGCTTAAAAGATAGAAGAGAAAGGACATGAAATAGAGAATCATGGTTTTGGAAAAGGAAAGTTCACAAAAAAAGGTCAGGTTGAAAATACTAGTAAGCAAGGACAACTGATGGATCAAAGCCCCAGAGGACTTTGATGGGATAGTTAAAGGACACAAAGAAGAGGTGAGCCTTGGAAAGGAGCGTTTTCCGAGACAGAAACAGAGAAGGAAAGGTGGTAGAAAGCAGGGATGAATAAAAGCAATGATGCTCACACTTTTTAAAGAGAGTGCTAGTTTGTAGACCTTGAAGGTTAGTATTTTGCATGATGTTTGGAGTGTTAGTAAATGAGTAGATAAAAGTAAGGATGAGTTAATTGTTAACTTGCTCAGTCTTTTATCCATATTCTGAAGTAGAATATAAAGAGAAAGAATAAGCAGACTTTTAAACTCTTAAAAAGAGGTCAGAGATAAAGACTAAGATAACTTTGGAGGACTGAGAGGACTAAGATAGCTTTGGAGAGATCATATTCAGAAAATGAACACATTCAAGAATTTAACACAGAGCCGAGCTGACCCAATAACACACTCAGTTAAGATCTACTTACCCAAATGCAGAAAGGAAGGCACAATCA
The DNA here is from genome assembly GCF_014898055.3 of Talpa occidentalis. Lineage (NCBI taxonomy): Eukaryota > Metazoa > Chordata > Mammalia > Eulipotyphla > Talpidae > Talpa > Talpa occidentalis. The sequence goes on from NW_023605083.1 coordinate 55,075,356, forward strand.
TCATGTAAAATATTTGCAACTCTTTCAAAAACTCTATAGTTGTCTGAGTCCTTTTGCTCAAAATATCCAATAATATTTCTTTTGCTGCGCTGTGAAATAAATTATGTAATTATTTAAAAAACATATTTCTATAAACATGTTATATCATTTACCCTACTGTTAGATTGTCTCCAAATGAAGTGTGATTATAATGTATGCTTGGTTTTTAACACCTAGTCCAAAATTATTAAAGGCCACAGTGGGCTGAAAACAATCTTAACTATAATTAAATGTAATTATGAACATTTCCTAGTGTTTAAAATTTTCAAGAAATAACTAATCAATGACAGTATTTTCCTTAAATAAGGTAACTAATACTACATTGTGTTAAAATAGTACAGCAGTTCATAACCTTTGTCTATTGACAGAAACTCTTCCGTTGGTCTCTCATACTCCCTTAACTCCCTCCAGATAAAGAGCAGGCTTATGCTTGTTCTGAAATGAAGTTCCTTAAACCTGAAGTTCTATTTAACAACCCACTGCAAGTTCAGGCATCCATCTGGGCCCTCTGTGTTACCTCCCTGGGTGGGTGCGGAAATAACCCAAAAGTATTGTGTCCCCTGACAGCATCCATACAATGGTAATGGGCTAACTTATTAGCGTATAAGTAGGGTAAAATCAAATCTCAGACCTGACAATGAGGATCAACTGTTGTTTTATTTAAAGAATACTGTACAAAGGGCTTGCTAAATGTATTATTAAGGGGGGGGTATTTTAGAAGAAATGAAAGGTTATAAAACCTTTCATGGTATTCTTTCACTTCTGTGTTCTCTATAATATCTTGCCATCTGCACACAATTCCTCAAGCAGTCCTTTATCAGTTTTCCTTCCAACTCCAACAGAGGTTCTCTGTTGAGTGGGCACCAGAATCACTTTGAGGACTTCTTAAAAACACTGATTTCTGTATCCCACTCTTAGATTTTCTGACTCAGCTGAGATGGGATGAGGCCTGAGAATCTGCATTATTTCTATTGAGTTCCGGGGGATGCTGATGCTGCCTGTTCATGATTCTTACACTTTGAGAACCACTAGTATATATCATATATATGAGATAGGTTGAAGGGCACAGATGTCCTGCTTCTTGAATAAGGAGTACTCAAAGGCATGACAGTGATAGTTAGGCAGCAAGCTGGTGTTAAGAGCTGTGCATCGGGCCTCCCCTGGTGGCGCAGTGGTTGAGCGCTGGGTTGCGAAGCTGCCTGCAGCCTCTGCAGCATCGGTTCTATCCCTGGCCACCAGCGAGGGTCCCACATGGCGCGCAGACCTCTCCTGCCACGCCCACTGCTCCCCTCAGCAGTGCATTTCAGTCAGTCTGCCTGTTCTGTTCCCTGCTCTGGCTCTGGTAAATCCTCTTACCCTCCCGCACTTCTGACTGTACCCAGTGCTTGTATAAATAAATAAATCTTTAAAAAAAAAAAAACAAAAAACAAGAGCTGATACAGGAGTATGAGATGATATAGGATACACAGCACACTGAGCTACTCCATTAAAGAAAATATGGGAGGGCCTCCCTGGTGGTGCAGTGGTTGAGCGCTTGGTTGCGAAGCTGCCCGCAGCCTCTGCAGCACTGGTTCGATCCCAGGCTGCTTCCCGGCCACCGGAGCAGGGTCTTACATGACGCACAGACCTCTCCTGCTGCCCGCTGCTCCCCTCAGCAGTATACTTCAGTCCTTCTGCCTGCTCTGCTCCCCGCTCTGGTGAATTCTCTCACCCTCCCATGCTTCTGACTGTACCCAGTGCTTGTATATATAAATAAATAAATAAATCTTAAAAAAAAAAAAAAAAAAAAAGAAAGAAAATATGGGAACTCTTGTTATGTGCAACTGACATTAACTTCTTTTTCTTTACAATTCAGGCTCTCTCCATGACCTCAATTAATTCAAATTAGTGCAACTTTTACTGTATGTTATGTATTTTATCTGCACTTAAATAAAACATAAGCATTTCCCTTGAGAATTCAAGAAATATTCAACTTTCTAAGTATATGTATGTCAAATACATTGGGATTAACATAAGAATGTCTAGATTCTTTGATTACATGAGAATTTGTTTATATTAATTACACCAGGCAATGTTCATTTGATTCAGGAAAAATTAACAACTTACATCAAGAGTGGTGATTTCTGCTAAGTCGTGAAGTTCTTGAACAGGGTTACTTTTTTGTTGCCTGATGTAATCTGCAAGCGCTTTCACAGATCGCTGGCCCCTGTATTCTCTCTTCATCATCATCCCATTACGAAACAATTTGAGAGTTGGGTATTTGCTTATCCTATATCTCTGGGCTATATCAGCTAAAAAGATAGGGAAAAAAAATAAAAACTTTACCCTTGTATTTGCTCTGAGTAAATCAATTAGCCAACAGTCAAAAATCTTAACATTTTGGTTCATATAATGCTTTTTCAGTGTTAAGCTCTAGACATATTAATACCAAACTAGCTGGGTAAGTAAGTTGCACCAACTCTTTATGCCTCAATTTTTCTCATCTGTTAATTAGGGGGCATTTTCTAATAATTTCAGGGTTGTTTTAAGAACTAAATGAGATAATACAAACATATGATGAACATTTAAGTAATCAGAATGTATAAAAACCCAATTTGACAAATAGCCATTGTAGTCAGTTTTTATCTGAGGATCTCAGCACATTTAATAAAGAAAATTACATTTAAACCACTCTCAAATGTTAATAACTAATATTAGATTCTATGCTAGTAGAGTAATTTATAATTCCTAATATGCATTGTACTTTATGTACAGAGAAACCTAAAATTCAGCTGGGCACATAAAAAAATCCTTTTATTATGACTTATGGATATATTCTCAAGCAGTGGAGATTAAAAGAAAACCAACTCATTAAAATTTGTACTTAGAGTCCCAAATAAGAAGCTAAATAAAAGTGTATGCTGACCTAATTTTTCAGAATGACAATCACTAAAATATAGGCTCAATCAGAACAGAAGAGCCTTTAAATTTTTCTGTGGTAAATAGAAGAAATCAATATTTACTAGACACTGGAAAAACTCAAATGCCTTATTAGTCAGGTATGAGAATGAAAAAAATAAATGAATTTTTAGACTAAGAAGGATTTAAGTGAGCAATGACATGCCTAAAACGTGAAATTCCTCAACTGAGTTCTAAAATGGACAGAATTCCAAAATGGTAGCATAAAAGACCATAAAAATTTTCTGACCCCACCTCCATTTCTAGTAGGTACAAATCATAAAAAACAAACTGTAATAAGAATCCCAGGGAACACCTTAATTTTCTAGACTTAATAGTAGAAACAACTGCAGTATAAGATGTATAAATATGTGTGCTAACAAGTTTCATGAATGTGTATATAGGTCAAAACATCAATTTATACATTTTAAATATGTACAGTTTATTGTATGTTAATAAGGGTGTTTTAAAAATCAAAATGAAAAACACCTTGTAGGGTTTGATATAAAACACAGGATGGCAACAGCAATATTTGCTGGGGAAGGGACAGATAATCAGGAGGTTAATAATTTGAAGTAGTCTAAGGTTTCTGCACTGCCCAGGAAGAGGTAAAAGTATTTATATTTGGTAAGTCAAAGTTGCATTTTGTTCTATCTAGGATAAGCAATCAAAGAAAGTTAAAATGGCATATTAGAGGTTAGGATGGAATATGAGTTCTCAGAAGTGGGATTGGAGGAAAGTCTGTATAATTAAGATTTTATAATACTTTGGTAAACTCCATGGAGGATTTATAAATGGAGAAATCATCCTTGACTACTAAAATTCTTTAAATGGAAGACAAATATGAGCAAACAAAAGTAACTACTGCTCACGATGACTGAGAATGTTTTACTTCACCATATCACAGAAATCTTAAATATTGAGACATATTAATACATACACATTTAATATAGACATTAATCTGATCTTAAAGTAGAAGGCTAGTGTACATATCAGCTCTATACCAAGCTGACAGATTATAACAAGAAAACACACCTTTGAGGTATTGTTAAAATGGTTAGTTCAATTATCTGAGCAAAGAATTAATGATTAAGTTGGTATTACAAATTAAGGAGTAAATAAGTATTACAAATTAAGGAGTAAATAAGTCTTTTAAGAAAAACAGATACTTGTTTTAAGGCAAAGGCCACAAAGGTTTAGATTTATCCTACTACCAAGAACATCAACGCAGTCATGGGGATGTACTGTACAGCATGGGGACTACAGTTAATACTGCATTATATATTTGAAAGTTGTTACAGTAGACCTTAAAAGTCCTCATCACAAGAAAAAATATTTTTGTAACTATGTATAGTGACAAATACTGACTAGACATATTGTGGTTATCATTCGCCAGAGCATACAATACAAATATTGAATCATTACACCGTATGCCTGAAACTAACACAAGATTATATGTCAATTATATTTTTTAAAAAAGAACAATCCAGAGAAATAATAAATAGGAATTTTACCTTCCCAATTAAAAAGATACACAAAGTCGTTAGCATACTACAAACTGAAACCTAGCATATTACAAATTTTTCTCATGATTGTATAAATGAAAAACTGCTAGGGCCTCCCTGGTGGCACAAGGGGTTAAGATGCAACCTATGAAGCTATCCACAGCCACTGCAGCACGAGTTCGATCCCCAGCCAGGGAGCTGCCCACATGGTGCAGCAGACCTCTCCTGACTCACCCACTGCTCCCCTCAGCAGTGTATTTGAGTAGATCCGCCTGTCTGCTCCCCACTCTATCTCTGGTGAATCCTCTCACCCCCCACACCTCTGGCCTGTACCCCAGTTCTTGTATGCATAAATAAATAAATCTTTTTTTAAAAAAAAAGCTTCATGCTGTTAAAATTAGGCTAAATAGGTTTTCTGTTTGTTCCCCTACCTATTCCATCCCCCCCACCTCCAGCCCCAAGTCAGGCTTGGGCAAGCAGTATCTCATTTGTTTTGTCTAAAGTTTTACAAGCTGCACTACCCTACCTTCTCCTACAAATGGACCCTGAGAGCTTGTTTGGAGGTCCTAGCAGGAAAGTGCAGCTTCTCGTACATAAACCCTTGACCTAAAATGGGTCATTCTATTGGGGAAGGCTATCGTCTTCCACACAAGCATGCGGCTTCAGGAGCACATGGAGCAGGGAGGGAACAAGGGGACACCAGACTAGTCAGCCGATGAGCTGAAATCAACCCACGCAATCAAGGGGGTGACAGAGAGATAGTTGTTCTGATCAATGCTACAGTATCATAGTATGGAATGTGACAAATGCCTTTTAAAAAGTTACCATTTCCACCAATGTCCATCAATAGAAGACTGGTTAAATAAAGTATGGAACCTCCATGTAATGAAGTACTAGGCTATTACAGAAGAGAATGAAAAATATCTTTTTATATACCTTATCAAAAACAAATGTATGAGGCACCAAAAAAGGGGTCTCGAAACCTGCAAATCACACAGTTCATAATAAGAATACAGAGACTCCCATATACCCATGGATCAAAGATGAAATCGCAAAGGGAAACTGGAATATATTTTAACTGATGGTTATGAAAATACGTATCAGAATTTATGCAGCCAGTGCTATACTTAGAATGAAATTTACAACATTAAAATGGCTATATTAGCGGGGAAAGGATGAAAAATAAGGAACAAAACATTAATCTTTGAGAATTATTTTTAGTGCTCGCTTCGGCAGCACATTTACTAAAATTGGGACGATACAGAGAAGATTAGCATGGAAGATGAAAATGTATACATTGTACAAAAATGAAAAATGATGTAAAAATATATACAATAAAAAATAAATCTTGCAAAAAAAAGAATTATTTTAAAACATTAGAAACAAAAAAAAGCCAAAATCTGGTTCTTTGCAAAGGATAGTAAAATTGAAAAATCCCTAACAACTAATCAAGAAGAGGAAAAACACAATTTGAGGAATGCAGCAAGAGATTTTAACTCAGAGAATATTATCAATAACTAAATGATAGTAAATCTGGAGATTCAGATAAAAGGGAAAATGTCCTAATAAAAACACAACTTACCAAACTACACTGGGATGAACAGGAAATCTAAATGGTCCTAAAACTAGTGAGGAAATTGAATCCAAAGCCTTCCCACAAGGAAAATTTAATTCCTAGACAGCTTCATCAACAAGTTCTACTAAACACTGAAGGCGTCAATAATATTGTTCATGCAACCATTGTAGAGACTATACAACTTCAGGAAATGATGAGAAAAATATGTTAGTCTCACTCAAAAAAGTAGTTGCAAAACTTGAAAAGAAGCAGAAAAACATCTGATAAAACTCAACATCCACTCAAAAAATTTTGGCAAGCTAGGAACAGGAAGAAACTTCCTTAGCCTGATAGAGGCTATCTAAATAAACAAATACCTGGGCCTCCCTGGTGGTACAAGGGGTTAAGATGCAACCTATGAAGCTTACTGCAGCCTCTGCAACACGAGTTCAATCCCCAGCCAGGGAGCTACCCACATGGCGCAGCAGACCTCTCCTGACTCGCCTGCTGCTCCCCTCAGCAGTGTATTTCAGCCAATCTGCCTGTTCTGTTTCCTACTGTGTCTCTGGTGAATCTCTGCGCAACTCTGGCCTGTACCCCTGTTCTTGTATGCATAAATAAATAAATCTTTAAATAAATAAACAAACATACCAAACAAATTGATCATGAAACACTAAAAGCTATATTGTGGTGATCAAGAAAGAAAAAAAAGTTGCCAGATATCATTTCGATATAATAACATACTGAATTTCTTAGTGTAGTAAATAATACACTGGAAAAGAAGGAATAAAAATGTCATTATTTACATATGATTTTACTGGGTCCATAGAAGCCCCAAAAAGCAATTTATAAAAGGATTTCTACTTTCAGGTTGGATGTAGTAGATAGCAGAAATCTACTGCTACTGCTATGATGAGGAAAAAAGATTTTTTTTTAAATCATACTTTTAAAGACATCAGAGACCATGAAACCAATAAAGACTAACTGAAATTCTAGAAAGAAAATAATATTCCTAAGTAAAGATGATTTATTTTCTTTCCCATATATATATATGCGTATACATATACATATACGCATATATATATATGGGAAAGAAAATAAATCATCTTTACTTAGGAATATTATTAGCAACATAGTAGCAACATAGGAAGCATATATATATATATGCGTATACATATACATATACGCATATATATATATATATGCTTCCTATGTTGCTACTTGGAAATTAAATCAGCAACTTGTGTAGATTTAGAGCTGTGGATTACACCTGCATAGGCTGAAAAGAGAATACAGTGAAGCTTTTCATTTTCAGTTACCTGGGCTGGAAGGGTGAACAGCAAGATCCCTAAGACACACAATAAATTTTCCCTAGAGGACTTCACTGAGTATAGGAGTGGCATAGAAAGATGAGAGCTGTGCCAGGAAGAGTAAAATCTCCTATGTCCTATGGTGTTTAGGAGACGATAACTATTTGTGGAAAGGGCTGCATCAGCATCAAACATACGGCCAATACATCTGTGAAATTTTGAAGCTGTACGTGCAAGAAAACATCTAGATATTGAAGAACACCATGCATTTTTAAGACAAACTACAAGAAAGATTTGTGGTACATATTAGAAGCGAGTTATCAATTTTAGGATTTACAAAGAACCAACAACAAATGAGCTACCAAAAATAAATGACTAAAGATATCAATTAATGAAAGAAACAGATGGCCAGCATGTAAAGACATGCTCAATTGTAATCAAGAACTTAACTACCAGATAACATTTTGTCCATCCTATTGGAAAAAGTATAAATTTTAAAAATTCAATAATATCAGCTCTGTGAAGGGAAAGTACTCCTACAATGTCCAATTTATGTGCACATTCAATGTTAGTGAGGCTAAAACTCTCCTGGCTGATGCCTAACTTGCCAACAGGAAGTCACAGAATTTTTTTACATCTCTAAAGGATTTGGTAGAAAGAATCCGAGACCACCAAGAGAAAAAGGAACTAAGCTAATAAGAAACATCCATTTTAATTTGTGACCTAAGGGTAAGTATGAAAATGGACAGCAAGAGGAGCTACTAAAGACTATGCAATGCTTTTAACTTTAACTTAAATTAGTGGACACAAAGGGAAAACAGTGTGATGATAGCAAATATGCATAAACTAGCAGTAAAATAAATGTTTAGAGATGAACTCTAGAGTCTTAAATCATCTTGGGCCTCCCCTGGTGGCGCAGTGGTTGAGCGCTGGGCTGCGAGGCCACCCACAGCCTCTGCAGCGCTGGTTCGATCCCCGGCCACCGGCAAGGGTCCCACACAGCACACGACAGACCTCTCCTTCCGCGCCTGCTGCTCCCCTCAGCAGTGTATTTCATCACTCTGCCTGTTCTGTTCCCTGCTCTGGCTCTGGTGAATTCTCTCACCCTCCCGCACTTCTGACTGTACCCAGCACTTGTATAAATAAATAAATAAATCTTTAAAAAAAAAATCATCTTTATTTAGGACTATTCTTTTCTAAGTTCAAAGTATGAATTTTATCCCACCTGTTATAAGCAGCCACTTAGTGGTAGAGCTGGGCCTTAAAAACATTCACTGGGTAGTAGAAGAGAATCAGGAGCACTGGCAAAGAAGCTACTGAAATAGTGCTGACAGAAATAACAAGAGTCTGTTCACAAACATTACAACCTTAAGGTTGCTTAAAATTCTGGTTATGGATCGCAAAAGAACAAATAATACTTGAAGACTATTAAGGAAATAGATACTTGCTTAATTCTCAAACACCATGACAGCATACATGGTGCATAATGAGGTGGCTTTTAATTATTAAGAAGTAAAAACCTTAAAATTACATTGATCAATATTCTCAGTCATAAAGGTGACTTTTTACAAGCTTTGGTCAAAAGTGATTTAAAGATAATTACAATGTGACATTCTGACAATATAACAAAGAATGACTTAGGGGTATAATAAATGGGTTTTTTTATTAACTGGATGGATCAAATGTTAAAATGGATGTCAAAGGAATTATAAATTTCAGAAGGTTAACAGCATGATGATTGGAAAATTAGCATGTACTTTTGCTTCAGTGGTCACTTACTTTTCCTTGATGGGCTCTGTCTGCCTACCTACCTCACTAATGCCCAGCAGGATTCCAAACCAGGAAAATGCCTCATGCTCTTGTCTCAGCAATGTCCCTCCCTGCTATGATTATCCATGGTAGACAGTACAAAGAGGTAGATCATTTTAAACAGAAAGGTCTTACTCTTCTTCTGGTTCTGAGATAAGGACCACTGCTATCAACGTATTTTTTCCCACTCCCAAACTATGCCCTTCCTCAAAATGAGAAAACAAAACAAACACAACTGCAAAATAAATCTATAAGCAGAAAAGTTACAAAAGAAAGCCTAGAAATTTATTCAGGACTCAGACTAAACCTGCTCACATTCAAATTCCGTTTAATGTACATGAATTCTTCTATGTGTGTTGGGGGGGCAGTAAATGTTAATTTCATTCATTAAGTTATTATAAAGTGATGTTAGGTTGAACATACTCTGGTCATAATAAATGGGAAGAGTTTAGAAGAGTAAGTGGTAGTGGCTACAACGATTTTGTTTTCTTTTTCTATGGTTGAGGTATAATTGACATACTACATTATATTAATTTCAGATGTACAAAGCGGTTTGATATTTACATACATTGTAAAATGATCATCACAATAAGTCTATGTAATATCTATCACCATACATAGTTATAATTTTTTAAATTATTTGTGAATTTTTAAAATTGAAATATATTTGACATATTATATATTTATATTATGTATAAGGTGTGCATGTTGATTTGTTACTTTTATATATTGCAATATTGTAATATAATTGTCATTGTAGTATTAAGTAGTATCTCTATCACTTCATGTAATTATGATTTTTTTGTGTGTTCTGGGGATAATCAGTACCTAGTCTCTTAGCAAGTTTGATGTTCTAATACAATATTATTGTCTATAATTATTTTTGTATTCTTAATGGCTCATTTATGAATAGATTTTATAAAAGTTCCTCTATTTCTAACATGGAAAGCATACAGATAAGAGTAGTTCTGGTATTTGGGAGCAAGTGCTGCATTATTCCAGGGCAATTACAAATTGTTCTAAACATGCTAGCTGAGTCTGCACCAACCAGCATTGTAGAATGTTCTGTAACAACCAGCAAAAAAACATGAACAGCTCTAGCTAAGTGCCATACAGTTTATAGCCACTGGAGGTCAGTAGAGAAACCGGCCCAACCAGGGGCAAAGGGCAGACTGAGAGGACTTTAAGGCTGCATGTTCACCAGGAAAAGGGATGAATCAGCTTCCAAATACCCCAAATAAGGTGTCTGCAGAAGATGAGATTAAGGGAGATCATGAACCACAGCTGAAGCCAGGGCTACTTTTAGTTGTATGTATTTGTGTAGAAATTTTGGAAAACAGAAAATTACAAAGAAAACAAGAACCATGTAATCCAAACACAAACAAGGAAAACCACTATTAACCTTTTGGTTATAACTTGCTGATCTGTAAATAAACATTGCTTAACTTGCAGTGACCTGTTTCAAATGAGTAAAAATAAACTCTGAGCTTAGACAAACAGTAAAGTGCCACATCAATGGGTATCAGCAGACTGGAAGAAAACCTTAGAAATTTTTACTTTTCTTTAGTAGAGTAACACCTTAATCAAAAATATTATCAATATTCTAATGGCACAGAAGTTGAAAAACACAAAAATTGAATCAGAACTGGGAAGTGATACATAAAAGCCAAATTCTAATGTGAATTTTTTTCAGAAATACTTGAAGAAATTTATTTCCTCTTTTAGTATACACATCAATGACATGACAAAAAAAAATCATTATCTAGGTAAGCCTAAAATAGTTCGTACAATGTGTATAAAATTCTGATAAAGCACTGTGTTGTAATTCACTGTGTACTTTGTAATTAATGATAAATGAGATGTGATGATATATGGCAGAATATTCTTTACTGTACTGCCAGAAATAATGAGACAACCTATTTAATAGACTTAATGTAGTATCTGCAAAACTAACAGTTCATAAATGTTGGCTACTACTTATTACTCATTTATTCATTCACCTATTCAACAATTAAAATTGAACATCTACTATGTGCTAGGCACCATTCCAAGTCAAAGGTAGAGAAGTAAATAGACAAGGTCCCACATTTCATAGAACTTATATTTTGTCGTTATTATCAACATCACTAATATATTACTGCTGCTACTATTTGAAATTGTTTCCACAGGCTAGAGTCTTTAATGAAATTATTAACACTCTTAATACAGGTACCAAAAAGAATTGGCAGTCTGGATTTCCTAAGTATAATAGAAGCTCACCTCTATACTAAGTCAACAAAAATAACACTGCACCTGAGATAGATTCCTTTTATGGACCCTCCATATGGGAGAAGCAAAAAGCAAATTGTCAGATCTGACAATTATGAAACCCAGCATCCCAGTTCTCTGCAGGATGAGGGTCCCTGCTCTGCTGCCATCATAAATGCACTTTGGGTTTTTTTGGAAGCTGGAAAGGTTGATTCACAGAGTTGTCTCTTCATTCTATCTTTTTAATTACCCTGAATTCCTCTTCCTTTTTCTCTTCCTTCTACTTCACCTGTCCACTACATTAAATATAATATGGAGAGCTGAGGGGCTTAGGAGAGAAACCAAATTTTACCACTCGATGAAGATTATTCAAGCTATAACCTTTGCACTGGGATTTCAAAAAATACACCTAGGTTTAAATATTTAGAAGCTTTCTGATGACAGTCTGAGTTCAAAATTCTCTTTCTACAGCTCCCAACTTTTGTGGGGACATGCAAGCAAATCAAAGCTGTATAATCTAGCACAGGACTGACTGGATAAAGTAAGTGTGTTATATCCACTCTTGCCTTTTTTCCTTCTCCAGTTCCAATGCCTGAAGAGCTAAACCTTTCCACAAAGTCCTCTGAAAAGGATATAAAGAAGTATGGAAGATAGGGTAGAATGCACTCCCCAGGATGCTGCAAGGTGAGAGAAGGAATGCAGGCAGTAAACTAAAGAAGATTCTCCTATTAACTATGTACTCAGATGGGATTTCCTGATCAACTAATAAAGTGGTATAAGACCAACTTAAAAAGAATTCCCAGCAGGTTCTAAGGAATAAGCAATGCATTAGTTCACACAGCGGCTACTTTGAAAATATTTGAAATGTTTTGTGAAAATCAGTGCCATTACATTTTTAGATTGTTATATAACTATGTAGTTTGTTTCTCAACTTTCTGGTCTCACCTTACCCTCAATTCTTAAACAGGGTTAATTTAAAAATCTGTAACACAGAATTGGCAGAAAATTCCCAAATGTAAGATAGACAGATTTCACAACTAACTTCAGACATGTGTCACACGTCAGTATGAGCTTGCAAAACATTATGAAGCAACAAATAGTCAATAAAAATATTTTTTAATTCAATACAAGAAAAATTTTGGTTCATTTGTTTTTTCCAAGAGCTTTTGTTGGGTTTTATCAAGTATTTCAAAATTTAAGGATAATCTGGCCTTTAAGCTACTGATAGAACATATTCTATTTCTAATACTAAGTCATCTTTGTATTACAGGCATAAATTCTCCTGGTATTGGGAGAATATTCACAGAAGGTACAATCTACCTCCATAACATCTGTGGTAAGGCAAAGATGTTAATGTCCAGGAACTGGCAACATACAAAAGAAGGCAGCTTCAAGACCACACCTACTTATGGGAGGTCTTCACTGAAAAAACCCCGACAACCATAAAAGAACTGTGGGTCAGTTTCCAATGCCATCAAATGGCTCTAGTATTCCTCAAAATGACAGTGAAAGCCTATTTCAGAAACTCTTTTTAAATTCAATGGTTGTACTGAAAGCCATTTATCACAGTGAAAATAAAAATTACAATTAACAATACACAATACACTTATACAGTGCACATTTCAAGTTTCTGCACACATATTTTCTCAAAAACCAAAACAAGGTCCTCTTTCCTCTTCTTTTTTAAACAAAAGACAAATTACCAGTTTGGTGACTTTTTATTAGCTACTATTTCAAAAACTTTAAAATGTACAGAAAAGATAAAATGTATACCTGTATATCCTTACCTAGACTTAACAGTTCACCACATTTCTCATTTCACATATACTCAGACGTGCATGCATATACACACCCAATTTTTAAGTGCTGAATCAAGTTCAGTAATTTTTTTTTTAAAGTAACTTCCCAAGGGCCTCCCCGGTGGCGCAGCGGTTGAGCGCTGGGTTGCGAAGCTGCCCGCAGCCTCTGCGGCGCCGGTTCGATCCCCGGCTGCTCCCCGGCCACCGGAGGAGGGTCCCACATGGTGCGCAGACCTCTCCTGCCGCCCGCTGCTCCCCTCAGCAGTGTACCTTGGTCCTTCTGCCTGCTCTGCTCCCCACTCTGGCTCTGGTGAATTCTAGACCTCTCCTGCCGCCCGCTGCTCCCCTCAGCAGTGTACCTCGGTCCTTCTGCCTGCTCTGCTCCCCGCTCTGGCTCTGGTGAATTCTCTCACCCTCCCGCGCTTCTGACTGTACCCAGTGCATGTATAAACAAAACAAACAAACAAACCAGCAAACAGATAAATAAAGCATGCCTCTATTAAAAAAAATAAATAAATAAATAAAAATAAAGTAACTTCCCAAACTATATGACTTAGTAAGGAGTGGGCTGTGGTACCAGAACAAAGGATTCCAGCTTAGGAAGAGTGTTGGGCCTCACAGTATACAGACAATACACAGAAACAGTAATACCACAAATAAGTAATTACCTTTTTCTTTATACATTGACCTATCAGAGATAATTTTAAGACTTCTATAATTCTTAACAGGCATTTTTAGTCATTTTTACATAAATTGAGTGAATTTTCAGTTTCTATGAGAAATCTAAATTATTTTGACTTTCAAAATTGTATAGTTACCTGGTAAAAGCTGTATACTCCTGGGTTACAGTCTGGGTCCCTCCATTTACTATGTAAACTTGGTAAATCACTCAGCCTCTCTAAGTCTTTCAGTGTCTTCATCTGTAAAATGATAATATACTCCAGCTCTCTAAAAATTCAGTTTTTCCCCACCTCAGAAATTTCACACTTAACTCCTCCTCCTATATGAAACACTCTTCTTCCCGTATTTTCCTTAAAAACCCCTACTCTTCCTTCAGGACTTTTATTATTGTCTTTAAGAATACATCTTTAAAGAGAAGACATCTTTACTTCTCCAGACTTAGATTCGTATCATCTCACCTAAAAACTTCCTTCAGAAGTTATTAATGATTGAGTCATTGTGTATTTATTGACTTGGCCTTTCTGGTTATGTTTGGTTTACTGCTGTATCTCTAGACACATTATAAAGAGCAGGCATATAAAAATTTTGTGGAAAGAAAGAATACTATCTAACTCAAGGGACTGTGGTAAAGATAACTGAAATAAGACATGGAAAAGTATGCCTAAATTCAAGTAAGCACTACATGAACAGTTTTTCCTAGGCAATTTGACTAGAAACTTTTTACAGCACTTTTCCAAGAAATGAAACTCCTACTTTGAATGGAAGGTATGGGTGACACAATGAGTCAGAAGCAAAACAGACTAAAGCATCGGAGAGAAGAGGAGACTATCACAGTAACAGATTAGTGATAAATAAGAATTAGACATGTGGGCAGAATGGTATCTTGTTTCTGAGATAAACAACTGCTTTTACTAGGAAGCTTCATATAAATCTTTTACCTATCCTAAAGCAGCAAGCAGTTGGCTGGAAAGACTACTGTAATGAAATACAAACCACAAGCAGTAAAACTTTTATTTGCATTCAACACACTTATCTATGCAAGCTTTCTACATATCTACTATTGTTCTAAATGTCTAAATGTTTATTTTTAAAATATCACAACAGTAATAAAAAATAAACACAGGGATAAATCTTACAAAGATGAAAAAGATATGTAGACATTGCTGAAAACTACAAAACACTGTAGAAAGAAATTGAAAAGACCTAAATACATGCTGAGATATAAAATGTTCATTGGAAGACAGGCTTCTATTGTTAAAACGACAGTTGTCCATGAATTGGTCTGGGATTCAAAGTAATCCCAATAAAATCCCAGCAGGCTTTTCTTTTGATTGGAAATCAAAAAGTTGATTTTAAAAGTTATCCAGAAATCCAAAGAAACTAGAATAACCAATAGGCAGTCCTCTGAAACAATGTACAAAGATGGAAAATGTAGAGAACTGATTTCAAGACATATTTATAAACTAGAAGTAAACTAAGTAAACTAGAAGATGTGGTATTGGTGCAAACATAGGAAAAAAGATGAACACTACTGAATAGAGCATCTAGAAATAGATCTACACATATGTGGCCAGTTGATTTTGACAGAGGAAAATTAAGTGAAGAAAAATAGTGTTCAACTAATGGAAGAAAAGTTTGATAACTGAAAAAAATAAGGAATCCATATAGTGTATGTGTAAAATTGACTCCAAATGGATTATAAATCTAACTGTATAAACTTAATACTATAAAATTTGTGATAGAAAAATCTCTGTGATTGTGGGTAAGGCAAAGATTTCTTAAATACAGCATCAAAGCACAGTCCATTAAAAAAATGATGAGATGTACTTATCAAAATTAAGAATGTATGTCCATCAAGACACCCTCAAAAAAATGGGGTTCTGACACTCTCTGATTTTTAAACTTATTACAAAGCTATAGTAATCAAAATGGTATGGTATTGGCAGAAAGCTATACAGACCAATGGAAGAGAACAGAAAGCCCAGAAATAAACAGTCACATATATAGTCAAATGGTTTTTAACAATGGAATCAACACTATTCCATGGGGAAAAGGATAGTCTCATCAACAAATAGTGTTAGGAAAGTTGGATGTCCACAATGCAAAAGAAAGAAACTGGATTCTTACATTGCACTACATATAGAAATTAATACAAAATGGAAAAAAGACCTAAACATATGACCTAGCCTGTAATACTCTAAGAAGAAAACATACAGAAAATGGCATTCAATTTGCAATGAATTCTTGGCTATGATACCAAATGCACAGGCAACAATTTTAAAAACATGAAATGCACTTTAAAATTTAAAATTCTTGTACATCAAAGGATATAATCAATAAAGTGAAAAGGCAACTTTTAGAATGGGAGAAAACATTTGCAAATCATATTATCTGATAAAGGGCTAATATCCAAAATACATAACTCAATAACCTGATTATAAAATGGGCAAAGGGCCTGAGTAGCTATTTCTCCAAAGAAGATACACAAATGAAAAAGCATAGGAAAAGATGCTCAACATCAGTGATCATTAGGGACATGCAAATCAAAATTACAGTAAAGTAGCAATGCACACTGTTTCAGAAAGCAGTATCACAAAAACAGAAAAGAACAAGTGTTGGCAATACGTAGAGAAATGGGAACCTTTGTGTAGTGCTGGCAGGAATGCAGAATTGGTACAGAAGCTATGAAAAACAGTATGATGATTTCTTAAAAATTAAAAAAATAGAATTACCATATAATCCCGCAATTCTACTTTTGGCTATATATCTGAAAAAACTGCAAGGTCTCAAAGAGATCTGTGCATACCCATATTCACAGCAGCATTATTCACAACATCCAAGAGCCGGAAGCAACCCAAGTATCCATCAACAGATGAATGGATAAACATAATGTGGTATATACATACAATGAAATACTAGTCAGCCTTAAAATGGAAGGAAATTCTGACACATGCTACAACATGGATGAACCTTAGGGCATTATACTAAATGAAATAAGCCAGACACAAAAAGACAAACGCTATGATTCCATTTACATGAGTTATCTAAAGCCAAATTCATACAAGCAAAGTAGTACAATGGTTTCCAGAGTCATGGGGGTGAGGGGGAGGAGGGGGACCAGAAATGGTACCTGTATTTAATGAGCTTAATGTTTGTTGAGACTTACCCACGTTTTTCCACTCTCTATTAAGAGATAAAAAGGAGAGGGCCTCCCTGGTGTCCGAGGGGTTAAGTCTCAGTGCTGTCACCTCTACGGTCAGAGTTTGATCCCTGGCAAGGAAGCTAACCCACATATGGCACAGCAAACCTCTCCTGTCTTGCCCGCTGCTCCCCTTAGCAGTGATTTCAGTAGATCCACCTGTTCTGCTCCCCACTTTGTCTCTGGAGAATCCCCCCTCCAGCACCTCTACACTCCAGTTTTTCTATGAAAAAATTTAAAAAAGATTATAAGGAGGGCCTTCCTGGTGGTGCAGCAGGTTGAACACAGCGCTGTGAAGATGTCCGCAGCCTCTGCAGTGCGGGTTCAATTTCTGGACAGCTGGGGAGATGCCCACATGGTGCAACTGTCCTCTCCTATCTTGCCCGCTGCTCCCCTCAGCAGTGTATTTCAGTCATCTACCTGTTCTGCTCCCCGCTCTGTCTCTGGTGAATCCTCTCACCCTCCCACACCTCTGACCTGTACCCCAACTCTTGTATAAAAATAAATAAATCTTTAAAAAAAATTATTAAAAAAAAAGATTATAAGGAGAAACCTGTATAATAATTTTGTTAGGTTTTGGGAAATCTATATATAGGAGTCCCACTTTATTTGTAATTTCACTTTCCAGCTTCAGTATCTTGCAGTACCAGCCACCCAAAAATATCATACACAATAAGATATGGAAAGACAGATAGCATTCACATAACTTATTACAGTATAAAGTGATAATTGTTCTATTTTATTATAAGCTTATCTTTTACTGTGACTAATTCATAAATTAAAGTTCATCATAGGAATGTAGGTATAGAAAAAAACTTAGTATACATAGGGCTTGATACTATCTAGTTTCAGGCATCTACTGGGGGTCCTGCAGCATATCCCCTGTGAATAACGGGGGGACATGACTATTGTGTATGAATATAAGTTGTTTTTCAAATGTGATTTACAAATGTCTTTCTCCCATTCCACTGAAGTGCCTTTTTAATTGTGATAAAGCACACAGAATATAAAATTTGCAGTCTTTATCATTTTTAAATGCACAGTTTAGTAACAATATACCAACATTGTTGTAAAACCAGGCTCCAGAATTTCATCTTGCTTGTATCGACCACCTTTTATTGCTCCTTCATTTCAAAAGGAAAGGTGGGGTCCGGTTTCTAGGATTCGAAATGCTTTGTTAACTGTTTCTGCCTAGCACTAGACTATGCAGTAAGTTCTCAAAATGTTTGCTGAATTGAAAAGAAAAAAAGCCAATAAGTCTGTGAAGGTATTTTGGTCTGGATTCTAAATCTGGCTTGACTAGACATAAAGCTCTAAGACTCTGGTTAACTACTTTATTTCCATTTCCTTATCAGTATAACGAAATCCTAATTGCCAGGTTAAGTATAAAGGATAAGAAATTTGCTGAACGGGAGAAGAGTGTATTCAAGCCAATTTACCAATAACTCAATGCAACAAGCTTTTAATGAGCAGTCTCTGTCATCCAGAAACTGTCAGATGCTTGAGATTCTGAGATTAATAGGTAGTTTAGTCTTCATTTTAAAAGGAGCATTAAAACAAAGAAAATAGCTCCTGCCTTTGAAGAACTGAAATTGCAACTGGTGAAACATTTAACTCACAAAGAACTAGAACTATGAAATGCAATGAGCTTGGTACTTGAGAGAGGAAAGTTCAAGTATAATGGGAGTACTCAAGAAGCAGCACTACCTCAAGCTCACTAGCTCAAGTTAGAGAAAGTTGATATATATTTCTATAAGAAAAACCAGGAAGATTTTACACAGAATACTCCACTAGAACAACTGAAATCTAAGAAGGTAAACTTGAATTTCTTAACACTCTTAAAAATCACTGTCAGTAACTATACCTAATTACATCTCATAAACAGTATAGGTCAATCTTAGAATCTTTTAAATAAGAGGCACATGTACAAATCTGATATTGTTTTATTTGAAATGACTACAAATGGTATTTTTGCATGATTCTAAAACTAATCGATTTTTCCCCTAAAACTGTATTTCAATTTTTTTTATTGATTTTAGTGTTTATTGTGGTAGAAAACATTGCTTGTTAAGATTTACTATCTATATTTTTGCTCTATTTTAATGAAAAACAAAAATTCTTTTAAACCCTTAACACATGCAAAATGACTAGTATAATGAGTATATAAAGATTAAATATATAACAGTTTAGTCAAGGTTGTGAGAACCTTTTGCTTTATTCTCCTCTTAAAGCAGAGCACTTTTTAAAAGGGGGACAATTTGTGTGTGTGTGTGTGTGTGTGTGTAAGTGGGGACAGACAGTCCCTTCTAGAATTCCTATTGATATACTTACAATGCTGATCACAATCAACTCTGGCAAAGACTACTTGATTTTCATTTGGATACTCTTCCTTAATGACATTGGATGCTTCCTCAAAAATTGGATGCAACATCTGGCTGAAACGACACCTATGCACAGAGAAGGATACCAATTAAAACTGAAAAGAAGCAGCAACAAAATCTTATCTCAGTTATCATTGTCCATTGATACCAAACAGCTTTTGAGACAATCACACAGTTTAATCACAGATCCTGCTATCACTCTTTGAAGATAAAGACAATTTCAAATTCAAAGACTATTCCAATTCAAAGACTATACAAATAATTATAAAACTTTGGGGCTTTTTACCTTAAAAATCTGCCAATATTATGAAATACACATTAAGGACACATACTATCTTTCACACAAGTTTGAAATTAGCCCTCTAAGATGCATCCACTAGGATTTGTAATGACTGATACTCGGGCATTTATAAAAGAAAATAGCTTTTTCTAAACAATGAACATATTTTTAGACTACAAAATCTTCAAGTGGTAAGTTTATTGCAAATATTAGACAATTCACCTGACTAAATCAAATCGCAAGCAATTCAGGAAACTAAATAAGTTGTGGTAAAAGGATATATTGTATATAATTAACTATTTCCCCTCATAATTTAGCACTGGTAAAATGGGCTTTTTTATCTATAAACTTATATACTAAGTTCAGGAACAAAAATTTTAAATTCTTAAATAAGATTTCTTGTCCTTGTTTACGTTGTCATTTTTGCTTGGTTTGTTTTTATTTTAAAAATGGGGCACAAAGCACTATTTACAATAGCTAAGATATGGAAACAACCTAAATGCCCATTGTGCATATACACAGGGGAGGGAAGAGCAAAAAAGACTATGGTGATAGTTCACAGGTGTCTGAGTGGTAGTAATTTTATGATTTCTTCTGAGAGGAGAAAACAAACATACAAAAATGAACATGATATAAAAAGATATAAATAAAATTTTTTTTAAAAAGGCAAAAAGGGGGTGGGGCACAAGTACCACACAGTATTTCAGAAACTTGACACTTCTAATTCTACTGTCTTTTCACCACAAATATATGCTGTAGGTCATTAAAGAGGCCTGTTAATAGACGAATAAACCCAATCACAGACACAAGCAGCTGGGTTAGAATAATCATTCTTGTATGCAAAAGGCAGACTATTTGTTAACAAAAAAAAAGCAAACTATCATAGCTACTATTACATCCAGAGTACAAATCACCAAGAAATGTATTTAATGAAGACTGAACTGTTTAACCCACATGTGATTAGATACACATACTAGCTATAATTCAATAAAAATATTGTAAGGGTTGTGTGAGGATGCAAACTTTATACTTCCTCTCGATTTCCTTTTGTATATCTCTTCTAGCCTATGCACCTGACTTCCTAAGGAGATGTCCTAGAATATATTAAGGAAATATAATTTGTATCTTTAATTTCTTGCTTTCAAGTGGCTCTTTCCTTTTAGCATTCTTACATCCCTTCTGCCACAGGTGGGTGGGGTCTGTGGATATGAGGAACTATGTCTTATTTCACTTTTATTCTAATAAGCATTAATAGATGCCTGTTAAACTAATAGAATTCAGGACCTGGAGAACCCACAAGTTTGTGGGTTCTTACAGTTTGCTGAAAATAGGATGCTGAAAGGCAGAGGAGGCAAGGCCTAAGGACTGATAAATGGTTTCTTTAAGAATATGGATATTGCCTAGTAAACAATCAACAAATGGGCAAGGTAAAGACATACATTGTGACTGGTCCAGTTTGCTGCCCAGCAAGCAGTTAAGCACAGGCTCATGTTTAATACTGGATTTTTTAACACCAATAGGGAAAAGCGGAAGGCGAAATAAAAGTTTAATTACAATATTACTGCACCTTCATACACATAGAACCATACATACAGAAAGTTACATTTATAAAAGTTACATAATAAAAGCAATATATCTATAAAGGAGTTTTAAGGGTCATCTGAATCTAATCTCCAAACTAGTGCTTGAATTGACCTTTTACATATCAATCAAATAGGTAAAAAGTCTCTGCAGGACAATTTGAGGGCACTCACTAGTATGATCTAGTGGGGGGTGGGAACGGGGTAGGCAATAAGGTTTGACATCAAACATACCTGAGTTAAATCCCAGTTTCACTACTTACTAAGCCGTTTGACCTTTCTGAGCCACAACTTTCTCAACCTAAAATGGAAATTATAATACCTAGCTGCAGGGTAGTTTTGAGCATTAGAAACAATGTATATAAAGAGTCTAGGACATAACAGCATTACTAAGCACCTACTATGATTTACCTTCTATAGCATATCAATATTTCAGGTGACTCTATCAAAGAATTCTTCCTTAAACCGGGCCAGAGCCGTAACTGCCAGAGGGAACTCAGAATCTAGTCTTTGAGGTCATAGCACATAAGTTTTTGTCCTACAACCAATTACCAAAATTTTTCTGGTTAAATAAAAGAGTATTAATTCATGAGCAACTAAATGTTGTTGCATAGCATGCTTTCCCAAATAACTGCAATTTGTTCATATTATCAATTCAGTTTTTGCCACAAGGTCAGTGAGACATTCTATTTCTCTTTTCTATAATACACGAAATTCCTCAATCAAGAGATCTGTCAAGTAACCTTGGGAAAATATTTTACTTTTCTAAGTCTTAGTTTTCTTATTTTTAAATTGGATTGGACTTCTACCAAATTTAGTGGCTACTGTTAGACTATAAACAATGCTACAAGTACTTGGAAAATGTTACCTTTGTTATACCTTTTACATATTCTCTGTATACCATCAATCTTTCACTGAAATTCTTAAAATCCTATACACGTGTTGTTTATGCACTATGTCTTTTCTGCCAAATGTCATGCAAAGGTTTGGAGATTAATATGGAAAAAAAAAAGATAGACATGGTAACTTTACACAAAGCTAAAGGATGTTACTAGGGAACCACCAACTAAGTTACAGCATATAAGTGTTATGATTGGGTAAGTATAAGCTGTTACCACAAGTTATAGAGTTCCCAACCTCACTTGAGGGTACGGATGTGGTATTGATCTAGGAAGGTTTCTCCAGATAGCCTGGTGAAAGGGGCATTTAATATATGACTTCAAAGATAATTAGGACTTAACCAGGTAAAGAAGCAGGTGAGAGAAGATGGACCAATTAAGCAGAGGAAATACCATGACAAAGGGTCCAGTGGTTGAGTATAAAATATTACAGAAACTGAAAACCATTCAGTATAATTAGAACAGAATGTAGGATTGGAGGGAGAGAGGAGTTATTGCTAGAGAGACTATAAGGAACCAGGTAATCAAGGGCTTTCTAGGCCAAGGTAAGGGATTTGAACTTAGTAACCTAAAGGTCATGGAAAACCATTTATGGGTTTTAAGAGGAGGTGTAAATGAATACAATCTACACTTTAGGAAAGATCACTCTGGCTAACTTTATAGAGAAAAGAATGGAGACACACAGGTCTAAAAGCACTGAAAACAAATCAGCAGACTGATGCAGGATCTGAGCAAACTACAGGACTGTGGGCTGAAGTAGGGTCACAGCTACTAGAAAATAATTCTAAAAAGGGTCAAATAAGATAGAGACGGTCTAGAAGTAAAGATTATGTATTTCAAACTATTCTCCAGATAAAACTCCTTATTCTTACTCCCCCAAATCACATTCCTTAACATCTATATACTATGTCCTTGTAGATGCTTGTGATGCTGAAATACTGAATAAGGCATTATCTTGCTCTCAAAGTTTGTTTGCTAGTGAACAAGCAAAGATCAAAGACAAAATACTGTAGTAAGAAAAAGAATAGTACTTAAGGTACTACATGAACACTAAGACAAAAATCTCATTTAGGTTTCCTGGAAGAGGTAGTAGATGGTGTATGCATGCTTTAAGAAGTCACCATATTTTTCCTTCTAAGCCTGTCACACCCACATCTTTACCTCCAAACATGCCATATTTCTTCAGTTAGAAAAAACACAGAATTGCAATATGCACTCAACTGAGAGAGTGATTTGAATTTTTACATTATGTGCTTTTATTTTAAGACATGGGATAATGGAATCAATTATACTTCTTAAAACACAAATCAATTATATTTCTCTCTTAAAATACAAATTAAGCTGTTTCATTTATGAATGAAACTTAAAATTCAGTTTGTGTATGGAATATTACAAAAGAAAAAGGTTCCCCAACCACACACCTTTAGCAAGTTAAAAAAAAAAAAAATCATGCCACCCAAGCCACCGAAAATCAAAAATAAGATTATTACTTACCAATCAGCATAAAAATTTACTAAAGCAACATCAGCATTGTCTGAAATAGATAAACAAAACCAAACAATCTGAGTTATTTGTGTCTACATAATTCTGACATAGTTAAAAATACAGTTTTTATCATGGTTCTTTTCCAATGTAAAGATATACTAAAAATGCAAAACAGGTTACTTATTACTCAGAAACATGTACATTGAGCCATGATGGCTATAAAATTTGTGGGATTTGCCCCATTCCTTTTCTCTATCCCTCCATCTTTCTACCTTCATTGCATCTTAAACAAATACAAAGCAAAAGAGAACAAAGATCAGGCAAGAATGCTACTAAATAGCTTACTCTAATAAAAAGTCAAGTGGAATGATATGGATTTTAACAATCTCTCATATTCGTAAATAACCGAGAATTAGCTAAGTAAAATCTTACTTCACAAAGGAGACCTACATATCTAAACTTTCCTAAATCTTAGCTGTGCCAGCTAGTTGCAACAAGTAATCCACAACTAATAGTGTTGCATAAGATGTACTTTTTCTGGTTCCTATTCATTTAACAGTTATCCTCTGTTGCAAAAATAGTTTAGTATCATTTGCATATCCTGATATAAGGACATGAGAAAAATGTAGCACTGTTCCTTTTGTCTACACTTAATGCAGAGAAACTTAGATGTAACTCCTCAAGCACTCACAAAAATAAAACACAAAGATATTCTAGAATTTGGAAGATGAGAGGAATAAGAATAATGTGCGAGTTTCAATTCTCTTCTTCCTTTTTTTACCTTCAAAGCACTTTTTATCTTCTTGCTTCTTTTTCTCTTCATTCTAAAGCACTGGTTCACAAGCTATAGTCCATAGAACACAAACACTAGCATCACATAGGAACTTTTAGAATAGTAAATTCTTAGATGGGATTGAACAGTTTTTCTCAGAAACTGGGGGCCAGGTCTAGCAGTACAGATAATAAATCCTCCAGGTGATTATGTTACAAGATGAACCACTGCACTAAAGAAATCCTGAAACATAAAAACTGAGTTTTTGTCATTTAAAACCAGGTCTAAGAACACAAGACAATATATGGTGCTCACTGAATAATTTCTTAATCTTCATTGTTTTTGGTTTCATTATGCTCAAACTAGTGGGTGAAATGGAATACTTTAAAAAGTCAATTATATACACTGTACATTTTAATATCTTAAATTGTGATTTTCAACCACATCTTCACCTTCACTCTATTTTTAAATCAATATTTTCCCCCAAGTTACTTAAATCTATAATCACAGTCAGCAAAGCAAAGAGTGAAACACTTATCAAACTAATTTGATCAATAAAAATAAGCAACCAGAATAGGTTAAAAGAAAAAAGAAAAAAAATTCTAGGCTGTGTCCAATATTTGGTACCACACAGTGGAAACTGTTGGCCTCTAATTAAGTTTCAGCAAAATACTTTATGAATTATTCAGAATGTTTATGACAAGGCAAAGACATAAAACAATATTAAACATATTAATTTGCTTAGTAACACAGGAAAATACTTACACATTTTAAGAAATTTTGCTAAATATTCTGGATAAATGAAATTTTATTCCATTTTGTTTTTGTATACAAACTTTCTACCTCAGGGGCCTCCCTGGTGGCGCAGGGGTTAAAGTCTCAGCACTATCAAGCTATGGCCAGCCACTGCAACATGATTTCAATTGGTAGGGGGGGGGAGGGTAGGAGGAGCAGTCCTCTCCTGTCTAGCCTGCTGCTTCCCCTCAGCAGTGAATCTCAGTAGATCCACCTGTTCTGCTCCCCACTCTGTCTCTGGTGAATTCTCTCGTCCCCCATCCCCACACCTCTGGCCTACACCCAGGTTCTTGTATGCATAAATAAAAATAAATCTTAAAAAAAACTTTCTGTTGCAAAAATACTAAGATACTTACTTAAAATATCATCTATATTCTCTGTATCAAGACTTGTTATTTCAGTTGTTACAGGGGTAAAAATCCAAGTTACCTGCAAATTTGAAAAACATAAAATTAATAAATGTTTCCACAACAGGCAAAAAATACAGAAAGACTTTAAAAAATGAAAGTTTATGAAAAGTTAATTCTATTTATTTACAAGATCATCCATCAATTGGTTTTAATCTACAACGTAATTATACTAATCTTTCACTAGATCAATGAAATAGAAGTACTAACGTCTCAAGTCTGTAGTCAAATAAGACTTCTTATGTAACAAAACATATAAATTATGAGATTTTTTTCCTAGACATTAAGGAAACAGAGAATTTACTCACTCTTTTAAATTAATACATTATCTCTTCACCAACAAGAAGAAAAAAGTTTGCCAGATTATTACCACCTTTGAAGGAACATAAAACAAAAACTAAGTCTGTTGATTCTATCCCACCATGTTTCTGAGCTGGAATAATAATAAAGAACTCAAGACATTTTAAATGGTGACCCAAAAGCCCTCCTTGCTTCATAGTCCCCTCTTTGTGGTAACAATGTGTTAATAATGTGAGAGATTATTAAAAGGAGCATAAGAATATTTTTGATTTCTACTTTAACATGACTGAAAGACAAAGTTCATCAAAGGATATCTTAGCTTGTCACTTACAAAACAAAGACATAATTTTAAACTAAGCTTTTAAACTAAGCTAGCAATTGCTTGCTTATTTTTAAAAGTAATATTTTGCAGGTTTTTTTGGGTTTTTTTTTTTTTTGGAAATGACATCTTCAATCCACTATGTGTTCTGCTGTCTGGACAGTTTTGGTTCAAACTAGAGTTTGTGTATGACACATGGTCCACTGTTGTTGACTGAGAGACAACTAATGTGAAGGCCCTGGTCAAGACACTGAGTACTATTCCTTTGTCCGCCCATGTCATGGGCATTTAATTTAAATACTCACAATAGTTATAATCCACTAACAATAACAATTCAATGTCTAGATGCTACAAAGAGACATGTTGATATTAGCATGTAAATAATCCCAACTAATTATTTCTATAAATGTATTTCTGTAGTAAAAACATAAGGGATAGCACTAGTCTTATTTTCAAGTTGTCATAATAGTGTAGCCAACAGCTAACTATTGCTTCTGTTAACAGCCAATAAATAATACTCTCCTAAAACTATTTGATGTATGTAACTAATTTCATTTTCTTAATCCCTTAAAAATTTAACTAGAAATATCAGACTTCCCTTACTAATCACTACTTACTATGCATATCTCAACAGATCCTTCCCTCATTAATGGAAGACTGGTTCCCAATAGATAACCATTTAACCCAATCACATAGATGCAGTAGCATTTTTTTTAGTTGACTAAACTTTTTATTTTTGTACATTGTTGTTCATTTTTGTACAATATTTGGTTTCTCCCCTCAGGTGTAGTCCCCATAAATCTCCTACCTTATCACCCATGAACTATGACCATAGTACCTTGTGCTCTTCCCTCCCGTCATGACCCTTCTCCCCTTCTGTGTGCCTCAGATCTATAGTTTGTCTGCAAGTTTTGTCTTTTTTTTTTTTTGACGTGTTGTTCAGTTTCCTTATAATCCCCCTATAATTGAAATCATCTGATATTTTTCTTTTTCCTTCTGACTTATTTCACTGAGCATAAATTCTTCTAGTTCCATCCATGTTACAATGCAGCAAGATTTTAGAGTGGACTGTGTATTGAAGAAAAACTCACGAGGAAGACACACAAGTGTTATTATAAAGCAAAGAAGTTGGATCATTATCAACATCAAATCATTAAATAACTTGATGTATAAGGAATAGTGACCTCTGCCTCAAGAAACGCTTGAGGTAAGGACTTCTTGGTGGTAAACAGAGGTAAAAGTGTGATAAACACAAATATAAGAAAACTCTTTAGTTGTATAATCCAAAGAAGTCTGTTTTTAAAGAATTATCACCTACCAAAAATATAAGTTTACAAAAGCATACTCCAAATTTATTTTTTTTTACTTAGGCAAAAATATTTACATGCTAGGTAATGACAAAAAAGAGGCAGTGATTAATTTGGCTGTACTGAATAGAAAACTATTACTTAAGAACCTTAGCGCTAACAAACATGCAACTGATAAAATGTATCCAACTAACAGCTATATTTAAGAGGGCCCAAAGCAAAGTAACTGGCTCTAACCTAATAATCTCTCCTTCCTATAGGCTGTACAAAGAGGCATTTTTATCATTAAAATTTCTATTAATATGCAGTATGAAGGGAAAGACAGGTTGTTTATCTGAACTGTTAGCAAGCTCTACTAGTCTGACAAATTGTTTCTTTTCATGTCAGCCCTGAGCAGAAACAAGATTCTCCTGGGGAAACATTTTGTGAGTCAAATGCTACAGTGCCTTAAATAAAATAAAGACAAGTCCAAACCAGGAAGGGAGAAGGGAAATTATTATTTTTTTAATTTAGATTTGAATTTTTAAAAAGTGAAACAAAAACTTATGCAAAAAATTTTAATAGCTCTTAATAGTCAAGGAGAATATGAAATATTGCCAAGAAAATTGAGACATTGTCAATCATTTTCTATAACTCATTAGGTAAGCCCTTACACATGCATTTGGTGTACCATTTTAGTCTATGCCTATTGATATGATCTTACATAAAAGATAACAATAGTGAAATGGTAAATATCGCACCCAAATTAATTTTTTAAGTTGTAAGCTAAAGATTAAAGAAAGCATTTTAAAAAGAAATTTTGGAAATAACTTATTAAACATTTTCTGTTAATATTAACCATTACAATACTAATATGTATATACATGCTAGCCCATTAGTATGTACAAAATGTGCAATACTCTCTGCTAAGCCCTAGTGCTACTCCTCTTTAAAAAAAAAAAAAAAAAAAAACCATTAACTTAACAAAACACTAATCCAACAGGCTTTTTATAAGTATGAACTAACATCAATAACATATTGGAAGTAACTTATTAGAGGTTCTCTAGTCACAATTCTAAAATAAATATTCTTAGTATATTAGGACCATGTGAGTAGTTACTATTTGAATATATCTTAATGGGAACTATTATAACACTCCCTAAATTGAGTATCTCCCTTCAGTCCAACCTGCCCACAGAGGCCAGACTAATTCTGAATGCTGCTTTGCATATTATCAATTCCTCTGTCCAAAAATCCTCTAAGGTTTTTCACTGTCTACTGTATAAAAGCCCGGACTAGCCCACATGTACTTTCTTAATCACATCCTTGTGCTCCCCCATTCATATTCTATATCCCAACTAACAATAATTAGAGTAATCATCCGTGCTAGTTGGCCATATATTCTAGTTTGTTTGAAACAGACTCAGTTTAGGCCTACTGGCCTGAAGTATTATTAATAGTACCATCTCCTTCAAAAGGGTTCCAGTTTAGGCAATAAATTGTAGTTATCCTCTTTGAAGGAGACACATGACAACTGAAATAAACTGTACCAAGCTCATCACAAACCCTGAATAAGCATATAATATCCTCCCATATAATAAACAGCATAATGAAAATTGGAATGAGTGAAAAGAGAGCAACAAAGATGGAACTAAATTATGACTGCTAAGCCAATCACTATAATCAATAATTGACTGAAACACTAGGCACTTAGAGAATAAAATCAGTAACTCAGAAACCAACAACAATGATCCTTGTAAAGTCACTTACAAATAGTCAAAATCCTGTAAGTTACAAATCACAGACTACAAGGCATCAACAGGTATTCACAATCCCTAAAATGTCTCTTATTATTTTCTTCCTCCATACTTTGTTCATATAGTTTCCTCTGCTTGGTACAGCTAGGAGAGCCTATCTAGTATTCAAGACCCAATGCAGAAGATATTATTCCTGTGAAACCTTTCCCCATGGTTCCAGACAACAGTGATTCATTTCTCTCTCTAAAGCTCCAGAGATCTTTCTACAGGGTGTTAACACATTCTTCACACTGTTTATTTGTGCTATTTTACCTCCTCTAGGAGACTGAGTACCCTGAAAGGAGAAAGTGCCTCTTATTCAATTTTGTATTCCACAGATTAACTTACTATGGCACTATATCTGTACACAATAAGCACTCAAACTTGTATGAAGTGAATGGTGGGTAGATTATGCCTAAGAATTTAAAGGGAGCATGTTGGAGGTGAGAAGTGGGGAGAAGAGGTCCCAAAATTGAAATAGCTACATTATTAACATGTCTGAGGAAAATAAGGTTATCAAATAAGAATGAAGTTTACATTAATATTTGTTTTTAATTATGTAATGGTGAAAAGCACAACTAGGTAATGATTCACAAACTCAGATTTAGAGGGAGTCTCAAAAGTGATGATCTACCCACTGCAGAAACTCTCTACATCACCCTGTAAGAGTTATCATATGCCCCTACTAAGTACTTTCTCTGGTTCCTCCAGCTGTTCTCTGTTGTGATTTCTAGACATTTCAACACACAGAATACCCTCACTTAAGAGAAGCTAAATGTTACATTAGAGGATAAAAAAATCCAATACTTCTTGCATTGCCCTATTTTAAGGTTGTTAATTCAGTCATGAAAATAAATGATTTGGGGGCCTTCAGGACCAAAAGTTTATGAGTTATCATTCAGAAGAGGTAATTAAATATTACTTCTGTTAGCAAGACTTATAGTCATAAAAGCATTTGGTAGACACTGCATTAAACGTTTACTAAAATATCTTAGTAAACAAAGTCTACAAAACAAGAAGCGTTTCCCACAAATGAGTTTGTTTGCTTGTTTAAAGACTCAATGCTTTAAAACTTGCAGGGCCTCCCCGGTGGCGCAGCGGTTGAGCGCTGGGTTGCGAAGCTGCCCGCAGCCTCTACAGCGCTGGTTCGATCCCCGGCTGCTCCCCGGCCACCGGAGGAGGGTCCCACATGGCGCGCAGACCTCTCCTGCCGCCCGCTGCTCCCCTCAGCAGTGTACTTCGGTCCTTCTGCCTGCTCTGCTCCCCGCTCTGGCTCTGGTGAATTCTCTCACCCTCCCGCGCTTCGGACTGTACCCAGTGCTTGTATGTATGTAAGTATCAATCAATCAATAAATAAATCTTTTAAAAAAATAAATAAATAAAACTTGCTATTCAAATAGTGGCCCCTGAAAACAACAGCATTGCCATCAATTGGGAGCTAATATAGAGAAATGCAGACTATTGGTCAGGGGCCTACCGACTATCAAGTCAGATCAACTGAATCAGAATCTCCATTTCAATAATCTTCGAGTGACTACCACGCACATTAAAGTTTGAGAAAAAATGCTTTGGAGAACAAAGCTTTTGACTCAATAAGCATGCATGTAAATTTATTTTATGTAACAAAGTTTTCAGTTCTCAAAATGAACACAACAAGTAGACTCATTTGTGAAAATTCTATATTGACAGGCAAATTGATTTTAGAAAAAATGGAATCTATAATCTCATCAGAAATTTACATAGATGTTAGTGGTTAAAAGTATACTGAATAGCTATTTCTGCATAAAAATTATTAGCAAAAACATAGAAGCTTCAATAGAGGATGTTTCCTTCCCTGTGACATTAATGTTCTCAATTGGCATTATATCTGTTCAGCAAAGAGCTTAGTATATCTTTGCTAAATCTTTCATTTACCTGCCTTATAAACTGCTCCTCTCCTACATCAAAAAATAAGTAATTTACCAGTCAACAACTCTCTTCCATTTCTAATCCAGATTGACAAATCAGCCCACCACCTGAAGTCTCCGTGCCATGGGATCCCAGCTGTCTTTCCTCCCTGGGGCCACATCTCTGGCTTTCAGTTTGGCATTAACCTGGCAGGCAACCGAATCGCAGAGTTTTGCAAGAAGCTAAGAGATATGAAATGTCCCTGGAGAAACGAAGTTGAGGCTGACAGACACTGTAAGAACCTTGAAGCTGAGTATCAATCAAGGCATATCTCACTGTTAATATTCCTAGAAGCATTATAATGAACTAGAAGTTCAAAGAGAGAGGGAAAAACAGGAGTAATATAGAAAAACATGGAGAAGCTACTTTAACCCTTAAATTGCTCAGTGGCATAACCTTCCTGTAAATATCAGTAGAACCCATTTTGGACAAGTCAGAATCAATTTGCTTTTATAAAGAAATATTAGAAGTGCAACATTCTTCATTAAATAATTCAAAATACAATGAGCACAGGCATATTTGAGAAAACAAGTTCAATACCAAAAAAAAACCCTGCAAATCCCTAAATTCTGCCAGTAAAAGCAACCATAGAGAACTTTTTAAAAATCACTACAAGTCCTACTTTTCAAACATATTATTTATTTAATCATGCATGGATTGCCATTAAAAATTGATGTCATCTGTATTTTGTTCTTCACTGTGTTCTAAAAATGGGCTGAACTAATTTACCTGGCAAAGACAATGTATTTTTCTGACCTTCAAAAAAAGAATGCTTTTTTTATAAAAAAGTTTTTCAGTACTTGGGGATCATTAATGCATGGAAAGCATTTTTCTCTTAAAATCACCACATAGTCGCCTCTAAAACCTAAGCCTCTACCAATAGGGCTATTATAGGGGTATTAACAAAGCACAGGAATTGAGAGAAACTTCAAGGTGAGCACAATTTTTTTTCTGTATATATTCTGGAACATGCAGAGGGTGAGACAATGTTTCATTCATCACTCTCTCTCCAGATGAGTGCTTAGCACTGGATCTTGTTAAGTACAGTCCAAAACAAATACTGGCAAATATATGCCAAGAGAAAATTATGACTGTTCTCCTTGTGCTACACTGTAATTCTTGCCTAGGATGCCTGATGAAAGAACGTTCCCTTGAGGGAGTCTACATACATTGGTACATACATTATGATTAGGTCTCTGATAGGGTTCCTAGATCCAACTGCAACTAGGGTGTGTGTTAAGAGGCTTCTCCATAATCAAGCAATTACAGAACACGATTAGGGTGTCTAAGAATTTGACTTAATTTAGTTCAGCTCTGATACTATATACCCAGAGACAGCAAGTTCCACAGGAAAAGCATTCAGCATCTACAGAGGCCAACAGCAAGCCCAGGCTGTTGTTAACTGTGCCTCTGACCAGCTAGCTGCAGTAGATGGTCCCCATGAGCCCTTCTTCTTAGACTTCAGGTGCTGATCACAAGCCCATTCTACTCCGAGTTTCTAAGTGACTGACTGGCTATAAATCATAGGTTCCATCACTCCCTGTAAGGTTTGGCTCATTTGCTAGAACAGTCCCTAGAACTCAGTGACCTACTTACTCAATAGATTACTAATTCTTACAAAAGGCTATAACTCAGAACAGCCAAATGGAAGACACAGAGGGCAAGGTATGGCGGTAGGGCACAGATTCCATGTCCTCTGCAGATATGCCAATACCTAAGCACCTCCACATGTTCACCAACTAGGTAATTTTTTGAACCCTGTCCTGTTGGGTCTTTATAGAGGCTTCATTACTTAGGCATGACTATTGGCAACTGGCAATTAAAACTCAATATCCAGCCCCTCTTCCCTCACCAGAGTTCTGGTTCTCCAGGAACCAGAGTTGGTTCTCCAGGAACCCAGCCCCTATCCTCAGGTGCTTCCAAAAGTCAGCTCATTCACCTTTATCACTCTCAATGCTTATAAAATTCCAAAGGGATTGGGGAACTGTGAGCCAGCAACTGCAGATAAACACCAAATATATATGAGAAATATATAGTTATCAAACTAAAAATACGTATTTCTTACAAATCACTTACTACAGTCACCCTTTCATTCCACAAATATTTCAATGAGTCATCGATTAAGTGCTAGGCACTATACCTGGCATTGGGGAAAGGGTTGTGACTAACATTAAATATAAGTTTACATTGTGTCTAGCAAGACTGTCAAACTTCGCTTTCACATTTAAAGAGAGGGAGAGGGAAGGAGGGAAGCAGGGAGGGAATGCTCCCTGGTGATTCATCAATCTTCAACAAAAAACTGATCTTCAGCAAAACCTTTGGTTCCTCATTTTCTACATTCTCTTAGTTCTGGAATGACTTTCAGGCTTTCTGGTTAATTATTACTGAGTACTACATGCTAGAGTAAAAATATTTTTGTTACTAAATTCAAGAAAAAAATCCATTACAGTATCATAAAGGTCTGTGTATTTATGCACTACCTACTTTAAAAATCTGTCTCTTCATAATGTACTGTTACATCTAACCAAAACAATTCTAAATGTCAAGAGTAGTAGTCCCTGAAAGGTCATACATACTTGCTGAGCTACCTATCCTAATTAAATGATCATTAAAAGAATCTTTAATGCAGCCCCATTTGCCACATACTTCTTTAATTAACTTAGTAAAGCAAATGGGTTTATCTTTCCCTCATTTGGACTAAAAATTCACCCATCGAGGGTCTCAAAGCTTTTGTATAAATTAAGGGTCATCATTACCTCATGACCTGCATAACTATTACGTAGTATTTTAGCTTTTTAAGCATTTCTACCATGAAAGTAATCAGCGAATGACTGGGTTTGATAAAAGAAAACCTGAATTTAGGAATTTATCACCCTTGTGCACTTCTGTCTTCTTTTTCTAGTTGCCATAAGATACAGATAAAGAGGGAGCAAGTATTGGCATACTCAGGAATATACTGTCTACTTTAATCCTCAGGACAATTTGGGAGGCTGAGAGAAAAAAGATCAGCAGGCAGGGAAAAAGGAAGAGAACTCAGTTTAACTACAAAATAGAACTTGAAAAGGAAAAAATATATTCTCTAGCTACCTTCTTCCAGTGTACTGAAGTAATCAACCTTAAAGTAGAAGAGGTCCCATCTTCCTGGTCCCGGAGTCATGTACAGTCTGACTTTGCTCAGAATCCTTTTGACTTTTACAACATACACTAATTAAATAATGGAGTATGGGAAGTCCTTACTTTCCTAATGTTTGAATCCCACTCTGATACCTCCAAATTGCCTGCTGAATACCCAATTTGGCTACAAAGCAGCAA
The DNA here is from genome assembly GCF_014898055.3 of Talpa occidentalis. Lineage (NCBI taxonomy): Eukaryota > Metazoa > Chordata > Mammalia > Eulipotyphla > Talpidae > Talpa > Talpa occidentalis. The sequence goes on from NW_023605083.1 coordinate 55,109,996, forward strand.
TTGACAAACATTCCAAACAATGGTAACTGGTGCTTTGGACTTGGTAATAGTTGATTTTCATTTGAGAACTTGTTCATTTAATAAGTACCATGTGCCAAGCCAAGCCCAAACCTTTCCAAATATACTTCAAAGAAACTATGTGCTTAAATTACACAAACTAGAAATTTCATTGACATTCTATAGCAAGGGTTGAAATGGTTCTATAAAGCAATGCATAATCAAGCTTTTTAAAATTAGGAAGTTCTGGGGACTCCCTGGTGGCGCAGGGGTTAAAGTCTCAGTGCTGCCAAGCTATCACCAGCCACTGCACCATGAATTTGATCCCCTGCCAGGGAGCTAACCCACATTACACAGATCTCTCCTGTCTCACCAGCTGTTCCCCTCAGCAGTATATTTCAGTAGATCCACCTGTTCTGCTCCCTACTCTGTCTCTGGTGAATCCTGTCACTCCCCCCCAACACACACACAAACACCAATGGCCTACACCCCAGTTCTTTTATGCACAAATAAATAAATAAATAAATCTTTTTAAAAAATATAGTTTTGGGCCTCCCCGGTGGTGCAGCGGTTGAGCGCTGGGTTGCGAAGATGCCCACAGCCTCTGCAGCACTGGTTAGATCCTCGGCCACAGGGTGAGGGTCCCATATGGCGTGCAGACCTCTCCTGCCGCCCACTGCTCCCCTCAGCAGTGTATTTCGTGAGTCTGCCTGCTCTGCTCTCCCCTCTGGCTCTGGTGCATTCTCTCACCCTCCAGCGCTTCTGACTGTACCCAGTGCTTGTATAAATAAATAAATAAATCTTTAAAAAAATACAGTTTTTCAGTTCTGATATAAACTCTAATAAAAACCTTAATTACATTACAATTCTTATACACAATTTATTGAGGTTATGACTAAACCACAACTTAAACTTCTGGTAATTTTATGCAATCTATGAGTTGGCAGGCAGGAAATTCAAGTTTTGGTGCTAGTTTTACTACTCACTATGTAATCATAGGCATGTACTACTTCTGTCCTTTGATGTCAGATTTCTAATTATCCATAAAAATCTTATGATCATTTCAATAGACATAGAAAAAGCATTTGACAAGATTCAATATCTTTTGATGATAAAAACCCTCAACAAAATGGGTATAGAAGGACTGTACCTCTACATAATAAAAATCATGTATGACAAACCCACAGCTAACATCATAAATGAATACTACACATCCATGGTAAAAATATGAAAGTCTTTCCTTTAAGATCAGAAACAAGATAACCACTCTAACACTACTATTCAATATAGTCTTGTAATACTATCATTATATGCAAATGACATAATATTCATAGAAAATACCAAAGACTCCAGTAAAAAGGCTATTAGACTTTTTTACAGTAAAGTGTCAGGCAAAAAACTTAATACATAAAAATCTGTGGTATTTCCATATACAAATAATGAACCCACAGAAATAGCATTTGGAAAAACAATCCCACTTAAAACAATTACATCAAAAAGAATTAACATACCTCGGAATGAATTTAACCAAGGAGTGAAACACCTATATACCAAAAACTATAAGACACTCCCAAAATGGAAGAGTAGAGGCAATCTGTGCTAATGAATTAGAAGAATTAACACTGTCAAAAAGGCTGTATTACCTAAAGCAAATATACAGGTTCAATGCACTCCCAAAGGCATTCCCCACAAAAACAGAACAAATAATCATGCAATTTATTTAGAACAACACAGACCACGAAAAAACAAAAACACTCCTGAGAGGAAAAAAAAACTGGAGGTATCACACTCCATGACCTCAAACTATACTACAAAGCAACAGTAGTTAACACAGCTTGATACTGGAATAAAAACAGATACAAAGATCGGGGAATGTGAAGAGAGAAAGGAATAAAGAGGAACAGAGAAAGAAACAGAATTACTGGAGCATAAATAAAGCAAGGAGAATAGCATTTCATGGAGTGGAGTAGTTAACAGTAAATGCTCTTAAGTGGAAGACTTGATAAGTCAAAGGTAGTATAATTTACAATTAGGAAGCTACTGTGACAAAGAGAATAACATCACAATCATTTTTTTTAAAGTTAAATCATGTTTGGTAGCCTCTGATAAAGCAGGCAGTGGCTTCTCTACAAAATTTCAATCAAATCTAAAAATATTCATGATGCAAATCAAACAAAATCACATGGATTCTGCCTGCCACCAACAGGCAAAATTAACCATCACTTGTATGATGTGTCGCTCTGGACTTAAGAACTAGGGCATTAACAAGCATAATTTCAGAACTTAAACATAAAGAGAAATGCTTCTATATGTTTTTTAATATTTGATTACCAGCTCCCCACCCTCCAACCCCCCACCCCCCAAAAAAAGGTTACACACACATATTTGACTTGAGAGGAATTGGCTTTGATACTACAGGAGTTCTGTGTTTCTCTTAGGGGAAAAAAAAATACCCTGAAGGCATTCTTGTCCCTTAAACTAAACCATTTAAACAACCTAAGTAAGAGTACACTTTAAGTCATTAAGAAAATATCTTTATCTTACTTTACAATATTCAGGGAGATTTATTAACCTAGTACTTGAGTATTATAATATAAGACAGACTCTTGGAAACCCCATCTTGTGTAGGAATTTGAAAAAGCTTTCCACTAATTTTCTCATATATTTCAATCCATATTACATTAGAACTAACAGCTAAAGATGACCCAGGGAAGCTAAAAAACACTGTAACATATCACCACTCCCCAGATAAAGTAAGCCGAGAGACTTTCACTAAGGCACAGAACACTACAGTTTTATAATTAACCACTTAACTACTACTTAGCTATAATTAACTATGTAAGTCATAACTAGGCAGGTGTTTCCTTTTGCCTTACAGTTCAAATGAGAGACTGAAAATACGATTATTTTGTTATAGAATATTGAATACTTCTCAGAAATAAAGACATTTCTTATGGATTATATTACACACCTCGTAACCATCTTTTAAGATAATAACCATATTTTATATTTTATATCAGTGTCGTTGAATGGAAAATACAATTAACCCTCCTCTTCTAACCAACTACCCAGTTCCCCAGTGGGAGGTATTTGCAGATGTGCCAAGATTAAAAAGCAAGATATGATGAGCTTTTCTTGACCCAAGTTGAAATGCCATCATAAACTATGTTATATGCAAATTGGTTCATCACAGTATCTATATTCAAAAGGACGACTGTTACCAAATCTATGAAGAGATTTAGTTTAATGGCTAAAACTTAAAAAGCAGATTTTATACATGCTTGTAAGTAAATAACTTTACACTCCACTGGAAGGAATATTTAAAGGATAACTATAGTATATGTAAATTAGGTTTGTAGGAACAAATGAAAGTGCAAAAACAGCAATTTGAAATCATCTATACTTACACAAATAGGACATTTATTTTTGCAACTTTCCAGTGAGCAAAATACGGCCTGCAGTATTAATCTCCCTTACTAAATTCAGCTTGAGAAAGATGTTACATTTCTAAAGAATCATCATCATTTTCCAAGTATCTAGTCAATTACAACATCAGAAGTATATTTTCTGAATGATTTTGAGTATACAAAGTAATAGAAATGATGCCTCCCTATGTGGAGCAAATGATACCTTTCCAACAGCAGAACATAAAACATGTTTCTCCACTTTCACTTATACCACTTACAGGAATTTATTTGCTTTTGTATTAAAAGTAGAAATGCATATCAAGTTAGCTTTTTATTTCTATCAATCATAGTTACAACTATCACTATTTTGATAAGACTATCTTCTAACTCACTAAAGAAAAGAGACAACTTGATAAATACTTTAAGAAACCATTGATATTTAGAAATCAGACTTTTAAAATAAAAAGCTTCATCCATTTACTCACTTCAGATGGTCAAAAGATAGCATAAGCACAGAAAGACAGCACAAGCACTATCCTCCAAGGTACTTTTCTATTTCATAATGATGAATCCATCCATTTGGCAAGCTTTCCTTCTCTATTTCTTGTATCTTACAAAACCAAAATATCTCCTATGCCAGACATGTCATAAAATACATCATATACATTATATCTTCATCTTATAACCTTGCAAAAGAATTATCCCTACTTTTGAAAATATGAGGGGTCGGTCAGAAAAATAAGGAAATTTGTATAATATCACATAGTTACAAAGAGTCTGCCACTTTGCAGAGCTAGGACTAAACTTGGTCTTTCTAGCTTCAAAGATATTCTCTCTTATAGTTTTATTAGTTATTCTGGAAATGCAATCCCCAGAGCTATTTCCCTAATGTACACCCTTGAAAAGGATATTGAGTACCGAAGGCTTCTGGGGAAAGAATCCAAAACCAAACAGATACTTGAAGTATGCAAAAATACCTCAATGTAAAAAAACTTCTAATTACAGCTTACAAACATGTATTATTTCTTCCATGTCATCATAGCAACTCTCAAACTGAAATAGAAATTTTATTATCCCCATTTTATAAATGTAGAAAGTGAAACTTTGCAGTATCTGTATATAGTAAAAGCAAATATTTGTTAAATATTAAGACTCAAGTAGGCTAAAAGACTAGTACAAATTCATGGCAGAATGGGTTCAAATTCAGGTCTCTTACTTCTAAAATCTATGGCCTATACAACAAAATACTTTCTGTCTCCATAAATTATTTCCATCATTATATAATGAATTTAAGTATAAAACTAATACTAGCTATGTTACAAAACAGCTAGGAAGATAACTTATTCACTTAATAGTCAATCTTTAAGCTTCTGTTAGTTTAACGCTAACAATGCAATTACCAACAACAGAATACCACTACAGCTAGAAACTAGTCATGCTAGTTCACTATTTCAGGACATACAATAAATTGGATAAATTGAATTTTACACCCAAAGGGAATGTGCTCAATCATTTATTTACTGATTCCCTCATCTAGACAACATTTGTTGAGCACCAACTATGTGGCAGAACCCAGAAAAGGTTAAGTGTCTACATACACTCAGTCTCATGTTGTTTACCCAGATCTCTGCAGAAGAGGTTTTTATGCCCAATTGATAGGTGAGAAAATGGAACTAAGAAGGTTAGACAGCTTCTTAAAGTTAAGTGGTCAAGTTAGGAGTCATTTCCAAGTTATATGACTACAAGTGCATGTATAGATGCACTTTTATATTCCCACATACCCGTGGTCTACCATTCTATAGCAGGATCAAACAAAGCAGAGCCCAACCCTACCCTGTTCAAAATATTCACGTTACTGCTAAAAGTCTTTTCAAATATGCACAGAAAAAGAATGAAAGGATATACATTAAAAGTTATCAGTGGTTGGGGTATGCACTTTATTCTTCATTATGCTTTTCTGTTCCATGAAAGTGTTTGCTTTCAGGAATCAAAAAATGTTAGGAAATCTTTTAACATTTTAAGGCATTACAACTACAGGTTATGACCTACTCTGTCCACACATAAAGAAGATTTTTAATTCAAATGGGGTAAACAGTCAAGACTACTCCCAGCAGGGGCAACTGGGCCAGGGTTAAGGAGATATTACCAGTAACACTGTTAAGTGCTAGCTTATTGGGTCAGATTAACAAAATTTTTAAAATAAGTCCAGAGCAGAACAGAAAATATCAGCAAGTGACCTTGCTGCTAATAGTAAAAATATGGCTTTGTAAAATATGTTTTGTCTACATGACTGGCTTAATATTCTAATACACTGCACCTTATTCACAGTATGACAATCACACTGTCCCCCTTGTTGCCCCAAAGATGCCTGGGACACTCCCACATTAGGGACTTTGCACTGGCTAATGTCCCTGCCTAGCAGGATTGTCCTTCAGGAAATCCAAATGACTAACTCCCTTATCTACCTGATGATTCACTTTCTCAATGATGCTTACCTATGTATTCCTGACCTTAGCTCTAAATTTTCTTTTTGCCATACACAACAAAATTATCATTGAGCACTTAACCTGCATACGGCATCATACTAGAAACTAAGATTTAATAAGAAAAAGTAATACCTTTTAACACTTTTTGTTCTAGAAAATCATAGGAGAAGCATGCAAGTAATACCCTTTCCTATAAGTCAAACATAAAAGTTTTATTATTCCTGGTAAGTTAATAGGCAGGATAACTAAGGTGAAAAATAGTAGACTCAAGATTTGCAAACAAATCTCTGACTCTTAAACTAAAAATCCTGTAAAAATTTTTCTCTTTAGCTAATATACTTTCAAGTTACCTAGGGAAAAATACTCCATATAATGTCTGGAAGATATCAAAAAAAAAAAAAAAAAAAAAAAACAGTGTATAGGTACAGTTAATAAATTGGATAATTTCTTAAATATAAATGCTTTAAAATGCAGCACAATTTTTTTTTAAGATTTATTTATTTATTCATACAAGCACTGGGTACAGTCAGAAGCGCGGGAGGGTGAGAGAATTCACCAGAGCCAGAGCGGGGAGCAGAGCAGGCAGAAGGACCAACGTACACTGCTGAGGGGAGCAGAGGGTGGCAGGAGAGGTCTGCGTGCCATGTGGGACCCTCCTCTGGTGGCCGGGGAGCAGCCAGGAATTGAACCAGCGCTGCAGAGGCTGCGGGCAGCTTCACAACCCAGCGCTCAACCCCTGCTCCACCGGGGAGGCCCTAAAATGCAGCACAATTTTTATAGCTTTCAAGGAAAATCAGGTTCTCTGAAAATGTTCAAAGATTAAATTAAAAAAGAACCAAGTATTTTTGCAACACTGTGGTATTTTCATTAATTGTGAACAGAATACTTTCTATGAATTAGTATCCATTCTTACAGTAAAAACTGGTGCTCTTTGAAGAAATGTGGGGAGCAAAGTATGAGGGTGCCCAATGAACTATGGCTGCTTTGGTAATGGGTGTGGTAACATACACGTGAAGAGGTATGATCTATACCTGAGCCACATACAGTGTTGCAGACCAATGTTACCTCAATTGAAAAAAAAGCTGGTGCCATCTAGCAAGCTTGAGGATTGAGTCAATTTGAGTAACTATTTTATAGGAAATTATTTTGACTACAAAAGATCTTCCTCTATTATTTAGCTCTTTCAGAATATTTAGTAATTACATACGCATAACCCTGTTAGCAACTAGCTACGATTTTTCTGCAACTGGGCCGGACCCACAGTAATAAAAGTCAAAGGAACTGAGAATGTCCACATTTCCTCTGTCAGGATAACTCTAAATCACATCTGCACTTGAAACCTGCTTATGCAGAGACAGACTTCAATGCTTTGTTAGTAATTTTTTTTATAAGCTGGCATTTCCTCTAACATTTTCCAAAACTTCAATTCAACAAAAGAGCTAAACAGCAGACATGTAAATATGAGAGCATCTTGTCCAAAGAACCGCGAGATTTTAACTCCATTTAATATTTTATTTTATTGACTATTCATATCTATTCCATCACTAAATCATGCTTTCTTCACATTTTGGATAAGGTTCAGATTTGCTAGCAAAATGCTTTATATATTAAAGATTAGTCTATCTTCATGAGTTCATATAACTTCTGGTCATTTTAAAGTAGGGAGCAAGAGATACACATTAAGCAAGCTCCTGGCAAGGGTATCCTTCTAACACCTAAAGCAAACAAAACATATCAGTAGGCCATCTTTTTATAACAAGTTTACTAAGATGTAGAAATGTACTTTATGCAATAAAATTTCCTCTGAAGTACCATTTCTGAAGATGTATCCCTCAAAAAGGATTTTTATTACAAATTATAGGCTCTCAAATCCCAAACTCACAGTCATATTCTATTAGAATGCCCATTATACTCCCCTAACTATTCAGTCCTACTCAATTTTCAGATGAAAAATTAAGTCCTCAAGAAGGAAAATGATTTTCCCTAAGTGGCTTTGTGAACTGGTGGAAAAATCAAGATTAACACTCAAACACTTATTTTCTAATTTAGCTAGCATTTTCAAGTGCCTCCCTAAATTTGCCATAAAGCAACCAAAAGCCAAATCTGTGCTCTGATAAGATTACTGACATTTTCCAGGTAACTGTCCATGGGCAGGCAAGTTTCTCACAAGGTTTACCTCACCTTTGTCTTGGTTCCAGGTCAAAAGCAAGAACAAAGCTTTAATCTAGCACTATCTAGTGGAACATTCTACATGATGGAAATGTTCCATAATTTACACTGTTCAACAGAGTTGACATTAGTCACATGTTGAGTACTGAGCACTTGAAATTTGGATTACTGGAACTGAGCAATGGGAATTTACAGTTTATTTCATTTTAATGAATTTAAATTTACAGCACAATTCTTGACAACTATAACTTCAGTTGTTATTACTGCATGTGATCCATTTGTGGCTCTTAAATCATTTTTGGTTTACTAAAGTAAAGCAAGATACTAATGGTAAATTCCCTTGGAAATAAAAGGGTTCCAATACCCTTTTTTCACAGTCCAAATTTTTTCTAATTCCTAAAGAATTTTTTCTAAAAACTCTTAAATCCAATTAGCAAAGGTCTTATCAGACTGTGACACTCTTCAGGAAGAAATGGAAAAAGTACTGGCACTCTATTATTCATTCAACACTTTTCCTTCACTCAAATACTACTAACATGTTTTTCTGAGGTGTTTTCCTTCTTTCCATTGCTTTTCTTTATAATATTAGTAATGTTCATGTCCACAAATTCAGGAGACTTTAATTATTAAAGTCAAACATAATGTTTAAAATAAATGAGAAAGGGGCCTCCCTGGTGGCGTAGGCAGTTGAGCGCTGCACTGGGAAGCTGTCCACAGTCTCTGCAGCGCGGATTCCATCCTGGCCGGCTGGGGAGAATCCCACATGGCACAGCAGACTTCAGTCTCACCAGTTGCTCCCCTCAGCAGTGTACTTCAGTCAGTCTGCCTGTTCTGTTTCCTGCTCTGTCTCTGGTGAATCCTCTCACCCTCCCACGCATCTGACCTGTACCCTGGTCTTGTATGCATGAATAAATAAATCTTAAAAAAAAAAAAAAAAGGAAATGAGAAAATCACAGGGCTGAAAGAATCACAGGGATGTTGACCACAGTGTTACCAAGAGAATAAAAGCAGTTAGAATTTGACTGCAACCTTTACCAAGCCAGAACCAGGACCCCAGATCCACATCATTACCAAGAGACATGCCCAAAGAGGTACTTTCCCCCTATAGAGCACAATAATCAGAATGCTGGTAAGAATCCACTAAAGAACATGATTTTCATTTTAGCTAATACTGAGTTTTTCTAATTAACAAAACTGGCCAAAGGTTTTATCCAATTCTTCAGGGCCAGTTCTGACATCAGTGATGTCAGCAAGCTAGACAGCAAGACCTCTTAACAAAACAAAAGCAATCAACACCAACAACAAAATCAGAAAGACTTAGTTATTAAAAGGCATACCCTTTATATTCATTCTATTCAGGACTGAAAATTAACCCATTAATTTAATCCTTCAAGGTCTTATTCATCTTTAAAACTTCCCCAATTCCTCCATTGAGAAACAATTTATTTCTTTCAAACATCTATCATGGGGGCCTCCCTGGTGGTGCAGTGGTTGAGCGCTGGGTTGCGAAGCTGCCCGCAGCCTCTGCAGCGCTGGTTCAATTCCTGGCTGCTCCCCGGCCACCAGAGGAGGGTCCCACATGGCACGCAGACCTCTCCTGCCACCCTCTGCTCCCCTCAGCAGTGTACGTTGGTCCTTCTGCCTGCTCTGCTCCCCGCTCTGGCTCTGGTGAATTCTCTCACCCTCCCGCGCTTCTGACTGTACCCAGTGCTTGTATAAATAAATAAATAAATCTTTTAAAAAAAATCTATCATGCTTTAGGACATCCTTTTCCCCCTAACAATTATACTTCTCAAATTTGATAGGAAAATATGAATCACCTGCTACACTGTCAAAATGCAGATTCTGATTTAATAGGTGTGGGGTGAGGTCACTGGAAGAAGCTCATAACCACATGCCAGGGTAGTAGAATCTATAAATATATATTTTAAGGGTAGCTATCACTTTCCTTTTGGAATTCTTATTATTTATATATACATCTTAACTCCCCAACTGAATTACAAATTTCTTGGAAGCATGACATGTACCTCAACTAGTTAACTCTTCCACAGCAGATAGCAAACAGGCATTCAAATGCTAAGTGGGGAGGAAATACCAACTATACAAAATTCCTGCAGACTAGGTCCTAGATAGTTCCTTTCTATGAAATCAATGGTAGGTTATGAATCAACAAATGCTGTGAAAAGTCAGTTTTTAATCACTGCCTTGGTTAGATGAAATAGAGCACAGCAATGGTCAATATCACAAAAGCCATGATAAAAGCATGTCATACCTTAACACTGGCTAGCAGGGTAAGAAGACTTTTCTACAATTTTTTTCTAATTTTTAACAAGTTGCAGCTTGTTGAGAAGCTAGAAAAATTTTTGAGGAAATATCAATAAGCCTATTAATTAGGTGGGCTAGAGGAATATCCTTTTTGAAAAACAAGATAGCTACCCAAAGAGCCACTGAAACATCAAATCTAAAGTGCTTGTCTTATATACTAAAAAAATTTAGTCGGGTGATTTATGCACGGTTACAGTGTAATGTATATAGAAGAGCTGAAACTGATATCCTGACATCTAGTCCAATATTCTTTGCATTGTGCTACCTTTTGAACGTTAAATGAATAGACAAATAATACTTTCCATTGTTCTTATTAAACTATATCTTGTGAATACATCTATTCTGAAATACAGAAGAGTAATTTTTTTGAAATTTACTCTTTACATGTTACAAATAACATGAATACACATACAATGCACAGAGAAATATAAATGGTCAATAAATATGGAATATTCAACTTTGGTTCTAATTAAAGAAATGTAAATTCTAATCAAAAACCATTTTAGTCCACTAAAGATTTTAAATACCCACTGTAATTTAGAGTGTGAGCAAGTAGACATACACACACTGGTAGTAAGAACACACATTGCTACAATATTGCAGTAGGGTAATTCAGCACAATGTATCAGAAATCCTAAATAATAGACATACCAAGGGAACCAAGTAATACAATTTTGAAAAGTATTCTGAGGGTACATTTGGGGATATGCCGTGACTATTATAGCACATCTTTTGTACATTTTTTAATAGTTGTAAAAAACTAGAAATAATGAAAAACCTAACTGTCTTAACAAAAGATGAAGTAAATTACAGTAAGTGTGGCAACTAGAAACCTCTAATGCTTTAAAAAGTTTTAACCCATCAGAAATAAAAAAGAAATAATACTGACTTCAAATAATGCAGTATATTCCAGTGCCTCTCAATCTGGCCTCTCAAGTAAATAAAGAGATAAAGGGTTAAGAATTCTGTGTAAAGTAATGCAAATAGTCTTTACACATAAAGAAGCTGAATCACACTCATTAAGAGAGAATCAAATTAAAATGCATTAAGATACCATTTGTGAACTATCAGATTGGCAAACACTGGATCATTTGACATCATACCTCATTAGCAAGGATACAGGGAAACTCTTGTCAGGGAGACCACAAACTGGCAAAATTCCAGTGAAGAGGAATTTCACACTAGATATCTAGCAACATCCACAAAGTTACATATAACTTTTGCCTTAGCAAGTTCAATTACAGGAAACTATCTCAAAGATACACTTGCGAAAAATACGTATGTACAAAATAATTTTTGCAGAGCAATCTGTTATAGGAAGAAAACTGAAACAAGAGTGACTGGTACCAGTAGAGCATATAAGACATAAAGAATACTTCTATCCTGACCTTTAGGTCTCACCAGCTGCTCCCCTCAGCAGTGTATTGCGTTCAGTCTGCCTGTTCTGTTCCCCACTCTGTCTCTGGAGGGTTCTCTCACTCCCTGCATCTTTGGTCTGTACCCCAGTTCTTGTATAAAATCTTTTTTTTAAATTTTTGATAAAACAGTATGAATGAGGGCCTCCCCAGTGGTGCTGTGGGTTGAGCACAGTTCTGTGAAGCTGTCCACAGCCTCTACAGCACTGGTTCAATATCGGGCCAGCCAGGGAGATACCCACATGGCGTGGCAGACCTCTCCTATCTTGCCCGCTGCTCCCCTCAGCAGTGTTTTCGGTTCTTCTGCCTGTTCTGCTCTCTGATCTGTCTCTGGTGAATTCTCTCACCCTCCCACACCTCTGGCCTGTACCGCAGTACTTGTATAAATAAATAAATCTAAAAATAAAAGGTATGAATGAAAAGACTACAAAAAAAGGGAAAAGTATGAATAATAATCTACAATTTATCAAAGGGGAGAGAAACACACACATAATTATAAGTAAATGGCTTATATATATATTTTTTAAAGGCAGAATTGAAATTTTTTTTAAGGTTTCTTATATATATGATGGGATAAGAGAGTAGAGGAAATGGATAGAAGCTACAAATACAATTTGCTTTACAGATCTGTCTTTGGAAGTCGAAAATTTTACATAAGTATGAGCTAAGAGATACTTTTTTAAAAACTAAAACTGAAACCTAAACAAATGAACCTAATTATACACTGAGTTAGTGGTTAAGACCACATAATTTTAATTACAAATTTATAGGAAACACATGGAACAACGAGAAAATCCACACCAGAGGATACAATCAGCAACATCCAGAATGTGGGAAGTTCTACAGGAAAGAGGACACAGTTTCCTCAACAATAAATTACAAGTAAAAAAAAAAAAATGTGATAAAGAGAGAACCTACACATTTAAAACGTATCATAGGAGACATATGAAGCAATTGGAAAGTAGGGACCTTCTATGATGCTTACTTTGAATATTCAGGTTGTTTAAAAAATTTTTTCAACAGGAAGCCCTGAAAATTAAGTAGATATCTGATGATATAAAGAAATTTCTGTGAATTATACTAGTTGTGATAATGGTATTCTTATGGAGTAGGTTGTTTGATCATTCTCTTTTAGAAAGACATACTAAGGAAATAATAAATCTTTTGGAAAATCAGTGTTGAGTCCAGAGATATAACTGGTGTTGTATAGGACCCAGACATCTTATTAACCCTGTGCCCAGGTGACTCTAATGAGCAACCTGGTTTTGTTGCTGATCTGGTATAAGTAAGATCAATAGAATAAAGAATTCAACCAAGTCATGAAAACAACTACACCTACCTCTTTTGAAATCTGTATTTATTATTGGCATTCATGGCTAAAACCTAAATTTCTAGGGCCTCCCTGGTGGCACAGGCGGTTGAGCGCCACACTATAAAGCTGTTCGCAGCCTCTGCAGCGAGGGTTCAATCCCGGCAGGCCTGTGAGAATCCCACATGGCGCGGCAGACCTCTCCTGTCTGTTCCCCTCAGCAGTGTGTTCTGTCAGTCTGCCTGTTTTGTTCCCCACTCTCTCTGGTGAATCCTCTCACCCTCCCACACATCTGGCCTGTACCCCAGCACCAACATAAATTAAAATAAATCTTTAAAAAAATAAAATAAAATAAACCTACATTTCTAAATTCTACTGTACTTATTTTTTAGATTTTAACTAAGTATATGTTTACTTAGCTCTATTTAGCTTCCTAACTTAAAAAAAAAACTTTTCTTATCTTCCTATATATATTGAACAAACCAGAAGCAACAATGGCAAAAGCCTTAATGCCCACGTACAAGGCAATTAGTAACACCTAAGAACAAAATTAGCAAGATTAATGAGAAAGCATCTTCAATAAAGCAACTGGAGTAGAGCATTAAAAATCTCTGAACTATGTTAGAGGTTACTAATGATAAATCACTTCATTCCACTTTAGTCTGATTTCTCTTATTTGGCTTTTTTTATCATCTTGTACATAGCCAATGCAGGAAGAACAATTGCTAAGAAATACCTTAATGAGGAAATGATCACTTTCAATCTTCAATAAACACCTCTTGGATAGAAAGATAAGAAAAATGGTTAATGAGTACCTAATTATTTGATTATAGTGGTAAATAAAATATTCCTTTAATTTACCCTATAGGCTGCCATATAATTGTCACATAGTGAAATGACAGGATGCCATGATATATCTAGCCAGGGGCTTTTCTTTTCTTTTTTTTTTTTTTTTAAGATTTATTTATTTATACAAGCACTGGGTATAGTCAGAAGCACGGGAGGATAAGAGAATTCACCAGAGTCAGAGCGAGAGCAGAACATGCAGACCGACGAAGTACACTGCTGAGGGGAGCAGCGGGCGGCAGGAGAGGTCTGCGCGCCATGTGGGACCCTCACCAGTGGCCGGGGATCGAACCGGTGCTGCAGAGGCTGCGGGCAGCTTTGCAACCTAGCGTTCAATCGCTGTACCACTGGGGAGGCCCTAGCCAGGGGCTTTTCTCTGATTTAAAAATCCGGCTCTCCTTAAAAGCAAGGACAAATGGGAAGGAATTTCCCAATCCAAATATTATATATTGGAGCTTTAGCAGAGAATAATTGCTGTCTCCATACTCAAATCATCCACAAAATATGATGAACAGTTATGGGGACATAGATTATATAAAGTTCAGAACTAGTTCACACACCTAATGAATCAAACCATGATAATATATATATATATTATATAATATATATATATAATATACACACACACACAATGAAGTGTATCAAAAATATCAGGAGGAGTAAGGCTTTACATTTGCCAGGTCATGCAAATTTCTCTTCTGATTTATTCAAAGTCAGTGCATCTAAACTAACTCTTTGACCAAAACGTTCTGCAAATCCAAAGCGGTTAAAAATAATTTAAAGCAACAGAGGTGTTTCCTAAAACAATTTAAAAATAAAAGAACACATTCTCTAAAACCCTGACTTTAAACACATATGAAAACCTAGGGGGAAGTTATTACACTGAGTTGTTGTGTTAGTTACACATTCAAAAAGGGCATCTTAGGCATAGAGTGATATGTTCCAAAATGTTTTTGAGATTAAACTACTTGCTGACAGAAGTTTAGAATAAGTTTCAGTTGTTATTTCACGACTACCACTAAGTCTGAAAAGACTAGTTCATCAGGGCTAAGGTATACTTTGCCTGAAAAAAACAATTGTAGAAAGAGAGAAAAAAGGGCTTTTTAGAGAAGGTCATTGAAAGAAAAATTGTGACCTCAGCTAGGTGGGAACTTGGCTATTCAATGGCTGTGTGTGGGTAGGAACAAACTTGAAGTCTAGATAAACTGGAGGGAGGAGGAAGAAAGTGCACTGGGGAAGATAAAGGATATATATATTTAGACAGGTAAGATACTAAGTAAGTAGGCTCCAAGGACAGAATTACCAGTTAGGTAAGTAACTCAAGTCATGATTAGAGAGATGTTTTACAAATATTTGCTAACTAGTATATGATTAGTAAAACAACTTTGGAAAATACTGTGTTCAAACTAAATCTAGTTTGACTTGTAATTCAGGTTTATTAAGCCTTTTCTTGGGTTTTATTTTCCAGCCCATTAATCTTTATTGATATTCTCTAAAATGTCTTCTAAGTTTCTACTGCTTTACATTTAGAGAAATAAAAATAAAAAAATAATAATTGGGTTCTAGAATAAGTAGGAAAAAATTATTCTTGTTTACACTTTATAGGACTTGTAGGTTTTCCATTAAAAGTATGTGGCATTTCAAAATAAATATCTTTAAATTTAGCTCGACAACCAAACATATTCCAGGAAAGGGCATTTAATGAACCTTTCCTATTCAGTATTTCAACTTCTCTTTCCAATGTCATAAGATTTTTGCGTTTTGTATTTCTGGGTAATCTGAAAGTAATTTCTGTCAGACAACTTATAATTCTGGCCATTTTTATGGGCAAGGAAAAGATTAGTATTCAGTGTCCGTTAATAATAAAATTACCAAGAAATAGTTCCATTCAGAATATTTTCTTTTTACAGAAGTCACACATTGCCATATAAGTGGCAATAAGACACTTTATCATTTAATATTACCATATTTACATATAACTTTTAGTTCTTAATCGTACTCTGACATCCCCGTTAGTTTTTTAGAGTGGTTTTCCTCCGTTTTAATATGACTTGAAAATCATAAAGAGCAGAGAGAAGGGGGAAAAGATAAAGGGAATGAGGGAGAGAAGTTCCAGAGAAGGAAGTGAGTAAAAGGGGGAGTGGGAGAAGTGGGAAAAAGGGAAAGAAAAAAACTTAAACACAAACACTAAAATTTTAACATGCTATATGGCAGAAACAGCGCTTTAAGAGATCTGCTTCTAGTTCCAGTTTCACCGGTAACCAGCTATATGACTTCCTGTGAGTCACTTAATTATGTTTCTTAAATAGTAAAGCGAATTTAGCTTAATATTCATTTCAGATTTGGCTTTTTAAAAATCAACTACAGTTAAAAAGTATTTTTCAACTTCTGTATTATAACAGCTCAATTAAGTACATCCTCTTGCCATATGGAGTTAGTTCTTCACTTTCATCTCCATGTGACCTGAGATCTGAATTACTTACGCTGCACACTGTACTTTGGAGGAAGATGGACAGGGAAGAGATTCCTTTATATAAGATGAGCTAGAGCTGAGAGGTGAGGGAGTTCAGGACAGAGTGCATACGTATGCAATAAGACCTAATTGTCCTCAAATCAGGAGCACAGATGAACACTGCTTAAATTTCAACGGTGGGGGTAGCAGAACAAGATGAGGAAGGCCTTGAGCAGAGGCTTTTAAGATAACCATTCTCCACCCTTTACACCCATGTTCCCCCAGTGGACACCAAACCAATCTCCAGTTCCGGGTTGCCAACCAATCGCATCAAGCCACAACAGAGGGATCTGCTAACCCGGGCACTGTTTCAGGGCTCTACAGTGAGATTCACACGACCCCAGCACCTGTCGGCCTCACACCCTTCCCAAGAGCAAGGAGTGGGAGAGGACAGTAGGTCCATCCCCGGTTCTTTTCGATTCAGGCTACCTTCTGGTCCATCAGTCCCAATACTGAAAACCACTCTGCACTCCGGGGGAGTGACCCTACCCCGTATCCTTCCCCCCAGGGCTAATTCTCCAATTTACAAGTCCCAACCTCCGACCGTGGTTTCTCAGGCCGCAGGGAACCGGGCCTGGGAGGCAGACAGACGGGATGCCGAAAGTAAACGCAGCGGAGGAGGATGCGCTCCTCGCCACTGGAAGAAAGGCTAGGAAAGCAGGGTTTTGGGAGCTGTGTTCCCACTCGGCGAAGGCGGGAGGCCGTCCGTGAGTCTGTCGAAGGGTCTGTCATTCCTTCACTCACTCACCAGGAGCAGCAGGGAGCATCTGAGGTCGGGTAAGGATAGGAAGACCGCAGGATTCATGATAACGCTGGGGTCCACCGCAGGGACAGACGTTGGCGGCTGGGACCGGGCGGGGGGGGAGGGTTGGGTTAGGAAAGGGTTGGGCTCCGGGAGCCAGTGGCAGCGGAGGATTCACCCAGCAGCGGCACCTCGTCCTCTCGACCCGGAGCTCCAGCGGCGAACACCCGGGACAACTTCCAGAGAGGCCTCTCACGCCCTCCCTTCCGGGTCCTGCCCACCTCGGAGCACATCGGGAAATGTAGTCTTGCAGCGCTCTCGGGCGGGCACGTCATCGGACAGTCGGAACTCCCTTTCCCATCAGGCTCTCGGCCCAGGTCTACAGAGTGCTCTGTGCGCGGGGCCCTGTGGGAGAGAAAGGGCGGAGGGCGTGTGTACCTCCGAGGATGAGAACTACAATTCCCAGAGGGCTGTGCGGTGGAGAGATTCGGGCGGCCTTTTGAGGGGCTCTGCTAGTTTCAGCGTGTTGGGATCTGTCCCAGCCGGATGTAGTGTCCTGGCCTGGCGGGAGGGGCGGCCCAGTGGGGGTCGTGCCTCCTGGAGCCGCCCCGGGACGTGTGTCCTGGAGGAGGCGAGGGTGAGTAGGAGGGGGCCTGGCTCGGGATGCTTTCATCGATCGACACTGCCCTGGCCGCTACCTAAGATTCGCAGCCCTCCTGGCCTGGTCTGCGGCCTGAGCCTCCATCCCTGGTCTCAAAGCCTGCTGCCTCTTTCTGTGCTAATTCCTGCATTATAAAGTAACGCAGAGTCAGTGATTTAAGTCGTAGTTTCCCTGTGCACTCCTGTAAGGAGTAGATAGATAGGGGATGGAGTGGGAAAGAAAGTTGTAAACAGAAAACAAGTGTGAGTGATTGCTATAATGCATGGGTCACTCGTACAGGATAATTACGAAATTCTGGAGCCAAGCAGTTGAGAATGTTAACATGGCTCCAGTTAGCTCTCCATCCTCATCTCCAAAAACCCCGCCCCAGATGGTAGCCACTCAATCACTACTAAATATCCCGGAGGCATTCTGCTGCTTTGTGATTCTCCCTGCACCCTGCCGTTCTCCATCTTTCCTGCTACCTAGAAAGACCTTTAACCCATTCCCTTTATGGAATATCATCTCAAAAATGTCACTGTGGGGGACCGCAACACCGGCGGGTCCTAGGTGTGTCTGAAGAAAAGAATATCACGAAGCACCAGAATAAAGCCAGCAACAAAGTTTATTAGGAAGCGATAGGACAGAATAATGCGTGCTAGAGGGAGTAGGCAGTCTCAGAAAGTGGGAAAGCTGCACCTAGCAGTAAAGCAGTAGCATTTTCAAGGTTTTCTGTTTGGTGGGTGGGGAGGGGCACCTCTTAATTATGCATACCTTGCTCCCATCACTCCTGCCGATTCCGGGACTAACTCAAATGGCTCCCTCTTTTCGAGTCCAGGGAAAAGACTCTTCCCAGACCTGCCAGATCTTATCTGGACCTTGAAGCAAATCGATAGCCCCTGGTGGACTGTGAGATTGCAGAAATGCAGATCTGAAATGTTCCTCTGGGGGAGTGTGAGACCTTTTCTATCCTTAACATCACCACCTCTAAGATCTTGCCAACAAGCTAACCCTATATAATCAGAATTATTCTTCCTTGGTTTGTGACTACAGTGCACCACCAGTTTTGTACAGTTATAATTATTAAAGCTTTTATTGCACTGACTTAAAACTAGTCAATGAGGATACCTTTGCATTTTATAGCACATAATAATAAAGTGATTTTAATTTTCATATATAAGAATATTTACAAAAAACATTGCTGCTAAAAAATACATTTGAGCTAAAAATGCACCTAAAGGAGAGCTTTCCCACGGTGACAACATTAGTGGTAGAGCCAAAACTTTTAATTAGGTTTCCTCTCTCCTAGTTCAATGCTATTATCTCTATTCCACCCATCTACCTCTCTGACAGAACAGATAGAAATGGGGAATTTTAAACAAGCCAAGACCAAAAAAAAAACCCATACTCACTACTCCAAGAAATTAAACTTTGATCCTGCTCACCCGCTGGACTTAGCACTTAGCCTATGACGTTTTATTCAACAAACATTTACTGAACACCCATTGTTTACCTTTAACTGTGCTAAATGCTAAGAATTATGAGGTGAAATATGTGAGATATATGTTACGTATATGTGATACATATGTGCATATGTTACATCTAATTTTTAGTGTATTTTTCAAAGGGTATAAAGAACTTTTTTGTAACTTTTTTTGAGGTAGCATTGATTTACTACATTTTATATGATTTAGGGGAATATGTTCACACCTCAGATGTATGTTACCACACCACACCCACCATCAAAGCATTCTTAATTCTCCCCTTCTAGTAGCCTAAATTCTGCAATCAGATTGCTGGGATTTGTTTTGGTTTATTTTGTCTGTTCCTTTGTTTTGTTTCTTTATATTCCACATATGAGTCAGTGAAATCATCCAGTATTTGTCTTTCTCCTGATTTAGATCACTTAGCAATAATCCTCTCTAGTTCCATCCATATTGTAACAAATGGCAAGATTTCATCTTTTTCTTTTTTAATATACCTGAGTAGTATTCCACTATGTATATACCACATTTTCTTTATCTACTCGTCTGTTATGGGACATTTAGATTGCTTCTGTAACGTGGCCATTGTTAAGCAGTGCTGTGATAAAGTAGTGCGCTCTCTAATAGGAGTGCATATCCCTTAGAATTAGTGCATTTGCACTCTTTGATAAATACCAAGGAGTGGAATTGCTGGATCATATAGTTTATTTTTTTAATATTTTGAGGAACCTTCATATTGTTTTTCGTAGGGGCTAGACCAATCTACATTCCCAGCAACAGTGTATGAGGGTTCCTTTTTCTTCACACCTTTGCCAGCTTTTGTTGTTTCTGGAATTTTTGATATGGGTGATTCTCATATCAGTGTGAAGCAATATTTCACACTGTGGTTTTGAGGTGAATTATCCTGATGAGAAGTGATCTTATATTATTTTTCATGTGCCTGTGGGGCATCTGGATATCTTCTTGAGAAGCGTCTATTTAGCTTGAAGAGCTTTCTTGTGGTAATATGTCTAATACTTTGATCACTAGGAATCTAAAAATGCCAGGTATTAGAGTTCAATACAGTGCCTAGCACATAATTGACACTCAGCCTGTTGAATGAATAAACATTGGACTATCTTTCTCATTTTTCATATTTTACAGAAAATCCGCATGACGTAGCCTAAGGGCATGCTGCTTATTATTAACAGAACTGGACCTTGAACCCAAGCACAATTACTCCTCTCCTGTGTTTTCACGTACCTGATATGTAGCTTCTTTCAAGTGACTTTAACATAATTCTGTATATGACAGTGGTTTTTCTGACATGACACATGCTCAGACAGAAATTTCTGACAATGATATTTTGTGCCAGCATGTCAAATTGTCAATGAAATAAAGACTTGAAAAGCTGACCTTTACCAAAATTAAGAAAATACTTTCATTCTAAGGCAGAACTTGAACCAATAATCCTTGTCAATGACAACTAAATGCTAGCTCATGGATTGTGATAAATTTATCTTACAAAGCTCCCAGATCCTGGAAGTCACAGAGATTAGAGCAACAATTTTGGGTGAAATCGGAAGAAGGCTCACTTTCCTTGTCAGCAGCTACTAGCTATAACTTATTAACAGCTTTTCCTTTTAGATAAGTATGTGTGTTCCAGTTTGCCATGATCCCATGACGCCTGTGTTTTTTACACTGATCATCTACCATGGTTCTTGTAGGCATTCAACATTGCATTAAATCTATATATAATCTATAGATTTAGTAAGGAAATTTAAGATCATTGATGCAACTATTTCTCTTTCCTTCTCATCAACTGATTCTTTCTGCTACATTTCTGACATAATCCAACCTCAGCATAAACACTCTTGGAGAACTCACTGTTTTCCCATGCTACTAATGCATTTGTAGAAGATTCTAGCAAACCATATTAGAATATCAGTCAGAACAAAATTTTCCTCCATGAAATATCATTACTCCTAATGGTGTAGTATCCCAAATAAGATCCTAAAGTCAAGATCTTAACCTAGATATATTTTCCTAGTGGACAGGTAGAGAGGACCAATAAAAATTATTCTTTTGTGGGACTGAGGGAAAAAATATATACTTTCTTTTCCAAAGAAGACTAATTTGGAAGGTTATAAATTTTATATTTAAGTATAATTGTTCTTTAGAGGTAAAATTCACATAAAATTCAACATTTTGTGGGCCTCCCCTGGTGGCGCAGCGGTTGAACACTGGGCTGCGAAGCTGCCCACAGCCTCTGCAGCACCGGTTGGATCCCCGGCTGCCTGCGAGAGTCCCACATGGCATGAAAGACCTCTCTTGCCGTACCTGCTGCTCCCCTCAGCAGTGTATTTCCCTCAGTCTGCCTGTTCTGTTCCCCGCTCTGGCTCTGGTGAATCCTCTCACCCTCCCACGCTTCTGACTGTACCCAGTGCTTTTATAAATAAATAAATAAATCTTTAAAAAAAATTTTTTAACATTTTGTAAGTGTACAATGTGATCGAATTTATTATCTGCAGTTATTAGGTACCTTTTAATTTAGTGCTTAAATCTAATTAATTCTGACCTGACAATTAAGTCCACATCATACCCATTTTGTGACTTGGTCATACCTTTATTCTCAATATCAATTCTCAATATCATGTTTAATATTGTGGGGAATCAAATAATCTCTGTCTGTATAGAAATCATCAGGGAGTTTGAGCCCTATGCCTAATGTTAACTGCTGAGCCCCCTTTCTTCCTCAAATGGCCCTTCAGAAGGGTTTCTTAGAAGCTCAAATCCTCTAATTTCACAGTTGAGCAACTTGTACAAAGGGTCACCTAATTACCTAGATCATGATAATTCTAGGCCTAGGATTATAGATTTTTTTGAATCCTACTCAAATATTTCTAGTAAACCATATAACATAGCCACTTAGAACTGATGAGGCAGGTCAGAAATGTTTTCTGTTTATACTTACTTACATTATTATTTCAGGCTGCTGCAGTTAATGAGAATACTATGAATAAGTCAGAGAACTTGTTCGTTACTGGTTCTTCATTGGCGTCCCAGGTTCATGCCGCTGCTATTAATGGAGATAAGGGTGTTCTTCACAGGCTCATCATAGGTAAGCAATCCCCTTAAGCAGAGAAGAGAAACTTTAAGAATAACTCTTTGTCCTAAGGAAGTCTGTTAATTTTAGCTTTAATTTGCAATGTATTTACACATTTTAATGGAATTATGTTATTATGTCTATATTTTGTACTTGAACAAGAAAGAAATTAAGTCCTAAAACTTAAAAATAGAGATTGGATAAGGTGAAAATTACTTGAGAAATATCTGCATATTTGGCATTGGATCTGGATATGTACTCTAAAGTGCTAAGGGAATTAATTCATCTTTGTAGTAATAGCGATCTAGACTGAGATAGTAGATAATGAACTTTTTATATACCTAAAGTACTAGGGTACAGATAATTTAAATTTTAATGATTTTAAATTGATTCAATGTACTCTCCACCATTGATTCGACTGAGAAATCAATACAATATTCTTCCTATCATATATATTTAGAGAGATCCAATATAGAAATTCTAGAAGGATAGAACAGTGTAACTAGGGAAGAGGCAATATTCAACACTGACATAGGTAAGAATTATCCAGAATTGTGAAAACCACATATCCCCTTATTCATAGACCCTTAGTCCCAAAGAGAATAAATAAGATTAAAATGTATATCATTTGTCATTTTCGTGCATAGCAGTGTCTAGTAACATAATTGACAATTCTAGCTAGGCTTTCCGTTCCTCAGTATACCATGGGTTTTTGTCTTACTTTCCTCTATACATCTATTCGCTCTCCTCTTTTCTACATTCTACCCCCTTACCTTCTTCTCTACTAAACAAACTCCTACTCATTTTTGAAAACAGAAGTCTTTTACTACAAACGCTGAAGATTTTCACTTCTCCTTCACTACCCACATTCACAGTTCCTCACTGGAACTTGACATCTTTCACCACCTGAACATAACACCATTCAACTAAAACTCACTTCCAGCTCACTTGTTACCAAGAACAATAGTTTTCAGCCTCACTGAGACCTCCAGTCTATTATCTTCTCCACTTTTGACCATCATTCTTCTGTCTTTCTCCCCATTTGGGTTTGATTCTATAGTCTATTATTAAAATATTTCTCTTGGAAAAATTCTCTTTCTCCTCATCTTCTGTTGCACTTGTTTGTTGTAATCCCAAGTCTAGATGGACCATTTCCGTCTGTCAACCACTGAACAACTTAACTTGGCTGGAAGATTCATATCTCCCTAAAATCATGATTAACCACTTCATATAGGCAGGTGCTCGATACTATCACTCATCATTCCACATTTCTCTATAGTGAATGGTTATACTTCTCACAAAACCAAAACCTCTGACTGCCGGTTCTCCCTCTATTCTCAGCTTTATGCTTCCTACAGAAAATGAAGACATTAAATAGGAACTCCCTTATATTTCACCTTGATATCTACAAATCATTTTACATCTGCACTCATTTTCTTCTTTTCTTATTGAACATAGCAATTCTTCCACATATGCTCTGTATTCCAGCCCTTCCTATCAGCTCATGGACCTTGCTCCATTTTTTCTTTAAATCTCTGTTCATTGTATCTTCACTCTTTTCTTCTGTTCTTCCAATCAGCATGTTAACATGCTCTGTTTTCTCCATTACTTAAAAATCCCATCCCTGTTCCTTCATCCCCTGTAGTTATTGCCACATCTCTCAAGTTTCCTTTATAACTTATCAGTGCACTTGCTAAACTGCTGCAGCAGTAACTTAAGTAAGATGGAAATATTTTTAATTCTCAAAACAGTACAAAGGTAAGTGGAAACTCGGGTAGATACACATCTCTGCTTTACAGAATCATCAAGGGATGCTGCTAGGCCTTGGCTCTTAACACACCATCTTGACACACCACTTCCATCTCCAAATCAGAGACACATACATTCCCTGTAGTCATAGCTGAGCCAGTAGGAAGAGGGAAAGAGGGCAAGAAAGCAATGTATCATTAAGGAGGTAGATGGGACTTAGACACAGAACCACATCTAAGACGAACAAGGAAAAATAAAAGTCATATCCAGCTAAAACTTAGGGTGCTTAATTCCTAAAGTGAAGAATGAAAGAATGAATATGGTGGCAGTTACCGCTCTGTCACCAAAACCAAGGCCCTTGACCCATCTGTATCCATGGTTCCCATTTCTTTCTCTCAACCCACTCTTTTATTAGAAGAAACAAAGCATTCATATTTTGAAGTATACATAGAAGAAGTACAAATAATGTATTTGTAAAGTTTAACAAACAGATATAAAACAAACAACCCTGTAATTATCCGTAGGTCAGGGAAAAGAATATTGTCTGATTCCACAGAATCCCCTAATGCATTCTTCCCGTCCCCCTGGAGTAATTTGCTATCTTGATTTTTATAGTAATAATTGCATTGTAGTTTTACCATTGAACTCTTAAACACTGTAACTTAGTCATGCTTCTTTTAGACTTTTTTTTTTTTCTAAATGATCCATGTTACTTGCACTGGAAATTGTATAAACAGTTATATATAATTTTTGTGCTCAAAGCTCTTTAATTACTTTTCATTGTACTTGGGATAAAATGTATAAATATACTTATATCTCTTTCCCATTCCAATCCTTCCTTTTACCATTTTCTTCCTAGAAAAACTTGCTTTCTTTCAGTTTTTCAAACCTGCCAAGCCTATTTCTATCACAGGGCTTTAGCCAAACCACTGTTCTCCTCATTTGCTATCTTACTCATCCTTCAGATCTCAGCTTTAAGGTCCTTCTTTCAAGAGACTTGCCCCAATCCTCCAATCTCAGTGACATGTGTTCATTGCCTTCTCTCTTGGAATTCTGCAGTCTTCTCTGAGAAGGCCTGTCTGTTGTTATAACTCTGAATCTATATATATGACTACTTTCATGTTTTTCTCCTTTGTATGAATAGAAACTTGGTCTGTTTAATACATAAAATCCAGCAGCTCGGCACACTGTAGACATATGAGAATTATTGTTGAAGGAATGAATTAGTATTAAAACCGTTCTTCTAAGTATCTTTGCTCCCAAGAAGTCTATAATCATCCTGAGGGCAAGGACTAAATGTGAGTTGAGTTGAATTGAATTAAATTGACAAGTAGATTAAGATTAAATTCCTTAGGAAAAAAAAAAAATAAGTCAGAATACCTAAAGAAAAAATAACCTTATGAAATGAATTATCTATTATTTTCATGAAAACAATTTTCAAAGGAAACAAAATGTGCAGCATGTTGTAAATTAAAAACACTTATAAGGCTCAGTTATACAGATTAGCTAATTATTACATAATAACACTTAAAATTTTCTTATAATTTAATATCCTCAAAAAAATTCTTAAAAACAAAAAAAAATTTATGAGATGAAACCAGTATTGAACTGAAAAATTTATTTATAAATTATTTCTCTATCTTTTATATCAGTTTTGTCTAAGGAAGCCCTTGATTATGAACTGTAATGCTGCTTGTCTTTTTGAAGAAGTCTGCCATTATGTCTTCTGTGCAAAGACAGTAATACCTTTGCTCTGTGCTATTTCCCAACATTTGTATATTCCTACTAAATAATAATTGTTTCATCTTAAATTTCAGTGTAACTTAAACATTCTTTTATGTAGCACATGTTTGATAAGCTCTAAATATATGCTATTTCTCTTTTCTAAACTAGTAACATAGTACTATAGATGAATTGTTTTTTTCTAAAATCTTTGCACACCAACTGCTCAGTGAATTCATTCATTTTAGCATTTTCTGTTTTCCCTTCTCTGTTTCCATGGAGAAGTATGTCAGTGATGTGTTTGACTCCATGGAAACAGACGAGCATCTCTTTCTACATACACAACTAATTAAATTGAACACTTTTCTGTGCTGCCCATTGTCCTGGAGGAGGACTGAAGAGGTTTTTCTGGAATGAGACATAATTTTAATAGCAGTTCTAGTGTTTAATCTGATACAATGGATTAATTAACATAACTCATTACATCCGAGAGTCCTATGAATTAGGGTTCAGTCTTGGGCCCTACATTCATAAACATAGTAAAATCTTTATGTTCTGTGGCTATCATTTATAGTTGTGTAGCTTTTTCTCTTAATATCAAACTCAAGTAATTAGAATGACTCCCAGAGACAGTTGATAGTAGATTCATTTTAATACTGTACAGTGTAGTGTAATAGAAAGGGTATGGATTTAGAGTCCACTGAATCTGAGTTTTGAGTTTTATCAGGTTGGACTTAAAATAATTGCCTCTTATGTAGTTTCAGAAATGCTGCAAAATGAAAATCACTAAACACTACAAAGAATAGTATAATAGTATTATTTTCTTTATGAAAGCCAAACAAAATAATTTATAAATATGCTGCATGTAATAATTGACATTGACATTCCTGCTCCTAGTGTTTGGGGGTGTTTGCAGTGGTCAACTGACCAAACAGCACTATCCTGATTCCTCTACAACTTTGGATGCCCTGTCCATGTTTGAGCAAGTATAAAACTCTCTGAATTCTTTTTCTAACATCTCCCAACATTGTGGTTAGGATGGCAGGAACCCTCGTAAGTGGTGAAGTAGTAGCATTATTTCAAGCTAATTACCTTACTTCAACCCTGACCTCAAATGTCAGGGTCATAAAATATTTTATAAAAGTGTGCACACATGTATATATTATGTATAAATATACTTATGTGTATTTATGTATACTTATATATACTTAAGTATATTTAGGTATAAATATACTTAGGTATAAATATGGCACATTCTAGATACATGAGAAATATTTCTTCAAGGATTGAGTAAGTATTAAAACCATTCTTTAGGGCCTCCCCAGTGGCGCAGTGGTTGAGCGCTGGGTTGCGAAGCTGCCCGCAGCCTCTGCAGCGCCGGTTCGATCCCCGACCACCAGTCGAGGGTCCCACATGGCCTGCAGACCTCTCCTGCCACCCACTGCTCCCCTCAGCAGTGTACTTTGTCAGTCTGCCTGCTCTGCTCTCCGGTCTGACTCTGGTGAATTCTCTCACCCTCCCACGCTTCCGACTGTACCCCATGCTTATATAAATAAATAAATAAATCTTTTAAAAAATAAATAAATAAAACCATTCTTTAAAGTAAGTATCTTTGTTTCCAAAAAAGTACATAATCATCTTGAGGGCAATATTAATAATGGGGATAATTGCAATATTATAATTGAGTAATAGTAATAAAATTATCCATCATTCATAAAGTTATGTTTGTTCCAGGCACTGTATTAAATGTTTTGCCGCTTATTGATTCATTTAGTTAAGAAGTACTACAAAGAGTTTGGAATACTCTTAATACTCTTATTTTGTAGGTGAGCACACTGAGGTGTAGTGAGATTAAGTAACTTGTCTAATAAGTAACAGAACTGAAATTGAAGCCTGGAAGCCTGATTCTAAAATCTATACTTTTAACTTTTAAACCATGTACATTCATATCTGTAAGTCCACAGAGAATAAGAAAGACCAAAAAAAGAAATGTGTAGGTTTTAGCCTTAACTAATGAACTTAATGGTTATCTAGACTGGATTTTTCTTAACCTTTTTTGTCTTATGTGCCCTTTGGACAATCTAGTGAAGCTTATAGACCTGGTCTCAGAATTATAAATTTAAGAACTTGAATATAATGAATAGGAATCCAGAATCATCTATACTGAAATATAGTTATCAAAAGTATTTTAAAATTATAGCAGTATACCTGCAACCATTTTCTACATTAAATAGCAAGGATTTAGTGGTAGATCTAACAACTCTGATGCTTTCAACATATCAGTGACTGTAAATATTCTAAGATACCACAATTATAATGAGATAATATGGAACTATATTTTATAAAATTTCAAGTGCCCTCCAAATAGACTATGTTTCACATTATTATCATAATTCTCATCATATATCTTAGGACATTGAAAATCAGAAGTTAAGAAATTTGGTTGCATAGCTAATAACTACATAATTGAGGGTCAAACCAAGTAATTGGATTATGAATACCATGTTCTTTCCATTGTTCCCATGTTGCCTCTCTAAAAATAAGTAAATGTTTTTTCGAAATGACCACAAATGCCCTTGCAAGATGGTGACAAAAGGTGTGAAATTAGAAGTAGGTGAAAGTAGATGAAATGCATCTATGATGCCCAACATGGGTAACATTTTAGAACAAGAATATAAGATGTCAGTAGAGTATGCTGGATTTACTTGTGTTGCACAGTGTGGTGCCACAGCTCTCGTGTAGACTGGCACAACTTGTCACTACAAGTGACAGTCATTGTCAAGTTAGAGCTCTGGTTTCTGCACACACCAGCCCATTAACCATACAGGCTCTTCTGCTTCAACTAGCCTTAAAATAACTGAATGCGGTAGTGTAGTGACTTTTCCAATCATGTTCCAGTTTAGCTTTCCAAGCTGTGTCCAGACTGAGCATATGCAGAATGCCAGCCCTAGTTAGGCAAGCACCACTTGGCCATAGATTCAAGGCTATCTCTAAAGTTGCCGGAATAATTAAAACAACACTGTACACTAACCAGCTGCTTTCTATAATAGCTATTCCTGACAGGAATGCAAATTTAAGTGCATTGCCACCCAGTCAATATTAATTTACATCATAAATCCTACATGTATACAACATGTTGCAGTTACTAAATACTTCCAAACAAGAAATCATGCACTTGATCATCAAAACAGGCTTATATATAGTCT
This sequence comes from Talpa occidentalis, assembly GCF_014898055.3. Taxonomy (NCBI): domain Eukaryota; kingdom Metazoa; phylum Chordata; class Mammalia; order Eulipotyphla; family Talpidae; genus Talpa; species Talpa occidentalis. The sequence goes on from NW_023605083.1 coordinate 55,139,090, forward strand.
AGACAGGTATTGGCTGGATGTTATAATTGAAGAAACTAAGCAGGGAGGAGGATGGGTAGATAGATACAAGCCTCTCTCAGTTGCTGTCTTTTAGCAGGAAGCCCAGACACTGACGGGACCCTCACTACTCAGAAACTAGCCATGAAGACTCTATCCCCCTAAAGCAACTCAAAACAGGACCCAACTGAGACTGACTGCTGCTTTTTCTTATCATGAATGGGGAATACAAGCTCTCACTTTCCCTACTTACCCCAAATGCACCTTATAGGCACAACAAATGGGATGGTGGTACCATAATCCAATTAACTCTTCTCTGTTGGGAAGTAGAAATACCAGTTACACGAAAACAAATTATGTAAGGAGTTGAAGGCTTGAAGTTTCCCTGCATTTTACAGCAAACTTGGGAAGAGCATAGCAATTAACCTAAAGTTTCATGCCTTAGGAGGTGGAGTTACCTATTAACCCCTTGGTACTGACTCACTTTGGCCCTGAGAAACCTAATCACTAAGGATTATCACAGTGGGCAATGATTGCCTGCATTTCTCAACCTTTGTTCTTGCAACACAGTTCCTAAATCTGTTCCTTTACTAAAGCTTTCAAGGAAGAATACCACTGTAGGGGAAAATTAAAATTTGAATTGCTATCATCTTGTCAATATTATGTACTATTGTCTTTGCTTAACACTAATGTCCTTTAATCATGAAAGATAACTGGAGACTAACTTATTGTAGCATATTCTCTCTAAGTATCAATTTGACTCTGGAAAGGTTTAAATATAAGAGGAATGTGTTCTGCCTATAATACCTTTTAGTCCTGTTAATGAGTTTGGGTTTAAATGAATCTTACCTATAAGTGCAATGACAGATTCTCAGAATCTTCTGGATTAGGTATTGGAGGTCCTTGTAGAAAGAGTAATACCTACCACTCTTTTACCACTCAGAAGACATGTGCACAGAGGTTTGTATTCTAAGATATGTCGAATCAAATGCAAACCTTACTGGGCGGCCTCCCTGGTGGCACAAGGGGTTGAGATGCAGCCTATGGAGCTGTCCGCAGCCACTGCAGCACAAGTTCGATCCCCGGCCAGGCACAGCAGACCTCTCCTGTCTCACCCACTGCTCCCCTTAGCAGTGTATTTCACTCAGTCTGCCTGTTCTGTTCCCCAGTCTGTCTCTGGTGAATCCTCTCACCACCACCCCCACACACACACCTCTGGCCTGTACCCCGGTTCTTGTATGCATAAATAAATAAATCTTTAAAAAAAAACGCAAGTCTTCTGTTTTCAAAAACCCTGAAAAAGAACATCGGCCTCTTTCAGGAGTCATACACAACCTGAATATGTTTATGCAGCACTTTCAAATTTCAGGACCTATGACCTTTTTTGATTTATTACCAGGATACATGGAAATATGGATTAGACAATGAGTTGTTACCTGAGAAGCTGGGTCCAGCACATCCAAAGTTTAAGTACATGTTGAAATATTTCCAACTAAAAGAGTACCTTAGTTTTGGGCACAAAACAACTCAAACAGAAATGCAACACTTTCTCTTTCATCATCTAGCATTTTTATTTCCCTAGAAAAAAGATTTCATTTGATCAGTTTTCTTCCCCCTTAGTGTATGATAGTCATCTTAATGAAAATACTAACATTTTTGTCACTTAAAATGCATGGTGGAAACCTGGTCTCTTTTCTTGTTTATAAATCACTTTTTTTGAGGAATGCTGTGGTGGATTTCACCCTTTTCAGTGTATAGGTATTTAATTTTCACAAATATGTAGTCATGTAATCACCACCACCATCAATATAAAAACAGTCCCCTCACACCCCTTAATTGCTCTGTATCCCTTTATAAGCAATCTCTCCCCACATCCCAGCCTCTGGTCTGTGTCCCTATTGTCTTAACCTTTTCCAGAAAGCCATGTAAATAAATCATACAATATATAACCTTTAAGACTGAGTTCTTGCACTTAGTGTAATACATTTGAGCTTATTCAGTGACATTGAGTAGATCAGTACTTCATTCCTTTTTTTTTTTGCTTTTTTTTTTTTTTTTTGCTGAGCACTATCCATTGTATGGATGTACTAGAGTTTCTTTTGTCATTTCACAGTTGGACAGTTGAAATGTTTCCAGATTTTAGCAATTAAGGGTGAAGATTCCATAAACATCCACCCACAGGTTTTTATGTGAACATAAACTTTTATTTCACCTGAGTAACACCTAGGAGAGATTATTGGGCTATGTAGTAAGTATATCTAAATAGTAAGAAACTGACAGTTTTTCATAGTGGCTATACCATTCTGCCTTTACTAGTGATGTCTGAGAGTTCTGGTTCTTCATCCTCACCAGCATTTTGCCGGGGGTTTTGGTTGTAATTAGCAGGAGAAACAGGGTAGAATGCACTGGCTCCTTATTGTCAAAACCAAGAACCAACTGTGATTCATTTTTGTGTCTCATAAAAAACACACTTCAATGCATGATATATGGTCTGTACTAAATAATTATTTGTTGACAACAGAAAGGAGGGAGGAAAATAAGTAGCTCCATATCTCAAAATGTTAATTCAATATAACATAGTAGTTAAGAATACAGTTTTTAGAGCCAAACAGTTTGAATTCTAGCTCTACCACCTACTTTCAAGGTGAATGTATACTAGCTGCTTCACCTCTTAATTTGCTGCCTTATGGAGAGGGTAATTTCTACTTCATAGGGTAACTGAAAATGAGGTAATATATTTAATGCATTTAGCTCAGCATTTTGTAGTAAATAGGAAATTTAATTCTTGTCAAATATCACTAATGTTTCTTATACTTTTAGGAAACTCTGCCCTTAAAGACAAGGAAGATCAGTTTGGAAGAACCCCACTTATGTATTGTGTACTGGCGGACAGACTGGATTGTGCAGATACTCTCTTAAAGGCAGGAGCAGATGTTAATAAAACTGACCATAGCCGGAGAACAGCCCTCCATCTTGCAGCTCAAAAGGTAAGAAGTAAAATTTTCAATAAGTAAACTTTTGGCATGGCATTTGTTAGTTCACTAATGGGATGATGCAGTTCAAGGTAACAAAGAAATCACAGCTAGATGAATCTTGTTTCATATGTTTTCTCTAAAAACCGTCTTTAAACTGTAGAAAGTAAAGCACGGATAACCATCAGTGGCTACTTGTCCAGGTTCCAAACAATGGAACTTTATCATCTTTTATGATTTTATGACTTATTTTCAGTTGAGGAAAATGAATCAAAATTACATATACATCTCATCAAACTATATTAAAAATTAATTTATGTGCCAAAAACAAGAAAAACAAAAAAAAACCTATGAAGATATTATTATTGGTTGGTTTTAAATATTGGAAATATGTGAATTTTTGTACTTTTCATTACTTAATTTTTCTTAATGAGTATTACTTTTTAAAAAAAAAAACCTCAAAATATGTCACATTGTGGGGCATAAAAGAATTTATTTTCTGAATGTATTTTTGACTTCTAAAAAAATCTAAAATGATATTACCAGTATAAATTATTTCATATTTTGAAATACATTAAGAGTTCAGATTTTTAAGATTAAACATATAAAAAATGTGAACTCCTATATTTATTCAAAAACCTATTTACTTGAAAACTCCCTCCCCTCATAAAACTTTGGTATATAAAATATATTCCTAGGATCTGGTATTTTTCTTTTTGTTACTTATATTTTGGGAATGAAAAGCAATGAAAATTAGTTAGATCCAAGTGATTTCCTATTAAAAAATGTGAACCAGATATAGCTGATTAATTGAGGGGTTAGAAAAACACCTTTTCATAAGTTTAACACATAAAAAGAGACTGACAGAAACATATACCACTGAATATGCTACTTATGTGCTCTGATCAGTTAGGTCTGTCAGGTTATTTCCAAAGTTATTGCCCCTGAATTTGCTTTTCATTATAGTATTTTTTAAAAGTTCCTGATTTACAACTTCAGTTTTAACTACTGCTTAGTATTTATAACCTTTCACCTAGGCTTGTCAGTTGTTAAAATTATTCACTCAGGAAGGATAACTCCATTTAACTTAATTATCATAAAAAAGTAAACATTTCATGATGGTGCACAGGTGCCTTGGGGAAGGAGATTCTATGGGGACTCAATCTAAGGGGGTGGGGGAAAGCAAATATTGTCTAAAAAAATGTAAAAAAATTGATAAATGTTAAAAAAAAAGTAAAAAAAAAAAAAAAGTAAACATTTCAGACTGGGAATAGCCCCAATATAAAAAGTTTGATATACTTTAGATTTTTTTGTTGTGACTCATTTTGTTTTAAAACTCACTTCAAAAACAGAGTTTTGAAGAACTTAATATCAAGTGGATCGTGTGAAAAACAAAGGATATGAGTGGATGATCAAACAGTTTGTCATCTTTGTAGAGATATAATGTGCTTAAAAAGGTTAAGAGAAGTGAAGTGTACCATCAGACGTATTAGTTGTAAGTCTTCAGAAATGCAGTGTATGCTTTTATTTTGTTTTTTTTAGTCATTTTTTAAAATTTTTTTTAATTTTATGTATTTTTTACATCATTTTTCATTTTTGCACAATGTATGCATTTTCATCTTGGTTATAATCCCCATACAATTCCCACCTCCCTTCTCTGGACCCTAATCCCTCCTCCCCCTCCCCCTAGTGTGTCTCTGGATTATAGTTAATTGTTGATTTTGATTTTTTACTTTATTATAATTACTCTTTTTCCTGGGGCCTTATTTAGGTTTTCTAAATTCCTGCTATAAGTGAGATCATCCAATATTTTTCTTTTTCTCTCTGGGTTATTTCATTTTGTTTCCCCTTTATTTTTTTAATTGTGATTTATTTTAGTCAAAGAATAAATAGAACTGTGATTTACATGTTATAGTTGATTTCATAAATAACAAGTTTTATGTTATTTCAGCTATCAGATAATTATGCATTTCCCCTTGTTCTGTGTTGCTGTTTGGTTTTGCATTTTTGCTAAAAGTAGTAATGCATCTTTCGGTCATACTAGCACAAGTACAAAGTGTAGTAACAAATTTTGTAGTACTCTGCTCTATCCAGATCAAATCTGAGTATTGTGTTTAGTGTTCTGCTTCATATGAAAGCACCATTATTAAAAAATCAGACATAATATAGATCAGGGAGGAATAAGGATCTAGAAGTAATTTTCAAAAACTTATAATTGGAGATGACATGTGCCAAGTCTATAGAACACCCTTCCTCTGAGCAGTCACAAAAATAAATTTGCTTCAGAGAAAACATCTTCACCTTAAATTTCCAGAATTTCCCTGTTTTAAAATATTCCAAACATGGTCTCAAAGTGAAAGATCACCAAACACATGAGGAAGTTCTCCACCATGAATGAGAGTCAGCGGAAAAGATAAACAGACATATTCCATCAAAAATATCAGCTATTGGGCCTCCCCGGTGGTGCAGCGGGTTGAACACAGTGTTGTGAAGCTGTCCGCAGCCTCTGTAGCACTGGTTCGATTCCCGGCTGGCCAGGGAGATTCCCACATGGCGCAGCAGACCCCTCCTGTCGAGCCCACTGCTCCCCTCAACAGTGCTTTCAGTCCATCTGCCTGTTCTGCTCCCCACTCTGTCTCTGGTGAATCCTCTCACCCTCCCGCACCTCTAGCCTGTACCCCAGCTATTGTATAAATAAAAAATAAATCTTAAAAAAAAAAATCAGCTATTGGCAACATTAGAAACAAAATGTAAAATAATTGTTGACAGAATGTTTAAAGATTTTAAAAAGAAGAAATCAGAAATGTGAGTAAGCTATAAGAGATTTTCATAACTAGGTATATAAGTTCTGACTATGACCACTTCTTTTTGAATAATCCATGTGCCAAAAACAAATAAAAAATTGAACAAAATATGTACACTGTTTGAAGGCATTGAGAACAATAAGATCCAAGAAGCTATGTCCATTCGAAGAGAGTACCATGTGAAATTAGCTTCACATTCATCCTGGCTTTTTCCTTTAAAATGTTTTTCAAATTGGAATGTAAAAGAATGCAACCCCAGCAAGAAGCAGTATTCTTAATTCTAAGGCTGAGAGACTGAGGTAGAGTTTAGAGTTGACTGTGAATAGAACTCAAAGACCAAGATTTTGGAGAGAAGTAAACTTCAGAGAAGGAACCCAAAAATCTGGTTATAGAGTCCTCACCTGTCACTAGCAAATTGCTGAACTGTGCTTGTATAGGGTGAGACTGAAAAACCCAGCAGTAACCATCAGCTGGAAACTAAAGAGCTAACCAGAGATTGTTTAAAAATGATCATATATTTTCTTTCCTACTTAAGTATTTTAATACATCACACACTGACTTTTGTAGAAGGATTCATTCTCATTTTAAAACATATGAATAACTAATTTTCCCAGGACAACCTAGCTCATTAATTTTCAGCCACTTATATGCTGTGTGCCAGTGCCAAGCTCTTAGTACTATGTACTTCTAATACCACCTTCTTTTCTTTTAGAGAAGGCTCCTGAATATTAGGGAGCCACTAGGGAAATTCAAAAATAAAAGCTACATGATCTACTTCAAGGGAACTAATCTGGTAACTAAAGTTGCTTTGGAAGAGGAGGAGAACAGAGCTACATAGAAAGTGATTATCATTCAGACCAGTAGAGAGGAGCAGATGGATGCAATAGATATATTGTGGAGGGAGAACTGCTCATTCGCTAAGTGTTTCCTAAAATTCTGCTATGTAGTAATGATTATACACCTCGAGAGAAAATAAAAATAAATTATATGTCTGCTATCAGTATTCTCAGTACCGATTCCTATTAAGCTTTATTTCCCTTTGTTTCCTGAATTTCTCTGATATATCAGATATCAAATATTATTTGAATAGTGTCTATCCCACTTAATTCTGTTACCCGTGAACTTGGAAGAGTACTACTTATGTAATCATCAACAGACATGTATGTGTGTATGCATGCACCACATGTTAAAATTGTAATATGTAACAAGTACTATATGAGGCCATGGAATACAAAGATGAAAGACATGATTCCTGCTTACAAAGATAAAGACATTAAGTGACAGTTGAAGCTGGCCCATTTACTTTACAGAGCCTAAGTGTTTTATAAATTGTCACCAGACAACATATAAATAGTCATTACTATTACTGATCTGAGGATCAACCATTCTCATGTTATTTTTGTTACAATGAACTACATCATATTATCTTCCCTTGGTTTTATTAGTAGGAGAAACTCATGTTCCCATAGCATTTTGTTCATGTCTCTATTAGAGCCTCATTACCTTGTATTGTAATTATTGCTTACTTATCTCTTTCCCACTAGATTGGAGCTCCAGGCAAAAACCTTATTTTATTTTTCTTCTAATCCCCTAGATTCTAACACCATGTTGACATGTCTTGATTAAATGAATAAATACATTTTTATTTTACTTGTATAGAAAGTCATTACTAATACAAATGCTAAATGGTTTTTTTTCTTTTAGAAACATTGACCCAATTCCAAAGTACATATATGGGAAAAACTATGGTGATTGACATAGTAAATTTAACACATATTCATTTCTTTGGAAACCAATTGTTATTAGTCCACACCACTAAGGAAATAGTACCCATGAGAATAAAATTAATCTCAATATACTGAACATCTGCATCTAATTTGTTTTTTATTGAGTACCCTCAGCTTAATCTAAGAAAGCAATCAGTCATACCTTTTCTGAGTTTCTCACAAAAGGTATCTAATTGTTAGAAATGTTTTGCTGCAGGGAAGCTACTGTTTCTCTGACTTCCACAGATACAGTTATTTGTTTATAAGGATTAAAAAAAACTTTAACAGTCTTGCTAATTGTTAACCATTAATACATTTTTCATCTTCCAGGAAGTTATTAATTTGACTTCAGGAAGATTAAGACTACCCAGTTTGAAAAGTTACAAAATGTTGAACACAAAAATTAAAAAGCTTCAGGCTGCAGTTGTGGTTTTACCTTTTTTAATTCACAAAAATAATTTTTAATTCTTCTATGAAAACTGAATATTAATTCTTAGTTTTCAATGTGTTGTTTCCATCTTAATCTATAAAAAGTAAAGGAGAAATATAAAATACACTTTCAGGAGAACTTAATACAAGGGAACAGTATTAGATTTCCTTATTTTATACATGCTTGTACTTACACATATACACATGGAACAATCCACTCCCCAGTTCACTTCAACTCTATATTCCTTATTCTCCCTCAGTACACTTATACCTCTGCCATGATTCCTTACCTACCACAGTTAGGTAAGGATTTCACGTGTCTATATATTTTACCTCACTAATGATATTTGAAGATAGAGACTGTCTCTAATTTTATAGTTCTAGTCTAAGTATAGCGTCTGCCACTTTATCCTCAGTTATTGTTTAATGAATACATGAATTCATAAATCCACCAAACAATGTGAATTATACAGTATGAAAAACTGTTGTTTAAAAAGTTTAAATGCTAAATATTTTGTTTGTTAGAATCATTTACCAAAAATACGTGTATAGGAAAAGTTATATTGTAACTTAATAATTGATAAATTTATTCCTTTCATTTTCCACACCCCCTCATTACATCTTTTAAGTAGGATTATATAAAGACTCTGTGTACTTAGTTTCTTTTTTTGTTACATTTTAAAAGGCTGGATTTATTAGGAAAAGGAGTAAGAAATGAATAATTTAATATCAGTCTTATATGTCTCAGTTTCTGCATCTATCCTTTTAGTTATCTGCTCCGTAGGAATGATGAGTCCCTTAGATATAAAACATTTTGCTTGATGGAGAAGTATATTCTGCAAGTTATTAATATTATTGCTGCAATAATAGTCATACTGCAACACAGGTGTAAACATCAAATTTCTCTTTAGATATCAGTAGATGTCAGAAACAGAAAAGCCCTTCAGGATCTTCTAATCCAGTTTGCCATGGATGCAGAAATTGAGTGAATTCTTTCAGTTCTGTGTGCTCAATAAATTATTCATCATTTTCTTTGCCTTTGACTATACCTAGATTTTCTTTGTCTTCTGTTTAATTATTTAAAACTTACAGATAATTGAGAATAATATTTGAAAACTCAGGTACCTAATACCTGAACATTTATTTTTGTTTCTGTTTTAAATGAATTAAAACAAGTGAGGTATTCTATTTATCATCTAAACTTCCATTCCCTTCTACTTTTTCAATCTGTCTTGATTTGGGGGATTTGTATAACCAATAAGACTATTTTACATACTTAAATTCTTTATATAAATGCTATTATACTGTGTGTGATATTCCTCAACTTGATTTCTTGACTTAAACAATATATTTTTTAGATTTATTCACTACACAATCATTTGAATGACTAAAATGAAAGTCTGACAATACCAGTTGATGGTAAAAATATGGAACAATTTTTGGTGAAAATATTTTTGGTGAAAATTTAAATTGATACATTAACTCTGGGAAATTGCTTCACTGTATTTAAACACTAAATATATGAACACTAAAGGACATAAACACATGCATGCACCACACACACACTCTATGTTCCTGTAATTCCTATCCCAATACTTGTAATACCTATGAGAAATAAATGCTTCTTTCCACCAAAAAGACATATATGAGAATATACATGATAGATTTATTTATAACTCATATTCTTAATAGTGCAAACAACCCAGATTCCTATCAACAGGTAAATGGGTAAATAAATTGTGATATATTTCAACAGTAGAATACTACCTAATGAAAAAAAGTGATCTATTGTTATATTCAACCCTCAAATGAATTTCATAGACTCATGTTGAGCAAAAAAAGCCAAACATGTTCTACATATATAAATTTCAAGAACAAGTAAAAAAGTGTATGGTGATTCAATCCAGATTTATAGTTACCCAGGCATGAATAGGTATTGACTGAAAAAGGGCATGAGAAAGTTTTCAGGGGTGCTAAAAATGTACCTATCTTGATTTATGTGTTGGTTACATAAAATTTATCTATCTGTATACTTAAAATGTTTGTACCTTATCAAATATATGTTACACTTCAATTTAAAAAACATGAAATACAGTAAATGGCTATTCCTCAAATAGATTAAACATAGTTACCATATGACACCAATTCCTCTTCCAGGTAGTATATCCAGGAGAATCTAAAACATATTCACACACAAATTTTTGCACAAGTGTTTATAGCAGCATTATTCATAATAGTAAAAAAAAAAAAAAAAACCAAATTGGGACAACTGATGAATTTGGATAAGTGAAAATTAAATAGACTTACAATGAAATATTGTTCAACAATAAGAAGGAATAAAATGCTGATACATGCTACAATGTGAATGAACTTTGAAAAGATTATGGTAAGTGAAAGAAGTCTGTAATAAAATACCATGGGGTGAATTATTTCCTTTATAGGAAATGTCCAGAATAGGCAAATCTGTACAGACAGAAAGCTAAACAATACTGGACTTGAGCTGAATTGGTAGAGAGTGGGGTGAAGTAGGGGTAAAGAGTGACTGCTAAAGGTTATGGGCTTTCCTTTTTGGAATGATGAAAATGTTCTTTAAAAAAATATGTGTGTGTCTACAGGGCAGCCGGGAAGAAGGGAGTAGGATCAAAACAAGGGTGGTGGGAATAGTATGGGGACTATAACCAAGATGAAAATGCATACATTGTGCAAAAAAGAAAAATTATGTAAAAAATATATGAAATAAATTTTTTTTTAAGAAATGTGTATGTATGCGTGTGTGTGTGTATATCCACAATTTTCTGACCACTGTTTGTATATAGGATAAGAGAAAATGAAATCAAGAAGGGTTCCTAGCCTAGGTTCTTTTTTTTTTTTTTTTAAAGATTTATTTATTTATCTATACAAGCACTGGGTACAGTCAGAAGCGCGGGAGGGTGAGAGAATTCACCAGAGCCAGAGCGGGGAGCAGAGCAGGCAGAAGGACCAAAGAACACTGCTGAGGGGAGCAGTGGGCATGGCAGGAGAGGTCTGGGCGCCATGTGGGACCCTCACCCGGTGGCCAGGTATCGAACTGGCGCTGCAGAGGCTGCGGGAAGCTTCGCGGCCCAGCGCTCAACCACTGCGCCACTAGGGGAGGCCCTAGCCTAGGTTCTTAAACACTCAGGTTACTTATCTCCAGCCTCAGCCTTAGGAACTGTAAGAAAGCTCTCTATCTGTTCAAATTCAGTGGTCCTCAACCTTGAACATGCACCATCATCACCTGGAGGTCTGTTGTAGCTATTTTTAAGTGTCTGTGTAGCTGTATTCACTTACTAGTCCATTTAAAAAACAATTTAATAAATGCCCATTGTGCAACACATAGTATATAGCCAATCGATATCTGAAGAGTAAACAAATGAGGTTTTGGCTGTTGGGTTGCTTCCAAAAAGAAGGCACCAAAAAAATTTTGCAATGACCACATTACTTAAAAATGTGGGGAAAGTCTGAGGATATAAGAATTATTTTGTTCCAGACTCTTAATCTCTCAAAACTCTGGACTAGGATGAGTGATATTAAACAATGCTTGAAGTTTACCTGTTGGACCTGAAACGTAGGTAGGCTATCTTTTTTGAGGCAGGCAGTGAATCTAATCTATTCTTTGCTTCATGGTAATACAACTACTGAGGTTTCCAAATAACATCTACTTTGTCCTTTTTAGAAACTAGCTCTAAACCTGTCTCTGGTTTTCCAGTCTAGATACTGGTTTCAAATATTTAGATCATATATTCAAATGAGTGTTCTAACCAAAACCAGAGTTGGCCTCTTTTTAAACAAATCTGAGACTTGAAAGTAAAACATGGCTTTAGTACCTTGAATATATTCCATGTACTTATACTTACACAGATAAAATTTATAGTCACAAAGAACCACTTGTCAACAAATCATGATTGAAATCACTACTTTGGGGCCCTCCCTGTGGTGCAGCAGGTTGAGCAAAGCACTGTGAAGCTGTCCCCAGCCTCTGCAGTGTGGGTTCAATCCCCCAGCCGGCCACAGAGATACCGTCATGGTGCGGCAGACCTCTCCTGTCTCACCCACTGCTCCCCTCAGCAGTGTTTTCGGTCCTTCTGCCTATTCTGCTCCCTGCTCTGTCTCTGGTGAATTCTCTCGCCCTCCCATGCCTCTGGCCTGTACCCCAGTGCTTGTATAAATAAATAAATCTTTAAAAAAATGAACAAGGATATAAAATATATGTATAAATTATATAAAAAATTTTAAAAGTATTTTAAAAATCACTATGAATTTTTCTAATATGATTCTAGGTTTTTTTTTTTTTTCATTTAGGTTAATAATAGCTTCATAGCAGCAAGAGAAGCTGGAAATTATTGATTTTTTTGTAAACAAACTATAATTTGCTTGAGTTCTTCAAGGCCACTTTGTCACTTATAGTCAGGAATCACCTTCTTTTCTAACTCCAGCTCTGTCCTCCTGACAATATTCCATAGAAAGGAAATAACATACTCCTGAAATTTACTTTCTCAGACTTCTGGTTCTTCTGTCTTAAATTAATTCCCAGTCAAATTCCCAAAGAAGTACCTAAGGAACTGAATGTAAAATTTGAATCCAGAGCTTCAACTCTTAAGTCCAATGCTTTTTTGGGTTATAATATTCATCAAACCCAGTAGAACAGCCTTGAAGATTGTATTATGAAATCTCCATGATTTGTGTACTTCTGTTTTGTACTCGGCCATGTTTCCTTAACCATATTCATTTTCTAATCATCTTTATCTCTTCACTGACCCTCACTTCTACTAAGTCATGAAAATGCAAGCGTCTGCTTCCATGAATAGATTAGAGATCCCCACAAACCTAGATTCCCATGGAAACCAATCCAAAACTACAAGGAAAAGAAGAGTATATATCGAATTTCCCTGAGGCCTACAGCTTGTTTTTCATTAGACTCATGCTGCTTTCTTTTAAACTCTGGGCACAAGGCCAGTGAATATTTTTACAGCTGATAAAAAAGAGCTTAAGAACCATTTACTTTCCTTTAAACTTTTAAAAATTAATTTTGTATATAACATCAATTCCAAAGAGTGCCAATGTGCTTATTACCTTCTTATATCATAGGGCCATATTTTTTCAGATTATTTCCTCTTCCTGTTTTTTTTTTCCCTATTCCTATTACACCATTCAAAGCAAGTGAGAGGGAATCAAGGACCTTTTATTTCTATAGTTGGAATACTGTCATCTCTTGGGTACATTTTCTCTGTGACCAATCAGGACTTTTTAATGTTTTCTTGACTATTACACTTTTACAAAGTGCAAATGATCATTTACCAATATAATAACAAAAAATATAACCAAAATGCCAAAGAGGGGATCAAGAAAGTCAGGGAGGAGGCAAGTAATAGGGGCAGGCTGTAATTTTTAAAAAGGCAATCAAAATAGTCTTCATTAAGACAGTGATATCTGAAGCAAGAATTGAAGGAGATGAAGAAGGTAGCCTTGTGAGTGGCTGAAGATTTTTTATTCCAGGCACAAGGAATAGAACAAAGACATTAAAATGGAGTGTGTCAGGAATGTTTGAGAAATAACAAAGAAGCTTGTGGTTATCATGAATGAGCAAGGGAATCATTGGTGTGAGGGTGTGGAAGAAATGCTGGCCAGGTCCAGTTGGGTCTTTTGACCATTGTCAGAAATGTTTTTACTCTAAATGAGAACTCACTGGAGAATTTTGAGGAAATGAGTGACATTATCTAACATATGTCTTAATAAAGTAATCATTCTAGCCAAATGAAGATATTTTTCTCCAACTTTACTATTATATATTTCTTCATTCCTTCTTCAAATAATATGCTGTCAAATCTCTTTCCAATCCTGAGCCCTTTCACCAGATATACACACAGTTGCCTAAATCTCCCTGAAAATAGATACCTAGAATAGAATAAAATGCCATTCTGATGAGCAAGAGACTATAGAAAGACTCTAATCAATTACATTTTGGCAACCGAATACAGTTGATTCATGTTGAAGGTTTTTCATATAAAATTTCTGTCTGGTTTAAACTGTTTAAATTATGGCTTAAACTCTTTAAATTATGGGTTAAGCTAATGCTGTGTTCATATTGTTGTGGTTTTGGACTTACTTTATCCATATTTTAGTTAAGCATATTTTTGAATTTCCCCAGATTTACTTAGGCAGAGTTTACCATCCCCTCAGGAAGAGTATCACAGCTGCATATTTTATTTTCAGAGCCTAGTGCTTAACAAATACTTAAGAATGCTTTGTGAATTGAATTAGGTTGATCTAGTGACCTGTCAAGGTCATTTTGATTCTTGAACCTGTCATTCAGTATAATTGTTTTCTCTCCCACATATGTCACCAGGATTCTCATCTTAATCTTTGGTATCAAAATATAAACTGCTTCCAATATGTGAAAATATGTTCAATATTATTCATCGTAAGAGAATGCTCATAAGAGAAATGCAAGTTAAAATTATAATGAGGTAACGTGTTTCATGTGTCATTGACAAAGATAAAAATATTTAGCATATCCTAAAATAACAAAACTGTTGCTGGAAGAAATGAAAAATAGTACAACCCTTATGGAAGGAAATTTAATGATATCCAGCAAAACTAAGCTATGCTCTTAGCTTTGATTCTACATTTCCACTCTTATGAATCATCCCAAGTGTACATTGGTAAAAATAAGAAAATATGTACATGCAAGGCTATTTAATTGTGACATGAATTGTAATAGAAAAGAAACATGTTAGAAGATTGATTGAATAAAAAAAGTATATTCATACAGTTATATAACTGTAGAAGGTAATAGCAATATTTTGATATTATAGTATATAGATGATCTGGGGTAAAAAAACAAGTGTGGAATATTATGGTAGTCTATAGTTTATACATGACTATAAAGTGGTCATGGGGATTTTTTTTTTTTTATATAAATGCTGGGTACAGTCAGAGGTGTGGGAGGGTGGGAGAATCCACCAGAGCCAGAGCAGGGAGCAGAGCAGGCAGAAGGACCGAAGTACACTGCTGAGGGGAGCCGCAGGCAGCAGAAGAGGTCTGCGCGCCAAGTGGGACCCTCCTCCGGTGGCCGGGGAGCAGCCGGGGATCGAACCGGCGCTGCAGAGGCTGCAGGCAGCTTCTCAACCCAGCGCTCAACTGCTGCACCACCAGGGAGGCCCGTCATGGGGATTATTAAGTGAAGAAATCAAGATGCTGAAGAGTATATGAAACCTTTTATCTAGGAAGGAAAAGAAAATAACTATTTGCTTATTATTTTCAAAAGATGGAAGAATAAGTGAATAAAAACTCTTGAGAGAAGGGAAGGGAACAGTGTGGAGAGGACTTCTTTGAATGTATCTTGTTCTGTAGTTTTGATTTTTGAAACCCTATAAATAATTTTCATTAAAAGTTAAATGTTAGACCGGGCATGCAGGGGAGCACGTCCCGGCACCGGCATTTTGCAGCAGGGACCTTTCTTTGCTGGAGACTGTGTGAACCCAGCAGAAGGCTCACTGAGGAGCCAGAGGTAAACTGGGAGGCTTGCCCATGCCGGGCGCCTTCTAGCCTGCAGTTCCAGCCCAGAGGGGAGCAGCACCCACTGCTGGGGCAGACCGGGCGTGCAGGGGAGCGCGTTCCCGCATCGCCATTTTGCAGCAGGGACCTTTCTTTGCTGGAGACTTGTGAACCCAGCAGAAGTTCCCCAGAGAAGCCAGAGGTGAGCTGGGAAGGTCGCCCAAGATGCCGGCCAGTACCAGCAACACAGTGTCACAAGGAATACGGCAAATTAGAAAACAGGCAGTAGGGAGTAGAAAAACCACATGCAACCCAGCAACTCCTCAGCAAAAAAGCACACCGCAAAAAGAAAACCATCTACCAGATTGCAACGACAGTAACTTGGAAGAACTTCTGAGCCTTCCAGATAGAGAATTTAAAATTGCTGTGATTAAAAAACTGACAGAAGTCATAAAGGAAAACAATGATAAGGGGAAAATAATTAATGACCAGAAGAATGAAATTGAGTCCCTAAAGAGGGAAGTAAAAGAAATGCAGGAGATCAAAGAATTAATGGAGACGCTAAAGAACTCTGGGGAAAGCAATGAAAGCAGAATAGATGAAATGGAAGAACGAATAAGTACTCTTGAAGACACAGAAATAAAAAGAACTAAAACAGAAAAGGAAGGAGAAGTACGAAGGAAAAAGACCGAAGAAAGACTTCGGGAACTATCTGACTCCATGAGGAAAGGAAATATAAGAGTTATAGGAATCCCAGAAGGAGAGGAGAGAGATGTAGGAACAGAGAAAATATTCAAGGATATAATTGAAGAGAACTTCCCAAATGCGAAGAAGGAGCTGAAAATTGATATACAAGAAGCAAGAAGAACACCAAACTTCTATGACGAAAGGAAAAATACAGCAAGACACATAATAGTAAAGCTCCCAAGAATCCAAGACAAGGAAAAAATAATGAAACTAACAAGAGGGAAGAAACAGATAACATTCAAAGGGAAACCAATCAGACTGACATCAGACTTCTCTGAAGAAACACTACGGGCAAGGAGAGAGTGGAGGGACATAGTCAACAGACTCCAAGAAAACAGATGCCAACCAAGAATACTCTATCCCGCAAAGCTCTCCTTCCTCTTTGAAGAAAGAATAAGGACCTTCCCAGACAAACAGAAACTCTGGAATTTTATTATGACTAAACCCCCACTCCAAAAAATACTACAAGGAGTCCTAAAGCCAGAACCTCAGAGGGACGAATAACAACAAAAGAAGGCCAAAGAAAGTTGTTAAAAGAATAAATAAATAAAATCAAAGGAAAGACAAACACAATGGCAAATACAGATGCTAACATATCAATACTAACTCTAAATGTAAATGGACTAAACTCTTCAATAAAAAGACACAGAGTTGCAGGCTGGATTAAGAAACAAAACCCAACCTTTTGCTGTCTCCAGGAAACACATTTAGCTGCAAAAGATAAAAATAGACTCAAAGTTAAAGGATGGAAAACAATTCTACAAGCAAATGGACCAAAAAAGAAGGCAGGAACAGATAAAACAGATTTCAAACTTAAAAAGATAAAAGGAGACCCCAGTGGTCATTACATTATGATCAAGGGGACAATACTTCAAGAAGAAATAACACTCATTAACATATATTCACCAAACGAAGGAGCACCAAAATATATCAGACAACTATTGGCATCTCTGAAAACAGACATCAGAGAAAACACATACGTAGTGGGAGACTTCAACACACCACTATCAACAATGGATAGATCAACAAGACAAAAAATATGTAAAGACACTAAAGCTCTAAATAAGGATCTAGAGTGCTTGGGCTTAACAGACATATATAGAACACTAAACCCAAAAAAATCTGAGTATACATTTTTCTCAAGCGCACACGGATCATTCTCTAGGATCGATCATATACTGGGGCACAAGACAAACATCAACAGATACACCAAGATTGAAATCATACCAACCATCTTTTCTGACCATGAAGGCATCAAACTAGAAATAAACCATAAAAAGAAGGCAAGGTACTCTCCTACCTCGTGGAGATTGAAACCCACACTACTGGAAGTCCACTGGACTAACGAGGAGATCAAAGAAGAAATTAAAAAATTCTTTGAATTGAATGACAAGGAGGACACCAATTTCCTAAATGTATGGGACGCAGCAAAAGCAGTAATAAGAGGAAAATATATAGCAATAGAAGCTCACATCAAGAAACAAGAAAGAACTCAAAGCAACAACCTAATCTCGAAGCTCAAAGATCTAGAAAAAGAACAACAAAAAAACCCCAAAACCAGTAGAAGAA
Organism: Talpa occidentalis; assembly: GCF_014898055.3. NCBI lineage: Eukaryota > Metazoa > Chordata > Mammalia > Eulipotyphla > Talpidae > Talpa > Talpa occidentalis. The sequence goes on from NW_023605083.1 coordinate 55,156,889, forward strand.
AAGAAATAATAAAAACCAAAGCAGAAATAAATGAAATCGAAACTAAAAAAACAATCCAAAAGATCAATGAAACCAAGAGCTGGTTCTTCGAAAAAATAAATAAAATAGATAAACCCCTAGCCAGGCTCACAAGGGCAAAAAGGGAGAAAGCACAAAAAAAAAAAAAAAAAAGTTAAATGTTAGCAAAGAACAATCCTTTAAGACATAGCCAAATGAAATGAAAAAAACCTAACTGTATATCAAGTTGATTGTTTAATTACACAAGTAATTCTAAAATAGTAATTGACTCTTCAGTACTAATAAAACATCTCCTAAGGACAAAAAAGAACTGAAAAGAAATCCTGAACTATATTCAGAAAACATACTGTTAGTAATAATACTATTGTTTTGATGCACTAGCATAAATCAGTAGACTTATTTTAATGTAGGATAAAGTAAGTGAATATTTATGTTAATGTCATTAGTAATCACAGTATCATAGGAGGAAACTACTCCATGACTCCTAATCAGGATGGCCATTGGCATCACAAATGATTGCTAGAAAGGTATGAACAGGGCAGTAGTAGACTATTCTCTTATTTATTATCTGAAGCCTTAGATAATTGCCAGTGAAGATAGTAAAACAAGTATTGGTAATATGCCCCTCTGGAAATTATTTCAGCAAGCATTGAGAGCGGACATATTCTATTCCACTTTCACTTTGCACTGAGGAGTCTGAAATGAAGACATTCTTCATTGCTTTACAATATCTCATCATTTAAATCAGCCAACCCCTGAATAGTTTCACAAGACAACTATGCAGGTTGTATGTACATTGCACCACTTGTACATCTTGTACGGCCATATGAAATGGCCCTCAGGACTCAATGAGAGTGAATCTGTATCTTGAATATGGAGTTATATATGCAATAATCAGAAATCTGAGAGATCTAATTGACTGTCCCAACAACATAACAGACTGCTCTTTCCGTTTCATCATTTATGTGCTTATTTGAAACTTGCATAATTATTGGTTAGAGGCTCTTTCTGCATATTTTCTTTCTCCTCCAGAACTCAATTTCTCTTATTTTCATAAGGCTGACTTGCAAGTCTGAATTTATAGCTATGCTCTTTTTCCTGAATTTAGTTCAATTAATTATCTCTCTCCATAATTTACATTAGAATACCCCACTATAATCTAGACTCAGTTTTCTTATTAATTTCCCCATTTTTATAAAGAAAATTATCATTCTTCAGAAATTTAGACTCAAAATATTACTTTAATCTTTCACTGTTTCTGATTTCCTTGGTCCCCAGATACATCAAGTTTTCTTTCTTTTTTTAAGTTTATTTTTATTGAGGTGGCGTTGCTTTACAACACTATATATGATTTAGAATAGGTTGATACCGCCACGGATGTGTGTTACCATCCCACACCCACCACCAGAGTACTCAGTCCTATACCTTAGGCCATTGGACCCCAATTACTTTTGTTCCTACCCTTCCTGCCCCTCCCCTCTAAAAGCCTCAGTCCTATAGTCATATTTGTAGGGTTTGTTTTGGTTTAGTTTTGTCTGTTCTTTAGTTTTGTTTTTCCATAGTCCACATATGAATGAAATCATTTGGTATCTTTCACCTTCTAACTTACTTCTTCAGCAGAGTCCCCTCCAGCTCTATCCATGTTGCTGCAAATGGCAAGAGTTCATTTTTTGGGGGGCCTCCCTGATGGCGCAAGGGCTTAAGCACAGCACTGTGAAGCTATCCGCAGCCTCTGCAACATGAGTTAGATTCCCCAGCCTGCCGGGGAGCTGACCCACACAGCGCAGCAGACCTCTCCTGTCTCACCCACAGCTCCCTTCAGCAGTGTATTTCAGTTAGTCTGCCTGTTTTGCTCCCCGCTCTGTCTTTGGTGAGTCCTCTCACTCCCCACACCTCTGGCCTGTACCCCAGTTCCTGTATGCATAAATAAATAAATAAATCTTTAAAAATAAATAAATTTTTTAATGAGTTCATTATTTTTTTAATAGCTGAGTAATATTCCATTGTGTATGCCTAGACGTGGAATTACTGGGGCACATGGGATAAAATGTTTAATATTTTGAAGACCTGCCATACTGTTTTCCACAGGAGCTAGCCAGTCTACATTCATACCAACAGTATACTAGGGTTCCTTTTTCTCCATCCCCTCACCAACATTTGTTGTTTTCTGGGTTTCTTTTCCCAATATGGGTCATTCTCATTGTGATTTTTACTTGCATTTCCCTGATGGTAAGCGATGTCGAAAAATTTTTCATGTGTCTATTGCTCATTTGTATGTCTTCTGGAGAAGTGTCTAGTTAGTTCTTCTGTCCATTTTTTAAATTGGGTTCTTTGTTTTCATTTTGTTGAGTTATATGAGTCTTTGTAGATCGTGGCTATTATCCCCTTGTCAGATGTACGATGTGCCAATATTTTCTCCCATTCAGAGGATTATCTTTTCATTATAATGATATTTTCTTTCACTGTGCAGAATCTGTTTAATTTGATGCAGTCCCATTGGTTTATTTTTGTTTTATTTTCCTTGCCACTAGAGTTGAGTCCCAAACACATCACTGAAGCCAATGTTGTGGAGTGTTTTGACTATGTTTTCATCTATGTTTTTTATGGTTTCCAGTTTTGCATTCAAGTCTTTAATTCATTTTGAGTTAATTTTTGTATATGGTGTGAGCAAATGGTCTGGTTTCATTCATATGCATGTAACTGTCCAGATATCCTAGATCTCAACCACTTCTCAATACCCCCTTTGCCACTACCACAATCATAGCCACCAGCATCTTGGATTGTATTAATGTAGTTACCTTGAATGGCCTAATAACTGACCTCCTGACTTCTGCTTTTGCCTCCTGCACTCTATCCCCATCACATCAGTCAAAATGATCCTTAAAACCTAAATCAAATCATGTCACTGGTCTGCTGCAGACCCTTTTAGGGTTTTCCATCTCAGAGTAGTAGTCCAGTACTTCCTATGTTTTAGAAAGTCCCATATGTTTTTAATCCTGTTACTACCAATATGACCTTATTTCTAATCATCCCCTTTTCTTCTCTGCATAAGCTGCTCTGCCATCAATGCTATTCCTCTATTAAGCAAAGAGTGTTCTTGCCTCAAGGTTTTTGCATTTTGTATCTTCTCTCTGCTAGAAATATGCCAATAGGTATCTCTGTGTTTAACTCTCTCACTTTCATCAGTTCTTTACTCCAAAGTCACTATTTCAGTGAAACCTTCCCTGACTATCCTCCCTAATGCCCACTTCCCTCACACATTTTATTCCTTTTTCTCTGCTTCATTTTTTCCCTTATCACTTACAATATCTAAAATACTGTATGTTTTTACTTAATATCTAAAATACTGTATGTTTTACTTATTATCGTGTTTGTTTGTTTTTTATCCCACACACAAATTCCATGAAGTTGGGGGACATTTTTTTACTACTTTCCTCCCATAATTTATAACAGTGCTTGGCACATGGCTGGTGCTCAGAAACTATTCATTGAATGATGCGTATACTTCTAAAGTTGTGCATTTATCAATTCACCTAGGTGGTCCAGCAATTCTTATATTATGTCTGTTTTCCCAACCAAAATTCCAATTGCCTGATAGTAGAATATTTTTAGAGGAAGAATGGCTCAAATTTGCCATCTTTTCTTTTCCTCTTACAACCTTCCACCCCCACTCCAGTCATCCTGCTTGTTCTTCATTGAATGCTTCCTCTCTTGGGACTGTATATTTCTTTTCCCTTTCCCTTTCCTTTTTTTTTTTTTTCTTTTTTTCTTCTGGTTAAATAGGCACACTGTCTATTTGAGCTGACTCTTGTTGGAAAGCGAGTCAGTGCAACCTAGTGGAGAGCAGAGGCCTGAGCATTTGCATCTCCAGAATGTTTGTATTGACAAATGGCAGTCAGTTATTGACATTTATGTCCCTTGGTGATACTTCAATTGGCTTATCTTTGCTGGTCAAATGCCTTAATTGTTCTGGCCTTTAATTCAGTCAAAGTTGGAGCTAGAGCAGAGGGGAAAGAGAAGGAGCAAGTCTAACAGAACATCAAGCTTGAGCTGGGAAGCTGCTGGCAACGATCAGCCTGTCATAATGTTATGATTTGTTCATTTTTATACCATTTATTAGCCTTTACTTGTTGTGCCATTTGGCCTCCAGGGCAGATAAAGTGCTGTCTAATTTGGTAGGTTTGCTTCTGTCAGAGCAGCCTCGACAGGGAAGGTGTTAGCTGCAGTGACAAATAATCAATAGCTGTCGTTGTCATGAGGAACGTGAGCAGTTGGGCCTTTCATCTGGAGGATTAGAGGTCTAATTGGATTGAGAATAGGGAGGGTGGGCTGTTGGGTAACCCTGTCAGCCTTGTGAAGCTGTCAAATGTCGGCCTTATTCATGGTGAAGGGAATAAGGAACCGTGTGCTTTCAGAATTGAGGAGCCCTTTATACAAAGGAACAGATCCTGAAGTCGACTCAGCTAACATATGCTCCCTTTTAATTTAATTAGATATCCCTTCAGATAATAAATCTATGTAATGTTAAATGATATTTTCAGTCCTGGATGTGCAACGCACTCACACATACACACACACAGGCTCACTACAGAATTCCAGGTTGGTTCTTTTTGTCTTTGGGCATGCTAAAGGTAAGCCACTTAAATGGAGATTGAAAGTGAAACTTTAGCTGGAAATTTTCATAAATGATTTCAACATCTCATTGTCAGAACTAACAAGTGATATGTGCCTTTAGTATCATTGTTAGGAGAAAATAAAAGGACAGATGAGTTCATGATAAAGTATTATATTTGGAAATATTTTTCTCCCATACTCATTTAGAAATGTGCTTCCTTATGAAACAAAAATCTTTCATTTATTCCTACATGAATTAACCCAAAGAATGAAGAATTATGCATTGCCTGGATTGTTTTGTCAAAGGAATGTCCAATTCTTTCTTAGCAAATTAGAAAGTGACAAGATTGAATTTAAGTGATACCAGTGCTATCGAATCAAAACCAACCTCTTCTGCTATAACTCTACATGCTTTGCTATTCTATACTCCTACATATTTGTGCTACAATGCTATCATTTGGAGTAGGAACTTAGAAAGTATTTAGAAAAAATAAGTTGACATTATCTAATAAAAAAGCTCTTAATACCACCTCTTCTACTAAATCCTGTGGACAAATTTAATAATGATACATGTTAAACACAATGTCATAAGCAAAAATTATAATTTTCCTATAATTTAGTACTTCGCTGTCTTCCAAAAGATGTATAGTTTCTTTTTAATGTTTCTGTAATACACTAAGCACTGGTAGCATTTGTAAGCATCATCTGTACAGTATATCTTCATGAAAGCCTTGAAAAAAAGTGAATTTGACAGTAATGAAGAGTATGTGAATAGGAATCCCTGGGTTATAGGTTATGCATTCAGCCATCTCTGTAACCCTATGCTCTCCTTTCTATGGTTATTCAAAAGTCCTGCCATCTAATATAAAATGATTCCAAAAAGTACCTCAAAGTAACTAAATGAATATAGAAACTTGATTCTGAATGAATGGGCCCAGTGACCACATTGAGCCCTTCTAATTCTGAGATTCATTACCATGACAAATATTTCATTAAGTTCTTTCTTTGTCAGTAATGGCATGACGATTCTATTAATTTAACCACTTTGAAGTCCACGGTGAGGCAGCTTTCAATACTGCTCACTAGGCATTTAGAATTGTGGTTATCTGAAGTACTTGTTTTACTTGATCTAAGCTAGAAAAATTTTAAGTTTCATAACAGCTACCTAAAATTGGAGACATCTCTCACATTTCATTCATTTCTTCTAGAATTGTGGAAGTATAGTTATGATCACATTTTCTTTTTTTTTTTGTTTTTAAAGATGTATTTATTAATTTATACAAGCACTGGGTACAGTCAGATGCGCGGGAGGATGAGAGAATTCACCAGAGCCAGAGCGGGGAACGGAAAAGGCAGACGGATGAAACACACTGCTGAGGGGAGCAGCGGAAGAGACAGGAGAGGTCCGTCGCGCCATGTGGGACCCTCGCCGGCAGCCAGGGATATCAAACCGGCGCTGCGGAGTCTGCGGGCAGCTTCACAGCCCAGCGCTCAACCGCTGCGCCACCAGGGGAGGCTCTGATCACATTTTCTTAAGCAAAATTGCTCACAGGAGATGGTAGGGGAAAAAATTAATGTCCTGGCAAAAGAAGTCCGAAGTTAAAATAGATTCATATTAAGATTTTTGATCACGCATATTTTCTATATGACCTATAGCAAAGTCTTTGGTCTGGAGGTCAGAATAGATTAGAATATTTTGTTGTTTTGTACCTCCTCATAATCTTTTTCTTTTTCATTCAATAAACAAAATTTTTTGCAAAATCCTCTGTGCTAAGTTTTGAAAATGCAGCCAAGAATAGAACACAGTACTGCTCTCAAGAAGTTCATATTTTGATGGGAAACACAGACAAGATGAATGGTAAATAAGATAGTATATTCTTTCATTAACTAATAGAAAATAAGGAAGGCTGGGGATGATGAGGGAAAATGTAGGCGGGACACCTAATTAAAAGACTTAGGTGTCCTGCCTAATGACTAATGGAGTTGAAAACTTTTCAGGTACTTAATAGTCATTTGTGTTTTCTTTTATGAAGCTGTCTGTTCTTTTCCCATTTTCTTGTATATTTTTTAAGATTTGCTTTTATTTATGCATAGAACTGGGGTTTAGGCCAGAGATGCCAGGCGTGAGAAGATTCACCAGAGACAGAATGGGAAGCAGAACAGGCAGATCTGCTAAAATACACTGCGAGGGGAGCAGCGGGCAAGACAGGAGAGGTCTGCTGCGCCATGTGGGTTACCTCCCTGGCCTAGGACCGAACTCATGCTGCAGTAGCTGGCGATAGCTTAATACCGCTGAGACTTTAATCCCTGCACCACCAGGGAGGCCCCTCTTGTATTTTTTGATGCTACTATAGATGAGACACTACACAAAAAGTTTAAACAAGATCAGGTTAGATAATCTATGATAGTGATTTTTATTTAACTGTCTGTGGCAATAATTCTATTTTTAATTGTGCCAAAAAATATATATATCTATAATGCAATATTTACCATTTAACCATTTTTAAGTGTACAATTCAATGGCATTAAGTACAGTTACAATATTGTACAACCAGCTCTACTATTCCTTACCACATTAAGTTTCTTGAGTTATAACTGATATACAATAAAGTGCATTTATCTGGTGTATAATTTGATACATTTTAACATATGTACACACCCATGCAACTATCACAACAAAATAGTGAGCATAACCGTCATCTTCAAAAGTTTCTTTATGTCTATTTGTTACCCTTCCCTCACACCACTCTCTGCCCCCACTACCCCTATCTAGGCAAGCAACAAACTGTTTTCTGTCACTGCAAATTATTTTGCTTTTTCTAGAATTTTATGTCACGAAGTCATTTACAACTACTCTTTTTAGGACTTCTTTCACTCATTCAGGTTATTTTGAAATTCATTCATGTTTTTTATTCTATCAATAATTTATTCATTGTTATTACTGAGTAGTATTCCATTGTATATCTGTACAAAAGATATATTTATCTGTTTGCCTAATGCTACACATTTGGGTTGTTTCCAATTTGGGGCTATTGTAGATGATGGTGGTATGAATATTCATGTATAAATCTATGTTTTCATTTCTCTTGAGTAACTACTTAGAAATGGGCAATATAGCAGGTATGTATTTAACTTAAGAAACATACCAGATTTTGAAAGTGCTTTCATATTATTTTACTTCCACCATGCCCACACCAATTGGCGAGCATTCCAGTTCTTTTACATCCTCCAGTTCGCTCACATCCTCACCTCTTTTTAATTATAGTCATTCTAAAGTAGTCATTTATTCCATTTAGGTGTAGTGGCTTTAGCTTGCGTTTCTCTAATGACTAATGATCTTAAGATCATGTGCTTATCATTTGTTTGTCTTTGGGTTTTTTTCATTGACCTTGTTTCTTATGATTTTGCTAAATACACTTATTAGTTTCATTAGGCCTTAGAAAAATGTAGGCTTCTACATAAACAATCATCTTGTGTGCAAATAAAACAATTGTACTTTTTCCCAATGTTTATGCTTTACTTCTTTTCTGCCTGTCATCCCTCCCTCCTACCTGCTTCTCTTCTTCCCTCCCTCCTTCCTTCTTTTCTAGCTTGTTTCACTAAATCCTCGGTTACATACTTTAATAGAAATAGTTAACGTGGATGTTCCTGCCTTATTTGTGATCTTGGGAAGAACACATGTAGTATTTCAACACATGTATACTTCATGTAAGTATGAAATTAGCTGTCAGTTTTCAAAGAAACAGAAATAGCAAATTTAGAGGGAAACTACTACCACAAGGCTTCCCGAGAGTATTCAAGGAGGGAACAAGCTTTGTAAGAGGACAGCCACCCTTTCACTCCCCCATCCCCCACCATGCAAGCACTCACACAGAGTTGAGGTTCAGACTTTGTTGGAAAGAGTATGGCTGTTGCCCAGGAGGGCAAAGAAGTTCACTGGGATTCCAAAGGCCAGAACTGGACTGGTAAACAGAAAGCAGCCACCCTGGGCTCCAGTGAAATTTGATGAAGTATGAGAACCACTGGCTCTCATGTACACTCCTCACATCCACATCACACAAGTAAGAAAAAAGAGCACAATGGAACCAGAAAAAGAGCCCTTTCCTTTATTCTAGCTTGCATTGTTCATACTGCACCTTCTGCTGAGAAAACCAGATTCTGTAGTGGCCTACAAGGGAGAAATTCTTACAAGTATCACAGAATGGCTAAAGAAGGGTTGGGGCCTCCCCGGTGGCGGTGGCGCAGCAGTTGAGCTCTGGGCTGCGAAGCTGCCGGCAGGCTCTGCAGCTCCGGTTCGATATCCCCGGGCGCCATCGAGGGTCCTGGCGAGGGTCCCACATGGCGTGCAGACCTCCTCTGCAGTGCTCGCTGCTCCCCTCAGCAGTGTACTTCATCAGTCTGCCTGTTGTGCTCCCCGCTCAGGCTCTGGTGGATTCTCTCACACTCCCACACTTCTGACTGTACCCAGTGCTTGTATAAATAAATAAAAATAAATCTTTAAAAAAAAAAAGAATGGCTAAATAAGAGTTAATTTGAAGCTGTAAGGCAAATAATTGATAAGTGGTACACTGAGGAAATTCTCTTTTGATTCTAGTTTGCTGAGAATTTATACCAAGAATAGGTGTTGAATATTATCAAATGCTTTTTTAGTACATCATTTAAGATGATCATATGATTGTTCTCCTTTATTTAACTTTTCTCATTATATCAATTTTTTTTTTTATTGTGAAGCCCATTTTCCATTCCTGGGAACAAATCCTTCTTGACTATGGAGTGTTATGCTTTTTTATCTACTGTTCAATTTAATTTGCTATTATCTTGAGGGTTTTTGCAACAGTGTTAATAAGGAAAAAAAATGTTCTTTAGTATAGCTTTGTCTTTTCTTATAATGTCCTTGTCAAATTTTGGTTTTGGGATTAAGAGGCATCATAAAATAAATTGGGAAATGTTTTAGCCTTCTCTGTTTAGAAAACTTAAGAAAGATTGGTATTATTTCTTTCTTGAATTTTTGATAGAATTCACTAGTGAAGCCACTTAGAGCTGGAAAATGTTTTTTCTTTCCTATTTTTTAGGAGCTTTTTTGATAACATATCTAACTTTAGTAGTTTTAGGCTACTCAATTTTTATATTTCTTCTTGTATCCATTTTGGTTTAGTGTGTTTTTCAATGATCTGTCCATTTCATCTAAGTGTCAGATAGATTTATTGACATGCACTTGTTCTCTGTTATTATTTTAATGACTACAGGGTCTGTAGTGACATCCTTTCATTCCTGTTATGATATGCAGAATATTGGCTCCCCAAAGATGTCTATGTCCTATTCGTCATAACCTGTGAATATGTTACCCTACATGGCACAGGGACTTGGCAGATGTCATTACCTTAAGATTCTTAATAATGCAAGATTGTCTTGGGCCAATATAATGAAAAGCATCCTTATAAGGGAAAGAGGAAGACAGGAGAGTCAGAGAAGCAAATGTGGTGTCAGAAACTGAAGTCTAAGTGACAAGATTGTTGATTGGAAGGGGCCCAGATGCCAAGAAATATTGGTGACCTCGAGAAGCTCAAAAAGTCAACAAAACAGTTTCCCCCCCTAGAGCCTAGAAGGAATACAACCCTAACAACATTTTGATTTTAGTCTAGTAAGACCCTTGTTAGATTTCTATAAAGCTGTAATATAATAAATCTATCATTTTAAGACCTTAAATTCATTATAATCTGTTCCAGCAGCAGTAGAAATTTAATATACCTGATATTTAGTCACTTATTTTTTTCTAATTTTTTTGATCAGTCTTGCTAGGCATTAATTTTATTAATCTTTCTAAAGAACCAACTTTCATTCTGTTTATTTTCTTTTCTATTTATTTTTCAGTTTTCTATTTCATTGATTCTCTTATTTTTTTTTTCCTTTTACTTACTTGGGGTTTAATTTTTTTAACATTTTATCCTGAAATCTTACCTCATGATTTCATAAAATATTTATTATATAATTATTATAGAATATTCTTTATATAATATAGTATACATATACATTATTTAATAATTCTATATATAATATGTGCATTAATTAGTTACTATCTGTACTACATAGTTACTCAAATTTATATACACATAATTAACTATGTAAATATAATTATTTAAGGCTATGAAATTTCCCCAAGCATTGCTTTAACTGTCAGTCACAAATTTTTATTTTCATTGTTAAGTTTGAAATATTTTCTACTTTCCTTGTGATTTCTTCTCTGAACCATGGTTATTTAGAAAAGTGCTATTTCCTTTTCAGATATATTGTATTATTCTTGATATCTAGTTTTATTCTGTTGTGGTAAATTTAAGATTTCAATCTTTTGAAATTTGTGACTTATTTTACAGCACATTCTGTGAGCATGCTATGTGCAACTGTTTTATGCAGTTGTTGGGTGTAGTGTTCTATAAAATATCAGGTGAATGTGGTTATAGCTGTATGCAAATATTTTAAGGGCAAATCGAGTGTGGTTAATTTTTTAACATTTCAAAGAAAAACTGCAAGCACAATACTACAAACTTTTCCCCCTTGTACCATTTAGCAATATCGCTGACCTGATGCCCCACCACTTCTTTTTGTTATGGAGTTTTTGATAGTTCATCATTTTAATCCAGCCCACCATATCTGTCATCTAAATAACTGAAGTATTTAGATGTATTCCTCTTCAAACTGTAAGGGCAGGAATGGACGCAGTGCAGGTTTTCTGATCCCATGCAGACCGGGTAAAGGAGGAGTCAGAGTCCTCAGTGGCTTCTGCAGGTATTTTATTTGGATTTACCAGGTACATGGCAAGTAGGGGTGCTGGGGGGCCGGGAGGCTAGCAGCCCCCAGCAAGTCTTTACTCTTTCTGGGCTCCCTAGCGTTCTCTCTGCTTCTCTTCTTCCCTCGGCTTCCGTTCGTTCTTGGCTTCTGCTGGCATCCCCAGGATGCCGCCCTTATAAACTCAGTCTCTCAGCCCAGGGGTACCCACTTCAGGTGCCCGCCATCAGGCATGCATTCAGGACCACAGGGTTCCCTCATCTATCCTAATGGCGGGAGGGCAGAAAAGCCTGATACTTTTTCCTTACCCTACAAAACCATTCTCCATTCTGCAGCCAGATTTCAATCACTCATTTATTCATCCAACAGATAGATAAGTACATTCCCAAAAGATAATACGACCAAGCAGTCAAGCTACTGCAGCTTTTACATGGTGTGCCATGAAAATTTAATTGGCAAAGAGACCATAAGACCAAATCGATTTAGGCAGCTTCTTACATTACCTCATGTAGGGTAAAGAAAATGTCAGGCTTTTCTGCCCTCCCACCATCAGGATAGATGATGGATCCTTGAGGTCCTGAATGCATGCCTGATGGCGGGCACCTGGAGTGGGATATGGGCATAGGTAGATGGGATTCACCGGGGCTAAGACTGGGCTTTTAAGGGCAGCGTCACGGGGACGCCAGTAGAAGCTGAGGAGAAGCAGTAGAAGCCGAGAGAGAAGCAAGAGAAGCAGAAGCTGAGAGAAGGCCAGAGAGCCCAGATAGAGTGAAGACTTGCTGGGGGCTGGGAGGCCTGTCAGCCTCCCGGTGCCCCCAGCACCCCTGCCTGCCGTGTACCGGGTAAATCCCAATAAAAAGACCTGCAAAAAGCCACTGAGTACTCTGACTCCTCCTTTACCCGGTCTGCATGGGATCAGAAAACTTGCACTGTGTCCATTCCTGCCCTTACACCTCAAGAGTTTCTTTGCATTGGTTCTCGTTACCCCAAAGTCCTACATGGGTGCTGTGGAGGCAGCTCCAGGTAGACAGAGACAGTAGGTCTGTGTCATAAACTTAACCTTAGAAAACCCCTAATGTTGCTTTCAGGAATATAAATAAACCTGTTGAAACTTTGCCTCCACTAACCTACTCTGTAATCTGAATGCAGACTTCCTTGGGAAGATAGTCCAAGTAGCAAGATATGTGGAAATACTGTGGAGAATCACCTCTAAACAAGTATAGGGACAAAGCAACTTACCTTAGGATAAGCTTTGAGAGTGATTTCAGAGATAATATAAATGTGTCAATTTGTTTCCCCAAGTCTATGGATTCTTCTCCTTTCTATCTGCAAAGGAAAGAAATGTCAACCACATGCTAACCATGGGCTTAACGTTCCATGATAGATTTTGTATTTCTCACCCCATGATAAGATACAAGGCTGAAAATCAAAATTACCTTAGAAGCCTTAGACTGACTCTTCTTTACACTAAACTGGAAAGGTGTAGTCTGCAAAGACAACATCTGCTTGTTATTAGCAATTTATTAATACTTTGAGCAGTTACCCAAAAGAATTTAATTTTGTTTGATTGGAGGAGGAAAAAACTAGAAATACATACCATGATTCAAGTACAAGAGCCGTATTCCCAAAGAAGGAGAAGGGGTTTATACTTGAAGAGGAGGTTAATCTTCAAGATGGTGTTAGTATGCTAAGTGTCCCTCATAATACAGTGCTTCGCAGGTGGGAGAAATCAAGGGAAGCTTTTAGAGAGCCTCCCAGTTTCTATTATTCTTCCTCCTATGTGTTGAGAGGCAGTTATTATAGCAGCTATTTTTTTTAATTCTGATGTTCTAATATTGCTACAAATGTGCATTGAACTAGTCAATTGTGGCTTTGCTTGTTCATGGCATTACCCGTGACGTCTAGCTAGGTTCTTCTAGTTGTTTTACAAACACAAACTTCCCTTTATTATATCCTTAATATCTAGCTCCTATTTCCTGTGTTGAACCTGCCTAATACATGGAAGAACTAAAAATTCAGGTGGACTTTAATGAAATGATCTAAGAAAGAATAGGGGTGAGGCATAGAATTTTAGGCAGAGAGAATAGAGTCAACAAAGACTGAAAGTCAGAAATGACTGTGGCATTTCCCAGAAACACTGAGCACGTTAATTATAGGAGAGAATGAGAAATGGACTAGTGTTTCCATCATACAAATTTCTTTCTTATCTAAAATAATTCTTTTCATTTCTCTTTTTTCTGTTTCACTTCCTTCCTTTCTTTCTCTTTTTATTCACTGTCCTTTTTCCCTGTTGCTTATCTATAGCTTGAACTTTCCAATTTCATACAGTAGCCCATAGACATTGCTTACTAATTTTTATGGCCTTCAGAATGAAAAAAGTTGCTGTATCTCCAAAGTTGTGTCCTTCCCACTGATGTTCTGCTATTAAGTCAGCAGTCATTCTTGAACTTTACTCTACTGATGAGTAGACTCATTCATAATTTTAGTCTCCTTGGACTAACTAGATTTACTTTGGGCTAACAGAAATCCTCCTCAGATGTGCATGACTACACTTGGAAGCTCTGAGCTTTCCAGGCCTGTTTACTGCCAATTGGTTCTAACCAGAGCAATATCTCTTATCCAATAGCGGAGGAAAATTAAGGATATGATTGTGAGTTTGAGCATGTGAGTGAGGTGATAAGCCTAAAGAAGGTAAATGCAAGTCAAGTTGGAAGTAATACAATAGCTATTTCCCTATAGTTGTAGACAAATTATATCTCCTAAGGTACAAAACATAAAGTCCAACACACATTAGCATCTATAGCATTTGGGTAGACTGTTGTGAAATATGTACCAGTTAATTTTAATAACGTAAGTTGGTGGGGGGGAGTGATTGGAAAGAATCCTTGCTTCAGATAGAACCTGTAAATTTATTTTCCTGCCACATTTTCTGGTATCCATTCTCAATTTTTTTTTTTTTTATATTACCCATTACCCACCAGCTTAAGTAATTGTATCAGGGAACTTTGGTTTTGTGAAGGTTTTTTCCCAAATATGTTTTCCCAAGAAAAATTAGGCTCGGTATTAAGCTACTCTGTTTCTTATATAAAACAACGAAAATTTTAAAGCCTTAAGAGGACTTTGAAAATCATTTTGCTCAACATTTACCAAAGCTTCTTCCTTAGAGCAATATTATAATGAGATATGTGGAAAGGATCCTGTGGTCATAAGAAGCTGTGGAAATATTGTGTGTTTCTGCTTGGAAATTCACAATGCATATTAGCATCTTAAAGATGCTGAGAAGTCATACATAAAGAAACCTGTTTTTTTTAATCTAGGATTTCTCATAATAATTTGATCTAAATAATTTAATTTTTGAGCATAAACTAATAGCATCTTAAGGAACTGGCGATCTGTGGAACACTGGTAAATACCAGTTTGCAACATAAATGAACTCCATCATTTCCCAGTTGAGGAAACTGAGGCCTATCTAAATCAAAGCCTTACATTATACAAAGCAGGTGTTCACCTTTGTGTAACACCTACATTACACAAAGCAGGTGTTCAATTATTAATAATTGAATGATATGCTCATTTTTAGATAACTATAATAGAGTCAAAACCAAAATCAGAGGTCTTGATGAATCTCTAGCATTTGATAATGATAATGCAGTTAAGCTTATATTTACCACTATTTAAGATCGATAAAAATAATATTGCCACAAAAAGTGCCACATGCTGGCTAGAAAATGAAAAGTTTAGCAGTTTGCTGATGTTTTATTTTTTTTTTTTTAAAGATTATTTATTTATTTTAATTTATTTATTTATACAAGCACTGGGTGCAGTCAGAAGCACGGGAGGGTGAGAGAATTCACCAGAGCCAGAGCGGGGAGCAGAGCAGGCAGAAGGACAGAAGTACACTGCTGAGGGGAGCAGCGGGCGGCAGGAGAGGTCTGCGCGCCACGTGGGACCCTCCTCCTGTGGCCGGGGAGCAGCCGGGGATCGAACCGGGGCCGCAGAGGCTGCGGGCAGCTTGGCAACCCAGCGCTCAAACACTGCGCCTCTGGGGAGGCCCAGTTTGCTGATGTTTTAAATAGTTTTAGACCACAGCCCTCTATCTCTTTAGTCCATAACAATGTCAAATGTTGGTCTCTTGATATTGGCTAGAGCACTCTGGGTTTTGAAAAACTAGTTCAAGTCTGTCTAAAGCCATTTGAAAGGGGAATTTTCTGAAGCTTTTTCTATTCCCATGATTCTCACAAAATTCTTCAATTCATTCTAGCCTAGAAAGTAATGGATCTTCCTTAAAGAAGTGCTAGTCCCAAGGTGATCACAAAAGACATATTTTTTGCACCTCTGATCAGGTTTCTTTTTTTGTTTTGCTACATTTTTTTAGCATGCTTGGTATTTTATACCCAAGACATTTCTTTTTTTTTTTTTCCATAAAATATTGTACTATATAGAAAATACACCCTTGGAATTTTTATTTTTCAGAACATCTATTTGGCATGATATTTTTTGTCATTACCATACTTAGCCAAGTCATACTTGACTCTTATAAAAGAAGATAATTAGAATTAAAATTCTGAAATCTTACTTGATCTTTCTGGTTAGCAGTTGATTTTAAATTAGATAGTATCTCTCATTGTTTAAAATAGATATCATCTCTTAGGAATGCTACCACTTATTGAAGAATCTGACAACAGGAAAGGGATGTGAGCTGAAGAAAAAGCCATTTCTTTTATGTTATCAAAAACTTGAGTATAGGGCCTCCCCGGTGGCGCAGCGGTTGAGCGCTGGTTTGCGAAGCTGCCCGCAGCCTCTGCAGCGCCGGTTCGATCCCCAGCTGCTCCCCGGCCACCTGAGGAGGGTCCCACATGGTGCGCAAACCTCTCCTGCTGCCCGTTGCTCCCCTCAGCAGTGTACTTCGGTCCTTCTGCCTGCTCTGCTCCCTGGTCTGGCTCTGGTGAATACTCTCACCCTCCCGCGCTTCTGACTGTACCCAGTGCTTGTATAAATAAAAATATTAAAAAAAAAAAAAAAACACTTGAGTATAGTTTTTACTGCTGGAAATGAATATGTGTCGTTATTGGTATATGGGGGTTCACCTTAGTACCAGAAGTTTTTATGAGCACTCTGCTGGTTACTTGATTCAACCTGGTATACTGTGCTGTGTTTTCTCAACTGCCTTTGTAAACACGGGAGCCTTAATAGATCATTTTGAAAGAAGCTACCATCCTTCTGCATTTGTTGGTAGCCTTCTTTCAGGTTTCTGACATATCCTTAATCTGATGCTCAGCCTTGTCATTTGGATCAATAGTAAACCAGATAAGATGTCTTCTACTTGCAAGGCTATGGCTATAAAAGGTATTTGAAAAATAAATTCACTTTTTATGTCTATGCCACAAACCTGGGGAATACTAATTTGTCATTTGTCTCTCCATCTGTCTGTAAACAGTCAGTTAAATTGGTTATTGATGAGAATAAGGTGAATTATACTTGAAACAAGAGTATTACAGAAATAAACTTCATAGTAAATTTCTTAAATTCCTACAAAAAGGTGACATTTCTTTTTATTTTTTTTTTTTTTTTTTTATAGAGGCATGCTTTATTTATTTGTTTGCTGGTTTGTTTGTTTGTTTTGTTTATACATGCACTGGGTACAGTCAGAAGCGCGGGAGGGTGAGAGAATTCACCAAAGCCAGAGCAGAGAGCAGAGCAGGCAGAAGGACCGAAGTACACTGCTGAGTCTGCGCGCCATGTGGGACCCTCCTCTTGGCCGGGGAGCAGCCGGGATCTGCAGCTTCGCAACCCAGCGCTCAACCGCTGCGCCACCGGGAGGCCCGACATTTCTTTTTAAAAGGGTGATATATCTTAACTTTAGTCTCTTTTGGAATCAGCAGTTATTTTTATATTGTTTTCTACCCCAAATCATCAGTAATAATAACAAATTATAATTATGTTATACTTTACAAACCACTTTTATTTTCATAATCTGTGTAACAGAATCATAATCTGTGTAACAGAATCACCCATTTATGATTTATAATTCATTTGTTGTTAAGAAATATTTGTCTAGTGCCTACTATAAAAGTGTAAAAAGTTACTGATCATAGAAAAGGTTAAAATGCCAGCATTTAAGTGTTAGAAGGAATTCCAGAAATCATTTCCAAACTTACCATATTACAGGTAACTACATCACAGTTTGTGAGTCATAGTCAGCCAGCTAGTTAGTAGCTTTTTTTTTTCCTGTCATGATATAAACTGATAATCTTTTAAAAGTAAATCCATAGGTTAATCTTTTTGAATTTATCTTTTCTTACCTATGAAGTGCTTTTAATTCAGGCTTTCACAATGGACAAATGTGAATATTAACTGAGGCATGATTATGGAGCGTTTCAAAATTTAAGTGCAGTTGAGGATAAAAAACATGTCTTATAGACAAGAGACAGGAAGAGTACATCAAAATGTAAACCATGATTACATCAAGTTGGTGAGATGCATGCTGGTCATTGTTTTCTTCTTTATATTTATTTCTGATATTTCTTTAATGAATGTTATTACTTTTATAATAGATACTCTTTTCTTCTAACTTTATATTTTGGCATAAGTTCAGGCTTATAGAAAAGTTGCAATAATAGTGCAGAGAATTCTCATGGACCCTTCACTCAAATTCCCAAAATGTGTATATTTAACTACAAATGCTTTATTCTTCTCTTTCCTCTCTCTCAATTTATGTGAGTGTATAGGCATTATATTGTGAAGCATCTGGAGAAAGTTGCAAACAAGATTCTCCTTTGCCCCCAAATCTCTAGTGCATATTTCCTAAAAACAAGAGCATTCTCTTAGATAATCTTAGTTCAATGATCAAAATTAGTTAACAAAAATAAACACCATTATCTAATCCGTGAACCTTAGTTTCCCAATTGTCCCATTTAAAAGGACTAGGCATTACATTCAATTAGTGTCTTTTTAATCTTCATTAATCTACAGCAACTCCTCACTTACGTGTGTGTGCACCTATGCACTCTCATGCATGTGCACTCACTTTATAACATTGAGATTTTGTAAGAATACAGGCCAGTTATATTGTCTTTTGTTTTGTACTTGTCTGATATTTACTCATAATTTAAGTCAGGTTATGTGCTTTTGGTAAGAATACCACAGGAATGATGTTGTATGCTTAGTGTATCACAAGAAGCAAATGATGTTGATTTGTCCCATTAGTGGTGATGTTAACTTTGATCACTTGAATAAAGTTGCATCTGCCAGGTTGCTCCACTGTAATGTTACTGTTTTTCTCTTTGTAATTAGTAAGCATTTTGCGGAGAGCTAATTTGGGGCTATGTAAATATCCTGCTACTACCCAAATTTCCACCCTCTAGTTTTAGCATCCTTTGACTAGTCCTACCTCAGTCAGTTATTATTATAATGGTTGACTAATCATTTAAAAAGTTATTTTTAAAATCACTGCTTATTCCATATATAAAACTAGTTATAGTTTGATGGTGTAGGGTAAAGAAAATGTCAGGCTTTTCTGCCCTCCCGCCATCAGAATAGATGATGGATCCTTGAGGTCCTGAATGCATGCCTGATGGCGGGCACCTGGAATAGGGTGTGGCCATAGGTAGATGTGATTCACCTGGGCTAAGACTGGGCTTCTAAGGGCGGCGTCACAGGGACGCCAGTAGCAGCAGCAGAAGCCGAAGAGAAGCTGAGATCACCAGAGAGCCCAGGTGGAGTGAGGATTTGCTGGGGGCTGGGAGGCCTGCCAGCCTCCCGGCCCCCCCAGCGCCCCTGCCTGCCACGTGCCCGCTGAACCCCAATAAAGACCTACAAAAAACCACTGAGGACTCTGACTCCTCCTTTACCCCGGTCTGCATGGGATCAGAAAACCTGCACTGTGTCCTGTCCTGCCTTTACAGATGGAAACTATAAAAAGCACCTCTGAAATTAAACAAACAAATTGAAAAAAGGAGTGGAAGAGATTGTACCAAAATGGTAATAGAATTTATGTTAGGCTTAGGATAATGGAATTGTAGGTATCTTTTTCCTAACTTTATTTACCCAATTTTCAATATTTTTCAGTTCCGACTGGCTGAAACCAGTTCTAGTTGTTTCAAACAGGTTCCGACCTGCTGGAGCCGGTTCTGGCCAGTTCAAGCCAGCAAAAACCAGTTCTGACTGCCTCAGGACAACTGAAATCATTTCTGACTTGGTGAGATCTGGTTTCAGCCAATCAGACTGGTTTGAGCCAGTTTGAACAGGTCGGAATCGGTTTCAGCTGGCCCAAACCTATTTCTGCCGGTTTGAACCTGTTGGAAGTGGTTTGAACCTGTGTAACCAGATGCAAGTGTTTTGAACCAGTCATAACCAGTGTTGGTTGGTTTCATTTTCATTTGCTTTCAGATTCAGTTGGTTTGAACAAATCATAACATTTTGAACCTGTCAGAACCAGTATCAATTGGTTTCAGTTTCAGTTATTTTTGGGTTCAGTTGTTTTGAACAAGTCAGAACCGATTTCAGCTGTTTGAGGCAGTCAGAACCTGTTTCAGTCTGTCAGAACCACTTTGGGTCATAACCCAGCCTCTTCTTTCTTGAAGTGGGAGAAACTGCGACTAAGTGAAATTCAATCATTTGCCTTCAGATGTGGTGGTGATTTGGCTGAGGCCTTTCGTATGTCACTGCCTTATTTAAATCCTTCAATGTTGCTTTAGAAAGCCAAAGGAAAAAAGTCTGGAATCTTTTATTATCTAGTCCTTGCTTAAATAGGTTTGTTTCATGTGTTACCTTTCTACTCTATCCTTGGGCATACTGTTAATAATTATTTAAAACTTTTAGTCTAGTCACCTCATCTTCACCCTCATTCTCCACACATAGTGCCCTGTACATTCCCATGTAAGCCTTCTTCATTATGTATAGACTTGATGATGTAGCTCTGGCACTGTTTTTATCAAGAATCCTTTACTGCCCCTGGAGACTAGGGAATTGTCCCACCTCAGAGTTCTTCTTATGTTTGTCTGTATGTAAGACTGATCTCGTCATTGTATTCCATTAATGAATAACTTTTACAAATGACTTCCTTATCTATTATGGTGAAAGTCAGAGGAGTATGGGGAATTATTGCACCCACCATGTATTAAGTAGATACAAGAGACTTGATTTATGACAACTAATGTTGACTTCAGAATTTCTGCACAGGAGCAGTTTATGGAGACAAATTGATTAGTACAGGTGGCTGTAAGACCAAAAACTATCTTTGTATAGTTATCCATATCATAGAAATGGGGAAGAGGAACAAGAAGGCGATAGAGTGATCTTGAAGCATTGGTGATCCCAAGTCAAGATCCAGCTCAACTGTCACTTTCATGGAGTCTTTCCTGATCTCCCTTCCCTTCTTCACAAAGGACTGAAAGTGCATCCTCTGTCCCACCTGTCTCTGTAGTAATTTTTATTACATTTTATGTGCTTACCCCTCCCCTCCTTGCTTGTACTATATTATTGTATATGGCTATATATCTGTATTTTAATTAGTTTTTAAGCTTCCAAATCCCTAAAGTAATTTCATAGTAAATAACTATTAGCTGCTGAATGAATGATTGAAATAAGTCAGTAATTATCAGTCTTGGTGTCATTTTCAAATAACCTACAGAACTTATAAGAAATATTCATTCCAAAGGTCCAGAATTCTGATTTTATTGATCAGGAATGGAACAGACATTGCCCTTTTGTTTTGCTGGTTTTATTATTTGTTTGTTTTAAGCTCTTCAGAGTTAAGAACTCTGAAATTAGGCTCTTTGTTTAAACAGTGGTTCTCAAAGTATGGATTCTTGGATCAGCAGCAACAACATCTGCCAGAAACTTATTTAAATCCAAATTCTTGGACCCTACAGCAGACCTTAGTAATTGAAAAACGAAGGGAGGCCTCAGCAGTCTGTGTTTTCAGCTCCAGATGATCCTGATGCATGCTAGAGTTTTGGAACTACTGGTTTCACATAAACAAATGTTTTCCTATAAATAAAATATCAACTGTGAGCAACAAGATACATCTTATCATCATCCCCAAAAGTTGTGCCAGTTTTAAATTCCACTCTAAATAAATGAAGGCCCCTCACAAGCACAATATGATTGTACTTGTGGAAATAAGCATCACCACATTTTATAACTATTTTTGATACTTTGCTTTTGTATGAAATGCTCTCTACCGAAGGGACTAATCTTTGTAATAATCTAAATTAAATCAATTATATTAGGTAAGAAAAACACATGAAAATTATGGCTTTGGGTAAGAAAGTCTCAGAGTCAAAACACTTTTTCAAGGTTCTTCTCTTAAAGAAAAGCCTGTCTTCATCGTCTTCTTTTTTTTTTTTTTTTTTTTACAGTAACATTTTTCCTTCTGTTTGACTGTATGCCACTTGATAGCTCTGTCTATTCCTATGGAAACCATGTTAGAGGATGGAGCCAAGGCTTGGAGGAGGCAAGAGTTCAGCCACAGAGCATCTAAAGATGTTGCCTTTCCTTCAGTCAAATCCTCTTTTGAGAGCCAGAATCATTTTCAAGCCAGAGAGATGTTCTTGGCTGATGCATTGTCTAGCTGCTCTGCCAGATGGATGAACATCTTAAACTTGGAAAATAACAAATAAAGCTCCTGTTCTGTCTTTGAAGTGCCATTATTAGCCTTTGCTTAGAGAATTGTCAAATAGTTTTTAAAAATAGTTTTAAGGATTTGCTTAAAATGTTAGGTTAGTGCAGTTGTTGAGTAATTAGAAATTTTAGCTATAATATACAGGATTAGTCTTGATAGAAATTTAAGGGAGAAGATAGAATATCTATGATTAGGAAAAGAAATGCAGATTTAATTTCATTTCTATAGCTCAGTGAATTCATGGCATTCACAAACTTGATTTTTGTAACTGTTCGCTTTCCTAAAAAGATGCATGGTAAATAAAGGACTGAGAGACCAGGGTTCAATCAGATACTTAAATCATTTGAGACAAGAAAATAACCAAGCAGATGACCTGCTTTCCTTTTCAGGCCATTTATGCTCTAAATTTGATATGGTAGTGGGAGCTCATGACCTAGATAAAAAAAAAAAAAAATATATATATATATATATATGAGATTGCATTGTACTATTTAGGTGGATGTTTAAATTATGTTTATATATCAGTTAGAATATAGAAATTGTATGGAGAAAACAATTGAAGTAATATTAAGTAATATTAATATAAATGACTCATAACCCTATATTTTGAATCTAACTCTCTCTGCCAGACTTCAGATATATATGTGTGTGTGTGTGTATGTGTATATATATATATATACACATACACACACACACACACTTTCTTATAGACCTCGCTATGTCCTTAAGATGGCCCAAACTCCAAATGTGACATATCAGAACTCATAAATCTCCACCCCCAAACCCATTTTTCCTTTCATCTTGTTATCTCTCTCTCTCTTGTACCCATTCAGGAGTCCTCGTATATATTTCATTAATCTGTTCTCCTCTTCCTTTTAGCCCTACGTATTTCTATTCTAGATTGCTATAGTAACCCCTAAGTGGTCTTCCTGACTGAAGATTTGTTCCCTTTAAATAAATGCTTCACATAGCCTCCAGAGTATTTTCTAGAAACACAAATCCACTCATGTTTTTTCCATCCTAAACTCTTTGTTGATCCCCATTACTTACACAATAAAATTTAGACTCTTTATGTTGTATATATTAGGCTCTCCATTTTCTAGCCTCTCTAATCATATTTTTCACTTCTTTTTACACTGTATTTCACATTGTAATAATAGAGAATTATTTTCTAGATCTAAGGTTTGATTTTACTCTACAAAAAAGCTAAAAAGTTAGTCCATTACTAGTGGTTTCATGGATTCTGCCAGTAGACAAAAGACTTCAGGTTAGACGGAAAGGAGTTGATCCCTCACAGCATAGCTGAAAGCATCAGCATCTATATGTTTGTGTCCCTGCCTTTGGTTCTCTCCTTAATTTACTACTAGCTGAACTTTATATTATATGTATAAAGTCCAGCCTTTCAATCTTACATGCCCCTTATCATGGGCCATTCTAGCTGCCACTCAATCATCTATGTCTTGCTGCCTCCTCCTCTATTGTTTGAGGCAATAGAGGGATAAGAAGATAATTTAATCTATAAAAATTTTCCATGAGGAGCAAAGATGAAATCTATGTCAAAGAGCATTGTAATGAGTACAAACGTTTTACTATTCCCTGCTTCAAAACAAGGTTCCATGAATGTTTTTCAAGAATGAATAAATAAACATTATTACTGAGGCATACCTTATTTTGTGTTGGTAGAATCCCCAGAATAATGAAAAAGGTACATATGCTAAGTGCTCTATCTGTAAGTCAGTCGTCACTCTCCCCATACATATCTAGTACATCTACCAAGATGTATATGTTTCATTTTTCTCCTTCCCTTTTCCTCTAAATTTCACAATCCAAATGATTGTCTGATTGAATATTTTTAAAAGGTCATGATGAATTATTCTGTAATATTTGAAATGTTTTACTCCGAAAGGTCAAACCTTATTTTCTGATATCAAGTACCACATAGATTTGTTTTTCTTGGACACTTTTCCTTTTTTCAAAGGAAACCTGGCAGGAGATTTAGAGCAGGGTGCCCTCTTGAGGAAATTTTAGCACCATCCTTCTCAAACGCTGGTATTGAATGAAATGTAAAGTCCAGATGATGTACACTATGAGTGAAGCATTAATCATTTTACAATATATATGGGCCAGACCATTATGCTGCATACCTTATACATATGCAATGATGTATGTCAATTATATCTCGATAAAACTGAAAGAAGTAACAGTAACCAACTACCAGATATCTAAGAATTAAGATTCTTAACTATTATGATATAGCAACACTAAATAATAATTTTTGAATAAAAAAACTCTAGAAGATATTTCATTTCCTCTTATTAACTCAATACTTCAAGTAATATTTATTTGGTACCTATTTTCCTGCCAGGAACTAGGCCAACACAGTGATCAATAAAACTAGCCTCTGCCCCCATGATGATAACATCTTGTAAGGCAGAGCACAGTAAAGGGAAACATATATATGTAACTGCAAATGGAGATAAGTACTATGAAAGAAATGAACAGATAGTAGAATACAGGTTAACAAAATAAGTTCTATTAGGGTGCTTAAGGAAATAACCTTAACCTTTCAATTATAGAAATAATTAAGCTGCATCAGTTTACTTTTTTTTTTTTTTTTAAAGATTTATTTATTTATTTGTTTATGCAAGCACTGGGTACAGTCAAAGCACGGGAGGGTAAGAGAATTCACCAGAGCCAGAGCGGGGAGCAGAGCAGGCAGAAGGACCGAAGTACACTGCTGAGGGGAGCAGTGGGCGGCAGGAAAGGTCTGCGCGCCATGCGGGACCCTCCTCTGGTGGCCAGGGAGCAGCCGGGGATCGAACTGGTGCCGCAGAGGCCATGGGCAGCTTCGCAACCCAGTGCTCAACCGCTGCGCCACCGGGGAGGCCCTGCATCAGTTTACTTTTTAATCCATCCCAGTTCTGCCCATCTAGTATAAACCGCCTTTTTGCTGTATTTGTAAAAATGAGTTAAAACTAACACATTCATAGTTTACTACTACTTGATAGCAATTTGGAAAATACACTAATACCTATAAATATGTGTATTCCTTTATTCCAGTAATTGGGTTCCATATAATTTATTCTTATGAAAAAAAAAGAAAAAACTATGTGGAAAAAATGTACAGTGTAGCATGTGCTATAAAAGGAAATACTGGAAATAATAATAGATGTATAAATACAATATGTTGCCTTAGTCAAATGAAATATCAATCACTGTGTAAACTATATATATATATAAAGTAGTTGGAAGGAAACATGAAAAATGAAACAACTGATAGTATAGTAGAGTTTTAAGTATTTTCCTTTTATTAATTCATCTAAATGTTATTACTCTAGTAGAATAATTAAAATATTTAAAGCTAAAAAATAAATTTGGCCCCAAACTAAATTTCTTACCTTCTCTTGTTTCTTCATTCAGGGGAATTATCGTTTCATGAAACTCCTACTTACACGTAGAGCAAACTGGATGCAAAAAGACCTGGAAGAGATGACTCCTTTGCACTTGACCACCCGGCACAAGACCCCCAAGTGTTTGGCACTTTTGCTGAAGTTCATGGCACCAGGAGAAGTGGATACACAGGATAAAAACAAGGTAATGGGCCATCAAAATAGAAAACAAATAAAAGAAAAAGCAAATACTTCTTTTATGATGTGAACCTTTAAGGTAGAAGGCCTGATTACCACTCACATGCCTAGCAGAGCAATTTCAAGTCCCCATATACCTCAGTAAAACATTTCACATATATTATGTCAATTTATTCTCCTAGCAGCCATATCTGTGGTGGGTTCTGTCTTTTTTTTTTTTTTTTTACAGCTAGGGATACTGAATTTCATAAAGATTAAAATTCTGCCTAAGATTCAAGTGGCAGGATCAAATTTTGAAACCTAGATCTGTCTAACTCTAAAACCCAAAGTTTGACAGCCAGTTGTGATGATGTTTACTAAAATTATTTAGGCAAATGACCAGATGCCCAAGGCTATGTACTGAGTGCATAGTGATTTAGTGCATGGGCTTTGGCATCAGACTTCCTGACTTTCACTTTAGAAGCCCCTACTTATTTGTTTTGTGTCCCTGGACAAATTACAGTGACTCCTCAATGCTTCACTTTTCTCCTATGTGAAGGGGGAATAATATATTGTTGAGGATAGTGTGAGGTGATACATATAAAGTGTTTAGCACAGTGCCCAGTACATAGTATGCGCTCAATGGATGATAGCTATAATGGGCCAGTGATTTTATGACATACATTGAAAATGAAGAAAAAATAAACCCAGTTAACATTGGGCAAATGACTTTAATAGACATTTCTCCAAAGAGTATATAAAATGGGGGCCTCCCTGGTGGTGCAGGCGGTTGAGCGCAGTGCTGTGAAGCTGTCGGCAGCCTCTGCAGCTCCCGTTCAATTCCCACCAGCCTTGGAGCAACCCACATGGCGAGCAGACCTCTCCTGTCTCGCCCGCTGCTCCCCTCAGCAGTGTATTTCGTCAGTCTGACTGTTCTGTTCCCTGCTCTGTCTCTGGTGAATCCTCTCACCCTCCCACATCTGGCCTGTACCCCGGTTTTTGTATAAATAAAATAAATCTTTTTTTAAAAAATAATATATAAAATGGCTATTCCTCAATAAATTATAGAATTATCATTGCAGTTATTCTTCTTCTGGATATATACCAAAAATAACTGTAATCAGGAATTCAAACATATCTGTACCTCCATGTTTACAGCAGCATTATTTACAATAGCCAAAAAATGGAAACAACCCAAATACCCATTGACAGCTGGATGAGCAAGATGCAGTCTATGCATACAATGGAATACTTTTCAACCTTTAAAAGGAATGAAATTCTGATGCATGCCAAAATGTGGTTGAACTTTTACATCCTTGGGTAAGACAATACGTTTAGTGGAATGTCAGACACAAAAGGACAAATGTGGTGCCACTTATATGTTATGTGTGAAATATTTGTTAGGATATTATACGTTATATACGTTATATGTGAAATAGTAAATAGAATGATGTTTGCCAGGGGTTGTAGAAGGTGGGAATTGGAAATTATTGTTAAATGGATATGGAGGTTCAATTTGGGAAGATGACTAAGTTCTAGGGATGGCTATTGCTGCTGGTTGCACAACAAAAGAATGTACTTAATGCTACTGACATGTACTTAGAAACTGTTAGAATGGTAAATTTTATGTTCTATACATCTTATTACAGTAAAATAAAAAAGAATTACTAGAAAAATAAAAAATAAAGATGTAGAAAATACAAACCTAAACTTTGTACTTTTAAGTTCTGCAGATATAATATTGCATTTCAATAATGATATTCAAAATAAATATAGCACAGGGAAAGAGTTATAGAAACTGTTATATGTTGTTTATTAAAAATGTTATTATAAGTGATTAATTGCTATTTGTGATTTTTTTGTACTGAATTTATTACCAAATAAAAAGTGGTGAATTAAAGAGTAACTCTTCGTAATGAATACCTATAGATACACTTTGAATGAATACCACTTAAATGTTGATAATTAAAGTTGTTACTGTGACAAGTGATTGGTTCCTGCTGTTAAATAATCTAATTCTAGATAAGCTTGATGGCAGTGCTACGCACAGGGGATAACATATGTCTGAACAGTGTCTTTGTGTTACCTTCCTGAGGTATGTTGAGAATAGCAGAAAGGATTTTAAAGCCAAGTCAACAAGTGCCAGATGTTCATTTTTAATTTTTATCTAAAATAAAATCAGTGTTACTGTATTTTCAAAATGTATCTTTCACAATAATTAGATCTACCAATTTATCTTGTGAAATTATAGTTAAATTTATCCTTTGATATAAAACAAAAACAGGTTCTAGATCTATGAGTTCCTATGCACAGATCTTCTTTTTGATAGATGTTAAAATTCAGAGCATTCTAACAAATCCTTAAGGTATTTGGTGCATTATCACCACTTACTTTGTTGGTAATTATTCATAAATTATTGGACTCTTTTCTCTTTTTCAGTGTTGTCATTTATTAAT
The DNA here is from genome assembly GCF_014898055.3 of Talpa occidentalis. Taxonomy (NCBI): domain Eukaryota; kingdom Metazoa; phylum Chordata; class Mammalia; order Eulipotyphla; family Talpidae; genus Talpa; species Talpa occidentalis. The sequence goes on from NW_023605083.1 coordinate 55,184,950, forward strand.
TGAATACCTGATCACTTAGACAGCTGCCATAATTAGGAGTTCAGATTCTGGAGTCAGTCAGGTTAAAATCTCACTTGGGCTGCTTACTACCTTTCTAGCCTTGAACAGATTACTTATCCCGCTAGCACTCAGTTTCATCATCAGTCACATGCAAATTAATAAATGATGATCTCCCAAAGTTGTCATCAGACTACATGCTATAACGTATGTAAAACCTTTACAAGAGTGTCTGTCACACTAAAAACTTGAAGAAAACTTGTGTGTATTACTGTTATTGTTATTTGAAGAATCTCTCAATTTTATAGCAAACAGCTCTGCATTGGAGTGCCTACTACAATAACCCTGAGCATGTGAAGCTGCTTATCAAGCATGATTCCAACATCGGGATTCCTGATGTCGAAGGCAAGATCCCACTTCACTGGGCAGCCAACCACAAAGATCCTAGTGCGGTTCATACAGTGCGATGCATTCTGGTGAGGAAGATGGTGCTCCTGATGACCTTTCCAAAAAACCCTTTTTTTAATGAAATATCCAATATATGCATAGACATATATCACATTCACACAAATTTTATGCATCAAAAGAATACAGCTAACGTGTGAACCCATCACCCAAGAAAAACATTTTAATACTATATAAGACCACATAGAAGTTTTCTAAATGCCACTTTCCAAATGCTTTCTCTCCCCAAGCCATGCTCATTCCTGGCCCCCAGACTACTTTCCTGAATTTATATTTGTCGCTCTCTGACTTTGTTTTATGCTTGTTTTTAGTAAGTATAAAATATAAATAATATAAGTAATAGTAAGTGTAAGCTATAAAGATAAAAATACATGTAACATATAAAAAAAATACAAAAAAAATCCATTTTTGAGGATTTTGACTACTTTTTTTTCCTGAATCTTCTCATTATACTTGTGGTGAGAGAAAACATAGAGACTTAGAAAATTGCTTACTTAATACTTATGTCAGATGTGGTTTATTAAAGATTCCATGTGTCTGAAGTGTCTGGTTCCTTGAAAACAGGATGCTGCTCCAACAGAGTCTTTACTGAATTGGCAAGACTATGAGGGTCGAACCCCTCTTCACTTTGCAGTTGCTGATGGGAATGTAACGGTGGTTGATGTCTTGACCTCCTATGAAAGCTGCAATATAACATCTTATGATAACTTATTTCGAACCCCACTTCACTGGGCAGCTTTACTAGGTGAGTTGAACATGAATCAAAGAATCGACAGTCGGAGGGAATGCATGAGTGTGGAAAACTTCCCATGCCTTCTCTATCCCTGTCAGCCCCCACCTCCTATTTATTTTTAATTGATATGTAGCATTTTATGCCCAAGTGTCCTCTATTGTATGCTTGAATTTTCATAATATTAATGTATTCTCCATTATAAATTAGTTTTGATTTCAAGTCATGTCTTAACTTTTAATTTTTATTATAAAACTTATGTGTATTTATTGATAAATATAAATGTATTTGTACATTTAATCTCCTTTTTGGGAGGGCAACTTTAATTTTATGTTTGTGCCAATACCACAGTATTTGATTTTTTTCTCCATATTTTCCTGATGTGCCTTTTACTTAACCTTCTAGGTATCACTTTTTTTTAACCCTGACTTGGGAGGAATAAGCGGAGAGTCTCTTATAGTGAAGGAGTTTTAACCATTGATATTCATTATTATAAAATATATAATTTCTTCTTTCTTCTTTTCTTCTCCTAGAATATTATTGGGGTTTTTTTTTTCCTTAATTGTTCGCATTTCCTTTGTTTTCTGCCTTTTGGTGTACATATTAAGTCTGCTGCTATTTGGTTTTAGATCACCTAATATTTCAGGAATATGTTTAAGTTCTATTAGTTTTACTTTTTTTAAAGATTTTTTTTATTTATTTATACAAGACTCAGGGTATAGGTCAGATGCGCAGGAGGGTGAAAGGACTCACCAGAGACAGAGCGGGGAACAGAACAGGCAGACTGACAAAATACACTGCTGAGGAGAGAAGCAGGCGAGGCAGGAGAGTTCTCCTGTGCCATGTGGGAGTCTCACCAGTGGGCCGGGATCGAACCCGTGCAGCAGAGGCTGTGGACAGCTTCACAGTGTGGCACTCAACCACCTGCACAACCAGGGAGGCCCACTATTAGTTTTACTTTTACACTTATCAAAAGAATTAAGAGCAAAACTTAATGTATTGATTCCTATCTCTTTAATACTAGAAATTTAGCACATTTTAACTTACTATTCTTTTAGCATTTTTTACTATAATCTGAGGTTTTTCCCAGTTCTTATTTTGTACTTAGTTTTTAAATTACACATTTTCTTTTGAAAATGATTTTTATATTTGCATTGAGTTTTACAGTTAGATTTACAATTACTGCTTAGATTTAAGTTCAAGGTACAGTTTTTCATCCCTTTTTCCTTTCCCTCAGCATTCTGGGAAGAACTTACAAATTTGTCTCCATATCACTAAAATGACTTTTTGTTCTGTAATTTCTGCTTTCCTTCTGCCTCTTACAGATGGTATTTTAGATTGTATTTTGACTTCTGTCTCTCATCCATATCTCTTTTTTATCTCAGCTTATTTCCTATTAACCTTCTATTACCTCTGTTTCAGTCTGTTTTCTTCTTAGGAGATTCTGTTTCATTTCATAGAGGCCACCTCTTTGCACTAAGTTGAGGATGCCAAACTGTTTCCTGAAATTTTCCCCTGGATCTTTCTGTAGATCATTTTCTAAGGTATGAGCGTCATCTTTCTGATGGTGTTCCTTTCTTCCTGTCCTATATAATGTTTTCATATACCCTTTATTGAATTATTCTCTACCTTTCAAACAAGATGAGACATGCTTAGAGTGACTATGTAGCATAGATTGCCTTTGATTTTCCTTTTGTCCACTTGTGTTATAAGAACAATTCCTACTCAGATTTTTTTATTCAGCCTGCTTTTCATGCAGTGTATCCTTGTTGTGCTAATGTGGCATCTTCTTCATTGCCTGGTTCCCCAATGTGGTAGGTGGTAGGATTACACAATGAAATTTGGGTTTCCTAAATATAGTATTGGGCCTCCCCGGTGGCGCAGCGGTTGAGCGCTGGGTTGCGAAGCTGCCCGTAGCCTATGAGGCGCCGGTTCGATCCACGCCTGCTCCCCGGCCACCGGAGGCTGGTCCCACGTGGCGGGCAAACCTCTCCTGCCGCCCACTGCCCCCCTCAGCAGTGTACTTCAGTCCTTCTGCCTGCTCTGCTCCCCGCTCTGGCTCTGGTGAATTCTCTCACCCTCCCGCACTTCTGACTGTACCCAGTGCTTGTATGTATAAACAAACAAACAAACAAATAAATAAATCTTTTAACAAATAAAGTGTTACTACCTTAACACATTTTTTTATCTTTTCTGTGGTTCTTCACTTCTGTAGATCACACCCTCCAGAATGCACTGAAGTATTTTTCTTAAACTACCACCTCATCATTTCTGCCCACTTATTTTCTGAGATTTAAAATCATTGCCTGTATATTAAAAGACTTGGGGTGGGAGGAGAAGAGGAAATTTGAAGGGATGTATTAAATACCTCAGGACTACAAGAGATTGTATTATAGTATATACTCCTAAATGGCAAAAGAGAATCAGGGTAGTGCTGCTTGGGGCCATAGGTTGTACAATGGAACATTGAGACTAGGTCCACTGATGCCTGACAAAACTGGCAACCAGTTTTGGTGTTGCAAGTTTTTTCCTTTGTTATATATTATCATAGTATTTTAATGAGAAGAGGCTGTCCTGGGGGGCTACTATTCAGAAAATATTTTGAATGCTGCGTTATGTGCTAGTAAAAACATTTTTCTCATTCCTTTTCTGTAAATAGATTATAACTTAATTAACATCTTTTGCATATAATAACTACCTTGCTGTGTTTGTGTTCAGGCCATGCGCAGATTGTCCATCTCCTTTTAGAAAGGAATAAGTCTGGAACCATCCCATCTGACAGCCAAGGAGCAACACCCTTACACTACGCAGCTCAGAGTAACTTTGCCGTAAGTGAAGCTCAACAATTATCTTTTTTCAGTTTAATTTTTTATTTGGTATAATCATAAATTCATATGCAATTGTAAGAAAACAATAAGATCCTATGCTTCACCCAATTTACCATGGTAAGATCTTGCAAAAGTATAATATAATATCATACACAGGAAATTGACATTGCTAGAATTCACTGCCCTTACTCAAGTTTCATCAGTTTTACCTGTATTCATTGTGGGTGTTTGTGCAGCAAGTATCTTTTAACAGTTGTTCATACTGTGTGATTCAAGTGATACTCTAGAGTTTCTGTAAAATTGTTAATCACAAGTGAAGTTTTATACAGATTTTATCTTAACATTCAGGGTAATATTTTGTTTTACTATAAGTCTACTTAATCTTTTTGTTACTTTTCTAGCACTAAGCTATCTTAGTGTTCAGCAATCTGTAATTGTGCTGAAGGCAATGTGGCAAGGCTTTGGAAAACCAGGCACTTGACTGGAATCTTGACTGTACTGTTTACTATGTGACCTTGCACAGGTTTTTTTAATCTTTCTGAGTCTTAGTTTCATTGTATATAAAATGAGGATAATTATACCTTTTTCTTTTCAAGACTGTTGTATGGATTAGAAAAAATTTATGACAAGTGCCTAGCATAGTCCTTGGCATAGAGTAGATATTCAAGAAATGGAATGCATTCTGAATATTAAATAATTGTGTGTATCATGCATTTAAAAAAGAAAAAATATGAATTGTTGATATTTCCAAAGATATCGAATGTTATTCTGTAAACACACCTGAATACACAGGTTTCTGCATGTATCATGTCCAAGAAAACCTGTATTTTAATGTTGAGTATGATACTGAACATTTCTGAGTCTTTTAACTATCACTTCATCCTTCTAACGGTTTTAGAATTAAGTTTTCAATCTTAATTGAGGGTGATCATTCTCAAATATGAGGATGTTGAAAGAGGGAGTTAGATTATGTTTCTGAAGTGTTTTAAAAACTCAACTAATAGTAAGGAAAGGGAATGGTTACTTCAAATGGAAAGTATAGTTTCATTATTCATAAAAAGATCCTTTCATTTGATTCAAAAGTTGCAGAAAAGTATTTTACTTCTTAGTGGAAGTCACATATAACACTAGATGTGTTACCTAAAAAAATGCTACCTTGTTGTCTCAAATGTTTAAGTGTTTAAGTGTTTGTTGTTGTTTTGTTGTTGTTGTTGTTGTTGTTTTGTCAGGAAACAGTTAAAGTGTTTTTAAAGCATCCTTCAGTAAAAGATGATTCAGACCTTGAAGGAAGAACATCCTTTATGTGGGCTGCTGGGAAAGGCAGTGATGATGTCCTTAAGACTATGCTGAGTTTGAAATCTGACATTGATATTAACATGGCAGACAAATATGGAGGTACAGGTAAGAACTGGTAGACATATTCAATTTGTTTTCATTCAGACTCCAAAGTGTCGATAGTGCTATAAAATTTGTAAAATAGTAACTAGAAACCATTATCCCTAATCTAATATTATTTGACTTTCATCTTTGGTTTTTAAGTTTAGTTGCCATCATATCACTCCAAACACTTTATTGCTTCTAATTGTTATGGCTAAAATTAGACTGTCTTTCTACCAAATGAATGGTAGCATTAGGTTTAAAACTCTGGTTGCTCCTTAGACATGATTATGGAAACTCATCATTTTTCTTTGTGTAAAACAGCATAAACTGCTACTTTAAAACTAAGCATAGTTATTAATTAATTGAAATTTAAGGGATACATACATGTAAGTATGTCCTCACTGGGCTCATTCAGTAGCTCTTTTCTCAGATTTGTTAACATTACCTCATTCTTATCTCCCATGCTTCTAGAAACTTCAAAGCTTCAAGTCAGCTTGCATCAAAATTTCTTACTAAATGCTTCTTTTAAACTCTTTCACTAGTAAGAGTCCTTTAACTACATATTGATTAAAAAGAGAGGTACACATTTTTAGCATTCATTACCAACTTGGAAATCTCTTCCTGTGTACTATATCCTAATTGCAAGTCAAAAAAAGAAAGAAAAGGCATAGAATAGCACAGTAATAGTGAATAAAATAAAAACTCAGCTATGAGCTTCTCAATGTTATGCTTGCTTATTCGTAAAAATATACTAGAGCTATTTACACCTACCTGTTGTCCTGGATAAGGTCTTTCTTGTCCACCAAAACTATTAATGCCACACAGGACAGGAGGTGGGGGGAGGGGAAGAATTGGAGCACAAAGCTGTTGTACCTAATATTCTTCATCCCTATACCTGAACAACCACACCTTCCAAATGATTTTTTAAGGAATTTTTAAGTGATATCAATTTTGATAAAGTCTTTAACTTTCCAAAGTATTGCTTTGTCTAAACTTCATAGTAGACCTTAAACTTCTCAAGGGGTGTAGTGCAGACATATAGGACATTGAGTTATAAACAGTCTGAACATTTTATTTGTTGTCAGACTTCAATTAGTATGCAATCTTTCACTTTATCACTGGACTTGCATTTAGTTTAATTTTGTTATGTATCTTAATAAAGTATGCATAAAGATACTTGAAGCATTCCTTTGACATAAAGGGTCTTTCTTATGTGCACCAAGTTGGAATTCAAACATAAATTCTTTTCAGATTCATTGATTCCCTGAGCTCTTTCTCCTAAGGGATTTTATTGTATGTCAGAGATGCCTTCCTGACATTTCTCTTTTATGAAAGTGAGTTCTTCTCCATAATCCCTCTACAGGGATTTTTTTTCCTCTTCCCATTAGAAGATTTCTTATCAGCAGCGATATATGTACACGATTTGGATCTTGATTCAAACAAATAAACTATAAAAAAAGTATAACGCCATCAGGCAAATATGAACACCATCTGGGTGATTTCTGTTATAGAATTTTTGTTAATATTATTTAGCTATGATAATCTTTTTGAAATGCCAAGGCTGGAACTCTGCAAATCACGTTTCCCCTTTGCCAGTAGGTGCCCTCTTATAATCAGCCCATAGGTGGCAGTAAAGACTGGAAAGGTGGAAGAGAAACAAGGGACTACTTCTTCCTATTTGTTTACTCTTCTTGTTTTTGTTTACTGGTCCTATTGGTATCATCCTAGTAAATCTTCAGCACAGCAGTGATAGTTTGTTCTAGTGGTAGCAGTTAATTTCACTTTGTAGTCATTCCAGCATTCACAGTACCAACCTCAGAGCACCCTCCTCAGAGATTGCAGTGCCAGCCAAGCTGAGCATCTCCTTAGAGGTCTGAATTTCAGTGCCATAGGGTTGCTCTTCTAAGCATTTAAGTATTAATAATTCCCTCCTCTTCTTTTAGTTCCCTCAGTCCTAGAATTGCCAGCTGTCTTCTACATTTACTATCTCTGTGATATCTTAGTATTCCCCTTTTTGCTTTTTCATATATTTTGAATTCTCTTTTAAAGTATCTGGTATGATTGCTGTCTCTTGACTGAACCTAGACTGATACAGTGATTGTGGGCAAAAAGGGAAAATCTTTGTTTTTCAGACATACTTCCTAAAATATGTAAAGGTGAAATTATATGGCTCTAGAATTTTCTTCAAAACAATCAGAAGTAAGGGAAATGGATGGCAGTCAGTTAGATGAAAAAAGGTTTGCCATGTATTGATATTTGTTGAAGCTGACTATATTGAGTTCATTTTCTTTACTTTTGGACATAGTTGAAATGTCCCAAAACATAAAGTAAATTTTTAAAAAATGTATTGCTCCTATGGAAACTTGTACCTTTTCAACAAAGGAGCAACAATAATTAAGTTTAGGTGATTTTAAATTAAAATAAATGCAAACAGGGCCTCTCCGGTGGCGCAGCGCTTGAGCGCTGGGTTGCGAAGCTGCCCGCAGCCTCTGCAGCGCCGGTTCCATCCCTGGTTGCTCCCCGGCCACCGGAGGAGGGTCCCGCATGGCGCGCGCAGACCTCTCCTGCCGCCCGCTGCTCCCCTCAGCAGTGTACTTCGGTCCTTCTGCCTGCTCTGCATCCTGCTCTGGCTCTGGTGAATTCTCTCACCCTGCCGCGCTTCTGACTGTACCCAGTGCTTGTATAAACAAACAAACAAACAAACAAATAAATAAAACATGCCTCTATTTAAAAAAATAAATAAATAAAAATAAAAAAATAAACGCAGTCAGAAATGGACTACTTCCTTGAATGAGATTATTAATTCTATCTTTTACTTAAATGAAATTTTGTCTGTTTTTTTAACGTGACATGGATATGTCTCTAAAGAATATTTAGTGCATATTGATGCCACAGAATTATAGAATTTCAGAATTAGAAATTACCTTAAAATTAAATCTACTCCAGGATTTTCCAAACTATGTTCTTCATAATAGCAGGCTTCTATAGAGGTGCCTGAAGTGTTGCTAAGGGGCAGGAAACCCTACACCCCTGCTTTAGCCATAGCCATTCAACTCTTCCCTGTTTTACATGTTGGGTATTTCATAAAATTTCATTTGGGATGGGAAAAAAGGCTTTCTTCTACTCTCAAAATGTGAAAAATCACTGAACTTTCACAAATACATCATCACATTCTCAACAGTGCTCTTCAGCCTCCGGTTGAACCCAGAACACCCACCCCTAATACTGGGAACCTGCTACATCCATCATAACTTGACTCTTTTAGAATGTTCATCCTTATACGGAGTCAAAATTTGTCAAGCTGAATGTTCCATTCTGTGTTCTCTTCCACATGACAGCACTTCAGAGCTGAAGTTTCTCACACCATTTGAATCTTGTCTGGGCCAAATGAACATTCAGTCATTTAAGTCAGGGTTCTCAAATTTCAGTACTCATAAGAATTAGGGTGTTTGTTTAAAAGCAGCTTCTACTATGCTAACAGAGATCCTATTTCACATCCTGTCAGCAAGTCCTGTTGAGTTCACCTCTAAAATATATTCTAAATCTTTCTGCTTCTCTTCTTGTCCACTCCTGCCACCCTAGCTCAGAGCACCATCACTTTTTACTCAGTCTGTTGCATTAGTATTAATTGGTGTCCTTGCTTATATTCTAATCTGCCGTAGTGAATTCTCCTCAGAACAACTAAAGCGATCTATTTAAAATATAGACCACATTATCACTCATCTATCTGAAGCCCTATAGTGTCCTTCATCATTCTGACCTGTGTGACCATTTATGATTGAACTTTTCTACCTGCTTGACATACTTCACTCACTCATTGTAGTGTAGCTTCCTGGCTTTCCTTAAACAGATGAATTGATTGCTGTCCTTATGTTAACTGTTCTTTTTCATCCAAATTATTCTCTCTCAAGATCTCTACAGCAGGGCCTCCCTGGTGGCACAAGGGGTTAAGGCGCAACCTATGAAGCTATCCACGGCCACTGCAGCACAAGTTCGATCCTTGGCCAGGGAGATACCCACATGGTGCAGCAAACCTCTCCTGGCTCGCCTACTGCTCCCCTCAGCAGTGTATTTCAGTCAATCTGCCTGTTCTGTTCCCTACTCTGTCTCTGGTGGATCCTCTTACCCTCCAAACCTCTGGCTTGTACCCCAGTTCTTGTATGCAAAAATAAATAGATAAATCTTTTTAAAAAAAAATAAGATCTCTGCAGCAATGTAGAGACCTTATGATTCAGGTCTCAACTTAATGTCAGCTCCTTAGCACAGCTTTTCCTAACTACCAATCAGAAATAGTCCCTCAGTCACTCTAAATATACCTTTTATTGCTCTCTTATACCATTCTTTCACTAGCTAATACTTTCTTTTTTATCGATTGGGGTATTTTTTTTATTTATGTTTTGATTTGGCATCCCCTATTAGGATATAACTTTTTCCATTTTGCTCCTGCTGAATTCCCAGCAATTGTATTTGCATGTGGCCCATAGTAGGTTCTCCACAAATCCCTAGGAATCTGCATGTTTGTAGGCATCCCAGGCTTGATTCATAAATCACTCTTTATGAAAGAAACACTTGTCTAAAATAGAGCCATAATACTTTGAAAAAAACTGACCCACGTCTTTCAGCTGTTATCTTGACAAATTCAAACCTAAAGACTGATGGCATAAGTGGAGCCCTAGAGTGGACTAACATAGGCCATAGGGGTCAGCATACCATGAAACTCACAGTCAAAATTACTCTTTAAAACCACAAAGGAAGGCACCAGAGAGGAGACCACACTCCATCTCAGCATTTTCTCCAATGTTGAAACAAATCGCTATTTCTTAAATTGAACCCTGAGGAAATAGCTGGCCTGCTTTTGGAGACACTATGATGAAAAATGCCCTCAGTTCAGTAAGATGTGTGCTTGCACTTTCAGTGCACCTGGGTAGGCAGACCTACTGCAGGAAGAGCACAGGTCCAGCTGAAGGAACGGTAGATTGATGCTGCTCATCACCTGGCCCCTTGGGAGCATATGCTTATTGAGGGGATTAGTGCAGAATTGCCACCATCATGTGAATTGTTTCTCTTTGTCACTTTTTTGTTCTCTTGGTCTCTTAGAAAGAGGAAAAGATAACAAACTAGTAACTAAGAAGAGACCATTGCAGACCAACAGCATGGCGAGTAAGGAAACAGCAAGATGCAAAAGGTAGAAGGGGGAAAGTATGAGCAATATATCAGAATAGAAAGGAAGCTAGATGTCTGTGAAAGCGGAAAAATAGAGAATCTTGAAGATTAAATTGCATTTAGCCAAATGAAGCCAAATAATTGCACAAAGCCAAATGAAAAAGAAGATACATAGTTGGAATAATAAAAAGGTAAAGTTGTTATTAAAGAGTTCATAGCTTTAATTTGTTTCCTTTTTAGCTTTGCACGCTGCTGCCCTTTCTGGCCATGTCAGCACCGTGAAGTTATTACTGGAAAATAATGCTCAAGTAGATGCTACTGATGTCATGAAACATACACCACTTTTTCGAGCTTGTGAGATGGGACACAAGGATGTGATTCAGACACTTATTAAAGGTTAGTTTTTAAGGGTGTCTTTATAAGTCACTCTGAAAAGATTGGAATTCTCATCTCCTGTTCAAAATACAGCTTTACATAGCCAAAAGCCACCTGGACACAAGGGTGAAGAAGTTTCCGGGCGTTAGGAAACTCAAAGTCCACTCTTAGCACCACCTGTTAGTAGTTGTTGGATTTTGGAAAGTTACTACCTGTCTGATCCTCAGTTTTATTTTCTGTAAATGACAAATTATTGTTATCCTGACCAATTTATAGGCTTATTGCAAAAATTTGAAGCAGTTAATGTAATGTAGAAGCATTTTGTTAGCCGTAAAGCATTTAACAGACTCATTTTTTGTTGTTTTTATTCTTTCATAATATTTTGTTCATGTCTGTTCTTTTTGATAAATTCTCTCTTATGAGACATTTGGATTGTAATTTTGCTTTTCCAGGTGGAGCAAGGGTAGATCTAGTTGACCAAGATGGACATTCTCTTCTACACTGGGCAGCGCTGGGAGGAAATGCTGATGTTTGCCAGATATTGATAGAAAATAAGATCAATCCAAATGTGCAAGATTATGCAGGAAGAACCCCTTTGCAGTGTGCTGCCTATGGGGGTTATATCAACTGTATGGCAGTACTCATGGAAAATAACGCAGACCCTAACATTCAAGACAAAGAGGTAAGAATCCTGGTCTTTCTATATTGTTTGCTCCAAACTGTTTATTGTTCTTTGTTGTCAAATTAAACAGAGTAATTTGCCAAATAAAGAAATAGCCCACAAACTTAATTAAAAATGACTTTTATTTCTCCATATTCTCTCTTAGTCCCTGTCTATATATTCTTATAATTTAGCACACTTGTAAGGCAGAATGGGAATAATTTTATAACTTTTATAAAAAAAATTTACATGGCATATATACAAATTCAGCAAATTAGTTATCTCAGCCTCATTTGTAACCTTAATTCTCCTTTTCCATATTTATAGATTCCATAGGTTAGAATTTGGACATTGTTATAAGGGAGTACATTATTCTGCCTACCAAACTGATATGTAGCTTAAATTTAACTCTGGTCAGAAAATATATTCTTTTTTTGTTATAATAAATTTTATTTTTATATTCCCCATACAATTGCAACCCCCTTATTTTGACCCCAATCCCTCCCCTCCCGCCCCCAGAAAATATATTCTTAATTATTTCCATCTCATGAAATCTTTTGAGGCTTTATTTATCACCCATGTCATGATTTATGTTGCTAAGTGTTCTGTGTACACTTGGAAAGTGATAATTAAAAAGAAATATTAATTTTGTCATTTGGGGGTGCAATATTTTCTGTATTACTTAGTTCAAAATTTTATATTGTGCTGTTCAGGTCTTCTGTATCTTTACAACTTTTTTTCTCTTTGTGCCATCATCTGTTATAAAAGATGGGTTTTAAAAAATTGCACTATAATTGTGGATTTTACTCACCTCCCTTTCAATTTTGTCAGTTTTTGCCCTATATATTTTGAAACTGTTTTATAAGTTACATACAGATTTAAGGTTGTGATATCTTCCGTTTTGACTTCATTAACACTATGAAATATCCCTCTATCTCTAACAATGCTTCATGCCTTTCTTATCTTTCATGACATTAAAAAATTGTTTAGAATAGAGATTATTTCACAAAATTTTTATTTGGATTTGTCTTATAATTAATTCCTCATAATTAGATTTAAGTTATGTATTTTGGGATGGGATCTTATATGAATGATATTTTATCCTTCTTGGGGTATCACCTCTGGAGACAATTAATGCCTTGTAACTTACTGTCCCTTTTCTCCATAATTAAAGTTTTTTCTTTTTGTAATCAAGTGATTTTGAGACAGAATTGTTTATATTTTTTGAGTTATCCTTAAAAACTGTGGCCAGGTGACACAAGGGGTTAATACGCAACCTATGAAGCTGTCCGCAGCCTCTGCAGTGCGAGTTCAAACCCCAGCCTGCCAGGGAGCAACCCACATGGCGCAGCAGACCTCTCCTGACTCACCCACTGCTCCCCTCAGCAGTGTATTTCAGTCAGTCTGCCTGTTCTGTTCCCCACTCTGTCTCTGGTGAATCCTCTCAACTCCCCCCACACACACCTCTGGCCTGTACCCCAGCTCTTATATGCATAAATAAATCTTTAAAAAAATTTTTTTTTAAATAACTGTGGCCAAAAATACATACTCCAGCTGTACTTGATTTTGTTTGTTTGTTTATTTATTTATTTATTTATTTATTTATTTATTTATTTATTTATTTTGCTTGTAGGGAAGAACAGCTTTGCACTGGTCCTGTAACAACGGATACCTTGATGCCATTAAATTACTTCTAGACTTCGCTGCTTTTCCAAATCAGATGGAAAACAATGAAGAAAGGTAAGCTATTGATAAAGGATTATACTATTGCTCATCTCACATCCGTTCTGGAAGATTAAAAAAATCCCAGTTTAGATATTGGTTCAGAAATAACTAGTCATAAAAAAAAACATTTCGCTAAGAAATCCTGAACCAGAGAAAATAGCAAAAGTTCCATTTTCATGCAATATTGATTTAGAATTATGGAATCTTATAGCTACTCAGAACTTTTAATGTCTATAGAAAGCTCACAAATGAGGAATCTTGGACTGTCTTCTGATTTATGGCTAGCAGTAAGTCAGAAGACTCCTGAATAACCAGGACAAGGAATTCAGTTATGCCTATGGAATGTATTACATATTCAAGAAATTTCTCTTGAGGAAGAGAGGATTATAAGTTAGACAGGGGTGCTGCCATGTAGTATGAAAAAATAAGGGTAAACTTCTGCATTGTCATGTTGGTGTTTTCAGGCTCCCAATACAACATACCCTGCTCTATACCTGCATCAGAAACCTCTGGAATTCTTATAGCAAATGCAGAATTAGATAAATTAGACAAGTATGTTTTAGTTGGGGAGTGATTGTATAGAGAACTCATTCTATTATAGTCAAATGACAACTGCAAGAGAAAAAAAGACTTGAAGACTTAAGGGTTTGGACATTTAAGAAAGCTGGAAAGCCAAGAGGAATCCTCGAGGCTCAGATTTTGACATTAAAGCAGATATGTGAGAGAGCTGGAGATTTCTCCCTTTCAAACACTAAAAAATAAAAGGGAAAAGGTGCAGAATCCTAAGAATTAGTGATGATTTATTTCTGTAAAGAATTTATTCCATAATAGTATTTACTGCTATTTTTGAAAGAAACAACTTTTTTTTTTTTTTTTGGTAATTCAGTTCCCATTTATATGCTAAACTTTGAATTTCAGACCCAGTAAGTGTATGAATTAAGGTGCTTACTGCCTCCTGGAGTAAACATATGTTAATTACAGACCAAAAGACCAAAGGAAAATTCCTTCTAACTGTACTTGCCAATCCATAGATAAAAAGAGACAGTGGCAATATCCCAGTCTCCTTTAATGTTTCATCAGCAATGCACCTTGATGTACAAATGTCAGAACTTGGCACTGCCTTTTATGTTTATTGACATTCCAGTTTAGGCATTCCACTCATCCCAGCAGACCATTCCCACATGGCAAGCCCAATTGTATTTTGTCTCTTGTCTTTATCTACATTATTTCTTGACTGGTTACCATCAATGTAGTGCTAATTTTTGCTTCTCGTGCGCTGACACTAACCACTTGATGTGCACTGTATAGACATCATTTTTTGCCAGCTACTGCTGGCTTTCAGTCAATAACTATCTGACAGCTGCACTCTGACATCAGTGGGAATATTCATAGTACCTGAATGTTTCTAAATTGAATTTGGGGTGAAGAAAGATACACTAGTAGTAATCACAATATGGTCAGGTGCTTAAACATTAGACATCGACTTCAGTCTTCAAATCTTGTAGATATTTGGATTGTGTCTCCTTGAATCTAGAACTGATCGTACTAATTTGAATAAACCAATTACAAAAAAGACATTTTTGAGAAAATTGGGGAAATTGGAATATGGAAAAGATATTAGATACTAAGAAATTTCCTTAATTTTGTTAATACACTAATGACATCATGGATGTGTTCATATTATTCATAGAGGAATACTCAATACAGAGAGCTTAAAATAATAGGAGTCCTGACATTTACTTTAAAATACTTCAGCAAAAATAATAAATGAAGTCACCAATTGAAGCAAATATGGCAAAAATCTTACTATTAAACTTGGGTGGTGAGTGTATAAAGGATTGTATTTATAAACAATGTTTTAAAGTTTATGTAGGCACTTCCATTTATGGCTTTGTAGTCCCTGAACAGGAGTGGCAAATGTAGCTGTTCTAAATGGGGGTTCCTTAATTTTAGCATTTGGGAATTACCAAAGTAACCAAACCACCCTTTGCTCATACTGGAAACCTCTTCCTTTTATGACTTAATATGACTGTTAGGTGAGATTGAAGAGAGACCCTTCCTTTTCTATAATCATTAGGTGATTTTCTCTATCTAATCATGTATCCACCTTGAAAGATGAATGTAGTTCCGAGGCCTACAGGAGGAAGGTGGAGGGGGGCAAGGAGAGAGGAAAGGATGAAAACAGGAAGGCAAAGGGCACATTGGCCTATGGTGAAGGCTACCAAAAAGAGGAGGAGAGTGTCTCACGGAGAATTACTGGGGCTTTGGTGGTAGGCATGCTAAAATCACATACATTTGTAGAGGAGTAAACCTGTACCCCTGAGACATATACTGTGATGTAAATTAACATTGCCTTAATAAATAGAACTGAACAGTACCAGAACAGTGTGTTATTAAAATTCCTGATTTTTGCTAATCTGATAATTAGATTAAAAGGCTCTCTCATACTGTGTTTGTATTTCTCTTAAATGGGTGAGGGTAAACATATTTCTGTATGTTTAGGAGCCATTAGTATTTCCTGATATACGAACTATCTTTTGTCTTTATTTCTGTTCTACAAGATTTTGTTATTTGCATGTAGCTAAGAATTATCAATTCTTTGGTTCCTGAGTTTTTTATCTTTTTTTTTTTAAAGATTTATTTTTATTTATGCATGATTACAAGAACTTGGATGTAGGTCAAAGGTGCAGGGGAGAGGAAGGTGAGAGGATTCACCAGAGACACAGTGGAGAGAACAGCCAGATCTACTGAGATACACTGCTGAGGGAAGCAGTGGGTGAGTCAGGAGAGGTCTGCTGCGCCATGTGGGTCAGCTCCCTGGCGGGGAACTGAACTCTTGCTGCAGTGTTTGGTGATAACTTGATAGTACTGACACTTTAACCCCTGCACCACCAGGGTGGCCCTTATCTTTCTTTTTTAGGAAAAGACTTCCCACGCCAATATATTTTTTTTAATCTTCCATGGTTCCTTCTAGTATTTTCATGATTCCTTTTTTTATATTTAGATCTTTTCTTCATCCAGAATTCATTTTGGTATAAAACGTGATATAAGAATCTTTTCTTCCAGACAGTCTACTAAGTTGTCCCAACACTATTATATAACCCACTCTTCCTGCAGTGATTTAAAGGGCCCACCTTCACATATTTGGAGGGTTTTTTTTTTGTTTTTTTTTTTTTATTTCATAGGCATTAACAATCAGCAATCATGGCTTCTGAATCTCACAGACCATTATTTGCAGTACTTTTCCAGGCATGTAGAGGGAACTATTTGGCACATGAAAAAGAGGAAAAGTGATCTTGGTTCTACCCAGGTCCCAGTTTCTGAGCCAGTGAGCAAAACTCAGGAACTGACCCAGTGGGCAGCAGAAAGCACCTGACTGCAGCTTCATCCTTTTTTTCTGTGCCCCTGAGGGCAAAAAAAGACAGCTCTGGAATAGATAGTTTTGCCTGAACAATATTCCACATTTTAGAATGAGGATTGCTTCTGCTGCACAATATTGTTGGTTTAAATGTGCTTTGCATTACATTCCAAAATGTAAAAAAAAAAAATCTTCCTGCCCCAGATACACTCCCCTTGACTATGCTTTGCTTGGTGAGCGCCATGAAGTGATCCAGTTCATGTTGGAACGTGGAGCCCTGTCCATCGCAGCTATACAGGACATCGCTGCCTTCAAAATCCAAGCTGTCTACAAAGGGTACAAGGTCAGAAAAGCTTTCCGAGACCGGAAAAATCTCCTCATGAAACACGAACAGTTGAGAAAGGATGCTGCTGCCAAGTAAGTGAGCTTAAGGGCCATGTTCTCACAACTCAGAATCGGAGTGGGAGTGCGGGGGACCTGGGGTGGACGGGTGGCCAGGAGAAGGACCCAGGACAGGATCTGAAATCAGCTTGATTTCCTTCCAGAGTCACTCTCCCTCTGCTGCTCAGCCCTCCCTTCAGAGGACTGAGGTTGCAGTAAAGCATCAAGGCCTAGTCTCTACTTGGTGGCTGTCTCTATGCCATCCAGGCACAAACCATTGCCACACCCAGTCATGGTTAAGAGGCTTACCCACAGTAAGCCACTAAGAGATAACTGGGGGCCTCCCTGGTGGTGCAGTGGTTGAGCACTGGGTTGCGAAGCTGCCCGCAGCCTCTGAGGCGCCGGTTCGATCCCCGGCTGCTCCCCGGCCACCGGAGGAGGGTCCCACATGGCCCACAGACCTCTCCTGCCGCCCGCTGCTCCCCTCAGCAGTGTACCTCGGTCCTTCTGCCTGCTCTGCTCCCTGCTCTGGCTCTGGTGAATTCTCTCACCCTCCCGCGCTTCTGACTGTACCCAGTGCTTGTATAAACAAAAACAAACAAATAAAATAAATAAATAAAGCATGCCTCTATAAAAAAAAAAAAAGAGAGAGAGATAACTGGTATTTTCACCTTTCCCACCTTTCTAAAAGAATCTCATAGTCTACTTTCATTTTAAAACTAGACTAAGTCTAGTTTTGAGTTGATTGAAGCAACCAACTTGTATAAATAACATGCCCTCCCCTATTATTTCCTAACAAGTCTGTACCAAATAAAGTTACTTAATGAAGTAATATTGATTGGATTTTTAATATACTGGCAAAACCCTTGAAACCCTTGAACCTATGAAAAAAAAGAGACTAAAAGTAAATTTCTAGTTTCAAGGACTTCATACATTTTTGGATAATGATACAAAAGGTGCAAAGAAATATTTGTGCCCATTGTACATTGCGATTATTTTAGCCTAAATGATTGGTTTTAGATTATGTTTTGGTTTCCCTTTTCCTTGACACTTATTGGACATTATAATGGGGGGAGGGCCTCCCTGGTGGCACAAGGGGTTAAGCACCGCACTATGAAGCAATCTGCAGCCTCTGCAGCACGAGTTCAATCCCCAGCCGGCCAGAGAGCACCCCACATACTGAAGAAGATCTCTCCTGTCTCGCCCGCTGCTCCCCTCAGCAGTGTATTTCAGTCACTCTGCCCATTCTTTTCCCCACTCTGTCTCTGGTGAATCCTCTCACCCCCCGACCCCCCCCCCCCGCATCTCTGGCTTGTACCCCAGATCTTGTATGCATAAATAAATAAATATTAAAAAAATAAAATAAAATAAATGGGGGGAGGTTATTACACTAGCAGGTATAGGTATCAAAACTTCCAGTGATAAAGATGTGAATGACAGGCAGATTCTTGCAGAACAACTTCCTAGCTGTATTCTGGATGTCTCCAAATTTTGAGTACTTGCAACTCTTGAATCCTTCCACATCTTGCCCACAAGGGGAAGCATAAATGTAATAAATAACAATTTAAAATAATAATAAAAGGCAGAAAAAGCCATTTCACTGAGAAGTTAAATACAACTATGAACTGGAATGTTAACCATAATGTCAGCCTTCCATAGACAAAGTTGACAGAAACACATCAATTTCTGACTCTGAAGCTATGAATGCAGATGGAATCTTAGGAAATACTATCTTGAATTGTTCTGTTAATGAGGCTCTCTTTCCTTCCTTTTTGCCCAAGAATCCAGTGTTAACGTAAAGCCTCTACATGCCTCTTTTCTAGCCTCCTTATATAAGTTCTGTCATGTGAGTGACAGTTGTAAGTAGCTAATACATGTGACAAATTATCCTGAGTTGCAAGTAAATATTCTCTGCAAGGAAAAGAATGTCGTATTTCCTTCTACTTGTGTTTCTATAAACTCCAGTTTAATGTGTGAGCATCTGTTTTCAGAATTTGAAGTCGTGTCTATCCGAGTATGAGGTGGGACTGGATAAAGACAACATGACAGCCTTTTAGGTTCCCCCCAAAAAAAGTATGGACCCAAACATATTCTATTTTGTTCCTGAAGAAAGGGAGCCCTGAGTCCTCCTTTTGCCCTAAACTTCTTTTATGGTAGAATACAAGGGTTGTCATAGAATAAAAGACCTGGGTTCAAATCCATCCTCTGATACTGACTTGTGTTAACTTGAACACAGTATTTCTGTCTCAGGGTCTCAATTTCTTCATCTGTAAAACATAACAAATTAGACCAAATGATTTCTAGGCCCTCTCCAGTTCTGTGAAAATTCCTTTCTTCCTTGTTAGTGATCTCAGCCACCTGTTACTCTTGTTTGCCTGAGTTGCTACTCTGAAGCTGTATCATGGGGCCACAAGTTTAGACTGGCATAACCTCTAGTCAGTATAGAGCTGGGAACTAAAAATCTGCTTGTCAGATGATCTATACAGAGGAAGGGCTTTCAAATAATGACATGCTTAAATGCAGTAGTAGTTTACAATGTCCCCCCCAACCCACCGCAAACATCGCCATTTATAATTCCCAGCCAAGATGTTTTGAAATGATCTGGGAATTTAGGGGACATCTAGTCTGGCCCCACCCCTTTTAGTTGTTATTCTAATTAGTTTCACTGTTGTGTAAGATAGATCCTCTTTGTTCTTATATCTAAACTTCTAAAATTGATTTTTAAAACTTTTTTTTTTAAAGATTTATTTATTTATGCAAGAACTGGGGTACAGGCCAGATGCGCGGGAGGGTGAGAGGATTCACCAGAGACAGGGCGGGGAACAGAACAGGCAGACTGACTGAAATACACTGCTGAGGGGAGCAGCAGGCAAGACAGGAGAGGTCTGCCACACCATGTGGGATTCTCGCTGGCCAGCCGGGATCGAACCTGCACTGCAGAGGTTTCTGACAGCTTCACAGTACGGCGCTCAACTGCCTGCACCACCAGGGAGGCCCAATTTTTAAAACTTTTAAATGAGCACACTTCCCTTTACTTTGATAGTATTTGAAATTGTCAGGGTTGAAAAATTATAATCTCCTTTACTTTTTCTCAATCACAGTCTTTCCTTTATTGGATATAATTATTATAAGAAGTTTCTCGCTTTTTAATAGCACAGATATCAAGGAGAAATATTTAAATGAAAAAAAAAGATTTAATTTTTTTTTCAAAAATTATTTCTTAAGATCTGAGTCAGTGTTTAATTTTGGTTTTGGTTTTTGCTTCAAAGGACAGAAATCAGAATGTTAAATTCAGTCCTCGCAGCTGCCACCTCCATGACAAAGGTGACCCAACCATATCATGTAACTTCAATGGACCTTTTCCATTTATCACATTAGGATGACAGTAATCACCTTTCTTAAAGTGAGAGTGTGAAAGGAACTCATTAAACTTAAAGTGATTTCTACTTTATTGATAGAGAAATTGGGAAAGGGAAGTTGTAGTCATTTTCTAAGGTATGTTTTTTTAGAAAATACTATTTAAGAAACATCTGTAATCCATTTAAAGTCACTTTATAACTCATACTGCACCACCTATGTTGTTGCCAAAATGCACATTACTATAATTTACCTGCCAAAGCACACAGTTGAAGGCACACTAATGTAAGACCATATTTGTTTATCACCCATCTTCCTAAAGCATCCTTTTTGATGGATTTTATTTTACTCTCTAATCTCAGATCTCCTCTAACTCTGACTCTTCCCTCTCACATTTTTTAAAATTACAATATACATCTCCAGACTGAGGTCAGCCCTGAAGGTGACTCCTTAGACTTCTATACATTTTTTTAGACTTGTATCCTTATACATCCTTGCTCCCATTACTCTAATCCCATACCTAAGTGGACTGTCTAACTTCGCTGTTCTTTTGTCACTTGCCAGCACTTCAGATCATTGGATGTTTCCATTTGCATGTCTTCTTGTCAGTATCACCCCAGACTCTGTGCAAAACCTACAACTCATCACAACTTGTCTCTCTTCTCACCTCATTTCCCTGCTACTGCTGCCATCATTGATTCTATTCATTCCTCTTCTGAAGTGTCCTTTTGCTTTCATTCTTCTGTTCTACCATTCTCTACCAGCCTTTCTTGAATACCAGCCACGATACTACATAAGACCCTTCCACATTTTATCTTCTGCTTTTATCTCTAAGCCTCATTTCTTTCCACTACATCATCTTCCCACACCCTCACACTGAGGCTTCAGCTATTATGAATTTTCTTCACTTTCTCATCACTTTCCTTACTTCCACAACCTCTGGGAGACTTGACCGTCATTCTGGTTATTGTATGAAATTGAGTATGTTTTTTGGAGTAACAAAGTCAAGTTTCGTCTTCCAGTTCAAATTCTTGTGATTCTAAGTCCCTTGTTTGTTTATGGCACTTGTTTGTTTATGCATGTAATTTCCAGCCCGCCCCCTTATTTATCATGAGCAAATTACCATTTGCCAGGTTTATGACAGTTCTTTGCATTGATTTTAAAAAGAAACATACATTTATTTGAACATGTAAACCTCTTAGGCTCAAGCTACTTATAAATCTTACCCCTGCCAGGTTCACAGACTATTGGGAAGAGCAAGTATCCAATATTTGATGAGTTAAAAACCCTAAATTTTTAAGGATTGAAAATCCCTTATATGTATGTTATAGTTGTCAATTTATAAAAAGCTTATATATATCACTTCTCTTTGTTTAACAATATTATTGCAGACAGACTATCTGAAAAACAAGGTGAATTTCTATTTTCCCTATTGTACAAACCAGAATACTAAGATTCAGAAAAGATTTACCTCTTAACTGGTAAGTAGCCCAGCCAGGAGTGTGCTTAGGTCTTCAGTTTCCAGTCCTTGCTCTTTCCAACAAACTAACCTTAACCTACTTGCCAAGAACTCCTCAGACTCAAGGAACACTCCACCCAGCACATACACATAAAAGGCACATCTTATTTTTTCTGTGGAACTTGAGTTAATCGGTTACCTGGCATGGTCACTTTAAAGGAAACATATTTACTATAGAATAGTAATTTTAGTAATTTTAGTAATTGACTCAATGTGTTGCTGTTAACAACTTTTCTAACCTAAGATTAATACCCTGCTTCTTGCTTGGAGGAGATAAGGAAACCCAGTCAAATAATTGAGGATTAACTTGTCTCTGGGAATCAAAAACAGAACTGGAAAACTGAGGCCCTATTGAATAATGTGGAGCTTTAAAAATTCAACTTTTATATTACAGAGTATATTACAGAGTTAAGGTTAGTGTTTGTATGAAATTATTTTAATGATTTCCTCATGATTCTTACTGTATTAGTATCACTTACTGTCTTTTGAGTTTTACCCCAAAACATGGTGGCTTAAAATGGCAATGAGCATTCATCATTTCACACTGTTTCTGTGAATCAGGACATTGAGAGCAGCTTAGCTGTATAGTGCTGGCTCAGTGGCTCTCATGGAAGTGACATCTTGGTGATGGATGGAGCTGCCATCATCTGAAGACTCCCCTAGAGCTAAAGGATACATTTCCAAGATAGCTGATTCGCGTGGCTGTTGGCAGAAGGCCTCTCAGTTCCTCTGAGTGATCCAAAAGAGTGAGACAGAAACTGCAATGCCTTTTATGATCTAGCCTCAGAAGTCACACAATGTCATTTCTGCAGCTTCCTATGGTTACTCAAGCTATTCCTAATCAGTCTAGGAAGGGACTACACAGAGCATCAGGAGATAAGGTCATTCAAACCATTTTGGAGGCTGGAAACCCAAACTTTCCTGTGACCCCCCACAATGACATGGTAAGGGGAAGGTTAGAAGCTCTAGACAACTACAGAACTAATAAGAACACTTAAGAATGAGGGCCCAGGAATCAAGTAATAAGCTATAAAGGTGAGATGAAAATCCAACAACCAGAGTCCAGGGTGTACCCCATCCAGTCCAGTCCATATTTATTGGGCTTGGCCCCAAGAAAGAGATGGGGCCTGATTCTGGGAATGAAAGGAGAGCCATCTGCAGATTAACATATTTTGTTGGGCTGAAATCGAGAGTTCCTTGTAAGAAGAGGAGAGAAGACGGTGAATGCCAGAGGTTATCCCCTAGGGAAACCTGAAGGAGACTGAGGTATCTATCGCTGCAGTCCCACATCTCAGGAAGGTGATGCTGGGGGGCTAGAACACACATGTTCTGAAAGCATGCCTGTCATTTCCGCTAGTGTTTAGTCCAGCACCTCTATCTTCTTCAAACTCCTCCCAGCACTCTGCTTAGTCTCAGGAGGGCTGTTACGAATCGATGCCATTTTAGGAAGATCTGTAATAATGATAGGCCCTAGTATGCAGAGCACTTTATAGTTTCCAAGGTACTTTCATGGACATTTTCTCTTCTGAGCCTCACCACAGTGAGATAATAAGGTAGGTGTTACCGTCCTCATTTTATAGGCTGAGAAACTGGAAATTACAGAGCTTGTGACTTGCGTAAGCCATACATCTAATAAGAAGCTTGTTTGCTGACATCAAGTCCAGTGCTTTTTTAATGTATCATGTCTTACATACCATTAGTGTCAGGTTATTGTCAGTTTCTGACTTGGTATTACTGTTATTTGTTAAAAAATAACTATTTTGAATAGAATTCCTTTATGACTTTCATTAAGCAGGGCTGTGTCTTACTGTGCAGATGGGCACACCCAGTGCTAAGTTACTAGAGCTATTGGATATTCAGGTCATTTAAATCACTGCTCTTTATCTGGTTCTGTGCACACCAAGCAGTCTTTTGATCATTTTGTTACTTATTGTCCTCTTTCTTGCTGAACTATCATCTAGGGTCCTAATTCTTGGGCCTTAGGTCTGGTTTTGGGGGGCTCCAGGATATATCTTTGCCCCACAAAAGCCCTCCAGATAATTGCACTAGTACTATGTCCCTCAAATCTCGCTTCCTTGAGTGAAACAGCTCCAGCGCCTTCAGTGCATTATTTGGAGATCCCCTCAGCCTGTGACACACAGGAACTGAAGCAGATCTTGTCAAAAATCTCATCCTCTGTTGGCTTTTTTTGTTTCTTATATTGCAAATCCCTGGGGAGCTACAAAAATTGCTCTAGAAAAAAAAAACAATATAAACCAGACTAATTGGCAGCCCATCAGAGGTTGCTGTCTGGCCAGTTTCTCACAAGATAATAGAAAAAAAGGGAGTGAAAAAGATAAGACTATTTTATACCTTAAGATTCTTCCATGCTAATAAATGTCCTGCTAAAATATTACTTGCTGTGTCATGGACAGGACATTTTTTTTCTTTGAGTTTTCATATGAACTCAAGTAACATGGTTCTTTTTCTGGTGTCTGTTTCCTAAACTTTATGAAAATAGGTCAAGTTTATAACACAACTACCATGAAGATTAAAGATCTTCAACTCCCTGTAATCATTAATTGGAGAAAAAAACACTTAAATCTCAGGACAACTATGGAGCCTAAGAGTTTAGGACTAAAAGCTGTATTGGAAACTGGTTTAAAATGCTGTTAATGGTGACTTTGATGTGATCTTACCAGTTTCTTCATATAATCCAATTCATTTTTTAAATGATAGAAGATTAAATGAAATTTTCAAAAAATTACCATCACTGAAATGAATTTTACAGGGAAAGGTAAAGCAGCTGAGTTCCTGCTCAGCTCTCTTTATCATTTACCCTACAGCCTTAGGCAAATCACTTAACTCTTTCCCTCTGTTTCCTAATCTACCAAATAAAAATATCATTCTTCGTAAAATGAGATTCCATCAAACACTTCGACTATGGGCAGTGGTCCTGAACCTTTTCCCCAGAGAGACCCATAAGTGTGCGATCAGGTTCTACTCTCTGGAGCTGTATCTCTCTCTCTCTCTCTCTCTCTCTCTCTCTCTCTCTATATGTGTGTGTGTGTGTGTGTGTATGTGTGTGTACGTGACCACGGGCATGCACACGCACTCTACTGTTGTGTTTTTGTCTTAAAAAGGATGCAGGTTATGAATCATTCCCAGCTGTTAGTCCCATCCCCATCCCTCAAAGATCACTACTTCTATACTAAGAACTGCAGCTCTGGAGAATGGCACAATTTTTAGCAGAATGTCACCTGAAGTGTTTTTTTTTTTAATGCAAAATGCCTCTCAATTAAAAAAAATTAATTTACTTCTATTCATAAGCCATAGGTCTAGTTATATATTCCACTGATTCTATTCTTTCTCTCAAATCTGCTTAGTTCTACCAAAATGAAAAAACGCACCCTATCCCAGCAAACCTCTCCCTCCAAAGAAGTTTTCAGAAGGAAGAGCTGGGGTGGGGGTGAAAAAAATAAACAAACTGCTGTGTCCCCTGTTTGTCCTGTGGCCATCTTTGTTGGAGGCCCAGAAAGGTCTGCCATGACAAGGTTTGCCCAGGGGCTGATTGTACAGAGGCTTATCATCATTAGAAGGAAAGAGGTTTGATTTCCTAAAACTTAAGTGAAATAAACTGCTCAAATAACAGTCTAATTTATCACTTCAAAGTCCCCTTAATGGCACTGAAATCCATGTAGATGCCAAGTCAGACAACCACACCATGTGTCTGCCCAAAGGACCAATATTCTAAAGCTGTTCTTTTCATCAGTGCTAGTAAGAGGAGCCACACTTCCTCTGCCTGCCACGACCAAGGCTGTTAGATCAATTAGCAGCATTTCACCTACACAGATGCTTCCACCTTCTTCAGAAAAGCAGCCCTCTCCCAGACAGATCTCACTGAAGTGGCACCTGCAGTGGCCATAGGCATCTCAGGCACCATTGACTGCAGGACTCAGTGTCAGCACTTGCAGAACATGTAACAAAACCAGAGTCAAATAAAGACAGTAGAACAGGCAGCAACTAGCACTGGCCACTCTCTGTGAGAAGGGTCTCTGTGGGAACCCATTAGATAAGCAGTCTGGGGCCCCAGATCAGAGACTTCAGCTCACAGGAAGAAAGGCCTATGGGAAGGGAGGTTAACAAATTGACATGGCTTTATATCAGTATAACCCAAGTATCTATCCTCTAGGTCTTCCCAGCCCCTTGAAATGGAAATAAGCTTTGCTTCAAATTCCAGTCTGTGGAAATCTGAATTCTATGACTTCCTGGGGGCTTAGGGTCTCTGCCTCAGCTCTTGCTCCCAGGAGATTAGCTCTGCAACTGTCAAGCTGCTTACAAAAAACCATGTATGAGCATGGAAGATCTTATGAAAAGTTGGTATCATTGGGAGGACTACATTTCATATCCCATGGAGGCATAGTCAGCGGTCCACATAAGACTTTCCGATTTTCCTAAGACTTCTATGAGCAAGGTGTGGTTAGAGGGCTGGCTGCACCTGAGAACCCAGGGTACTTGTTAGAGATGCAGACGCTCAGCTCCACCCAGACTGGCTACCTCAGACCTGAGTTTTAATAAGGTCTCAGGAGATTCAGTTTATTAAATTGTGAGGATCTAAAGTCCTTTTCTATCACCTCACCTCACCTCAAAAAGGATTCTCTTTGCCCTGACCCTTGCGCTGTGAGCTTTTGGTCTCTCATCTTCTCTCTTCTCTTTCTTCCCCTTTTCTTCTCTCTTTTGTTCTATCATCCCCTCTCTCCTTGGAACAAGCTACAAAGGCTTTGTCTCATGACAGAGCAACCCTCTTCTGTGAAACCTCAGAGTCATTCATCACCTAGGCCCTGACGGTCTCACTTCTACCCGAGCTTATTAAAGGATCTGTTTAAACAAATCTCCCACAAGGAACTCTGCTACCAAAAATCTCTTCATCTCTTTTCAACGTATATCATGGCTTTTATAAAGAAATCTAGTTTCCAGGCAGACCCCTAAATCAATCCAGGATTATAAACTAGCATATTTAGATCTGGGGAAACTGAGTCTTTGACAGAATAGTGACTAAGTTAAAGTCATTTTGTGGTCATTGGCAGAAGCAGGACCTGAGACGATCTTGTATTTCCCAGTGCAAGCTTCTCTCCACTCTACACTAATCAGATGCTCTCCCTGAGCAATAACTGAATCATTTGGGTAGCAACTATTTCGTAAGTCCTCATTTAACATAAACATCAGGGCCTCCCTGGTAGTGCAAGGGGTTAAGCATCAGCACTACAAAGCTATCTACAGCCACTGCAGCACGAGTTCAATCCCTGACCAGGGAGGTGACCCACATGCACAGCAGACCTCTCCTGCCTCGCCCTCTGCTCCCCTCAGCAGTGTATTTCAGTAGATCCGCCTGTTCTGCTCCCTACTCTGTTCCTGGTGAATCCTCTCACCTCCCCGCACCTCTGGCCTGTACCCCAGTTCTTGTAAGATTCTTTTCAGCTCCGTTATCTTTTGAAACTATAAGGCCTGGAGAAAGATTGGAAATTGTGAATCTCTAAATTCCTATTGTCATATAGAGAGCATCTCTTAACATTTATATCTCACCCAGGAACACTTGTACAGGGGACACTCTAAATTTTACCCCATTTTTGTTGACTTTTTTTTTCAGGAAGCGGGAGGAAGAAAACAAGCGAAGGGAAGCAGAACAGCACAAGGGGAGGCTGAGCCCAGATTCCTGCAGGCCCCAAATCCCTCCCCGTGTGCCTGGCACCCAGGATGAGCCCCACAGACAGAGCTGTGCCTCCAGCAACACTGCCCAGGGCTGCGAGAGGAGAGCCTGCAGAGAGTGTCCAAGCAGAGGATCCCCAAGTAGTGTTCCCCAGAAGGAGCAGCATCTTTCTCCAGATGTGCAGGGAACAGACCCCAGAAAGTCCAGTGGTAGGTGTATCACCTTTATTATCTAATGCCAACTCATGGGCTGTGAGCTCTTTTAATTAGTGTATTTAGACCATTGATGTGTGAGATGATTATGTTATCGCTTAAGTTTGCCATTGCATTACTTATTTTTCATTTATTTTAGATAAAATAAATCAGATATTGCCATTCCCATTGCTCTTTTCTTCTCTTCTTGGGACATCTTTTAGGATTCCAACTTGAGGAATTTACAGTTTTTTTGAGCGTATCTCTTTCCATCATTTTTGTGCTGGTTGCTGAGTATTTTAATATATGATGTGACTTGTAATAGTCTAGAATCAACATTTAAAACTTTAAGTGAAATGTAGCAACCATACCTCCATTTAGGAACCTTTACCCTCTCCACTTTTAAATATTGCTTGGGTATCAGGTGGCATTATAATTTTTGTTTCAATTATCAAATGTAATTTATAAAACTCATGAGAAGGGCCTTCCCTGGTGGTGCAGCCATTGAGCGCTGGGCTGCAATGCTGCCCACTTCCTCTGCAGCACTGGTTCAATCCCCGGCCACTGGCGAGGTGTGCAGACCTCTCCTGCTGCACCCTTTGCTCCCCTCAGCAGTGTATTTCGTCAGTCTGCCTGCTCTGTTCCCCGCTCTGGCTCTGGTGAATTCTCTCACTGTCCTGTGCTTCTGATTGTACCCAGTGCTTGTATAAATAAATAAATAAATAAATAAAGAAATAAAGAAATAAAGAAATAAATAAATAAATAAATAAATTGTTTAAAACAAAAAAGAAAAAACCTCCGGAGAAGTCCATGAGGGGTCTATGGTAAAGGACTGTGGGTGCGTGGATGGTAGGGGGAGGTAGCATACATCTGAGAAGTTTAAACACATTCCCCTAAATCATATATGTATAGTGTCATAAACCACATTGAGGTAATCTCAATAAAGTGAAAAAAAAAAGAGAGGTCATAGTTGCTTCGGCTGATCAGTACACAGGCCATGTAGACCTTGAGTTGAGTCCCAGAAGGAACCAAAGATGAAAAATACTGGCCTCTTCTTTTTCTCCTTCACCTTTCATAAATGAATGAGAAATCAATAAATTAGATTTTAAAAAAAGTTAATGTGCATCACCAAAAAAAAAAAAAATTAAAAACTGAGAGAAGAACAAAGAAGAAAAAAAGTCCCCTTAATCTCAAACATCAGTTATCTATCTCTTTGGTACATAACTTCTAATTCTTTTTTCTAATTCAGAAAATTGTGGTTATCTTGTTCTGAGGTCTTACATCATTTCTTTCTTCAGCAACAAATGTTAGAAACTACTTAGCATTATATCAAATTATACATATGATTGTTTAATCATGTCTGTGTTTTGAGACATACAAACTAAATAGCCTTACACAGAAATTTTTATGTACATCTCTAATTTTTATGACTCTTTAAACATGAGCCCAAATTTTATTCCAGGAAGATTGCAGAAGGCTCTCACCCTCTAAAAAGTAAAAAATATTTAGGCATAAAATGCGTTTAGGCAAATAATGATTTTACTAAATTGACAGGATGAGATTTTGTTCTATTTTTATTGGCTTTGTCAATTTATTTTCTGGTTTCTTCACTGATGCCCTCTGTCAATTTTTATATTGGTTGGTTGATTTTCTTAATATTGCTAAAAGCTTTTGTAAAATAAGTATAGTAAACTTTGTCTATCATATGTATCTGACCACTGAACAAAGCAGATGTTAACAGCACCAGCTACCCACCATGTAGTTAGAATCTGCATGTGAGCTCTGCAGACCAGCTGGCTCCACATTTGCCATTCAGCCAGCTCATGTCAAGGTTGGATGAATCTGTGGATATGGAACCCAGAGACAGAAAAAAATACCTTAAAGGTAGGGGACCAGCACAGGAAAGACCCATGTTGTTTAAGGGTCACTTGTATAATAATGTCTTTTTAGTCCACCTTTTGAATCTGCTAAAAAAAATTTCTCTTTTGAGATTTTTAGTTTTATGCTAAGAAAAGGATTTTCCCACTTCAAGTTCCAATAAACACATATATGTTCTATTTTTTGCTATCTCATTTTTAACTTTTTGACTCATCCCATATTTAATTTGTCATATATAGTGAGGCTGGAATCTAACGATTTCTTCTTCAAGACTCCAAAGTTGGAGGCTCCCTGCTGGCTCAAGGGGTTAAGTCTCAGCACTCTGAAGCTATATGCAGCCACTGCAGCATGAGTTCAATCCCCGGCCAGGGAGCTGACCCAAATGGCACAGCAGACCTCTCCTGTCTCACCTGCTGCTCTCATCAGCAGTATAGCTCAGTAGATCTGCCTGTTCTGCTCCCCACTCTATCTCTGGTGATTTCTCTCACCCTCCACAACTCTGGCCTATACCTCAGTTCTTGTATGCATAAATAAATACAATCAATCTTTTAAAAAATTAAAATAAAGCAGTCCATTTGTTACAATCAGTGAACCTACAGTCAAACATCATTGCACCCAAAGGTCTTGGTTTATATCCAGGCTCACTCCTGGTGCTTTACATTTGGTGGGTTTGGATAAATGTATAATGACTTATATCCACCATTATAGTATCATACAGAATAATTCATGGTCAATATTAGCCAAGATTCTACAGATAAACAGGACCAGTAGGATATAGATATGAAGAGATTTTTTATAGGGATTGGCTTACTTGACTATGGAAACTGAGAATCCCATGATCTGCGATCTGCACACTAGTGAACCAGGAAGCCAGTGGTGTAATTCAGTCCAGGTCCAGTTCTTGAGAACCAGGGGAGCAGATGTTAAGTCTGGGTCCAAAGGCCTGAGAATCAGAGGGCAGATGGTAAGTCCCAGTCTTAGTCTGAAGACCCAAAATCTAGTAGTACCTCTATAATAGGGAAGGAAAAGACAAATCTCAGCTCAAGTAAAGAGAGCAAATTTGTTCTTCCTCCACCTTTTTGCTCTATTTCGGCCATCAACATTTTGACGGATGCCTATCTGCCCTGCTGGGTGTAATCTTCTTCACAAACTACAGATTCAAATGCTAGTGTCTACACCCAGAAATATTTTACCAGCTATCTGGGCATCCCTGATCCCAGTCACACTGGCTCAGAAAATTCACTATCACACTGCTCTAAAAATCCTCTGTGCTCTGCCTCTTCATGTTTCCCTCCCTCAAACTCTGGCAACCATTGAGCCTTTTACTGTCTTCATAGTTTTGCCTTTTTCCAGAGTCATACAGTTGGAATCATGCAGTGTGTATTCTTCTCAGATTGTCTTCTCTCACTAAGTAGCCTGTATTAGTGATTTTCATGCAAGTAATGTGATGTTTTCCATGACTTGATAACTCATTTCTTTTTAGCACTGATTTTATTTTTAGCTCATTTTCTTTTGGTTTCTTTGTAGTGCTAAGTGTCCTATTGCTGGTTTTGAGGTAGATACATTTTTAAATAATTTGGATCTATGAATCACACAAAAGATTGCTGGATTATATGGTAAGAATATGCTAAGTTTTGTAAAAACCACCAAACTCTCTTCCAAAGTGGCTGTGCCATTTTGCATTTTTTAAATTTTTTTTAAAGATTTTTTAAAATTTATGCATACAAGAACTGGGGTCAGGCCAGCGGCGTGGGCGGGGAGCTCTGAGGGGATTCACCAGAGACAGAGTAGGCAGCAGAACAGGTAGATCGACCGAAATACATTCCTGAAGGGAGCAGTGGGCAAGACAGGAGAGGTCTGCTGTGCCATGTGAGTCAGCTCCCTCGCTGGGGATCAAACTCATGCTACGGTGGCTGCGAATAGCTTGATAGCACTGACTTTATCCCCTGCGCCACCAGGGAGGCCCCCATTTTGCATTCTACCAGCAATGAATGAGAGTTCTTCATGCTCTTCCTCTTCTATGAGTTGACATTCTTGTTGATTTAATCTTATGATTGATTGTTTCTGTTTACTGTCTCCTGACAGTAAACAGATTCTATGTGCTGCTGTTTTCTTCATGTGTTCTGTAATTTTGGATTGTGAAGTCAGAAGCCTGAGTTGAGGGCATGCCACTCTAAAGCAATACAGGTTCCCCTCCATCCAAAAGTAGGACTTTCCTATATGGTAGGTTATTTTTGGGAATGCTTAAAAAATTGTCCATTTAGATTAATAGTGATAAATGTTTTCAGACCCCTCCCAAAAAATAACCTACCAAACAGGTATGTCCTTTAAAATAGCAAACGCAGGCCTATAATTATTGTGCTTGTTTGTATGAAGCATCCTGCAATACCATCATCCCAAGATCATTGTTTTTATTAATTTCTTGTATGGCTGAGAATAAATGAATCCCAAACCCCTATGGAGGTTCTGTGGAGATCTATGGAGACACAGAACTTTGGCTTCAGTTTCTCATTGAAGACAGTGTACTCCTTTCACAACCTACAGGAAACGAACCTTCTCACGCTCCAGTGCTAGCAAGCCATTTTCTTAAATCTGAGGACTATCATTTTCCAAGGGTATACCCATCCTAGTGTCCTGGCTTCAATGCAGGGTTTCATTTCCACATAAATTTCTGTCTGAAGGACCTCATTTTCTGTTCTTATCTGGGTATCAAAGCACAACCAGGGCCTCCCTTGGTGGTGCAGCGGTTGAGTGCTGGGCTGCGAAGCTGCCAGCAGCCTTTACAGGGCTGGTTCAATCCCTGGCCACCAGCAATGGTCCCACATGGCGCACAGCCCTCTCCTGCTGCGCTCGCTGCTCCCCTCAGCAGTGTGTTTCGTCAGTCTGCCTGTTCTGTTCCCCGCTCTGGCTCTGGTGAATTCTCTCACCCTCCCTTGCTTCTGACTGTACCCAGTGCTTGTATAAATAAATAAATCTTTTAAAAAAAAGAGTGTGTCTTGCAACTCTTAAAAAAAAAATAAGCACAACCAGATATTTAGTGAAACCAAGCATTGCGCACGTCACCATTACTGCCTGCCAAGACAGTTGCTAGGTCAGCTCACTTGCTTAATGCTCTGATTTTCAGTTTTCCCTTTGTTTTTAACCCTCAGGGATTTCCTTCATGTTCTCGAAGGCACTATGATACTCTTAAAAAGATATTTGTTTTATTTGCATCAGTATTTTAGGTACTTGTAGTGGGAAGGCTTTTATTTTCTGTAACCTCTATTGCTAGAAATAGAAGCTAATGACTTTTTTCTAACCATAATCACCACTATCCTGGTGATGCTAGAGGACAGGTCTGAATATTTTATGTGAGTAAATGGACAGAGTTGCTCTACATGTAAGTTATGGACAATGAACATTATCCCCCTCTTTCTTTGTCTCCCCAGAAATGTCCAGAGAACATTCTAAAGGCCGATCTTCCTGTGTACACTTTAGCCCCAGTGAAGGCAAAGGTGGAAACAGGCGCTCAGGAGTTTCCTCTATTGAGAAGTCAAGAGGTGAGACAATTGGCGAGCAGCGGTGTGACAAGAGAAAAGGTTTCCTGAAACAGCCTTCCTGCCTCAGGGCCGCTAGCACTGATGAGAAAGGAGAGGACCCCCATGGGGCAGCGAACCTTCCACAGCAGGAGGGTCCCTGGAAGCTCAGCAGGCAGCACAATGAAGCACCCAAGGCCAAATGTGCCTCCCAAAAAAGGCGTTTTCCTGACCTCAAAGGAGGAAGGTGCTCCCCAGCGGGTTCTAGCCGGCCAGGCAGCGCCAAGGGGGAGGTGGCCCATGCTGGACAGAATCCTCTTCACCATCGGACAGCAAAGAACAAAGTGACACAGGACAAGCTCACAGGAGGGAGCAACTCAGATTTGCCACAGAGCACAGAGGTGTTGAGGACAGGGGTCAGGAAACTGAGAACATCTACTCGGTCTGAGGACACTCAGATATCTAAGGAGACTGACCCAGCACCTAGTCCCCTCTCTGCACAGCCTGTGAATATTGACCTTCTCCCCGTAGAGCTGCGGCTGCAGATAATCCAAAGAGAGAGAAGCAGGAAAGAGCTGTTTCGCAAAAAGAACAAGGCAGCAGCCATCATCCAGAGGGCCTGGAGAAGGTAGGAAGATGGGGTGCTACAGCACCTTTGGTTCTATGTTTATCTGATACCCCTAACTTGACACCCCCTGCTCTGTAACATTTTCTACTGAATTCTATGTGCTGTTGTGATAAGACCATTTTTATTGAGCCAGCCTGTGAATTCACACACGTGTAGATCCTTATAATTTACACTGGGCAAGCTATTTAAGTGGTATTTTTGCCAAGAAAGATAGAAAGCACTCAGGATAGCCTGGTGTAAGAAAAAACGCTCTCAGTTCGAAAACAGAAAGTCTAAGTTTCAGATGAAGCTCTAATAGGCTAACTGACCTCGAGCCAATCATTCGCTGGTCCTCAGTCTCCTCATCTGTGAAATGGAATTTAACAATTGCACAGCTATCCTGTTTACATGACAGGTTGCTAGGTTGATGTAAAGTGTGCTTCATAACTTCTGAAGCACTATTATGTATAAGATACTTTTTTTTTAAATGTCTTTACTGTCCCAAATGCCTAAACAGAGAGGCCTGAATATAGTGAGTTGAGTGACTGAATTTATTACAAAAACCTGTGTAACACCACCAAATTGAGTTTGGGCTAAGTGCTGGGAGTCATGGTGGACGCTTCCTAAAATACTGAAACAGTATTACTGAATACTGAAACAATACTGAAACAGAATTACTCCTCCAGGGAGTAATTCTAGGAGGGCTGGAGGAGTCCTCTGCTGCTCGTTTTCATATATCCCATAATCTTCACACCACAGGTCCCACTAAGGGCCTAAATCCAGAGTAGGCCATCGCTGCACCCACCAACAGGTGGAGTCATGGGACCTCTCTCTCCTCGGAGAGGAAAGTTAATAGGGGAACAAAGCAAGCGGATCACTGCAAGCACAGGTGCACCACATATCAACGCCCCTGCCAGGAGATAAAAAGGTCAGGAGAAGCAGAGGCAGAGAAAAGAGATTCTCATGAGGGAGAGATCTTGTGGCTGCTGTGCCCGGCTCTCTACCCAAAGCCCTGTGCTGTGCTTCCTGCTTGCATGGGCTTTGCAGTAGTGCGGCCTCATGTCTTTTCAAGCTATTGGCCACTTACAAAGTCCTTCATGTCTTATCCCATTTGCTCCTCCAACCACACCAGAGAGCCGCCGTGACTGGGATTAGCATCTCCATTTTTCAGACCAGCAAATGGTCTCAGAAGTGACTTGTCCTAGTGTAGCAGATCCAGCAGTTAAAGCTCTGACTCAAATCCAAGGGCCTTTGCCCTTATGTTCTTGGCAGAGGTGGTTGTCTGTCAAGATAATGGAGACCGAGGCAGGCCTCACGCTCTTCACGTCAACAGGCTAGAGAGAAGAGCTGCCTGCCTGGTGGACAACACACCAAGGTAGCATCCTGGGGATGTGTGGTTACTGTTGTTAGTGCTTGTAGTTAGCATTACTTGACACTTGTGCCAGCCCATTTTACCTGTATTAACACATTTATCCTTACAAAAATCATGTAGATTCTCTTCGTATCCTCCTTCCACAGAGAAGGAAACTGAAGCATGGGAAAAGGTTAATCAGCCTGCCAAGGTTACAGCACTAGGAAGTGCTGGAGCTGAGATAGTCTTATCTCCGAACCCCAGATGGGAATGGTCTTCGGTGCCCCCTTGGGGAGTTCTACTGGACCGGTACTAGATACCATCTCAGAAGAACTTTTAAGTATTTCAGCTGAACCCTAGGATCTAAACAAGTCAGCTTTACCACATCAGGCCCCACAGCTGCTCCCTAGCTGAAATGCCTTCCTGTAGGACTGTTCCTTGACTCCTTTGAAGAGTCAAAAGCTGACAGGTCCTGTCAGTAAGTGTCCATAGCAGCAAATGAGCCTTCAGTCATGCCCCGCAAGAACAGTGGGCTCATAGTCTGAGTGCCCAGCTGGGGAGGCAATTATGCAGGGCCCTCTGGCTGCACCATTGTGCTACCCGGACCTGGACACTGACTCCCAAAGGGCTTCTGGGATGCTGCACCTTGTGGGAAGTCACATGTGTGGTGACAATAAAAAAGGCTTTATTGATTCTGTAATAGCCTTGTAAGTCTTTCATTCTAAATTTAGGAGCTCATCACGCTGTCCTGGGACAGTGTGTGGTGTCTTACTCCAAACCTAAGGCACCCGGGAAGGGGTGTTAAAACGGGGTTCAGGGAACAGGGCTTGTCACCTAAGCCTTCCATAAACACAAGCTACCATGGAGGAGCCAGGCCACGGATGAGGAAAGGCAGACAGGCACAGGCACAGTGTGAGCAGATTGAACCTTGGGCCAGAAGAACCTGAAGCATAGTCTTAAAGTACAAGTTTTAGTACCAAGATTTGATTATTTTAAAGGTTTTTTGAAGATTGAAACCAGGACCTCCCCTGGTGGCGCAGTGGTTGAGCGCTGGGTTGTGAGGCTGCCCCTAGCCTCTGCAGCACCAGTTCGATCCCCGGCCACCGGCAAGGGGCCCACCAAAAAAAAAAAAAAAAAAAAATTGAAACCAGACAGTGGGCAAGCCAAGCTGGGCTGGAAAGATACTGGACCAGCTTTTCACCCGAATGTGTGTAAGCCACTATCCTGTCAGCTCTTCTCCAGGGTGTTCTGAGGTGATTAAGAACAACCCCGAGGCTGGGGCTGAACGGAACGGTTAGGCATTGGGACATTCTACAATCCTGGAGTGCAAGTTCCCCTTGAGATTGGTAGACTAGAGGCTGCTCCTCTGCCTCTAGGACCATTGTCTTAGCAACAGCCCCGATCTCCATGGGAATCATGACTGAGAGCCTGCTCTCCCCAGTGACTTCTCTGCTTCGGAGCAGAGGTTTCTTGACTTCTCAAACAAAAGAGATTGAGTTAAGGAGCAGTATCGGCCCATAACTCCAGCTTTTCTCTACAGCTGGCTTTTTGGAAAAGTAGTACATATTCTAGAAGGGGGATGCCATGGTTTGTCACTCTCCAGGAAAAGAAATCATGTCGTTTCACTGAAATGGCCTTTAGAGCAGCAGGAAGAGGCTGCAAAGAGCTTTTAGCTGATTAGGAAGATTACCTCGCATTTGGTGTATACTAAAGTCAGGCATGGGGCAGCTTCCTATGAGCTCACCAGAAGTAGTTAATCAGCCACAGGTAATGAACATTAACGCAACTTTCTTTGGGAGGCTCCAAAACAGCTGTGTTCAGTAAGCAATTTGGGAGTGCATGTGAGATAGACAACATCAAATAAACACGAGCTGTAAATACAGCAGGTCCAGAAGTGCAATTGCTAGAGCAAACGGTAGTGCCATTTTAAATTTTTTCAGGAATTTCCATACTGTGTTCCATAGTGTTCACGAACTGTAAACACAAGTGTGCTTGCAGGGGTTCCCATGTCTCCATATCCTCATCAGCACTTAACTCCTCTCTTGTTTGTTGTGGGGAGAGATAACAGTTTGCTTGAGTATTGGTTTTGTTTTTTTCTTTAAATTTTATTTTAAAATCTTGCAGATGACAAAAAACAAGTTCAATATAGAAAATTGTTTAAACAAAAACTAAAGATCAGAACTAAGCATGTGGGTTGTTGACAGCATTTTCTAGGGATATGTTTATGTCCTTTTTATAATATGTATGCACATGTGTAGGGTAAGTGAATTAATCAGGCTTTTTGTGCCACGAGCCTCTGGCTAGCACCTACAGCCTTGATCCTGTTAAAGCAGAAGGTACTTGGAGTGTGGGTGTGGCGCACACGAGCCTGATTGTGGACACCTGGAGTATGGGTGCGCACACCTACATAAGTGTGCACACCTGAGGGTGCGGCTAGAGCTATAAGGGTGGCATCACTCAGACGGGACGGCTGTGAGAGGACGAGGGACTGCACAAGAGGGGAGACCACGAGAGAATGCCAGAGGGAGCCCAGAAAAGAGTAAAGATTCACTAGGGGTTGGGGGATTTAGTTGCTGCCTACCTCCCAGCCCCGGTCCCCCAACTCCACCCCCCACCCCACTCCACCCCCGCCCCGCACCTGATTGCCCCACTAAAACATTAAACTTTATTGGTTAACCTCCCTTTCTCGACAATATACTATGAGCCCTTTTCCATGTTTTAAAATATTATATTCTACTGCACAGCTTTCTACTGTTGGAAGATATCGTAATTTAACTGTTTCCTTAGTACTGAACTGCCTTATCTCCAGACTTTTACTACTATAAATAATGTGGTAGTGCCCTTTTATGACTGGTAGATTGTTGTAGTGCCCCTTTATGACTTTGGTATCAGGGTAGTTGGTGGCCTCATAAAATCAGTTTGCAAAGTGTTCCCTTCTCTTTGATTTTTTTTCCCAAAGAGTTTGAGAAGGATTGGCATTAATTCTTCTTTAGATATTTGATAATATTCACCAGTGATGTCATCTGGTCCTGGGTTATTCTTTGTTGGGAGATTTTTGATTACTCAGTCTTTCTGTTTATTAGTAATTGGTCTGTTCAGGGTTTCTATTCTTTGTTCAGTCTAAGTAGGGTGAATATTTATAAGAATTTTCCCACTTATTCTAGGTTATCCAGTGTGTTGACATATATTTATATAGTTTATGATTCTTTGTATACCTGTGGTATCAATTGTAATGGCTCCTTTTTCATTTATAATAAAATTTTGTTGATATGGGTCCTCTTTTTCCCCTTGGTTAATCTAGCTAGAGGTTAATTTTATTTTTTCCAAGAACCAATTCTTTGTTTTGTTAATCTTTTCTATTTCCCTGCTCTTTGAATAATTTCTGCTCTAATCTGTATATCATTCTTTCTGCTAATTTTGGGCTGTTCTTTTAGTTCCTTAAGGTATATAGATATAGATCTAGGTGGCTTGTTTGAGATCTTGTTTCTTAATATAGGTGTTTATTGCTATGAATTTCCCTCTAGAATTGCTTTTGCAATATCCCATAAGTGCTGGTATGTCATTCCCATTTTGTCTGTCTCAAGACATTTTATAAATTTCTCTTTCAAATTCTTCTTTTCCATTGGTTGTTCAGCAGAGTGTTAATATGCGTGTAGTCATGAGTTTTCCAGTTCACCCCCTGATTTCTAGTTTCACACCATTATGGTCAGAGAACATACTTAACATGATCTGTCTCTAAATTTGCAAAGACTTATTTTGTGACCTAATGTGTGGTCTATTGTAGAAAATTATCCATATATGCTTAAGAAGAATATATATTCTGAAGTTGTTGGATAGAATATATGTGTCTGTTAGGTCCATTTGTTAAATGATGTTACTCAAATCAGTTCTTTCTCTTTGGATGGTCTATGCATTGTTGAGAGTAGGGAAATGAAGTCTAGCTATTATTGCTCTGTATTTCTCCCAGTGGCTGTGTTAGTTTTTGCTTTATATAGACACTCCAGTGTTTGGTACATAAATATTTACAATTATATCTGCTTAATAAATTGATCCTTTTATCATTATATAATGATCTTTTTCATTTTTAACCATTTTTATTCTGTTTTGTCTGATGTAAGTGAAATTAACATTTTTTTTAAATTTCCATTTGCTTGAAATATCTTTTTCCATCTCTTCACTCTGTTTATCTTTAAGACTGAAGTGAGTCTCTTGTACACAGCATATCTTGGGGTCTTGGATTTTTTTCATAATCCATTCAGCCACTCTCTTTTGTTTGGTGAATTTAATCCATTTATGTGTAAAATAATTATTGTGACTAAGGACCTATTATAATTTTCTTAATTGTTTTCTGGTTTTGTGAATCCATTATTTCTTATTCTGCTGTCTTTTTTGTTTTGATATCTTTTGATATCAGTATGTTTTCTTTATCATATCTTTCGTGTAGTTAGTACAGATTTTTTCCTTATGGTTTTATGAAACTTATATAAAATATCTTCAAGTTATAACATGCTATTTTAAATTGCTGACAACTTGAAGAGCATTCCTAGACTTCACACTGTTCTCCCCCTTACGTTTTAGGATATTGATGTCACAGCTTACGTGGTTTATATTGTGTCCCCTATAACAGATTATTGTAGTTTACTATGTTTAATTTTTAAACTTCTCCAATTTGGGCCTGTTCACCCCTCTTTAGGCACTCTCTGTTCATCCCCTACTTCCAGGTCACCACATTGATGAGAAATTAGTGTAGATACCTGAATGACATAGCATACTACTGCCCAGA
The DNA here is from genome assembly GCF_014898055.3 of Talpa occidentalis. NCBI lineage: Eukaryota > Metazoa > Chordata > Mammalia > Eulipotyphla > Talpidae > Talpa > Talpa occidentalis. The sequence continues at coordinate 55,224,900 of NW_023605083.1, forward strand.
ACTCCTGGACTCAAGCAGTTCTCCAGCCTCAGTCTCCCAAGTAGCTGGAGTACATGCATATACCACTGTGCCTAGCAATTTTTAAACTTTTGTTTTTTAAAGATTTATTTATGCATACAAGAGCTGGGGTACAGGCCAGACGTGTGGGGGGGGGGGTGAGAGGACTCACCAGAGACTGAGTGGGGAGCAGAACAGGCAGACTGACTGAAATATACTGCTGAGGGGAGCAGCGAGCGAGACAGGAGAGGTCTGCTGCGCCGTGTGGGATTCTCCCTGTCTGACTGGGGATTGAATTCGTGCTGCGGAGGCTGTGGATTGCTTCATAGTGCGCTGCTTAACCCCTGTGCCACCAGGGAGGCCCTGTTTTTCAACTTTTAAACTAGAGTTGTAAGTGAATTATGTTACCCCCATTACCTTGGTACAAAAATCTAACTTTGACTATATTTTCATTACCAGTGAGTTTCATATTCCTTTCTTATGTTTTTATAATTAGTATCTTTTTACCTCCACTTAAGTAACTGCATTTAGCATTTTTATAAGACATGTTTAGTGGTGATGAATTCCCCTGGCTTGTTTGTCCTGGAAAGTATCTTAATTTCTGAAGGACACATTTGCCAGACATAGAATTTATGATGGACAGGTTTTTTTCATATTTTGAACATACCATTCTCTCCTGACTTGTAACGTTCCTGTTGAGAGGTCTCTTGCAGATGACTTGCTGTTTCTCTTGCTGCTTTCAAATTTGTCTTTGACTTGATAATTTAAATATTAATGTGTTTCAGTGTATCCCTATTTGAGTTCAGCACATTGAGTTCAGCCTCATTAATCTGGATATCCACTTCTCTCCCTAGGTTTGGAAAGTTTTCAGTCATTATTTCTTTAAATATATTTTCTATTGCTGTTTCTCTAGGCTCCCCATAATGTGGATATTGTGCCTTTTGATTGTCTCCTATGTCACCTTTCTCATTCTTTTTTTCTTTTTGCTTATCTGACTGGTTATCTTTTTTTCAATTGTATTTTATTGGGTCATATTGGTTTACAACACTGTAATGATTGGGTATTTTCAAATATCCTGTCTTCCAGGTGAATGATTCTTTCCTCTGCATAGTCAAGTCTGATTTTGAAGCTCTCTATTGAAATTTTCAGGTCAGTCACTGTCTTTTTTCAGCTACAGGATTTTTGGGGGATAGGTTTCTGTTTCTTTTTTTTTTTTAATTTAAATATTTTATTTTATATAATTCTTACATCTTTTTCCATCTTTGCACAATGTATCATTTTCATTTTGGTTATATTCCCCATACAATTGCACCCGGTTTCTATTACTTTGTTGAACTTATTTTGTTCATGCATTGCTTTCCTAATTTTGTTAATTTTGTTTAGTCGTTTGTGTGATCCTGTAGTGCATTGAACCTCTTTAAGAGGATCATTCTGAATTCTTTGCCTGGCAACTTATGAATCTCCATATCTGTAAGATATGGTTATTAGAACTTAAATTACTAGTGTCATAATCACCTGAATTTTTTTGATTCTTGACTCCTTACATTGGCATGTGCACATTTGAGTAAGCACTTTCCTATTCTAGACTTCAAGATGGTTTTTCAGTCAGCTCAGTTTGAGTTTCTCATTGTGTCTGCTGATAATGTTCTTGGGCAAGTGAGACTTGCTAGCAGGGTCTCTTTGGGAGCAAGGCCATTGTTTGAGCTCTGAGGTCGGAGGGTAGTGGTATGAACAATTGAATAGGCCTGCTGTTTGATTCTCTGTCCATGAGGCTGAAGGATTGTCCCGGCAATTGCCCAAGTTCTCTGGTTAGACTATCTAGATGGTTAGGACTACGCACACTATTCATCAGTAGGGGGGGCTCTCAGTTAGCTTCCCTGCCCTAACAGGGCAGCAGGATGGGCCCCAGGACTTAAACAGTTCATTGTTTGGGAACCTCAAGCAGGCAAGACTATGCACTGACTTCCCTGCCCAGAAAGGACCGCTGATTTTGTTCGACACATGAGGAAGTCGTGGGTTATGCTCAGTTAAAATGCCACTGTTAAGAAAGGGCTGTCACTGCAGAGTTTGGGTTCTGTGGCCATACAAGCTGAAGGCTGCATTCGGCACTGGCTGGGATTAGGAATTAACTTTTACTGCCCAGATGGAGCAGAAGAACCAGGTGCAAGGCCACTGAGGCTTTTTGTAGTATTAACTCAAACCACCCCACTCCCTATGTTTCCTTACTGAATGTGCTACTGGCTTTGCTCTGCAGACAATCAGTTCTGCCTACTGTGTTCTCTTCAAGTGCTGCTGGGGTACAGGGCTTCCAGTCTTCCTGGTCAGGCAGAGCCAAGAACTAGCAGTGGTCCAGGCTATGACCTGGTTCCCCTGCCTGAGCAGGAGCCCAGGCTCCAGGGTTAGCAAGGCTCTTCACCCTGCTGAATTTCCTGCACCATTACATAGGCTGTGCACATGAACAAAGCTGCTGGTTGGGACTACTGGTTGTGCACTCTGGGTAGAAACTCGACTTACCAAAATGTATGTATTGCTTGACAACCCCTCACCTGCTCCTCCTTCACAATGAGATTGCCCGTGGTCAAGCCCCACAGACTCTCCTGCAATACCTGGGAGGCAAGACCAGAAAGAGAGCTTCCAAGCAGTGACGCAAACACTAGGGGAGTTGGTTGTTCACCCCGGGCTCTTTTTCAATGAAGGAACCTCAGACTCAGTAAACCTACACTGACTTGGGAAGGGTTGGGGTGGGGGCAGCACAGGGCCGGTAATGTGGTCAGCATGTAGCTGTTACTCTCTCTCTTCTAATATGATCTGTTTTGGCCTCTGTTCTGTAGCCTCACCCAGTGTTCTTGGATTTTCTCAGTGGCGTCATGTCCATAAATAGTTAGGTCATTTCTGATTTTACTACCCTCACCATTAACAATATCACTATCTTGATGATGTCAACCTCTATTCTGCCTTAATCAGTCTCATATCTACCTCAGATTTGTGTTTAGGCTTAAACATCAGGGAAGAGCCTCATACAGCAGAACCTCAAATGTTGGACACCTCCACAGTATATTATATCCTTCCATCCTCTCCTCTCACCAAATACACAATTCTTAACACAACTCATTACTTTCTGCACAAATGCCCACATTTCTACTCATGCCAGTTCTACCAGAATGCACTTCTCTGCCTGGTAAGCTCCTACCACCCTTTAAAACCCAACACAAATGTCCAAGTCTTAAAGCTTCACTAAATCACAATGATGATTTCCGCATGTATATCATATCTTCTAGCTCCTTGGCTCTCATATAGTACTTATACTGCACCTTTATACATTGGCCCATCTCACCTTGAGGGCAAGAATTTGACTCCTACTTCAGGAATTATTTGATGTTGGAAAACAGAAGTCACCATTCAATATACTGTCACTGAAATTAACGAATTCAAATGAATCTCCCAGTTCAGCAAATATTATCCCCATAGCCTCTAGGAAGAAAGAAATTTTGGTTTTCTCAAAACTATGATCTTAAAGCAACTCTCCCCTCCTCTGACCCCACCAGCTTCCAGCTCAGAAAGCATCTATCTCACCTTGTGCAGATGAAGCAACTTGGAGCCAGAGATGTGGACAGATGGAACCGAAAATGCATGACATTGCTCCTCCAAGTTTGGAGGAAGGAACTGGAACTAAAACCCCCAAAGACCACTGCGGTTAGCAGGGCCACCAAAGGTTCATCCAAGAGCAGCTCAGGCACAAAGGCTACCAGGCATGCAGTGCTTAAGCAGATCTATGGTAACTGTCATTCCGGGCACTTTGTAGTTTACAAGTATCCCCAGCTTATTCTGTTTCCAAGTACCAAGAGAATTCTCAGCACCATACTTAATGCTTTCCATACCAGTATTTCTAGCACAGAATGAATTCATGAAGTATTCTGACTTCTCAACCCAGAATCTTTCAGTCAAGAGTTTCTTTGCTGAGCTTCATAATTGAAAGTCTCCCCAGGTGGCTGCTTGAGTCTTCCCTTTATCTATTTGGGGACTCCAAACTAGAGGCAGCCCCCGCCCGCCTCATTTTGACCTTTCCTGCTGTCTACAGCTATGCCCCCGACCCAAGCACAACAGGTAATGCTTGTTTAGAAGCTGAACTACTGTAAATTAGAACATTTTCAGCTTTGGAAAGAGCCTATCCAAATAAACTCAGCAGAGAACAGGCCTTGTAGCTTCCCAACAGAAGAAAAAAAAAATTGAGCAAAGTTATCTCTAGAAAGAGATCTGCAGCCCAGGCAGCCAAATCTGAGGACTTGAAATACCTACATGGTATTTCAACACCGTAGCTAATATATCTTGGCAGACACCCAAGATAAACCTCTACCTTAATAAGAAATTCAGAACTTGGTCAGGCCATAGCTGCACTCTCAGATAAGTGATTATTGTTGGTTGATTTCAGGTTCTCAAGAAGGAAAAGTACATCATTCCACAAGATCTTCAAAAACCCACTCTGTGCTGCGTCTCAATTCAGGTAAGGCTGCCACTGCACTAGCCAACTAGACTGTGGAGGCAATCAGGGGAATAGTTCCTTTTTCATCCCCAAAGGTTGACAACATCAGAACAGTGATTGACAGGGAAACCCAATGGTCATTTGATTTTAGGTATGTACCTATCCCATCATGAAAGTATTAGTACAGCCAACATCTGTCTCTTAAGAGGCAGATGTTAATAGCAAAAAGCTATTAACATTACTTCCAGGAGAAACAATAAATGTAGCTATATTGGTCACTTTTACATACTTGTTCACATGAAGGGGAAAATGACCATATTTTCGTCCTTCAGATTAATACCTTGAAATTCTTGTCCCGTTTTGGTTTAACATTAATATCCCAACCTGCTTTCCAAAGATGGAAAGAAGTCCCTTTATTTACCACCAATTCTGACTTTTGCCTTTTAGGACCCATAAAGAAGGGATTTAATATCTAATAACATGTCCAAATCAGGCTCAACTGTGGACACTTTCACTCAAGCAGGAGCAGCTTAAGGAACTTTCTTTTCAGCTGCAATTCAAGAATATTTTACTCAAAGCCCCTTCATTCAAGCCAGCATTAAATTTGGGTGATAAGTTCAGTGCTGTCAGCAGTTAATGCCAAGTCCAGTGTTCCTCATAGGTGGCTATGGCAACACACTCCCCCCACCCGTCCTCAGCCAGTCATCCTGTAGCAACAGAGTGCAGCTGGGAAGGTGAACAATGACTGTCAGCATGAACTTTAACATTCATCTAGTTTTTGATGGGAGTAAAATCTGGAGGTGGGGACTGAGTAATTACTGCCAAATCTTTTAATAAAAGTTGGGCAACTCCTGTAATATGGGCAGGCTGATCAGGGAATGGTGGGTGGGGTAGTTAGGGACTTTCAAAGGAATCAGGCCCATTTTATTTGGATGAATCGAACAGTTTTAGAAACAGGTCAGATGTAACTACCAGGTAAGTGGCATTTAGATAACCAAATATAATTTAGCACATGTTGCGTATGTCTCGAGAAAAATCCAGTACTATAAGAAACCTTTAAAAAAAAAAAAAAGGTGTTTATAGGCATAAAAGCCTTAAAGCACAAGACAGAGCAAACAAATTCAAAGAAATAGTTAATGACTTCTTAGAAATTCATCTTAACAAAACTGCTTATTTGTCCTGCACATAGATAATTCTCACTGGCTTGAAAATGAATAGGGACTGAAGAACCCTAAACTTGAGGAAATACAAGATTTCACCACTCGCAGGAAGGAGTAAGACTGATTGTCAGTTTTATTAATAACTGTTCTACAGTTTAGCTATAGACTATATACAGAAAACATGTCTCCAAATGAAATAAATTCTATGAGATACACAACTTGGACACAGTTTCTGCAATGTGGAATAGTGGCCAAACAGAACCAAAAAGTTGAGAACGTTAATTTTTTTGTTCTTCAATAAAAATGTTCACTTTCTGCTTTAATTCCATGGGGCTAATGATCTGATTTTGCTCACTGTTCCATTTAGCTTTAATAAATTTTTTGGCACATTGAAGGTTCTGATATTCAAGTGGATTGTTGCTTCTGACCTCCAACTTGAGGAAAGACTTTAGTAATGAGTGCCTTTACCTCTTAAAAAGGAGGAGATAGAAAGTGAGTTGGATAAGCAAAATAACAGCTTCCTTAGACATTTATTTGGGAGGCAACTCAACCATCCCGTTCTCTCCATTCTACAGCTGTCCCTCCAGGCCACCCACCAATAGCAGCATAGCAATAATCAGATATATATAACCTCCCAAAATTGCAGGCCTAGCTTTCTAAAAATAAACTCCCTTTAAGAAGTCCATTCCAATAAATCGAATAACCACGCCTTAGGTGACTAATAGTAATGGTACCCCTCCCCCCTGCCTAAGACTATAAAGACAGCTAAAACATGCTAGAGTTCCAAAACAGTACTTCAGTAGTTATTTAAAAGTGAAATAACAGTAACAAAACAAGTAAGATGTTTAACTTTTTAAAATTTACTCACCTTTCATGTTTGCTTCTTTGCGCCATAGTAAGTTAGGAATGACATGAAATAGACAGCCTCAGCAAGGTCTCTAAACCACTCGGGCGCAGCATATCCCCACTTGTGAGTGAGAGTTCAATATATTACAGATATTTTCCAGCATCCTCTAAGTTTGTCATAAAAAGATGTACTTCAAATTGGGTATGTCTGTGCTTGAAGAGCTGAGGACTTTTCAACTAACATATTCTGGAATGAACTTTAGCAAATGTAGCACAAGGTAAGTTAAAATATGTACACGTGTAGAAGTTTGTATATTGTGTCATGTTAGAGAGCTGTGCAGAGAGAAAGGTCTCATACCAACTATTCCGGGTTGACTGAAGACTTAAGGTTCCAGTCCCAGGTCCTCGTGCCTGCCACAGCCCCTCCCAGTCAAGGTTCTTCCTTAAAAAAGATGTCACATTATCTTTAAGATGGTGGAAAATGCAAAGCTGCTGAGTCATCCTGTCTGTACAGTGAATTGGCCATTGCCTTATTTAGTCCCAGTGTAGTCAAGATCTAAAACCCCTTTAACCAATGAGCTTTCCTTTCAGCATTAAAATAAATAACCTCTATCTCTCTCTTTTAACAGTGAGCAATTTGCAGTGTATACACCTCCTTGAGAACAGTGGCAGATCCAAGAATTTTTCTTATAACCTACAATCAGCTACTCAATCAAAAAGCAGAGCAAAGCTTCGACTGCCGCTGGAGGAAGACGGTGCACGGGGGAGCTGGAATAACCAGTGAGGAGTTCTAATTCTGATAACCTTTTACATTTGGGGAAAACTTTAATAGCCATGTCTAAAGTCTTATTAATCTGAAAATATGGTAGCCACTGGAAGGAAATGTCACACGTTTTCTTTGTGCTCTTATACAGCACTGTTTTGTAGATCATCTTAGCCTGTGCCGAGAGTAGACTATGCATGTGAAAAATGCCTTGCTGTCTGCTTTCACCTCAGTCAGTAGGGCTGGAAAGGAGAATTTAAAGTCTAAATATGTCTACAACGAACACTACAAGCACAAAAGGGTGTGGCTGGATTAGGATTTCTGACAGCCAGTTGGTGCACACCTGGTTTTTCGCGCCAGCAAAGAAAACTAAATGAGATGGCAGAATCTATCTTACAGCAGCCTTCATTTCACTACTTTTCTGTCCTCTAAATGCAACAGGCATCACAATAACACATCCTTTTATTCTAATAATATCAGTTTTAAATTTTAGACCAGAATCATGATCCAGCATTTTGTTTTTAAGGCCACAGGTACACTATGTTGACTTCTCAGTCCCCATGTTAGTGTCTGAAGGCCACAGGCTGCTGCAAAGACCTCTCTACAAACAACACTGTCTTTGCTGAGCAGCAGCATTTCAGCAAGACTGTTCCTCACGGTGTACCTGTTAAGGCCTTAACATTCCACTTGTACTTTTTGTTCAACCAGCAGAGGTGAGCAAACTTGTCAAAATGCCATTCCTATTGCAAGGGATTACTGCTAACTACAAATATTCTAGCTATCCAAGAATATGTGGGAGTTTTCACTTTTAAGGGCAAAACTGTAGAATATAGACAGGAGGCATAAACAATGACATATTAAATTGACAAATATTTTTAGGATTGTTTCTATTAAAGATTACTGCTATCCAGTCCTGAGACAGTGAGCTAGGTTTCACAGAAATCACTGTGCAGCTGGTAGTTTAAGAACTGTGAGTCATTAGTAGAAAATTATTTTGAAAGGATGGTTACCTAGATCAGACCAAGCATCATTTAGGTATAGGAAAATCCAAATCAACTATATAACACTATGTTGAACTCTTGCCTCTACATAAGGGGCTAGAAAATCTCTGTAAACAGAACTTCATAGTGAGAAGCTAAACGTTGAGGTTACAGGCAACCACTCCCAAAGCACACAAAAAAATTGTTTTCTGCTGCTCTCTGAATACAAACTGGGACGGAAACAGGTTTGCCTACATGGGATCATAAAAAATTCATCTAAATTCTTGTTAAAAAGATATCATGATAAATAGAAGGTATACAAGATCACTATATTTTGTAAATACTCTAGCTCCTATGAAATGCAAAATATACTGCCACCTGTAACCCTGGATCCCCTGCTAGACCAGGAAGCCAGTCTGCATATCAGTGGGAACTCCCAAGGCGTTATTTTCTTCAGTGCAAAGGAAGGTTGGTAAACAACTTCTTTAAAAGTTCAGCTTTAATGACAAACATTTATTACATCAGTCTCTTCAAAATTAGATGTGAATAAACAATTTCAGACAGGAGGTATCATGATGCCTCTTCAATACACAGTACTCAACGCACTGGGCCCCTGGGGATGACCAGTGATATACACATTGAAGCAATAATGTAAGTCTGTGAGCCACTGTTCCTGAACACTTCCACTCTTCAGTGTCTGCAGAGAAAAACAATACATCAAAATTGCTATGCCACCTTACAGTATTTCCCACAACCAAAGGACATCTCATATACATAGTGACAGTACCCCCATGAATAAATCATCACAGGAATAATCTTGGAAAAGGTGACCTATTAAGTGGGCTTACTCATTTATACACAAGCAGTGAAAATCCATAGTTACACGTGCCCCTGGTTTCTTGTCTGGTTATTCTCTTCCCCCTATGCTAAGAACTGAAGACATTTTTATCAGCACACACCCCACTCCCCAGGCACGCTTAGCATTATTTTAAAGTTTCATGATATTTGCACTAACATCAAGAGAATATAATCCTACAGTGCCAACTGTGACAATTTCTACCCATCTCTTCCTTATGGAGGTGAGCTGATTATTCAAGTTCTGAATAATCTAAATTCTTAACATTTCTTCCTTGTTATTTCTGAATATTCTGCCATCATTCATTATTTCTATGAGGTTACTAGAAACATTCACAACGAGCATCAGTGTTACAAGCAGCTGAAAAGTCTGTATTACACTTATTAATAAACTCCCCAAATACCTACATAAAAATGCCTCTACTCTCCCAAACCTAAACACTACAGGACTCCTAGACTATGGAGCTGCTGCCCCCAAACCAGAGCTGAACACAGTGACCCAACTCTTAGACAAGTCTGAAATTTACAAACTTCCGTCTTCCAACTATTCCAGTGAATCACTCCAACTTCTAAATGACTAGAAATTGACCTGAAGTTTAATGCTGCTAGATAATTTCCTTTGTGATAGTGACGATTTGCTGAACACTTAATGTCAGCTACACTGAAAACCTGACTTGCATGTTCTTATAATGGTCACCTAGAGTTTGCCATCCCTACTTCTACAACTAAGAAAACAGGTTCTCAGAGGTTAAAAAAACTCATTAAACTATCCAAGTCTATCAACAGAAGATGTTTCAGAATCCAGGCAGGATTGACTCTGATGCCTATATTCCTTCCAACTAAGCTGTCTGCCAACTTAAGTTTGAATATTTTATGGCTTTTATTACTGATTCTGGGAGCAAAGACATCCCTATGGGTAGGACAATCAGGTACTAAGTAGCAAAGGAAAACCCCGAGAACCATGACATTAGGCTCAATTCCAGGAGTCAGTCAAGCACAAGAACTGGTCTCCCAAGAGCAGTCTCCAGGCCTCACCATAAATCCCTCCCAGTACTAACAGTACAAAGTCTTTGCTCCGCACTTCTTACCGTGATATTCTTGATGATCTGCTGCACCAAGATGGCATTGGTCAACATATGCGTCCTGAGGGGTGCGTGCTGAAGCAGCAAGCGAAGCAACTGGCCCACAACAAGCAGCTCCTCAGGTCCTGCTCTGTTCACCCGCAGGCTCTGCAACATCAACCTGAGGACTCGAGGCAGGAGAGCCAGGATGGAGATACAGACCCCCCATAGTTTGTCCCTAAAATAATAAAGACAAAAACAAGTCAGTGAACTGACATATTAAGGAAAATGTCCTTTTCAGAAACATGTTTTTTATTTAAACCCCACAAACTCAGAACTGGGTTTGATCAAAACTAAGAAAATTCAATGAAGACTCGGTGGCTCTCCCCTACCTTATGGGTTCCAGAATGCCTAGCAACCATCACTTCCCCAGGCTTAAGACAGCCTTGAGGCCTAGTGATCATACAACAGATTTAGCCAGTGGGTTGAATGATGTGCATATGTGTACTACCTCTGTTCTCTACCACAGAACACTATTCATCAGTATCAAGAATAAGTATATCCCACTGATTTAAAAAAAAAAGGAAAACTTCATGAAACTCAAGGATAAGACCTGGATTCTAAGCCTCTTCAATGTTTTAGAAGAGAGCAGATGTGCTCATGGAAACAAAATGGGTTCAGAAAGTCACCCGTAGGGGACTATTACTGCATGACTGGATCACAAAAGGCCAGAGATGTTAAATCTAAATTTCAGTAAGCCTCATCCTCTTGATATATTTATAGATAAGGAACAAAAATGTTTTGTGATAGAGGTAAGTTTACTTAGGCAAACATTTCAAGAGTGTCAAATGAAGCAATATCCTTTTGTAGGAAGAGTCCACTAGCTACTAAAGGCTTTGACCTTAGTCTGTTACTTTTTGAACCAGGAGTGCATAATTCTCTCAATCCCAACACTTTTGAAGAGAACCTGAATACCTATAAATCTACAAGGAACAGCCCTTTCATCATATGAACAAGCTCCCCCATTCCAGACTGCCAACTGCACCAAAGATAGATAATGAATCCATTCTAAGCCAATGGATACTCTTTGAAGAGAGTTTATTCAGCCTGCAGACTGATGTAGAGTCAGGCTAGAATATAGCCATGTTCAGAAAAAAGAAAGCCAAACTAAAAGCTAATAATGAGACAGGTACAAAGACAATCTAGAAGCATAGAGAAAGCTACTTTCGTTCCCACTAGATTACAAATTACTGATCCCACAATTCTGAGCCTTTGGGTTTTACAAGTTACTCCTATGATGGTGTAATATATTCATTTTCTACTTTGAGTAGATTTCAAATAAATACTGACCAAAACTGTGCTAAAGGACTTATGGATTCTACATCAAACCAAGTATAAGTATAGTAAGTAAAGGGGAAGAAAGAGCTTAGAATTCTACACATCACAATTAAAGGAAATGTTCAAGCAATGAACAATGGGGCAGATAACAGAAATAACACAGTACATCCCAGACTTAAAAAAAAAATAGATTATAAACCAAGAAGGCTCAGATGAATAGATTTATTTTTTACTAACAATGGTCTAGCAGGCAACAGAGTAGTTTCTTCCAATGTATAGTGGCCACCGACCTGAATAACTCAAATTGATCAAGCCTGATTTTTCAGCCAGCACTTGTGAAATCAAAGGCTCTCAGAATCGGACTGGCACTCTCATTATCTGTAATGTCAAGCACCTCTTCTAGTGAGGGAGGAATAGCCCAAAAGGGAATTATAAGTACCTAATATTCTGGCTGTCAACACCACCTTATGCCTAACATCATCCCAAGACATGTGCAGGGTCCCTGTAATACCAACCTCTCCAATGCACAGAATAAAACACTTTTAATAAAACACTATTTTATACAGGCAAACAAATAAAACATACACTGAATTTTGCTCACTATGCTACATAAAGTTAGGCTGTTTTTGTGTAAGAAACTAAAGGATCTTTGAAACTTCCAATAAATGCATTTAAATAAAGGGGCTATATTTCAAGTGACAGGAAATGACAAGTAATAATATATACATTTCACAGCTAGAGATACTATCAAATTTTTAGAACTGACAGGTTTTTTGCTATTTAAAAAAGCATTTTTTTGACCTACTGATCAGACCTAAAATGTTCACAATGAAATGCCGAAGTTATAGTACATTCATATAACAGGATACATGCAGCAGGAGAGGTACTAGACCACGGCCAATCCAGTCACACGGTGGCAGCAATCTTAGGACCTAGAAAGCTAAAATATAGCTCAAGACCTACAAAAGGCTGGCACATCAGGAAAAGACTAAACATTAGATTGTATGAGAAGAAAATCATCAGTTTGTCAGACATGAGTCTGAAACAGCTAGCAGTTTGAGCCTTAAAAGATCTCAGAATTGTGTGCAGTTACCTGGGCAAATGGGTCAGAACCCAGTGATGAGATAGGTAGTAGGAAAGAACCCACCAGTCACAATATTTTCTCTGATGTGGCAGTCAGAGGAAAGAGAAACATGTCCAGTGGGTGATGTCAGTCAAAAGGCAACATGACACAGAATATCAGTATTCCGGCCAGGCCTCAGAGTGATAGCATACCAGTATGTATAAAGGGGGTCTTGAATTTTTGTGGAAGGGTAAGTAGACTATGGGGAATACACTGATAAAAATGACGTGAGGCAACAAGCAACAACAAGCATAGCTGATAACATCACATTTCTGAGTGACCAAGCAAAAGAGAAGGAATAGAACGGATGATTCTTCTTTGGCTGTTGTTTATGGTACAGTCTAATTTTCAAATCATGTATAATATATAGTCTTAATAGCTTCTAAGGATGAGATTAAAATATTTATATATATATATATATGCAAAGAGAAAAGCTAAAATATTTACTGATGACAGAAATTTGTTAACACATGGTACAAACAAAAATTAATGAAATGCAAATTTGAATCAACATGTTTGACTCACAAAAAATATAGCAGAGTCCTCTTGTTTAAAATATGCAAAACAAAATTTTGTAATAAAAGGGCAAGGCAATGATTAATACAAAATGATCTCTTAAGGAGCTAAATAGAAGATCACGTAACTTTGGAGGGTATATGAAAAGTGTGAATGTTGACAATGCTCCAATCCTGAGATTGGGTAAATGGATATTCAGTTTACAATTACTCTTTAAACTACATAAATGTTGTATATAATCAGTATGTATAAATTATGACACTTAAAAAAAGGGCAGATGTTAAAAGGTAATAGAATAGTTTCTTACATATTCTCATCTGTTAGTCTTTTTTAAACTTTCTGCAATGAAATTTTAACAAGCATACCAATATGAATATAAGCATCAGAACACTTTTTTTAAGTTAAAAGTGAACTCTTCCAAGCTATCCCAGAAGCTTTAGTCTGGATACTATATAGGCACCCAAGTACCAACTAATTACAAACACTGGCATCTCAGAACAATTTCCTTAAACCCAAGAATTTAAAATGCCACTCTGGCTAGATCTAATGAAGCCCAAAAGAAAACACAGAGGCTTGTACTAATAAGACCACTTTTCTAAAAGCAGAATTTTTTTCTTTGCTAGAAATAATAGCAGCATTACTAAGCCAAGTTCAAGAAGTGTTATAATGCCCTAACTTATCAAATCTGTAGACAGCTTAAAGGAAGAAACAAAAATTAAGAATTCTCATAATGCAAAGGGGATTGATAACAAAGAAAACCTTCAAGGTTTACACAAACTCAGGAAGAAAATTTTAAATACATTCAAAATCTAAACCTCTTTTACTCTCTTATTTATTGGTGGAGTGTGATGCAACAGTTAAGAAAAAATTGAAAGTTGTAGAATACAAAAAACTATTACCTCTTTCTTAGATGTTCTGCTTCTCCTTTCTCTAAAGTAAGTAGAAAATAAAGAAGACTGTAGCAACAAGATGCCAAAAATGGCAGTAGAGTCTCACTAAGTACACATGTATGATCCAGGAGCTTACAGATAACACCCAAAATACAGCCAGCTGTGCTGTCAGGTATTACAGTCAACCCAACCTAGGCAGAGAAAAATGAGATCAATTACCTCTTTACAATTCCTTCTCACCCAAATAAAACCAAACCCCATTAACCAGATTTAACTTTATACCCCTTCTACTAAATACCAGTATATAATACATGCCACCTGCCACAATTATGGTCCCACTTTCCTTTGAGAATTTAACTCCCAACTTAAATGACTGTGGGAATATGCGGTGCCATCTAAAAATTCCTGGATGTTACAATTTCTACTGCCAGTCAAAAATACCATTATTTAAAAAGATTATTTCATGCATCCAAAGAAAATCTTGCTATCAACAATCACACAATCTTTAGCTCACATTAGAAACCGATATTTGGCACCACCCCCATGCCAGGTAATTAAATGTATAAACCAGACCTATGGATCAGGTCTAAAATGTCTGTTCTTACCAGAGTTCATATTCCAATTGGCCTTCCCCTATCCTTTGATTTAATCATTCAGACGTGACTAAGGAAAATACTTCTATGAAGTCAGTAAGATTATTACCATAGTTAACACTTGACCGCTTCACTGGCCCCAAAACCCAGACAAGTCACTGTGGTATGCTAATTCATTAAGATTCTACTGTGTAAACTGTCATGAGGTAGAGTCTAACTTCCAGCTCTATGTATGCTAGTTAAATCTGGAAACTACTGGTGAGTAATCATAAAAAAAGTCTATAAGCTCTAATGTCTCAACCTCTTTCATCAGGTTCCCTGAAAAAAGTGGCCAAGACTGATTGGCATGTTAACCTTTTCCTAAAATAATGAATGTGATCTTCAAAAGCATAAATATCTAGAGTGGAAGTAAGAAAAAAAGGTGGAAATTTTGAGGCACCTGGGGTAAAGACTGGGAATTAGAGCAAAGGGAGAAAAGAGAGTACCGGGAATTCATAGCAGTACCCTCTTCCAAACCCAGGGAAATAACTTTTCAAAAAAGAAAAAGGGAGGGAATAATAGTATGGATGTGCTTATAAAATTATCTAAACAAGTAAGAGTCCCTAGAAGATAAAATTTGGAAGTTCTCCCTAGCACTAGCACATATAATAAAAACCCAAAGGTCAAAGTATAAACATTGGAGGAAAAATTAAAAGTAACACCCAGGCATACTTAACATGATTTTAATACCAATGCAACTAAGAGGTACCCACAGGCCACCAGCCAAATCTGGCCAGGCTGAGCTCACTGCTTCTGGGCCTTGAGACAGTTAGGTGGCATCCCTACTTTGGACCTTAAACGTTCTAGGTAGAAATTACACCAAGTCTGGATGCTGGATTTTCAAAAACTGACTCCTGGCAAATGTGATTTAAAGCATTACAAGTCAGAGGTATCAGAGTTGTAATTTTAAGGCCCTTCCTTGCACAGCTGTAGAAAATAAAATGCTAAGAAAAAGGGGAACGTTCCCAAGGTCACAAAATTAATTAGTAACAGCCAGGAAAAATAAGATTTCTTAGTTCTCTGCAAGAGGCCATGGAATTATTGGCTTAGAATTCCAGGCATCCCCTCTCTCCTTGTCTAATGGTAAACCCAATCTTAACTAATGAATCTGTGCTTTTTCATGGTTACAGAAAAAAAAAAATATGTATATTTACCAAATGCTTACTGATGGCACTTTGCAGGATGTCAAAGCTCTGGCTTCGGGCAGGGATAACCAGTATACTGTGACAAACTGTCTGTCAGAAAAGGAGAAAACCAGTAACCAAATCAGGATATTTTAGGTCAGAAACAAGTTCAAAAGATTGCTTTTTAAAAAACATAATTGTCCTACATAATAAACACAACAAAAAAATGACTCTCAAGATGCAAATGTCAAAGGTCAATCAAGCTGCATATTGATGAGCTAATTTTCCAAATAATTCATTTATTAAATATTTACTAAACATTGAGCTAGTCCTACTAGATGCTATGCACAAGAATGAGAAACTTCTCTCTTATAGTCCTCTTGTAACTTACCATCTACAAAAGACAAGTTTTTCTATCGAGTGTTACCATAGAAGGATCTGAGTGATGTTAATACCGGGTTAACACTTGGCAGAAAAATGGACCGTAGAAAAATGCTTATGATCCAGAAAATACTAAAAATACCTTATCCAAATTAATTATATTGCCACCTTCCATCCCCCAAAGGTATAAGGAAGAAAATAGTCTCTAGGACAAGAACACAAATATAAGGGACATAAGGGCAGCAGGAAACAAATCCCAAGCATTTTTAATTTTCTAAGTGCTTAAGAAGACAAGAGGCGGGCCTCCCGGGTGGCACAGCGGTTGAGCGCTGGGTTGCAAAGCTGCCCGCAGCCTCTGCAGCGCCGGTTCAATCCCCGGCTGCTCCCCGGCCACTGGAGGAGGGTCCCACATGGTGCTCAGACCTCTCCTGCCTCCCGCTGCTCCCCCTCAGAAGTGTACTTCGGTCCTTCTGCCTGCTCTGCTCCCTGCTCTGGCTTGGTGAATTCTCTCACCCTCCCACGCTTCTGACTGTACCCAGTGCTTGTATAAATAAATAAATAAATGTCAAAAAAAAAAAAAAAAAAAAAAGGAAAGGAGGACATAACACAAAGCGCAGAAGGAGGTAGAATGTAATGCCAAAAATGAAATGTGCAGAAGAGACAGAGACTGTTGGAAAAAATATTCTAGGAAGAAGACAAATTCAAAAGCACTGTTGATCAACTCTCAAAAATCAACAGCTCTATGCATTGTCTCTCTAAAACCTGTAACAGAGTGGTATTACTCAGAGTTTTCATGTGGCAGTTTTCTTATCTGTTGTACCTATCAGTAATAACATAAAAATATTCCAGTGCCATCTTCCTACTCCACAGTGAATACAGTGAATGTTCCCTTTGATAAAAGAAGTCACAATTCAAAAGCCCCATTCAATCATAAATGCCCACTTAATTTCTTCACATACTCAGTAATTCCTTTCTAAAGCCACTAGGTGGGGCCCTAGGTAAGCATCATCAATGGAGTAGATGGGAGAACTGCAGTGACCAGAGCAGTCTATCCATAAATAAACAGGGCCCAACTGCTCCATAAAGTTGGGGCTCAAATGGCATGAGGAAGATGCCTGCAAGGAAAAGTGATGACAGCAAAAGAGTAATTGATCAAGTGAGTAAAAATACTAAGTATAATGAAACTCAGGCTTCTCATTGTCAGAAGAGGCAGTCACAAAAAGAAAAACAACTACAGTAGAATGAACTCTACGGTAAATTCCTAATTTCCCTCCACTGAAGCAATATGGGAGCAACAACATTCAAAAGCAACAATTAACACTTAGAGTGCGAAGTTGGTTTATAAATACTACTCTCCTGGAAGGAAAACAGGGCCTCTTAAATTTTAAGAATTACCTAAATGCCTGGCTGGGACAGGGAAAACGTAGTATGAATCTAGAACAATGCTCAAGGAAAACAAGCATATATCAAAAGAACACAGAAGCCTCAGGATGCCAATGGCAAATAAGAGTATTAAAATTAATAATGATAGTAAGGAATTAAAAATCCATTGAATAAAACAGGAAACCATACTAACACAAAGAAATAAGCTAAGACTAAAAATGGGATATTTGCAGTGTTTCAAATTATGCCCTCAAAAGACGTTAATTACAAAGGTGGAAAAGTGAACAGTGAAGAACCAGGCAGAAGCCACTTAAGTAACCAAAATGAATACTTAATGGAACAGGATGTCATCAGAAAAACCACAGCTATCACTTGTGTCATATTCCTATCAAATTTATATAGCCTGAATTTAAACACGAGGAAACATAAAACAAATCCAAATTGAGGAAAATTTTCACAAAACTATTTTGTGTGTGTCAAAAGTATTGAAAGCAAGGAAAACCAGAACTATTCCAAGTTGAAGGAGACTAAACAGACGTAACAAATAAATGCAGTGAATGATTTTGATGAATCATTTTGCTATCAAACATATTGTTAGGACAACTGGCAAAATGTGATTGAGCTTTGAGGACTAGATGAGAGTAAATTTCCAGATTTTAATTACTATATCATTTATATAATGGAATGATCTCGTTTGTGAGAGATATAAACTGAATTAAGGCATTAAGTCAAGTGATATAGCAAAAACAAAGTTCTTTGTATTGCAGATTTAATTTTCTCAAGTATAGTTTCAAATTATAAATACATATTAACACATATGTACACACACAAATATAAAGACAGTCCTTACTTTATCTTACAGTGTCAAGAGAAACTTGCACATATTAGAACCCTGACCTTGCATTGCACAGTTCCAGAATTTGGCGTCATTGTGGAAATTAAGATGTTTCTATTTACTGTATAAGTAAAAACTTCCTAATTACTTTTTAAAAATATCCTAAAGGGCAGGTTTTTTAATTTAAAAAAAAAAGGGAGAGAATAAAGGATACTTGCATAGACACAAGCAGGCAGAAAGGCTGCTGCCCCTAAATTTTTTTCTAATGAATGTTTGTATACTTCTAGGGAATAATATTTTCTTAGTTTACACAATATCATGCACCTAATAGTTTTTATAGTCATTTTATTATACTAAAATGTTAAATTATGATTAAAACACTAAAATTCAGATAGATGCCTAAAATTTTCATATGTAAACACTACAAAATAGAGCTAAATATTCTAAGGAAGTGTCACCAAATTTTACCTTTGGAAAATTACATTTTGTGCCTTTACTGATAACAGTCTCTCAACTCTGATCAATCCAAAAAAGTATGAGAAAGCCTGTTTCTTTTCCAAAGCTCTTTCCCTACCCTACATACTTCCCTTTACGTACTTGGTAGGGTGAGGATAACAAACTCACTTTATCCAAGATACCTTTAAAAACCACCCAAGAGTTCCCTAGTTTTGCTTAGATCCTTTTGTGCCCCTCTTGTTTTCCTATTAGAATGAAGTAAGTAAACAGATGAACTGAATAAAATCAATTGATACAGCAACAAAATAGGAGTTTATAAGTCAAATGTGGAGGCTAATCTATTGACAACACTAACAAAAGGTTAAAACAAAAAGCAGGCACATGAAAAAATGTTCGTCTCTAATGTAAATCAAAACAATGAGGTATCACCTCACACCTGTGAGAAGGGCTATTATCCAAAGCCAAACTAACAAGTGCTGATTTGTATGTGGAAGAAAAAGGACCCTTTGTACACTGTGGGAATGAAAATGGTACAGTCAATACAGAACACATTATGCAAATCATTCAACAGGATATATCACATCAACGAAATAAAGGATAGAAATCATACCTCTAGAGATGAAAAAAATTAACAAAATTCAACATCCATTTATGACAAACATTCTTAATAATATGAGTACAGAAGGAACATATCATATATAACAAGCCCACAGCTAACATACAGTGGCAAAAAAATAGGTTTTCCCTCAAAGTTCAAGAATAAGACAAGGATGCCCACTGTCACCACTATTATTCAACATAGTATTGGAGAGCCTAGCAGAGATATTAGGCAAGGAAAAGTAATAAAAGGCATCCAAATAGGAAAGGAAGAAATAAAAATGTCACCCTGTACTGATGACTTGACATTTTATACATTAAAAAACCCTAAAGACTACTAAAAAACTATTAAATACAATGAATACAGTAAAATTATAGGTTGCAAAATCAACATACAAAAATACGTTGCATTTCTATATGCAAACAACAAACTAGCAGAAAGATAAACACTATCATTTGTAAAAGTATTAAAAAAATATGCAGTTATAAATTCAACCAGCAATGTAAAAGACCTGTACACTGAAAACTAAGACATGATTGAAGCAAACTGAGGAAGAAATGGAAGGATACTCCATGCTGATGGGTGAAAGAATTAACTTTGTAAAAATGGGTATTTTCCTAAACCAACATATAAATTCAATGCAATCACTATCAAAATCCCAATAGTATTTGCCACAGCAATAGATGAAAATCCTTAAAATGGTATATGGTAACAGTGCATGGTGCCCTGATGGGGGGGTGTGGCATGGTGATGTGTATCTAAGTGTACACCTATTCCTCTGAATTATATACAGTACTGTAAACCGACATTACCTTAATTAAAATAAGAAAAATATCCTAAAACTTGTATGAAACTGCTAAAGATCCTGAATACCCAATGCAGTCTTCAGAAAAAAGACAAAAATGGAGATACCAAGCTCCCTGACTTCAAACTACAAAGTCATCATGGCATTGGAATAAAAAGAGAAAAAGATGCTGGCCGGCGAGGGTCCCATATGGCGCGGCAGACCCCTCCTGTCACGCCCGTTGCTCCCCTCAACAGTGTATTTCAGTCAGTCTGCCTGTTCTGTTCCCTGCTCTGTCTCTGGTGAATCCTCTCACCCTCCTGCACATCTGGCCTGTACCACAGTTCTTGTATAAAAATAAATAAATAAATCTTTAAAAAAGAAAGAAAAAAAAAAAGAAAATAAATTTGTATGAACCAAATTGCTAATTAATCTGTGCCAGTGGTGTTACTTGTTAAAAAACAGACAAAAACCCCTCCTCTTTTAGAAGTATGCATCTTCTATCAAAGATGATAAGCAATTTCAGAATAGGAATCATGTCTTACACTACCTGTATCTCTGAGAACATCTTATATAAATCAATGTAGTAACTACTGGTGGTTGATGAACTGAATTTTAATAATGAATTCCTTCTTAAATGCACTGTTACCTCTGTTACATCCCAATGGTGTAAAAATTGATCCAAGTCCGTAAGATAAAGAAGCACAGGGGAAAGCTGTGTTTGGATGACATGAGGAACTCCTCGAAGGTTTTGAAGCCAAGTCAACTCCTCTTTTGAAAACCCTAATTTGGATACAAAGAGCCAATTTAAAAAACAAAATCACAAAAAGCAAGTTACAGTCTTCTTAATATTTAAAAAACAGCACTAAAATTTGCCTCCCAGTTAAAGTCTTCTTCAGGGTCCCTTCTTTTCTGTGTTTCTACATTTCATGTAGCATTTTAAATATAAGTTACTAGCAACAGAGGCAATTTAGCTGACATAAACAAAGGATGTGATCTGACTCAATTGGTAATATAGCAAGCAACAGCTTTCACTCTTTATATTAAGGCCTTTCTTTTACTTTAAAAATGTCAACAGCATAATCTTTCCAATTAATGGCAGGTTTAAAGAAGCAAATGAATAAACAAAATAATATATTTCTTCATACATATACCAAGTTCTCTTACATAATGGCCCTTCAAATGTTTTATAACTTCTACCTACCCATCTGATTCTCTTACCAACCTTGTATTTGGCCTGACCTACATAGACAACACGCCAAAGTACTGCCTTAAAAGATAGCACTTAGAAGGACCAGAATATCATTGATGTGGTCTGATCCTAGCTATCTGCTTTGAGGTTCAGATCACTATACTTCCATGAACACAGCTTGAAGAGACATCATCTAGTTTGATGTTCACATCATACTACTGACTCCTCATGAGTTTTCTAAAAACATTAAACCTTCTGATGGCTACTGCTATTAAAGCATAAAACTTCCCCCTCCCCATCTTGTATGTGTACAACTAAAAATATCAAATAAAGATGTAAGTTTTCACTTATCTTTTACAGAACATTTATCTTGTAACATTCAGCTTACTATCAGAACCTATCAAATTCATTCTGGATTCTGAGAACAAATTAACTAAGTCACCAAACTTTAAGTCTTCAGAAAATTTCTAGACTCATTTACTAATGTTGCCTTTGAGGCAAATAGAAAGTAGAACAGAGTTAACTAAAACCTGGTATTCTATCAGTTTGAACATTTTAAACATTTTTAAAATGGATGTCCTATTCTGTTTTTAAGCATGCAATGAGGTTTACTCTGGTTATTTAAAAAAGGGTAAAGAATGTTTTGTTCTCATCTTGTTTACAGTGATGAGAACAAAATTGAGAAATAAGATAAAGAAGGAAGCAAAGATATAATCACATGACATCCAAATAATCCTTCTTTTTAAATGTTACCATAAGCATTTTTTAACTACTAAATTTTTTCTTCTTAAATCACTGTAGTCTCCACAGTTATATCACCCATGAACCATCACCATATTCCTGTGTGTTCATCCCTCCCATCTTGCCCCCCACCCTTTTGCTGTATGCTTCAGTTCTATAGTTGCAATCCTCAAGTTTTTGATACTTGTACTATGAAAGATTTAAAGGTGAATAATGTATCTTCCTGCCACGAGAGATTGATAACACAGGGTACATATATTACACTTCAAAGAATACCACTTAGTAATCAGTAGAGCTCATTCCAGGATAGAGTGTCATCCTCAAAACTTCAAATAGGTAACATAACAAGTCTTTTTTTTTTTTTTTTTTAACATAACAAGTCTAAAGAGAATCTTCATACTAGGTTTTTTCTTTTCAACTTGGCAGGTGAATGAGGTTACCTGTCAGTGTTGAAAATAAGAAGCTGAAATAGTCCACATCACTCATCAACCAGTCTTTAACTGAATACTTCCATCCAGAAAATGATGATCTATCGTAAACAAGAAAACTGTTATCAGAAGTGACCAACTTGAAAACTCAAGAATAACAACGGTGTATATTTTTCTTTATTGAAAAATCTGATTTAATAATTTAAAGTCACATGTATTGTTTTGATCTTACATACAAGGGCTCAAATATCCAAATTTGAAAAATTTAACTTCCAACATATTTGTATTTATGTAAAGTTTCATTTAAAATCATAATTGATCCACATTTATGATATACTACAGAAATTTTCTATCCCATTTGAAAAACAGACTCCAAAGAGCCAAGATGAAGTTTTGGTTTTCAATAAGTTCAGCTTCTACATATTTACTATTTGACTTTTATAGTCTTATACCTTGCTGATATAAGTTTAAACAAGCTCCAGTTTCCTACCTAATCAAGGAAAGGAAAAGTATCTTTTTTTTTTTTTTTTTTTTTTAATTTATACAAGCACTGGGTACAGTCAGTGGCACGGGAGGGTGAAAGAATTCACCAGAGCCAGAGCAGGGAGCAGAGCAGGCAGAAGGACTGAAGCACACTGCTGAGGGGAGCAGCGGGCGGCAGGAGAGGTCTAAGCACCATGTGGGACCCTCCTCCTGTGGCCGGGGAGCAGCCGGGGATCAAATCAGCGCTGCAGAGGCTGCGGGCAGCTTCGCAACCCAACGCTCAACCACTGAGCCACCGGGGAAAAGTATCTTAATTAGGCAAAGAATACTTCCATTTAGAGCCACTCTAAGACAACTATGTGCTCCTATACTTTGCAAAGCTGTAACTAGATCTACTTCACAACAGTACAGCTGAAGTATTAGAAGGGGACTCAAGAAAGTAACTAAATGTGAAGCAGCTTCTGTTAAATGAGGATTATCTAGTTCTTACTATGAGACCAGTTTCCAGTTACTTTAGTAACTTTTAGCGACTATCTTCAAATGATAGTTATGCAAATGACTGACAAATTAATAAAATCTGAGGAAAAGTAAAAAAATAAAATTGTCTTCAAAGTAAGGCTAAGAACAGGGCAAGTATCAACAATATGATATAGCAAAAAAGATTGAGAATCAGACTTACCCAGTTGAGACTACAAATTTTATTAGACATCTGAATAAGTATCAGACAAAATGAGAAAATTCCATTTCAATTACAAACTTTTTACCATTAAGATAAATCTATTAATAATCTTAAAATGTGGGGAATTAAAGTGTTGGAAACACCTTTTGAATATTCTCATAAACAAAGGGCTATGGCAGGAATATTGCAAGTCAAGAATTTTAAGCCACAGATGCTCATTATAAGTTCAAATTTGTGGCTAGAAAACAAACTCAAAGTGTCTAGCAATGGATTAAAATATAGCATGATTTAACCGAAAAAAGGAAACAAACACACAGCCTCTAGAACCCAGGGAAAACAGGCATCAACTGTGCCATCTAGCGGCTTAAAAAGGTAGCAAATCCATTTTGGACAAATGATAAGCAATACATCACTCTGTCCTTCAAACGATGATGGAGTTACACATCCCCATATCTAGAGATAGCTCTCTCCAAGCCAAAGTGTTCCCGGATCTATTTAAGCCAGAACATTTTTGAGAGTAAAAGGAAATACTATTATTAACTATGCTTAGAGAGAAAAAAGCAGACCAGGTCAGATATTTACCCTATTTAAAACCCAAGTGAAACTTCTTAGTCAAAACAAATTCTCTTTTCTCAGATATTTTATCTAACAGTGTAAATTCCCTTTTAATATTTATGTTATATTTTCCCTAACCCAGCTATAAACAAACTAGGAAAAGAAGGGATGAATAGAGGTCGGTAAAACAACACAAGCAGAAGGGCAGGGGGAAAAAGTCAAACTAGAAGAATCTATAAGTATATGGGTAAAAAAAATACACATTTTAAAAGCAAATGAGGGCCTCCTCTGGTGGTGCAGGTGGTTGAGCGCAGCGCTGTGAAGCTGTGCGCAGCCTCTGCAGTGCCGGTTTGGTCCCGGCCTGCTGGTGAAGGTCCCACATGGAGGGGTAGACTGCTCCTGTCTCGCCCGCTGCTCCTCTCAGCAGTGTATTTCATGAGTCTGCCTGTTCTTTCCCCGCTCTGTCTCTGGTGAATCCTCTCACCCTCCCATGCATCTGGTCTGTACCCCGGTTCTTGTATAAAATAAATAAATAAATCTTTAATAAAAAATATATAAAAGCAAATGAGCAGGTTTTTTTTAAAGATTTATTTTATTTATTTATGCAAGCACTGGGTACAGTCAGAAGCGCAGGGTGAGAGAATTCACCAGAGCCAGAGCAGGGAGCAGAGCAGGCAGAAGGACCGAAGTACACTGCTGAGAGGAGCAGCGGGCGGCAGGAGAGGTCTGCGCGCCATGTGGGACCCTCCTCCAGTGGCCGGGGAGCAGCTGGGGATCGAACCGGCGCTACAGAGGCCGCGGGCAGCTTTGCAACCCAGCGCTCAACCGCTGCACCACCGGGGAGGCCCTCAAATGAGCAGTTTTTAATTGATAGATTTTTCAAACACATGGAACAAACTGATATTCTTTGCTGTCATCATGCTCTTAGGATGATAGAAAGGGCAAATGTCAGAACTACCAAATTTGAATTGAACCTGATCTCACAATGCACTTAATGTAATAGACAAAAATTAGAAGCAATTAAAGGAATATGTCAGGAAAATTAATCTGGCAACAGGATAGAAGGGAAAGAGAAGTAACGCTATTATAAAAGTCCAGGTGGAAGATAATGAAAAGTTAGCTAGTTTAAAGAATAGTCAAGGACAGAGAAGGGGATACTTTGAAGAGAAAAACGAAAGATATGAAATAACCCAACACACATCTGAAGGAACCAAACATTCTTAAATTCTGAATCCAGGAAAAGTAATACTGTAATAACACCACCAACCTGAGAAAATTGAAAAGTCCTAAGTTTGTATTCTTTTTTTAAAAAAGAGGTGAATCTGAATGAAAACAATATATCTACACTGAAATTCTAATAGATTCTGTAAATACTACATCAAAAAACTGAATTTGTGGGCTTTTAACTACAATGGCAATCTGTTTTAATTTTATGATTATGAATTACTAAATATTATTTGTAAATTGTCAACATCAACTACAGAGCTCCAAAAAAAAGCTATTAAGACTTTAGAAAACATCCTTGACAAGTTATTAAGCCTAAGTCAGTAAAACTTATTACAAATTGTCAGTTATTAAGCAAAACTAATACTGATAAATACATTTTATACAGCTTCTATAGAGACTCAATTTCAAGGGCATTCAAAACATGATTTTAACTGAATGTTAACACAAGATTCCCCACTAGTTATATCAAAGGAACAGAATGCCCTCTGCTGGAAGTTAATAAATACAAGACTACCTAAATATAGAAAAAGAAGTAACATTTAACATTTAATTTTTTAAAAGCCTACATTAAATAATTGCTTACAATGGACAAAGAGAAAGTGTGCGTTTGTTTTTTAATTTCTAAGGGGAAAAAAATGAAAAGTTAATGTTTACTTAAGAATATGCCCATGTCTCTCTCAAATGCAAACACAAGAAATAAATTCTAAATCCCTTCCACTAAACGGAAAAGTTATTCATTCTGAGGCTGTATCAAATGATTATATTAACATTTTTCCTATGCTGGTATGAAGGAACTGGCAAAATCTACTAATAAAATAAGTTATTCCTTCTTACCTGGGATAGAGAATGTGTATAAGAAGTCACAAGGAAGCAAATCTTTACATTTTTCTGCTACCAGTTACATTTCAATTTCTACCTAACGCCATCAGACCCAGTATATGATTCACAATCAGCAATAAGCAATGCTGAATCTCTCTCTCTATATATCTCACACTCACAGAAATGAATTTCAAATGATTCCTTGATAGAGTCCACCATCTTATTTATTTCACCGGCTACATCTAATTCTGAGCTCTCTGAAAGTCTGTACAGCAACTTTGTAACATTAAAGGTCTTATAACCCATTATTTTCACCTGCAACTGAACTGTCACTACATCATCTTGATAATCTCAACCCTCTTCTAATCTATCTATAGAATCACTAACAAATTATTTAAAAAGAATCTACTTTAGGGAACTTAATCTACATCACAATAATAAGTTTGAATTGTTCACTTAAAAACAAATGAATCAGCAGAAGCAGGTGACTATGAAATTCTGTTGTTCACAAATGACCGATAAAAGGGGTAAGAGGGGGTAATGATTAAACACTTAAAATACAGCTCACTTGAGCATGCTACCTCATGTGCAGTATCCCGATAAGCATAGCAGCCAAATTTGTACTGAGCCTTCCCATAATACAGCAACGGCTTAACCGAGAAAGCAAATCAGCAGGCAGACTGGGTAGGAAATATACAAGTTGGACCAAAAGTTGTTGAGATTCTGCTGGTAGAACCACCACAGTGCCTTCTTGTGGATCTAACAGGGTAGGGAGAAATATTAAATTCAACTACAGAAAATGCATAAACCAAAGATTAAGTTAATAAGGCAGACTGACCATTTTCATTGTGTTATTCTGAATATCAATGTATCAAGTACGTGACAAAGTTTTATCATAAAGCATATACACATGACTATTTTTCTAAACTAAGACACAGAACATAAACATTATTTTAAAATATATTTAACATTGTAATAGTTTCATAAAAATCAAATGGGATTATAGGGACTGGACCTCACAGCAGAATAGCAAAAACACTTGCTAAACAGTGACAATTATAATGTCAACCCAACTTAAAGCAAAACACCTGCTTTACGTACATAATATAAACACTGGAAAAGATTTAAGTTATAACTCAGAAAAGTTATAACCCACTATGTTAACAGTGATACAGTCCATGTAGCGTGCCCTCACATTAAATGGCCTCAAAGTTGTGTTATTTTAGTTCTTTGGTATAACTGATGAAGTTCAAATGTCCATCACTTAATAAATGAATAAATTTAAGTAACAGATCCATATAACAAACTCTTACTCAGCAATAACAATAAGTATTAATATATGGAAGTCATACATAATTTCTCCTATGATTACATAATTTCCCACCAAAGCTTTAAATGAATTTTTTTAAATACCAGAATAGTTTTGAATTTGTGAAAAGCAGGTAATGTAAAAGATAATTTACGTAACTTTAACTAGCTGTGTCATGGTAATCATTTTGCAATATATACAAATATTGACTTATTACATTGTACAGTTAAAATGAGCATGTCAACAACACCTCAATAAAAACAAAATTTAACCATTAACCTTCTAAAATGATTCTAGTAAGTACTACTATTGAAAATGAAATCACTATTTGATGCTTTGTCAACTTAACCATGGTATAACTAATTCTTAATGATTTAAAGGAAATGCAAATCTTCCAAGAGAAGCTAAATCTAAAGAACTTCCCTTCGTAACTTCTTTCCTAAATCAGGGTGATGACCTACATCATTAAACAGAATCTTACCATAGATTCGGAGAGCAGTAGCTTGTAAACTTTTTAGTAATTCTTTATTTGCTCGAGCTGCAGCAGTGTGGATGATATCAATAAGCTGTGTTGAGAGGTCAGGGTTTCGGGAACCTAGGTGAGCGAGTTGCAATGGTAAACCAGCCAGCCAACGGGATAACACTTTACTACGATATCTAAGAAGGGACAAGGAAGAACAAAACTAAGTTATCATTTTCTAAGACAAGAGAAATAAATTTAATCAAGTTTTTTTTAACTTAAATATACCAGACAAGTTATCTACCACTAACATCACCATTTACTCATTTAAATGTATTAGAGTCCACAAGGTTGCCAGAATCATTTATTCAGCTATAACATTTTTCAAGATTTTATCCACTCAATTAAAAAGTTCATGTAGGGGCTCCCTGGTGGC
Source organism: Talpa occidentalis (assembly GCF_014898055.3). Lineage (NCBI taxonomy): Eukaryota > Metazoa > Chordata > Mammalia > Eulipotyphla > Talpidae > Talpa > Talpa occidentalis. The sequence continues at coordinate 55,253,431 of NW_023605083.1, forward strand.
GTAGGATTAAGTCTCAGTGCTATCACCACTAGGGCCTGAGTTTGACCCCCGGCCAGAGAGCTAACCCACATGGCACAGCAGACCTCTCCTTTCTCACCTGCTGTTCCCCTTAGCAGTGTACGTCAGTTAAGTTCAGCCTGTTCCACTCCCTACTGTCTCTGTTAAATCCTCTCACTTCCCAGTGCCTCTGCCTGCACCCCAGTTCTTTTATGCAAAAATTTAAAAAAAGTTAATTTCTTATTCCCATTCTGAGTTACCTATTTCACCTAACAGCACCAAACTAAAGCCAGAAATTTTTCCTCATCTCCTACTGCCCTCATTCTTATACCATATAATCCAATATGTGATTTAGGATTATTGGTTCAACCTCTATCATTGTGTGTGTGTGTGTGTGTGTATGTGTGTTTGTAGAGAACTGGGGTGTAGGCCAGAGCCATAGTGGGGGCAGGGGTGAGGGGTGAGAGGATCCACCAGAGACGAGTGGGGAGCAGAAGGCGAGACAGGAATGGTCTGCTACCATATGTGGGTTAGCCCCCTGGACAGCGACAGAACTCAGGCCTCAGGTGACAACACTGAGACTTAACCCTTAGGCCATCAGGGAAGCCCCCTCCATCATTTTATAGGAAGCAAAAGAAAAGTCAGAGGCTGCTATTATGTTGTTTGTCCTGTCCTTTAGTTATAAGTAGACAAGTGGAAATACATGCCCAAAGAAGTTTTTATCTACAGTTATGCATATAAAAATTATTGGAGACTAGTGGTTAAATCTCAGCACTATCATCTCTGCGGCATGAGTTCAATCCCCAGCCAGGAAGCATATGGCGCAGCAGACCTCTCCTGTCTCGCTTGTAGCTCCCCTTAGTAGTGTATTTCAGTAGATCTGCCTGTTCTCATCCCCACTGTCTCTGGTGGATGCTCTCATCCTCTGCACCTCTGGCCTACACCCCAGTGCTTCTATGCATAAATATATAAAACAAATCTTTGAAAAGATAAATAAATAAATAAATAAAAATTACCAGCAGCACTATGTATGCTTTTTTGTTTCTTTTTTTTCAATTCTACTTTTTTTCTTACAATGTTTGTTTGTTTGTTTTATAGAGGCATGTTTTATTTATTTGTTTGTTTTGTTTATACATGCACTGGGTACACAGTCAGAAGCGCGGGAGGGTGAGAGAATTCACCAGAGCCAAAGCGGGGAGCAGAGCAGGCAGAAGGACCGAAGTACACTGCTGAGGGGAGCAGCGGGCGGCAGGAGAGATCTGCGCGCCATGTGAGACAATCCTCTGGTGGCTGGGGAGCAGCCAGGGATCGAACCGGCGCCGCAGAGGCCGCGGGCAGCTTCGCAACCCAGCGCTCAACCGCTGCACCACCAGGGAGGCCCTTTCTTACGATGTTTGCTTTCGTTTCTCAGGTGTAGTCCCCATAGAGGTTTCCACCACCAATTCACCCGTGCACTATGACCATAGTCCCTTGTGCTCTTCCCAACCTCATTTTGATTCCTTCCCCTTCCCCTCCACTGCAGAATGTCTCTAATTTATAGCTGTCTATTTTTGTTGTTGTTTTTCCTTGATCCCCTATATTACTCCTATAAGTGAAGCCATCCCAGTATTTTTCTTTTTCCTTCTGACTTATTTCACTGAGCATAATCCCTCAAGCTCCTTCCATGTTGCTGTGAATGGCATTAGTTTATCTTTTTTGATTGCTGAATAGCATATGTATGCTTCTTTATAAAAGTTTTCTCTCTTCTTAAATATAATCAAAAGGATTTAAAAAGGTAATTTTTTCAAAGGTTTAGTAACCCTTCTTTTTAAAGACTACACTACATAATTACTCAGTGAGAAAAAGAAAAGAAAAATAACGAATAAAACTTTACCTGACTCTGTAAGATCTCAGTTCTTCTTTTTGATAGATTTTACTAAAAAATTTCAGTAACAAAGTGCGAACTGGAAGGAGAAGGCCCCTCTGCTGATATAATGTATAAACTGCCTTGATGAGAGACTCTGTAGCCTCTAAAACCAGAGAGAAAAACAACGGGGCATATGAATCAGTAACATTTCACAAGCCCCCCCCCAAATTCCTCTTTAAAAAAAAAACATATAATTCATTCCATTCCGATGAAAAAGTAGATGTTAACCATAAAGTGATGACTACCATTAAAACCCCGCAGCAACTGGCCTAATACAAATCAAACCAACTAGACATTACAGTACAAATTTTCCGAGGGGGCAATAAACCTAGACAGAATTCGTTCTATATAGTTCAAAGGATAAAGCTCTCAATTTTCTAGTCAAATTAGAAAAGGGTATTTCTTCCTCAGTAGACTCAAGGACATTACTTCTCAAAAATATCTACACCTTCTTTAACTCCAAATCTGTAATCTACTAGAAATCTTACCGAATTGCTTCACAGTAGGCTATCCTCAGAGAAAAAGGATGATTTCAGTGTACAGATAGACCTATATAATTAGGTTAGCTACCATTTATGGTTTGAATGCAATTAACTTGACTACACAGAATATTTGAAAATCATCAATTCAAACCTAGACCATCAATAATACATGTATATACATAAGAACACTTCTCTTAAAATAAGGATAAAGCAGTATCACCTACCTCTGTTTGGTTGTATCTGCATTAACCTCCACGACACCCCAAGCAATCTGTTCAATTGCTTACTATTTAATTTAGAGCCATCTTCCAGGGTCTCTGTCACAAATTTCCTTATCATCTCTATCCAATTGGAATCCTTCTGCAAAGTTGAGGCATTTGCCAGGGAGACCATGATATCAGACAGTGTTAAATTCAGTAAGAGATGATCTATATTATTGGAGAGAATCGTGCAATGCTTGATGCTAAAAACAAAGGCACACACATCAATAAAGTGTTACATCCACTTGCACTCTTATTAATGGGTTTTTTAAAAAAAAATATTTCCTGGGCCTCTCTGGTGGCACAGAGATTAAAGTTAGCACTATCAAGCTAGCACCAGCCATTGTGGGATGACTTTGATCCCCGGCCAGGGAGCTAACCCACATATGGCACAGCTGACCTCTCCTATCTCACCTGCTGCTTCCCTCAGCAGTGTTATTTCAGTAAATCTGCCTGCTCTGCTCCTCACTCTCTCTCTGGTGAATCCTCTCACCTCCCATACCTTTAGCCTACACCCTAGTTCTTGGATGTATAAATAAATAAAAATGAATCTTTAAAAAAGTAAAAGAGTATTTCCTTCTAGAATTAATAAACTGTATGTAGGCAAGGTTTAGAGCATAAATATGGTTTTGTAAATAAACCATAATAGAATCAGGGTTAAGGCATGCATTCAAAGTGTGTACTGCTCAGGGCCTCCCTGGTGGCACAAGGGGAGGCACAAGCATTGTGAAGCTGGCTGTAGCCTCTGCAGCACGAGTTTGATCCCCAGCCAGGGAGCTACCCTCATGGCACAGCAGACCTCTCTTGTCTCGCCTGCTGATACCCTCAGTAGTGTATTTCAGTCAATCCGCCTGTTCTGTTCCCTACTCTGTCTCTGGTGAATCCTCTCACCCCCCTGCACCTCTGGCCTGTATCCCAGTTCTTATATGCATAAATAAAACAAGTCTTTTTTAAAAAAAAACTGTATACTGCTCAGTTCATTATCCAGGTTGCTATTCATATATAAAGGTAAATTATAATATTATTGTAACTTTATTATTTATTATATTGTTTATTACATTATTATAATTTTTATTATAATATTATTTGGTAATTTTTTTTTTTTTACAGATTGATTTATTTATGTGCCATGTGGGTAGCTCCCTGGCAGGCCAGGGATCAAACTCGTGCTACAGAGGCTGCAGATAGCTTCACAGTGCTGTGCTTAACCCCTTGCACCACTAGGGAGGCCCACATTACTTGGTAATCTTAAAAGTCATTTGGAGACACTATAACATATTGAAATCAGTTTATTCTAGCCACATAAGATACATCAATATTTTCAATACTTGAAATTTCAAAAAACTTCAGTAAAAACTAAACTTGCAACTTAAAACACTCACTTCAGACTGTAGTTTATTCAATACTACAGCCTATCTCATTAAAAAAAAATTAAGTGGATTAAAATATTTCAGACCAACAATTTTAAAGGATGAGGACTAAGGACATAATAATAACAAAGAATCACAAACATATAGGGAAGGAAATATTACTACTAGCTGCAAAGGAAGCTATGCATTTTTTGTGTAGTTATATGCCCAGCTAAAATGTGGGAATTCTATCATTGAAAGAGGAGAGAATGAAAACTGGGACAGATAACTAGCAGTCTACACACCCAAAATTTCTTACCATCAAGGTTAATATATATAGCAACCAAAAATAAGTTTAGAGAATGAATGAAGTTCATTTGCCTGGAACAGACATTTCAATTCTATGCATATCCTTTGAATCCTGCTCAAAGAACCTCAAAGATTCTCTAGGAAGTTTCTTCCCTTTGATAAACTTAACCTTCTGACAGAAGTTAAGATTCCTTGCAAGTGTTGCTCATTAGGGAGACCTACACTTTAAATGTTCTAGTTTGTATCTGCTTATAAAATTTTATTAGGTAACTTGTTTTCACATTTATCTGCTTATACTTAAGGTAAACATTTTAAATAGTTTCTATGCTTACATTTTAAATACTAACTTCTAAGCCATAACCCTTTCTTTATTACTTTAGAAAACTTTTTCTACAATTACTCTTCCTTCAAGATGACTTTGTTACTACTTTGACTTTGTTACTACTTTCCTCATATATGTCAGATCATAACTACACAAATGTAAGATACTTTCACTTAGATTCAGTATTTACTTCTCTAAAACTGTCTACCTCAGCAAAGTTTATTAAAATCAAGTTATTTACATAATTTGATACTTGATACTCATTTAGCGAAAAACATTCACTTTACAAGTTAAAAATGAATAAACAGCTTAAAGTGACTTGTTCAAAATTAATCATACTCTTTTATTTCTCAATATCTAGGTATCAGCACTTCACAGTGTAGAAAGTTCTGGTTCAATGCCAATTATTTTCTGATAATTTCAGGTTAAACAGCTTTTTAGGTCTATAAAGTGGAAAAGAATCACATACCTTTTATTTGTTTCTTTCCTTCTGTGCTTGGTTATTTCTTTTAAGGCATATGGAAAATGACTCATAAAATGATGCTTGAAATCAATAAGATAATTCTTTCGAAGCCATGACTCCTATTAAAATATGCAAAGCTTAGAATCTACAATAATTTAGAATAACCAATAAAATGAAAGCAAAAATTTCACAAATTGTCAATATTCATTCAACTATAAATCTGCCACTATAATATACCTCCTATTCATGATACAATATGCAAATAAATTTTAAAATCAAAATAAACTGTTATGGCATATAATTTTCGCCCATATCTTCTTGGTGCTAATTAATCGCTTTTTTTTTTTTTTTGGTGGGACCCTCGCCGGCGGTCGGGGAACAAACCGGTGCTGCAGAGGCTACGGGCAGCCTCACAGCCCAGCGCTCAACCACTGCGCCACCAGGGGAGGCCCACTTTTATTTGCATCTTATCTATTGTTTAAGAGATGAAAAGAGGAAGAGAATAAAATGAGGAAATTCTGATTGAATCAATGCAATATTTATAAAATATACAAGAAAGTCTTCTACCTAGTGTTTCATTTATAATCATAACTCTAATACCTGGCAATTCCATTACTTACCATTAAAGGTATTTGACAGTTTCACCAAAAAAAAAAATGCACTTCTCTAAAATGCTTCAGCATTATTGGTGAATATATCAGTATCTCCACCTGAAACATCATCTAATTTCAGATTACAACATTTTCACTCCCTCCTATCCCTTCTATTTCATTTGTCAGGGATTTCATATTGAGGGGATCATGATATGCAAGGATTTAAAATGCTAAATAGTTGCTCACCCTACAACACTGATAATTCTTTACTAGATTCTTCCATTCTTCCTGACCTGCAAATGTATATACCCAACACCTCCTCTTGGACTTCCAACAGTATCTTAAATTTAACATAAAACTGAATTCATTCTGTCATATGGACAACATAAGCATCTTTTTTGACTTTTTTCCCCTTACTATGCACAATCCAGCTGCTTCTCATTACTTCAAATATTTGCTGCCATTCTTCTCTAAGCCCATTGTCTCTTACCTCCCTTACTGCGATAGCCTCCAAAATGCTCTATTTCTTTAAACAAAAATCAATTCTCTATACAGCAGCCAAGATGATCTTCTACAACATAAATCATACTTCAAATAACACAAAGAGGAAGAAACAGAACAGATGTGTATGTAAGGAGAGGACTAATCAGACATGTGATAGATGGTCTGACTTTTAGCTTAAATTTTGGTAGAATTGGGCAACAAACACACAATATCTTATGGGAATTCAATCTGTAAATGCATTAAATAACCATAATTCAGAACACGCCACTCTTCTCACCTCTGAAGTCTCTTCACCACTCTCAAGTTAAAATCCAAACTCTTTATCATAGGCCACAGATTCTCCCATTATCTAGTCTCACTCCCTTATCTATCATCCTCGCAGGACATCCCCTGAATACGCCTTCCTGCCATTCTTCAGATACGTCAAACTAGTTCACACTTCCGGATCTCTGCACTTGCTGTTCCCTAACCCTAGAATGTTCTTTCCACAGGTCTCCACAAGACTTACTCATTCACTTTTATTTGGTAACATTCAAAAGTCATGTTCTCAGAAATTATTTCCTGAGCAGCTATTCAAAATAGCTCCCCATCTTTGGAAAATATAGAAAAACACAATGAAGAAAATTAAAGTAACTAATAATTCTTTAAAAAAAAAAAAGCCTTAGTGGAAATCTGACAATGTCCACTGACAATTTCCACTGGGCCTCCCCTGGTGGCGTAGGCGGTTGAGCGCCATGCTGCGAAGCTGTCTGCAGCCTCTGCAGCGCCGGTTTGACCCTGGCCTGCCGGCGAGGGTCCCACATGGCGCAGCAGACCTCTCCTGTAGCGCCGGCTGCTCCCCTCAGCAGTGTATTTCATCAGTCTGCCTGTTCTGTTCCCCGCTCTGTCTCTGGTGAGTCCTCTCACCCTCCCGAGTATCTGGGCTGTGCCCCAGTTCTTGTATAAATAAATAAACAAATCTTTAGGGAAAAAAAAAAACAAAAAAAACCAGGGCCTCCCTGGTGGCACAAGGGGTTGAGAACCGCACTATGAAGCAATCCGTTTGATCCCCAGCTGACCAGGGAGAAACCCACATGGTGAGGCAGACCTCTCCTGTCTCGCTCACTGCTCCCCTCAGCAGTGTATTTCAGTCAGTCTGCCTGTTCTGTTCCCCGCTCTGTTGCTGGTGGATCCTCTCACCCCGCTCATCTCTGGCCTGTACCCCAGCTTTTGTATGCATGAATGGATAAATCTTAAAAAAAAAAAAAAAAAAACTGCATAAAAACAAAACAAAGTAGCTCTTTTGTTTCAGCACACACTCTTTGCCCACCTGCTTTACTTTCTTTTATCTTTCTCTCTAGTACTGACATTACAAATTTGTTACCATCTATCTAAAGAGTGCAAGGGAGAACACCAGTCTAATCATGTTTATCTCTGTATTCCGAGATGGAATTGTTATTTAGCTGCACGTCCAATGCAGTAGCCACTAGCCAGATGAAGCTATCAAACACTTGAAATGTAGGGAATATGAGTGAGGAGCTGAATTTTAATTATTTTAACAGCTACATTTACTTAACAGCTCTGTGCATGTTTACATCTAACCATGTCTTTTTCACAGGAAAGACAAAACATAAAGAGAAAAAGTAGCAAGCATGAAAATCTGCATTTTACAAATTTCCTACAATAATACTGTATAATTGCAATACTAACCCTAAAGCAGTAACAAAAATTTATCACTGTCCTTATGTAACCAAACACCAAATAGCTTGGAATATTTATTTTCCCACTTTTAAAAAATAGAGGAAAGATTAGTATTTACAGTCCACCTGAACATTACTTTTACTTTCTTAGTCTTTTCGATGAAAACAGACCCAGTTAAGGCTGCAAATAATACATACGTCCCTAAGAAACTATATGTATTAATTACTGTCACTAGACTATACCACATATTAATTGCTACAAAGGACAGCAAGCTTTGCTTTCGTAAAATCATACACTATTACCCCAATCATAATCAACTTCTTACAAATGGATAAAACTAATCATAAGACAGAACAGCTCAAAATTGTAACAATAAAATGCCTATTTGAAAAAACAATTCATAAAACATCCCTATATTCGATGGGTAATGAACTAACAAGCAATAGAGCAAGTTCTTAAAAGATATCCATTCCTTGGTGTTATTTCCATAGTGCTTTTGAAGACTATCAAATACTATTTCTAACCTATTCCTTTGTCTTATTTTACGTGGTCTACTAACTCTTCTGAACTTCAGCTTGAATAAACAAAGAATCAAACACAACCAAAAAATAACTGACTTCTCCATTTTTTATGTACATAGACAAGTCCAAGCATTCATACCTGACCTGTCCAAAGTCCTCCCATGAATTCTAAATCAAATACTTCAAGCTTTAAAGTATTACAGTTACAGATGCTCTTTTAATGTGTGCTACCTTATTAATTTTATACCAATTAATCTTAGAATTTGTTCCTTTTTGCTTGAATCATGCACTATATACTAGCTTCACTCCACCACAACACTTAAAAAGTTGCCAAGATTTCCCCCCCAAAAAAAGTTGCCCAAAGAATGAGTACATTCACTCACCAAGAAATTTATTTACTATCAGCTTTCTAGTAGGAAATGGCTATGCTGTACCTATGACTATAGCTTACCTACAGTAAAGGTAATTTGTGAAATGTTTTCTGCTCTTACATCCTCCAGCAAGAAAACAAAAAAACTATAATAGACTAAGTAAATTGGTGTGTAGCTTTTTCTCTAAAACTTAGTAGTTTAAAAACAACTCAGGGTTGGTTTTAAGACTTTCATTTTAGTCCATTTCTGCCAAACCTGACAATGTGACTAACACAAATAAGCAACTTAATCCTGTACAAGGCCTCCAGACATTGGAATGTAGCTACATCTGTTATAAACAATAAATGCATTATAAAACTAAAGCAAATTATATTCAATGAGATCAAGCACATTAAGTTATGAATTTCACTTAAAAAATTTAAACATATTCAGATAATAAATATTCTCACAAAACTATTTTTATTTGTAGTTTTGAACAAAAGAAACAAGTTTACAGTTAAACCCCGGCAATTCTTTGGATGATGCCTAACCAATTACCAGTAAAGCAGTTTTCTAATCTGCTTATTTATGATAAAAGACAATACTAAAAAAGCAAAGAACCCACTAGTTCTCACCAATTTATGGGTTTCATCATGTTGCTTAGAAAGTTTCCACAAAAGGGAAATAATATTAAGAACTTGCTGCATAACTTGCAGAGGTTCTCGTTCTACACCATTTCCAACAGAAGCAGCTACTTGTGGAGGCACAGCTTCAATCCAACACTCAATTAGCAATGGAATTATTATCTCAATAAATCCTTTGAGACTTTCAGTAGATGACAGGCCTTCATCCACACTTCCTAATCCTCCAACCAGGTATCTAATCAGGAAGGGTAAAAATGGAAAAAAAAATTATTAATTAAAAATTATTCCTTCCTTAATTTAAATCTTAAATATAAAATGCCAGTAAAATGAAGCACCATGTATTATTTACATTGATCAAGACCAATAAAAATGAAATTCTAAGATGACAAAGCCAAAAGATTATCGTTTTACTTCTCAATAGGCTCTGCTAGAAATGAATAAATTAATATACATTCAAATGACTCCTCCCATCAGTAAATAAAATCATATCATGAGTAACTATGAAAACTATAAGAAAGACAATTGTATGTCTTCCCACCATTAGCCATCAATGGTCAGCAGTTATAATTCAATATAGGAAAACTGATTGTGGACATAACTGAAATCCTTACCGTAGCCTGAACTGTGAACTGACATTTGGCTGTGAACCCCCATTTTCATAAACCTGGATGTGTTGCTGGTCGTTGGCAAGTTCCTTCCAGTTGATAAAAATGGAGTTGCTAGTGGCATGGGGATTTTCTTTTTGTTCCTGAAGTCCTTCACTTTCTCTCAACCTACTGGATCCATCTGCCAAGGCCTGAAGGAATTTACTGAGTCTCACTAAGACTTTCAGCCTCCATTGCTGAGAAGTGAGTCTCCGATTAGGATTTACAGAAAGTATCCAGGACTGGGATCTGTCTCTATTTATCAGTCCTTTGGACAGCTGCTGATGAGAAATAAGTTCTACAAAATTCTTAAGCAATATACTGCTACGATCAGTAATCAGAGCTGGGTACTGTTCCAGCAGAATGTCCAAAACTTTTAAAGAGTCCTCCTGAATTCCTTCAGTAATGTGAGTCATGGCACTAGAGAGATGGGCACTTACCAAAGGAAAAAATGGAGAAATTTGTTCAGCTCGTATTTTGGGGGCCAGGAATTGAAGAAGTTGAACTGCTGCTAATCGTACATTAGCATCTTTATCTGTAAACACAGCAGTCACTTCACTTAATATATTTGAAAGGTGTGCATCAATTATAAATGGGTATTGAGAGAAAAGGTCTTTAAGTCCAAGAAGAGCACTTTGTTTAACCCCAGCATTGTAGTGATGCATCTGTGACAGCAAATCCTATAAATAAAAATTTTAAAAACAATATTTAGGTACTCATATATGCACATTACATCATTTTCAAATAAACATGCTAAGTGAAAATTATGCTAACAAAGTAACACTCAGGAAAATGCTTCAGTATATATCTTCTGGACATTACTTAGCCTTTATTAAGATCAAAAATATTTTTATCTTAACGAGGGCAAGAAGAGCACAAAGGATTATGGTGATGATGCACGGGTGAACTGGTGGTGGAAATTCTAGGGGGACTACACCTGAGAAAAGAAAGCAAACATTGTACAAAAATGAACAATGATGTAAGACATATATAAATAAATGAATTATAAAAAAATAGTTTTATCTTTAAAATCATTTTGATTTAATAAAAACACTATGTAATGTTTGGTTAATTTTGTTTTTGAAATTAACCTACATGCAGGCTTAGACACCTATCATAAAGTGATAACTATCAGCAGCAGCTCTCCTGCCCACCTATGACGATGCAGGTATTTTTCTTCACCATCATTCTCCCTTAGCAAAGCAGCAGAAGCAACTCTCCACTCAAGACTACCCACCTGTGACTATGCAGGTCTCTCTTTTAACAAACCTGGCCCTCTCAGGAGCAGCTCTTTCTGCTCATTGTGTCTATGCAAGCATCCTTCCCTCCATTTTATAATAAACCTGCCCTTTTGAAAATATATGTTTCAAAATATATATAAAAAGTATATATCAAAATATATATGAAAATAAAAAAAAGTAATAGCAATCATTACCACTATTTAAAGACCTACTAAGTATATTTACATACTTTTAACTTAGATAGTTTCTGCCTATTTCAGGTGGTCTCCAGCATGTATAAGTTTGTTTTACTCAGAGTAAAACATTTGACAATTTTATTTGTAGAATGATTTACATAATTTGCGGGAAAAAAACTTTAACTTCAAATACCTTTTAATATAATTTAACCTTTGGAGTTTAAAAGGCCGCAATAGAGAACATATATCCTCACAAAAACTTGATCACAAATGTTCACAACAGCACTGTTCACAAGAGTTAAAAAGTACGAACAGGGCCTCCGCAGTGGCACAGCGGGTTGAGCACAGCGCTGTGAAGGGGTCCACAGCCTCTGCAGCTCGAGTTCGATTCCTGGCTGGCCAGGGAGATTCCCACATGGCACAGTAGACCTCTCCTGTCACACCCGCCACTGCTCCCCTTAGAAGTGCTTTTGGTCTGTCTGCATGTTCTGTCTGTCCCCCACTCTGTCTCTGGTGAATCCTTTCACCCTCCTGCGCCTCTGGCCTGTACCCCAGCTATTGCATAAATAAAAAATCTGTGGGAAAAAAAAGTGGGAACAACCAAATGCCCATCAACTGTTGAGTGATAAAATGTGACGTAACCATGCAATGGAATACTGTTAGACAATACCAAGAAATGAAGTACTGTTCTGGTGCATGCTACAACAAACATGAACCTGAAAAACATGGTAAGTGAATGACCGGTAACAAAAGACCACATCTTGCATGATTACATCTGTATGAAACGTGCAGAACAAGCAAACATATACAGGTAGAAAGTTTATTAGTGGCTGCCTAGAGCCACATGGAGAGTGATCTCTAATTCACAGAGTTTCTTTCTGAAGTGACAAAAATGTTCTAAAATTAGATTATGGTAGTAACATTACTCTGTAAATTAAAAACCACTGACGTGTACACCTTAAAGAAATGAATTTTAGGGCCTCCCCGGTGGCATAGCGGGTTGAGCGCAGCGCTGTGAAGCTGTCCGCAGCCTCTGCAATGCGGTTCCATTCCCAACCAGCCAGGAAGATACCCACATGGCATGGCAGATGTCTCCTGTCTCTCCCGCTGCTGCCCTCAGCAGTGTATTTTGGTCCTTCTGCCTATTCTGCTCCTTGCTCCATCCCTGGTGAATTCTCTCATCCTCCTGCGCCTCTGGCCTGTACCCCAATGTTTGTATAAAATAAATATATCTTGGGCCTCCCTGGTGGCACAAGGGGTTAAGCACAGCACTATGAAGCAATCCGCAGCCTCTGCAGCATGAGTTTGATCCCCGGCTTTACGGGGAGAAACCCACGTGGCGAGGCAAACCTTTCCTGTTTCGCCCACTGCTCCCCTCAGCAGTGTATTTCAGTCAGGCTGCCTGTTCTGTTCCCCACTCTGTCTCTGATGGATCCTCCTACCTCCCACATCTCTGGCCTGTACCCCAGCTCTTGTATGCATAAATAAAAATAAATCTTTTAAAAATAAATAAATAAATCTTTAAAAAAAATGAATTTTATTATCTGTAAATTGTATCTCAATAAAGCAGTTACGCTTCTTACCAAAACTATTATTCTAACTTCTATAAACTTCATACATTTACTATGAACCTATAATAAAGCTATGTACTACAAGGACTCACAAATGAATGACAGGATCTTATCTTAAAGATTGGGGGAAAAAAAACAAAACAGACGGAAAGCTAGTACATCAAAAACTTAAATACACTAAGCACATCAAAAAGTGGAAACAAAAAAAAAAGTGGAAACAGGGCCTCCTCGGTGGCGCAGCGGTTGAGTGCTGGGTTGCGAAGCTGCCTGCAAGCCTCTGCAGCGCCGGCTCGATCCCGGGCCAGCGGGCGAGGGTCCCACATGGCGCACAGATCTCTCCTGCCACCTGCTGCTCCCCTCGGCAGTGTATCGTTAGTCTGCCTATACTGTTTCCCACTCTGGCTCTGGTGAATTCTCTTACCCTCCCAAGCTTCTGACTGTACCCAGTGCTTGTATAAATAAATCAATCTTTAAAAAAAAAAAAAAAAGAATAAAGAAAGGTCCTCTTTTTAAAAAAAGAAGTGGAAACAACAATTATTTCCAGATGATATATTAAATCATCAAACATGCATACTAGGGAGAAAACACAGTGAACTTAAGTTTAGTAAGTCTTTCTGGAAGAGAAGTGAAAGATGCAGTGGCAAAATCAGTTGTGAGTACATAAGTTCAAACTTCAGCCATAAATAAACCCTAACAGTTTAAATTTTTCACAATAGAACTTTCTAGATGACTTCAAAGAAAAGCTTATTTTATCAAAATATTATTTATGATTTACCTTTATGTTAAGTTTTCTATTATTTGTTGGAAGTGTTCCATCCTCTTTGAGTTGCTCAGGTAGATGAATGGTCTTTGTTTTAAAGTTTGTAACAGTAGCATTTTCTAACTTGGGCTTCTTTTTACCAACTTTTAGTTTTACTTTTTGAAAATCATCTTGGCGTTTTCTTTTTTTGGTCATTCTTCAGTGCTATAATAAAAATAATTACTCTTAAAAACAATGGATAAAAAAAAGGGCAAATCACAAAAAAGATTTTCCAACATTTATATTAGTCATTAATCATAAAGAGAATTCAAGAATCAAGGGTAACAATGACTATGCCAATGCAACAAACACCTTTGCTGCACAAAACAAGAGACACTGTAAAAAGGAGTCATTAACAATATTAAGTCTTGCCAATGATTTGTCAAGGTTTTTTAGCCATGGAACCTTGTATGAAGCAATGTGCCCAAAAGGAAACACTTGTGGCAAGAAAGGAGACAACACTAAGTCAGCAGAGACACTTGCCTTCTATCTGGTAGGAAGGTCATGGCTCCTAGAAATCTCTGAGGAACCTCTAGCAAAACAAAGCAAAGTTTGAAAACCAATGTAATTTAATGCAGCCTGTAATAGGAAAAGTGTCAGGGAGCCTGAAAAATGGGTAAGATTCGGGTATGCAACAAGGAGAGTTAATAAGCATTTCATAAGGAAAAGAGAGTAAAGATCAACAGTAAGAGGATAAGCCCCATATAGACACAAAATAAAGAGACCAGCATTTTGAACAGAAAAGTTCAGGGTAGATAGAAATAGGAAACAGTACCCAAGAAACAGGATAAAAAAGCAATATAAAAGGGAAATATGGTGTAAAAATAAAGAACAAATACTAGCAAGGCACTGTTACAAAAAAATTAACTCAGGCGGAACCATGTCATCTTGTACCTTCCCCTTTCACCACATTCTTTCAACTTAGATGTAAATCTTTCCACTTACACACAAAATCTTTGATCTGTGCCTCCCACCCATCCCCACTCCTTAAGTCCTTTAACTGATCTCCTAGACTGTTTCCACTCCAGTATTCTGTAGCCCATCTGACAGGGGTGTTTGTTTTTTTTTTTTAAATGCGGCTGGGAGAAGAGGTACATTTGATGTAACATCCTGCAAATTTAGTATTTACAATGTGTTACTTTGATACATTAATATTCCCTAATATAGTTCAGATCAGATCAAGGCTTAGGAGCTTTCAGTAGCTCCTTACACCCACACACAGTGAAAACTCCTTAGCTTGACATTATCAGCTTCTTCCTAACTTCCTCTCTAGTTTTATCTTCCCACAAGTCAACCTCTATCTAAAACATAACCTCTTATACCTTGAACCATTCAGCTGTTCTTGAAACCTGTCCACACACTGCAAAAACAATGAATTTTGCCTTCCATGATCAATCCACTGGAGTAACTACTTCCAAAATAAAACTTCTCCTGCTCTGTTAAAATTATCCTATGCCCAGTGAGGGGGGAAGGGGAGACCACCACAAGAAATTTGAAAATGAAGGTTTGCATTATTAATTAAGTGGCTGGTGCAAGAATGGCAGTTCAAGTTCCAACCTCAAGTATGAGGAATCCAGAAGTCAATCACCTAAGACACATCAAAATTCACATGATTCCAAGATTTTACTACATTGGAATCCCATGAACTAGGATTTAATCACAGAGCTCAAAAGTAGATTCTAGAGTCAAACTGGGTAAATTCTTATCCAGACTGCCATTTTCTAGTGATACCCATTATGCCTCCACAAAATAAGGATGTTGATAATACCTTACACAGATATGAGGTAGGATGAATGAGGTGCAAATGCATCAATATTTTTGTATGACACTAAGTGTGTCACACACTTAAACACAGATGCTATTAACACAAACATGTTTTATCAATGTCTCAGGCCCAAGGATAATACTTATCAAGCACAGTATTAGATGAATTACATAAATTAGTACTTAGTCCTTTATTAAGGATGACAAGAGAGATTTATAAACAAGAGCAGTTCTACAAAACCAGCTTTATGTTATATATACTGGAATTAAGATGAGAACTGTAGAGCTGAATGGCAAAATAGTTTGCCTATTTAATTACTCCCAACCCCAAGAGTACATCCCACCCAGTCTAGCCTTAAAAAAAAAAAACTAAAAAGCCCTAATACTCACCTAATCTCTTAATTTAAAAAAAAAAAAAATGGTTTTCTTTAATTAAGCAAGCATACTTTGTGAGCTTCCCTACAATTTTATTACTAGCTATTACTAGATATGAAAGCAAATGATACAGGAAATTTGGAAAAATAGAATGAATTAACTCTCCTCCATTCCTCCCAAACCTCTGCACAATCTTTAGCCACTAACGACCTGATCGGGGTCCAAAAGTCTGTCCATTTTATACCATATTATCCATCACTTTGTATTAGTCACACAAATGGTTTCCCTCAGTTAAGAAAATTTAGAGAGCTGATCGCCCTTTCTTGACTTTTAAAGCTGGCTAGATTATTTCTATGGTACACAGAGAACATTTTTACATCAGTTTTATCCGCAAATTCTATTATCTTCACTTAAAACAAAGATTTTTCACAGCAAACCAAACAGTCCAAGTAAATCACTTTTACAAGCAGCCGGTATTGCAGAGAAGGTAGGCACTCCAGCCTTGGGCTAAATTCTCTCATCACTGGACCTCTCGCGCTTGGGCGCCCCAATGGTTTTAAAACTGAACTGAATATTATTTATTTCTACTGCACATCTTTTTCTGCTAATTTCAACAAAAGAGAGACCCTACCGTATTAGGGTTGTGACCGAATCAAATTCCCAAGCAGTTAAGTAGTTTGTCTGCTACTCTATTAATAATTCTCCCTAATTTCCAATTCCTCCCCCCCCCCAAAAAAAAATAACAAGAAAGCACACTGCACTCGGCTTTTGACAATTTCATCTCCAATCCTCACGCTCATGAATTCCCCCCAAACTATTCAGAGGGCTAATCGAGGTACCAGACTTCCCAGAAGGCAAGCGCCCCAAGACAGGGGCGACTCCAGCGGGTCGATAGTGGGGTTCAGCTGGGTACAAATCGCTTAACCCTTCACACCAGGACGGCGAGCGCGAGTATTGGGAGACAACTGCTCATCCTAACGCCCCCCACCCCCGTGTTTTGTCCTGCACCCCAAAAGTGAAGACCCCGGGGGCTTAAGAAAGTGTGGAGGGCGGCCCGGGCAGCTGGGCCCTGCTCAGTAACACCGCCGGCCTGAAAGTCTCTGGGACCCGAAACGGCGCGAACCCGCCCAGTCACTTGAGGCTCTTCTAACGCCCACGGGGCGCTCCGCCCCCGCATCGCCCCCCTCAGCACCCAGGCCCCGCTTCGGAGGGAGTCCGGGGCCCGGCCGCCGAGGGGCGCAGCCCGATCGCCCCGGCCCAGCCCCGGCAGGGCCGCGAACCGGGGGTCGACCGCCCCGTGCGCCGTCCCGCGCCCCAGGAGGGCCCGGCCCGACGGGCGGCGGCCGCTCACCTGAGGGCCCGGCCGAGACCTGAGCGCGGAGGCCGAGGGGGAAGAGCGTCCAAGCAGAAGCCCACCGGGCGACAGCGTGCGCCACCGGCCTCAGCCTCTCGCTCCCGGAGCGTGTTTTCAAATCGCCTCGTCCTCACGCGGCCGCATCGCCTTCCTCCGCCCGGAAATCAGGGCCCCTCCCCCGCCGCGCCGCGCTCACGTGACCGCGGCCCGCAGCCGCGCGCAGCCGGGGAGGCGGGAACGTGCGCGCAGGCCCCGCCCCCGGGAGGAGGGGGCCGCGCCGGAAGCCCCCGGCCTGGGGAAGCGCGGCTGGAAGCTGGGCCAGGGAGGCGCCGGGCGGCCCGAAGCTTGGCCCGTGGCGTGGCCCGCGGTCCCGCCCCAGCTTTCCCGCCTGCTCCTCGGAGGGTGGCGTTCTGGTTGCGGATACTTTAGAGTGGACCTTGTCATTCCCCACCAGACCACTGTTTTTCAGACCTGGACTCACACTCCAAGAAGAGTGTTTGTCGAAGTGAATTTGTTGTAGGGCAGCCCGGATATGGAATGGGTTGTCTGGCTGTGGGTCTTCACCCGCGCGCTTTAAAGGGACTTATGAATACTCCACTACAGGCACACACAAAAGGTTAATAAAAGGTTTATGTACAAGGGAAAAGGAAATAAGGAAAATGTACAACTCAGGGAGAAAACAGGGAAATAAAGTCTTTAATGCGTCCTACCCGATCCGCCGACCTGGAAACCCAAAAAGCACTCTCCGAGCTGGCCGGACGCTGCGAGCTGGCAGAGAGTCAAAATGGGGAACCCCTCCAAAGCCCACGTGTCTGGGTTTATAGCAACCTGGCTGCTTAACCCCACCCTCAGGTCCCAGCCACCTTCCCTTTGGTGGTGATGGGATTTGGAGTTCCCAGTGTCTTTGGCTTTGGCCTGGGGTGGGGGTGGAGTCCACAAAGCCTGTATGGAATTAGCTTTAGGATATCCTTTTCCCCCTAACAAATTGAGAAAAGGAGAAGTTGGGAACTATAGAGATGATAAAATACCTGGGGCTTTAACCTGGAGAGAGCACTGAGGAATTAATTAACAGAGGATGAAATACATCTAGTCGCTGGAGCCTGAAAGTCTTAGTTCCAGATTTTCCTACTCTTGCAGTTTCTCAGCACTGAGATGCCTGCTGTTGAAATTAACTAGGCCCAGGGAAGTTAGAGGAAAAGTTAAAATGACTAGAAAGGGGATAGGAAAAAGCAAGCTTCTTGACACATAACCTGCTGAAGACTGGCAGATAACAGTTGGAGGTGGCAGATGGAGAAAGAGCCCCAAGTATGGGATTCCACCTTTGTTCAAATTTGCCTTCACAATTTGAAAGATAAGACAGTTTGATGTTATTGAGCCTCAGTTTGTAACAGGGTGGTCCCCAGGAAAGGGGGAGGTTCCAGGTGTCCTACCCCACCCAAAAGGAGGGTGGAGCTGAGCAGAGAGAGAAGAAGCTGCAGCGGAGACTGAGAAGGAAGGAAGCAGGATGGAAAGCAAGAAGGAGACCTGGAGGAGGCACATGGAATGGAGAGACGTATGAAGAAATTGTGCTTGCCTTTTGGTCGTAGACTGGGTGACAGATGTGAGTGAGACCCGTGGGGAGGTGACAATGGCAGCTTTTATCTTGATTTTGATTTTGCTCTTTTCCTTCCGGCCTTGTCTGGTTGTTTCTGACCCCTTTTCTGTGGGTCTTCACTGAAAGATGCTTTAGACTTGTGATAGGCTTTGGGGCCTTGCTCTGGGCCAATCCCATTTGGATGGAATTTTACCCACGAGGGGACGGGTAACATTGGGTGCTTGATTTAGAAACTATATTCTTTGCTTTTTCTGTATTGTTTCCTAATTTTATTAAAGTTCCTTCCCATTAAAGTCTCATATGTTTTGTGTTGTTGCGGCGGATGGCAGAACCCATTTAGAGCAGGTAGGTTTTGGGAGGGTCTGGGGTACACCGCTCCCTGCCCTGTAACAAGTTTACTCGGTAGGATTTCAGAGCATTAATAATCTGTCGTTGGGGGTCCTCAAGCACTAGGACTAAGAAGACTGTGATCAAGTAAAGAGGCAGTCCCAGGCTCCTACACCTCCCTTCCCTCCCAACACATTTTACCACTACAGCTTGCCTTCCCGCCACCATATCATAAGCATTGTAACAGTGTGATAGCCTTAGAAAAGGGGAGCTTTCAGATTCCCTGCCTCACCAAAGGAAGGGTGGAGCTGAGCTTTGAGAAGAAGCTAGAAAAAGACTGGGATGGAAGGAAGAAGAGGGCTAAGGAGACTGGAAGAGACACGTGGAGCAGAGAGACATGTAAAGAAGAAGCCACATTTGCTTCTCAGCCTTGAATTTGTGCCAGGGACAGGAGACCTGGAAGGAGATTTTTGAAAGAGACAGCTGTGGGTGAGAGAGTCATGGAGAGGCTCACAAGGCAGCCTATATCCTGACTTGTATTTTGATTTTGCTCCTTTCCTTTCAGACTTGCCTAGCCCCTTCTGTCCCTAAGGCTCCGCAACAAAAGATGCCCTAGATTTATGGCAAGCTTTTGGGCTTCCTTGACTCTGGTTTGGGCCAACCTTGTTTGGGCATTTGCCCACAAGGGTCTAGGTAACTTTGCATGTTTCCTGGGGAAACTTAGATACATTCTTTCTCGTCTCTCCAGTTGCACACTTGCTGTATTAAAGTCCTTTTCTCTTGAAGGTTTTACACACTATATTTGTCTTGATGCCGTGCATAGCAGACTCCATTTAGAGCAGGCAGGTTTGGGGGGTCCTGGGATACTCCTTATTCTGCTCACTAACAACATGATATAAAAAGTTATAAGACTAGGTCAGAAGAGGAAAAGTTGCTTGCCAGCCAGACATAGTACCTGAAGTCCAGACAGAAACTGGTATCTGATAGTAAACAAAGGTTTACTACATCATGACAAAGTTCAGCATTTCTTTTGGATATCCAGTATACCTCTCAGGTGAGTGTGTCCAAAATGAAACTCCTGATCCTGCTCTCCACTTTGGGGGGTTGGCCTGATTTCTTTCTTTCACATCTCACATACAATCCATCAGATTTGGGTTGAGTCTACCTTGGAACACATCCTGATTTCCACCATTTAACTCACCTCCTTACTATCATCTCATCATCATTGTAAAAAACAAACAAAACCTCTGCACAGATCTCCCTGCTATCACAATTGCAGTCTAGTGGCTTTTCACACAGTCTAGTATCAGTAACAGCAACTGTGTGATTATTTTGAAATCTGTCCATTAAATCACTCTTTTCCCCAAAATCTCTCAACAGATCCCCATTTCAGTTGGAGTAAAAGCCAGAGTCCTTATTGTGGAACCAAGCTTAGCTGAGATTTCGCCATTTTGTATATCCTCCACCTTGATATATTTGTCCTTGTACAGCCGCATTCTGGAGATAGTTTCAATAGTCACAACCCTCACTCCACTTGGTGACGAAAAAGCAGACCACACCAGCTGCTAATGAGGGCAGTCCTATCCATAAATGGGACAGCATCTCTAACCGTCCAATCAGTTTGAAACTGTAACTGTGTGCGCCAAAATGCCTTTGTAGTAGCCAATGAGTAATTGCCAGCTTCTTCCAAATTTCGCACCTGCTTGTGACCCTATTTAAGGCCCCTGCTTTCTCTGTTAGGGGCTCTCGATATCCACCACTGTGTTGGTAGGTGCTGTGAGCCCACACTTGAGTCTGTAATAAATTCCCTTTTGTATTTGCATCTGCTGTCTTTGGATTCTTGGAGGCTATGCTCGCTGAGTCTGCTGATCTTGGGCACAACATTTATATAGCCTTAAGTTCTACCATATTCACCCCTAAACCTCTGGCCATTTCTCCTACCATTCTCTCCTATTTCCAGGGATCCTTGCTTCTTTGCCTGTGCTAAAGTGGACTTGGTGGTGATGTAGTTGACAGAGTGCTCGCAGCCTCGCTAAAGGGAGCTTCCCACCTTCAGCAACAACAGTTGTTTCCATGAGAGAATGCACATCACATTTCCAAGGGAAGAAAGAAAAATCCATAAATGTTTATAAGAAATCCGATCTTAGTCCTCCCTGGTGGCACAGGGGTTAAAGTCTCAGGGCTATCAAGCTATCACCAGCCACTATGGTCTGAGTTCCATCCCCAGCCAGGGAGCTAATCCATATGGCACAACAGACCTCTTGTCTTGCCCACTGCTCTCCTCAGCAATGTATTTCAGTAGATCTGCCTGTTTTGCTCCCCTGTCTCTGGTGACTATTCACTCTGTCTCTGGTGAATACTCTCATTCCCTGCACCTCTGGCCTACACTCCAGTTCTTGTGTGCATAAATAAATAAAAATAAATCTTAAAAAAAATAGCAGACAAAAGGCAAAAAATAGCTTAGGAGAAAGATTGCCAATTCATATGGAAGATAAGTGACTAATATCTACAATATACAAGAAGTTCTTACAAATTATTAAGAAAAAGATTAGAATAATCCTATAGAACAAGGGGCAAGAGCTATGAATAGCAATTCATAAAAAAATCCAAATGCTCAGTAAACTTTGCAATCCTGCTCAGTCTTACTCAGTATTGGGAAAATGTAAATTAATATGACAATGGGATATGACATCTCATTATTAAAAAGTATATTCTCATAATTTAATGTTATAAATGCAAGATATTGCAGCTATTTTGGAAAGGAGTCTGGAAATATCTAAAAACGTTTTGCTTATATTCATATTCTTTCAACCTAGTCATTCATCTGCAAATTTGTCCCATAGATATAAAAGCATCAGAGTAAGGTATGTATTTACAAAATGTTTATTACAACAATATTTGAGTAGCAAAACATTGGGAAGGAAATTATCCTATCATTCAAGGAAACTGTTGAGTAAACTGTGTTACATTGACCACTATGGGACCATAAAATAGACCAAGTTCCATCTGTATCAGTTATTTGAATAAATTTTTCTTTCTTTTTTTTAAGGATTTATTTATTTGTTTGTTTGTTTATTTATTTATTTATTTATTTACACAAGCACTGGGTACAGTCAGAAGTGCGGGAGGGTGAGAGAATTCACCAGAGCCAGAGCAGGGAGCAGAGCAGGCAGAAGGACCGAAGTACACTGCTGAGGGGAGCAGCGGGCGGCAGGAGAGGTCTGCGCACCATGTGGGACCCTCCTCCTGTGGCCGGGGAGCAGCTGGGGATCGAACCAGTGCCGCGGAGGCTTCGGGCAGCTTTGCAACCCAGCGCTCAACCGCTGCGCCACCAGGGAGGCCCTGAATAAATTTTTCTTAATGTATTTTCGAGTAAGGAAAAAAAAAAAACCCGCAGGAGAGCATATATAATTGAATCACATTGGTATGAAATAAACCAAAAATATGAACATCAATATTTGTGTATACTTGTATGTGACCGTATAAACTTGGAGAAAGTGTGAAAAAATAACAGCTCCAGAAGTTATTCTTACCAGGAAGGGCCTGAAGGGGTGTGTAAACAACATAAAGTGATGATTGAAGGGATAGCTATCAAAAAGTAAAATACAGTACTTAACACCCTAATGTTAAGCATTTCTTTTTTATTTTAACAGTACATTGTCAAAACCAGGAGATTGAAGTTGATCAAAACTATTAACTCAGGTACAGATCATATTTGGAGTTCTCCAATTGTTATAACAAACAGTGACTTTTACAGCTTTATTAAGGTATAATCGATACACAGAAAAAAACTGCACATATTTATGTGTACAATATGATGAGTTTGGACATATGCATACACCCGTGGTACCACCACCACAATCAAGATAATAAATATATCCATTACCTCCAAAAGTTTTCTTGTGTCCCCTCACTTTATTTTTTTTAACTTTATTTTTTTTTAAGATTTATTTATGCATATAAAAGCTGGGGTACAGGCCAGAGATGCGGGGTGTGAGAGGATTCACCAGAGACAGAGTGGGGATCAGAACACGTGGATCTACTGAAATACATTGCTGAGGGGAGCAGAGGATGAGACAGGAGAGGTCTACTTAGCCATATGGTGTCTCCCTGGCCGGTCGGGGATCGAACTCGTGCTGCAGAGGCTTCAGATTGCTTCATAGTGCAGTGCTTAACACCTTGCACCACCAGGGAAGCTGTGTCCCCTTACTTTAAATGAATTTAAAAAAAAAAAACATAGTGGAACACTTAACACAAGATCTACCTCTTACCAAATTTTTAAGCATACAACAGCATATCGCTAGCTATAGGCACTATGTTGTACACCGGATTTCAAGAACCCCCCGATTTTGGGTAACTAACTTTATGCCCATTGAGCACCGACTCCCTATCCCCCCCCCCCATCTGTGGCAACTACCATTCTATTTTCTGCTTCTCTAAGTTTGACTATTTTAGCTACCTCATATAAATAAAGCCATGCATTATTTGTTCAAGCATTGATTTTTTTTAATGCATAGTTGACCAATTCCCAAAACTTGAGACATTAACACACTCTGTAACGATACATCTGTAAGTCCCATTACAAAGTTTGAAAACATCTTAAGATGAGTAAACTTTCCAATTTTATTTAAACAATAAACTCACCAATTTTGTTTGCTGAAAAAGGTAAAAAGCTAAAAGAATGTAAAGCTGCATATTCATTGACAAATCTTTTCGTAAAAGTCATGTGATCATCACAGAAGTTAAATTGCCACCTTACTGATATTCATTCAATATCCTGCAAATATTTTCCCATACTTGGGTGTCATTTTATCCCTCTCAGCTAAGCAGAAAAAGTTGGGGAAGTTCCACACTAGAGAGTGAATAAAGGCCTCCATTGGGATTCAGATAGGCATCCTTATACCCACAATGAAAGTCAAAAGGTGCAACTACCAGGCTGATATCCCTCCTTGCAAGGGTGATACACAAAATATTTACTAGCTGATACACTCAGCACCAAATAATCAGCCCTGAGACCAGCGTTAAACTGCTGGAATCAGAATTGCTACAAAGATCTATACAGGATAAATGCTCTGGATACCATCTGTGCTTCTGAGGTGCCATTTCATGCAAAGGCCAGTATCCCCTCTTACCTAGTAGATCTTTAAAAAACAGTAATCCTTTCAAGGGTGTGGGCAAAGCCCTCAGTGTCACCATGTTGGATGTGTACAAGGCAGTCCACTCCAGGACCCCTGTCAGGCCTTTGGCCAGAGTGATTATCTGTGCTATGAGAACGTCCCAAGTGAACTGGTCATAGCTGTTAAAGCTCTCCATGACAACACCAGTCAACAGCCAAAAATAGAGCCCAATCTCCTGAAGTCTCCCCAACAAGCTTTCAGGTGACGAAACTCCCCTCCAGTCAGAGCAGTAAATGTGCCAAGCGCTTTCTCGAATTGAAGAGCTTTAAAGACAACTCGAACATACTGGAGAGTCCTCTGTGATGGAGTGAAGGACTCTTGCTATTGATGGAGCCAGACAGACTGTAGTGTGCTTGCTAAACAGTCCCGGCCCGTCCTGCCTAGAAGACAGATTCCATCAGCCCAGACTCCCTCAATGCCCAGAGCTCTGAGAACTCATGCGTAGACAATCACTCTCTAAGCCTTAGGGCCAGTTTCAGAACCTCAGTTATGACTTTATCGTCCCTTGGTGGCATTTTTTAAAAGATTTATTAATTTATGCATACAATGATATAAAAAATAAAAAAAATTTAAAAAAGAAAGAAATATGCTAAAACCTTTTAAAAAAACAGTATTTTTAAAGATTATTTAAGGGTATGGGAGAAATCTTCAATGGAAAACTTGAACCAAAAAGTTGATTAGAATTATTTTCTTTTTGTAGAAATATTCCACCTAATAAATAGGTAAGGAATGATATAATTAAGATGCAACCTTAATTAGTAAACAAATGGATCAAGCCAACGAACATCAGAGCTGCTTAAATCACAGAGTGAAACAGACATTGTGTGTCTTATTATTAAAGTACACAATACTACCTTTTAAAAAGCCCTGCCAAAAAAGTTCAAAAATGAATCTAAGTCTAGACCTAACTATCAATTTATGGAAATTAAGGGCAGTGGAGCATATTAACTACAGCAGGGTAATGTACTCAGCCCGAGCTGGATATAGGAAACTCAACAACTTGATTTCTTGTTAAAAATGTGTTTTGAGGGGCCTCCCTGGTGGTGCAAGGGTTAAGATGCAAACTATGAAGCAATCCGTAGCCACGCAGCAGGAGTTCAATTTCCTGACGCCACAGAGAAACCCACGTGGAGGGACAGACCTCTCCAGTCTCGCCCACTGCTCCTCTCAGCAGTGTACTTGTGTACTTTGGTCCATCTGCCTGTTCTGTTCCCCTGCTCTGTCTCTGGTGAATCCTCTTACCCCCCACATCTCTGGCCTGTACCCCAATTCTTATATAAAAATGAATAAATCTTTAAAAAAAAAAAGAAAAAATGTGTTTTGAGGGGACCTCCCTGGTGGCACAAGGGGTTAAGATACAACCTATGAAGCAGTCTACAGCCGCTGCAGAGCGAGTTCAATCCCTGGCCAGGGAGCTTCCCACATGGCACAGCAGACCTCTCCTGACTCTCAGCAGTGTACTTCTGTTGATCTGCTTGTTCTGTTCCCCACTCTGTCTCTGGTGAATCCTCTCACCCCCCCACACCTCTGCCCTGTACACCAGTTCTTGTATGCATAAATAAATAAATCATTAAAAAAAATGTGTTTTGAAGGAATAAAATGAAACGGCATGCCAATCATGATTTCTGTTCAAATAAACACTTTTCTAATTATATTATATAGCTGCTTATTTTGGGGCTGAACACCTGCTATGGAGACCAAATTGATCAAGTTAAGAAACTTAGTACATTCTAACCCTATGGGCACACCTCCATGGGAAGAAATAGAAATGATGAACACAAAATTGAGTAGTAGATGTGGCAATCCAACAAAGAAAATAAGGTATCCTGAATGGTTACTGGTAAGACACCTGGTGCACCTACTTTCAAAATTGGGTTAGATTTGCCACTGGAAAGTGATTTCTGACATTTTCCAAATGAATTTCTTCCCCTAAGCAGTGTTGACTGAGAACAGGCAGAATTGTCTTCAGAGATTTTTTTCCTTTTCCTTTGTTTAAAAGGCTAATCAATTCTTCTTTTGATTGACGTAATCTTTCTTTAGCTATACAAATGAATTCATTTTGACTTCAGTCTTCCAGTCTTAGATGCCTGTCTTCTTAAGTGACATATCCCTACTCAAAGTCAGTACATACTGTTTTTGTACTTTAACTCTAAAAAATGTAATTTTATTTGCCTATTATTTCTTTTTGGACCTCCCCAACACTAATATCTCATACTCACATGTAAACCTACCATCACAATGTAATCATTGCCATTAATTTATAAGTGTACAAAACAAGAATTGGGAATAAAAAAGTTCTCTTTTGAATACTCAGGCAAAGAAAGTTATTTTGTGAGATATAAGACTGTCTCAGAACTGCTGAGGCCTTATAAAAACATTATCTTTATAATTTATGAATTGTAATAGATTTTTAATTTTACTAAATCTGAAGTCTAAATCTTGGTTCTGTTTTTAGAGAGCATCTCAGCAAACAGAAAACACTATCTCTGGGGCCTCCCTGGTGGCTCAAGGGGTTAAGCCTCAGCACTATGAAGCAATCCAATCTGCAGCTACTGCAACATAAGTTGGATCCCTGGCCAGGAAGGTGACGCACATGGTGCAGCAGACTTCTCCTGTCTTGCCTGCTGCTCCCCTCAGCAGTGTATTTCAGTCAATTCACCTGTTTTGTTCCCCTCTCTGTCCTGTCTCTGGTGAATCCTCTCACCACCACCACCACCCACCCACACACCTCTGGCCTATACCCCAGCTCTTGTATGCATAAATAAATAAATCTTTAAAAAAAAAAAACCACTATTTCCTATAAAATAATGATATGTTCATACTACTTAGCAATATAAAAGAAAAAATGATTTAAACAACAAAATAGATCTCACACACATTATTTAATCAAAAGACACTGAGGAGTACATACTGCATGGTTCCATTGCTATGAATTTCAACAATGGGTAAAACTAATTTCTAAGTTAACTTTTAGAGACTGAACAGTGGTGTCCTCTCATACACTAAGAAGGAGTAACATGAAAGGGACACAAGGTAACTTTTGGGGTGACAGCAAGAGTCTATACTTTGATAGGGATGTAAATTACCTAAAGACAAGCATATGTTAAAGTGCATTAATCCATTTTCTTTTCTTTTTAAAGATTTATTTATTTATGCATACAAGAGCTGGGGTACAGGCCAGAGATGCGGGGGTTGAGAGGATTCACCAAAGACAGAGTGGGGAACAGAACAGACATATCCACTGAAATACACTGCTGAGGGGAGCAGTGGGCAAGACAGGAGAGTCTGCCTCACTATGTGGGTTCCTCCCTGGCCGGCCGTGGATCGAATTTGTGCTGCAGAGGCTTTGGATTGCTTCATAGTGCAGTGCTTAACCCCTTGCACCACCAGGGAGGCCCTTAATCCATTTTCTTAAGGACAGGACATTTCATTGTTAGAAAACTAAAATGTGATACCTTAATGGAATGAACAGCCACCTTATCTCCGTTATTTTCTAAAAACTATTTTTTAACATTTATTGATCATTTATCTTATGCCAAATGGTTTTTACATACATTTTGTTATAAGCTCTCTCATTATAATGAGTCTGTGACTTAGGTATTAGTTTTATTATAGAGCAATATATTATTGCTAGAATAGAATAATTTAACTGAGATCACATGACTAGGAAGAGCTATTACTGGGGTTAGAGTTCCTACCACTTATACGACTATTCTCTCTTCCTTCAGACTGAGTTTATGATTCAATTTCCACATCTAGCATAAATCATATTAATTGGAGTTCACCATTAAATGGACTTTTAAAAACTTTTTTTTCTTAAATTTTGGCATAATTTCAGACTTCTGCCCCACAGCACAGTGAGATAATAAATGGATATTATTTTAAGCCTCTACATTGGTGATAATTTGTTATAGCAGCCATAGACAAATAATACGGATGTCTTGTTCTTCCAACTGGACACCAGCTACTGCCAAAGCACTTTCCATCAAGAATGATCTAATAGCCTGCAAATATCTAGTTCCACTCAACACTCACTTTATTTTTTTTTTTGAAGATTTATTTATTTATGCATACAAGTAAGGGGTTATAGGCCAGAGCTGTGGGAGGTGAGAGGATTCACCAGAGACAGAGTGAGGAGCAGAACAGGCAGATCTACTGAAATACACTGCTGAGGGGAGCAGCGGGTGAGTCAGGAGAGGTCTGCAGCACCATGTGGGTTCCTCCCGGGCCGGGGATTGAACTCTTGTTGCAGTGGCTGCGGTTTGCTTCATAGGTTGTATCTTAACCCCTTGCACCACCAGGGAGGCTCCTCAACACTCATTTTAGATGTTAAATAAATTTAAAAAAAAAGAAAGAAAGTATTGTTTTACCAAAAGATCTTTTGGTGGTTAGGAGCAAAAAGCCATTCAAGCAATTCAAAGTAAAGAGAGTTCGTTCTAAGAATATAAGAGAAACTCTCAGGGATCACCAGCAGAGATAATGAACCTTGCCATTAGTCCACAAAGGAAAGGGGAGCATCCCTGGAGGAGGTCTCCCTTGCAGGTTTAAGCCAAGTCCAAGTGAGAATAAACATAAAAATCAAAATAGGTAATGTCATTCCTTTAGAGAGTGGAAAAGTTTATCTCTTTGGTGCTGACCAGAAAAATCCATACTGACCAGTTAAGACTACTTTCTTGGAAGAGGTTGAAACCGAGGTTAGGTTAGGTTAGGTATTAAATCTTGGTGGGTTTAGCAAAATTGCCTCCATCTGGGCCTGTTATTTTTAGCTGTGTGTTCAACACAGTGAATGACACAAAAGATACAGTTCAATATTCAACAAGTATGATAATAAAATTACATTTAAAAAGGAGAAAGGACTTAATATTTTCCAGAGGCTCTGCTGAAGTTTAGATGTTCCCTTCTGTGGCTACTGAGTGTTCAGATGTTTCCATCTTAATTTTCATACCACTTTGGTGAGCTGCTAATCACTTCAGTTTGAAGAACAACTAGGTAGCCTCTACCTCTGCCAAATATCAGATTCACATATCTACCTACGCATATAGAACACACTCAACCTTGTTCTAAAGAAGGCATCCTGGCTTCCATCCAGTCCCTGCATTCAGGAACATTGTGATTTAGTGCATAGCTGTGTTAAAAATCTTGTGTTTTCTTGCCAACAAATAACCCAGGTACTGAATTGTCTTTGTATCATTTCATACTGGGGTCTTGCAAAATCTCTAGATATGCCCCCATGAAGGTGGGAGAAAAATGACTAAAATTTAGGAGCCACTCCTCTTCCATAGCAACCCAATGTGGAAGGAAGTCACTCATGGTACAGACTAACCAGATACTGGCAAAGAAATGCAAATCATCCCTATGTTGGCAGACGCAGTGGTGCAGAGCTGTAGCTGTGAGGCTGGAGTTTCAATGGAGCCCCTTCCACCCACAGCGAGGCTGGCAGAACTAGTATTCATTGTTCTAACCCTTAACTAGAAATGACTGGGTTTTTTTGGGGGGAGGGAGATTGGCTCAAGGGTAGAGGCCCCTCTCCCCACACCACTGTCACTCTGCAGGGGCAGAGAGGACTATTTTAAAGCTGTTTGCTGCTTCACTCAAGTTACAAATAACTACTCCTTTTTCAAAGATAAAGCCCTTAACCTTCAAGAAATCTTTAGGGATCTCTTTAATCTCCTTCTTTCTTTAAAAAAAAAAAAGGGGGTCTTTTAAAAAATTATCTTTTTTACCATGTTTAAGAAAGAAAAAGTCAGTATTGACACATGTTGCTTGAATTAAAAGACACAGGAAAGCAGAGAGTGTATAACCATTAAAAGTCTAAGAAACATGAGGTAAAAAGATGAAATCTTGGGCCTCCCCGGTGGTGCAGCGGTTGAGCGCTGGGTTGTGATGCTGCCCGCGGCCTCTGCGACGCCAGTTCGATCCCCGGCTGCTCCCTGGCCACCGGAGGAGGGTCCCGCATGGCGCGCAGACCTCTCCTGCCGCCCGCTGCTCCCCTCAGCAGTACTTCAGTCCTTCTGCCTGCTCTGCTCCCCGCTCTGGCTCTGGTGAATTCTCTCACCCTCCCGCGCTTCTGACTGTACCCAGTGCATGTATAAACAAAACAAACAAACAAATAAATAAATAAAACATGCCTCTATTAAAAAAAAAATTAAAAAAAAAAGATGAAATCTTTGGATAAGCTCTACGTTTGTACAGGAAGCTAGATTTGATATTCTTTTTTTAAAAGATATATTGATATATTTATTTATGCATACAAGAACTGGGGTACAGGCCAGAGGTGCAGGAGGTGAGAGGACTCACCAGAGACAAAGTGGGGAACAGAACAGGCAGACTGACTGAAATACAGCAGACTGCTGAGGGAAGCAGCAGGCAAGTCAGCAGAGGTCTGCTGTGCCATGTGGGTATCTCCCTGGCCAGGGATTGAACTTATGCTGCAGTGGGTGTGGATAGTTTTATAGGTTGTGTCTTAACCCCTTGCACCATCAGGGAGGCCCCAAACTTGCTCATTTCTTAATGCCTAAGTTATAGGATAAAGAGTTAGAGAAAGGTAACAGTGGACATTAGTGGTTTCTGAAGGCAGGTACAAAACATATTAATGGGTGCTGAAAGTTGATAGCATTTATTATTTATTAACTTTAATTTTACCCTTCAGAGTGAAAAATACAACACAACTAAATGGGCAAAAGATTTGATAGGTTTCACAAAAGAGAATATCTGGACAGCACTCCCACTGCCCACCCTGTGACTATGCAGGTGCCTCTTTTTTTTTTTTTTTTTTTTTTTTTTGGTGGGACCCTCACCAGTGGCTGAGGATCAAACTGGTGCTGCAGAGGCTGCAGGCAGCCTCGCAACCCAGCTCTCAACCACTGCGCCACTAGGGGAGGCCTGCAGGTGCCTCTTTTTACCAACTCCTACCCTCTGCAGGGCAGCAGCTTTCTGGCTGCCCTGTACCATGCTGGGACTTCTCTTCACTGACCTCCCTCACCGGAGGCAGCTCTGCTCAAGGCTGCCCGCCTGCAACCATGCAGGCCTCTCTCAGCAAACCTGTTCCTTTCAGGCAGCTCTTCCTGCCCGCTTGTGTCTATGCAAGTTTCTTTTATTCCTCCATCCATTTCCCTAATAAACCTGTTTTTAAAATATATATATATATATATATAAAGAAGATATCTGAATTACTGATTACTAAACTTACAAAAAGGTGCTACACAAATTAAATCATTAGATGCCATTATTTTTATTTCCCTTCACTGCGTCTATCACTAGTATCATTTCACTCGATTAGTTCCATTTCCAGAATCAAAATAGAACTGAGACAAGGAAAGAGCAGGAAAATATGGTACATGATGTACTATGATAAAGATAGAAATAGACTTAATTACTTAACGAAAAAGCCTGTAATAGAATTAACTAAGTTGTGGGTGGTGACAAACACAGGAAAAATGTATTTCTCCAGAGAAAAGGAAGGATATCTTGAAGGAAGTCTTAGGAGAGAAAAGGTGAACTTAGAGCACTAATTAGCTGTATATGACCTCAGGGAAGTCACTTAATCTCTCTGGGGATGATTCTATTTTATACATTTTCTTGTATATTAAATGATAGGAATGAACGAGCTGAGCTCAGAGTATCATATTATTAAAGTACAATACATAATTAATATTCCCAAGTCAACCATAAAAAGCAAATTTCTGTTCTCTGTATTTTGTTTAGTAAGGTAGAGAAATATATAAACATGGATTTGTAACAATAAATTATCATTGACATAATGAATACCTACTCTGTGCCAAGTAGTGGCACATTGGCAAATACTTTAATTATCTTATTCAACATATAATTTAATTGATTAATAAATGATTTTTGTTTACATGATTGGATCAAATAAAAATGTTTTAAAATAACATTTATATATTTGTCATTATAATAATAACGTATTATTTCAGAAAACTGAAAAACAGAAAATTACAAAGAAAAAAATAATATTCACTCTGACAGAGATTATATCACCATTTTGAAACTTGTTTGTTGAATATTTTATACATACACTTTGGTTGTAATTTTGTTTTCTTTTTGTTTTATAAAATTGAAATCAAATTCATCATATTATATTCTTCACATATTTTCTATTTTTTAAAAGTGTGATTTTAAAATAACCACATGCCACTCATTATGCAAATATAAACGATTAGAAAATTTTTTATTGTTGGCCACAGGAAAAGTTTTGTCACTAATGATGCAAATTTTAGTTACATGAAAAATTCTCTGGGGCAATGTCTTATTTGGGATCCCTGAGGAAAACAGATGGCACACTTTGAGAGAAATTTGAGTCGTATTTAACACAAGATCTATTTACAAAGGAGTAGGCAGGGATTAGAGAAACCACAAGTAATAAGGCAGAGTGTGATCACACTACTGATGCCACCCCTTGTCCTGAAGGGGCAAAAGGAGGGAGGAGGGGGCAGTTCTTGGAACCTGGAAACAAAGAAAGGTCAGTGGAGACTTCCTCCCAATGGAAGCTATAGTGGACACCTGGGTGAGGGAGCAGCCAGTCTGCAGCCACCACTTACCCCCAGCAGGGATAAAATCTAAGACACCTTACCTGGCTCTGAACTCCTGCCTGTGCTCCCCACTCACAGTGCTCTCCCAATCAGAGGCCAGAGGGCCAGTGAGACGTTAGTCAGCCTCTTTAAACACAGAGCATGAGTGAAACATGCATCTGGAGGAACAAGTGGAATTCTGAACACAAGCACTTTCATGGGGGGAATGAAAAGTGGTATAGCCACTATGGAAAACAATGTGGGGTTCCTCAGAAAATTAAAAGTAGAACAACCACATGATCCAGCAATTCCACTCCTGGGGATTTAGAAGGAAATTAGATAGTGTTACAAAGAAATATACGCACACCCACATTCCTTCCAGCAGATTCATAATAGCCAAACTCTGGAAATAGACTAAAGGCCTGTTTACAGATGAAGGGATAAAAAAATGTGAAACACACACACACACACACACACACACACACATATGTATATATGTACACATCATTATGTATAATGATGATATGTGAATATTCACATAAAATATATGAACATGTGAATATGTAATATTCATAAAAGTAAATAATGAATACATATGATGAAATATTATTTAGCCATGAAAAGGAAATCCTATTTGCAAGAACATGAACTTACCTGAAAGGCAATTTGTTAAGTGAAATAAACTAGACAGAAAAGGACAAATACTCTTTATCACCTATATGTGGAATTTAAAAATTAAAAAAAAAACTGATTTCATAGAAACAGAACAGAATGGTGGTTGTGAGTGGGAGGATGTGGAGATGTAGGTATAAACTTTTGGCCATAAGATGAAGTCCTAAGGGCCTAATTTACAGGATGGTGACTACACTTAATGTTATCATAACTAAAAGTTGCTGAGAGTAGATCTTTTTTTTTTTAAGATTTATTTATTTATTTATACAAGCACTGGGTACAGTCAGAAGCGCGCGAGGGTGAGAGAATTCACCAGAGCCAGAGCAGGGAGCAGAACGGGCAGAAGGACCGAAGTACACTGCTGAGGGAGCAGTGGGCGGCAGGAGAGGTCTGCGCACCATGTGGGAACCTCCTCTGGAGGCCGGGGATTGAACCGGTGCTGCAGAGGCTGCGGGCAGCTTCACAACCCAACACTCAACCACTGCACCACCAGGGAGGCCCGATCCTAAGCATTAAATAAAATTTATTATTTAAAAAAAAAAAAGACATAACCACATAAGGTGATAGATATGTTAATTATCTTGATCTTGGTAATCATTCTGTTACAGGAGTTTCGGGTTTATCTACTTGATGCTCATAAGCCAAAACTCAAGATACAGGAGCTGGTGGGAGGAAATCAGTTTTCCTAAGTAGCCAGTATCCTGAGGAAATGGCAGACTACTGTCTTCAAGGTATCTCCCTGAATTGGATAGAAGCAGGATTTATATGGAGGAACACTAAGAACGTGGAAAGGCTAAAAGGTCTGCGTAGCAGGATTTCAGAGAAATAGGCAGGGTTTGCCAGGATCTGCATTCATACCCCTTTTTCTTCCAAGTTTGGTCTTGACTGGATCTGTCTTGGTGCTGGTGGTCTTGCTTTTTGGGTATATTTTTACTATGGTCACGAGGTTGTGGCTTAAACTTTGTCTTCTACCCCCATCTTGGTATTGCTGGTTTTGTTGAGTTTTCTGGCTTTGTCTGCAAGAAAAGACAAATAGTAATAAAGACAAACAGGGCAAGGACAAAGAACTTATGGTTACTATGCAGTGGTAATTCCACAAATATATTCATTAAATCATCGCATTTATACTTTATTTATATGCTGATTTTGTCAAACTTTCCTCAATGAAGTGGGAAAAAATTTTTGAAGAATGTGATGAGTAAGGAGAAGAACACCATAATTTGAGGGAATAGCAAGTACAAAACCTGTGAGGTGAGATGGCGTGTTTAAAAAGCAGGAAGAAGGCCGTTGGGTAAAACAAAAAAGATAATGGGAAAACAGAGTCAAAGAGAATAAATATTTTGGCAGGGCCATAGATTCCATTAAAAATTTTGGGTTTTGTCCTTGAAACAAAAATAAGTGGGGGCTCCCTGGTGGCGCAAGGGGTAAGTCTCAGCACTATGAAGCTATCAGAGATGGATCCCCCGCCAGGAAGCCAACCCACATAGTGAAGCAGACCTCTCCTGTCTTGCCTGCTGCTCCCCTCAGCAGTGTATTTCGGTCAGTCTGCCTGATCTGTTCCCGCTCTGTCTCTGGTGAATCCTCTTACCACCACCCCTCCCCCTAGACCTCTGGCCTGTACCCCAGTTCTTGTATGCATAAATAAATAAATCTTTAAAAAAAACAATTATTAGGGGAAGTGGTAGGGATGGGGAGAAGTAGGAAGAAGAGGAGAGAGGTGACAGAAAGTACACATGGAGAAAAGAGGAATTTATGCAAAAATTGTTCAGATTGCTGCAAATTAGAGAAACTATTCAATTTTGGAGAAAACAGAATTACACACAATTTGTATGTCACAGAAATACAAATAAGCAGAACAAAATTGTTGCTTTTCTATTCATTGTTTATTTTGCTTTCTCCTAGCAGTCTACTGTTTCCATTCTTTTAATATACATATATATATATATATATATATGTATATGTATATAGGGCTTCCCTGGTGGCGCAAGCCCTTAAGACGCAACCTATGAAGCAACCCGTGGCTGCTGCAGCGCGAGCTCGATCCCCAGCAGGCCAGGGAGAAACCCACATGGCGCAGCAGACCTCTCCTGACTCACCTGCTGCTCTCATCAGCGTGTATTTCAATCAATCTGCCTGTTCTGTTCCCTGCTCTGTCTCTGGTGAATCCTCTCACCCCCCACAATTCTGGCCTGTACCCCAGCTCCTGTATGCATAAATAAATAAATCTTTAAAAATATATATGTATAATTGCATTATATACATATAATGCAACTTTAATATATATCTAATTAATGCAATCTTGCAATTGCTGTTAGCTTGGTAATAGTAGTGATGTGAAAACTTGCACAATGGGTACTAGTTGCCCATATATTGATGATTCTCAGTCTAAATATGGTCCAGTAGGTTCAGACTCAGAGAACATTCAGATACACCTTAATCAATTCCTTCCATGAATAGTTTCTTTTTAATGTATGCGCAGGATATGGGATTAAAAATCTATGACTTAACGGGCCTCCCCGGTGGCGCAGCAGTTGAGCGCTGGGTTGTGAAGCTAGCAGCCTCTGCAGCGCGGGCTTGATCCCCAGCTGCTCGCCCGCCACAGGAGGAGGGTCCCACATGGCGCGCAGACCTCCCCTGCCGCCTGCTGCTCCCCTCAGCAGTGTACCTCAGTCCTTCTGCCTGCTCTGCTCCCGGCTCTGGCTCTGGTGAATTCTCTCACCCTCTCTCCCTCCCACGCTTCTGACTGTATCCAGTACTTGCATAAATAAATCTTTAAAAAAAAAATCTATGACTTAAGTCCTAATTAACTTTATAAGTATAAAATAAAAATTACAAATGATAAGAAAATTTTGTGTCAGTTTTAATTAGGAGCATTTTTCTAAAATGTAATATGTAAAATGTCAACATCTCTGATTGATAACATCCTGTAGCTTATGAGATATGGTATTCTGCACTGTGGCTAATGCTGCATTTAACCCCTATGCATGCTCCCTGTCCATACGTGGAAGTAGTATTTCCACGGATACCTAGAACTGCATTTAAAAAACTTCTAATAGCCATTACTCTCCCCAAAACCCATAACTCCCATCTAATATTGAGAAAAACTGAGGGACATCCTGTAAAATAACTGAAGGACACTTCTCAGAACTGTCAAGGTAGTACTAAATTAATAATAGTACATGCCTCTCCTGCTTTTCAAGTGTTCAAGGTACTGCCACTTGCTTTTACAAAAGACCTACATTAGCACTTTTCCCCATTAACCTAAAGAAATTTGAAGAGTATTTTTGCTTTTAAGACAAAGGGCAAAGCGTGAAACTCAAGAGCCCATTTAGTGTTTGTTTTGCAGCAACTGTGTGGAACAACAACCCTGGGTGTCATGTGTGACTACTTTAACATAGCATATATATTTCTCATATCACTCCTTTTTAAATATATGTTAGGGCCTCCCTGGTGGCACAAGGGGTAAAGCATAGCACTACGAAGCAACCTGCAGCTACTGCAGCACGAGTTCGATCCCCAGCCCGGGAGGTGACCCACATGGCACAGTAGACCTCTCCTGTCTCGCCTGTTGCTCCCCTCAGCAGTGTATTTCAGTCAATCTGCCAGTGGAGTATTTTTTTTAAAGATTTATTTATTTATGCATACAAGAGCTGGGGTACAGGCTAGAGGTGGGGGGGGGGTTGAGTGGATTCACTAGAGACAGAGCGGGGAACAGAACAGGCAGACTGACTGAAATACCTTGCTAAGGGGAGCAGTGGGAGAGTCAGGAGAGGTCTGCTGCACCATGTGGGTAGCTCCCTGGCTGGGGATGGAACTCATGCTGCAGTGGCTGTGGACAGCTTCAGAGATTGCATCCTAACCCCCTGTGCCACCAGGGAGGCGTATTTTGATAAGATATTTGGACCGCTTATGCATGCCAGATTTGTCTATTCTTTCCCATTTATGTATTTAGGTATTTATTTATTCAATCAGTTTTTATATCAATATAGACTATTGGTTATCTATTTTACATTTTATTGATTTTATTGCTCAAATTCTTCCAGTTTTGGTGCCTGGAAATTTTTTCTATTGTCTCTGTATCCATTCAACACATCCCTTAATTGTGTGTGTGTGTGTGTGTGTGTGTGTGTGTTTGTTTTTCCTTACTTTCTAGTACTACAAAAAGCTCCAGGGTCACCTTGTTTATTTCCTATACCAATCCCAGAAACAATTATTTTTCTAGGAAACCCTAGTTCCTTTTATTTGGTAAATCATATGAAGATCTAAGATCTGAACACTGTGTGTGAGAGGTCAGTTTTTACATAGTCAAATTTATCCATTTTGCCTTGTATAACTTCGCATTTTGTATATTACATAAGTAAATATTTCCTTTTATGATAATACAAACAAGTTCTGTATGTTGTTTTGCATACTTATATACTCTTGCATGTAGCTTTAAAATCCTTCTGGAATTTTTTAATATGATATAGAGTAGAAATGCTATTTCTTGTAAATGGATAGTTAATTTTGACTTCACTTATAGACTAATCAACTTTTCCTTATAGGTTAAAGTGTGATAATCTCACATGTTAAAGAGTCTGCTTGGGCTCTATTTTATTCCTTGGGTTTTATTTTATTTCTTGAATTTAACAGTCCATTACATAGCAATAATCAGGTTTAATTTCTATAAATTTATAGAATATTTTGTTATCTGGTAGGGCTAGTTCTCTCTGAACTTTTGCAAAAATTTTTTAGATATTCTTGAACATTTTCTCTTGCAGATGAATTTTAGGGTCAACTTGTTAAATTCTGTGAAAATTATTTGTCACACCTGGACTCTCTGTTCTTATCTCTCTACCGAAGTGCTTCTCAAACCACTGATTTTAAGAATTAACTTCTAAGGACTAAGAATAGCTGTGTAGTGCATGGGGTCTATGGTGAGAAATAGAATTTTTAAAAAACACTTAGGTTTTGGCCCTGCTATTTTACCCCATTCATTTGACTAAAAGGCATTTTAGCTTTTATTGTTTTTTTTTTTAAAGATTTTTATTTATTTGTGCATACAAGAACTGAGGTACAGGCCAGAGGTGTGGGGGGTGAGAGGATTTACCAGAGACAGAGTGGGGAACAGAACAGATAGATTGACTGAAATACACTGCTGAGGGGAGCAGCGGGCAAGTCAGGAGAGGTCTGCTGCGCCATGTGGGTATCTCCCTGGCAGGGGATCGAACTCGTGCTGCAGTGACTGCGGACAGCTTCATAGGTTGCATCTTAACCCCTTGTGCCACCAGGGAGGCCCTGAAAGGCATTTTGAATCTAAGTCTGTGAACATAAGAATAATGATTGGAATTACAACATCACTCATGAATTTTTGTTGATAATATATTTTTTGGGGTCAACTCTGTTACACTCATTTCCTTGGTCTGCTAACACAGTTAAATGATTTCCAAATTTTTACATTTTTATTTTACTGAAATTATAATTAATAGAATCAGAGAATCAATGTTTCCTATGAAAATATTCTCTTCTAAATTTAATTTATCAGCATTTCTGCCGTTTGGAGTTTGTAATCAGTATTTCTAGCAAATCTTGTTTTACAGAGTCAAAATTAGTAGATCCAGTTTGTTTCGGGTTGGCATGTTATAGATAAACGAGGCAGGCCCCTCTCCTGTGGACCCTGGCTCAAGATGGAGTATGCTTATATCCTGGACCCCCATGACAAGGACAGTCCTATTTGAAGTCATATTTAAAGAGGGGGTCACCACAGAACCCTATCCTTCCATAACGTGATAATAGTAGTTAATATTTATATAGACAAGGAGATACTGGATGGTTTCACTTATATATGGAACATAGAGAAATAAAACAAAGGGTCAGACAAAACCAAACCAATAACAAACCCTTGACATTTGACTGCAAAACTGAGGCAACCAGAAGACGAGGGTGCAGGCTGGCCTGATTGGAGCATGGTTGAAGATTATCGGGGCTTTGGTGGTGGGCATGATGTAAAAACATACATGTAGAGGTTTGAACCTATAACCCGGGAAACAAATCTAATTGTGTAAACCAACTTTGCCTCAATGAACGCAATTGGAGGGCGAGATATTTACATAGAAGCCACTAAGGTGGTTTACATATATAAACTCATTAATCCTCTGCACAGTTCTGTAATATAGGCATTTTGCTTTATAAGATCACTTGCCATTTTATAATGACCAAAATTTTCCAGGGAAGTTTCAATTTAAACAATCTTGGTCCATTGTTGTCATTATCTATCAAGATGCTTCAGAAGTTCCAATATTTCAGTTTCTGAACTACACCTCCCAGTCTGCTTCCACCATCAGAAAGTGGATGGCAATACATTTTATCCTTTTTATCCTATATTTAGTTCAGAACTATGGTCGTATTAATAGAGTGATTGCAGTGCATCTACCCACCCATGCCAACGTTGAGTGCATATCCCATTCAGTGTTTGCTGTGTTGAGTGGCTATTTTTGGACCAGATGATACCTTTCTTCCGTGCTATAACAGCTGATTGCATCAGAAGTGAGTCCAAAAGCCATCAGTTTGCAGGCTGCCAGTTTGTATTCTGACTTGAAATGATGAGCTGAGCCAATCACATTCCTGTGTGGGTAAATATGAACAAAGCAACATGGGGAACATTTCCACCCTGGGCTGCGGTGCTGGTGATGGCCAAATGCAGGTGAGTAAGCACTGGGAGCAGACTGGGAGAGAGGAAAGAAGCACATACACAGGAGACAAAGGTCAAACAAGACAAAGAAAGGAGACTGAAAAACAAAGAAAGCCAGAGAGGCGGAGACAGAGACTGATTTCAAATGAGAGAGATAAAAGTTGGTTCCTATTGGCTTTTAGGTTTCTATCTTTGAATTAATTAAAATTCAACAATCATCTTTTCCTTTGTCAAGTTTGGATGAGCCTCTCTTCCTTGCTATCAAAGGAATTTGACAAAAATAGTTTATAGTATCCATATTAAGTTGGATTTTTAAGGAGACTGGCCAGTCAAAATCATAGCAGACAGATGATAAACTAAACACTAATGTATACATTTCCAGAGAACTGTAGTTTCTGGAAGTTGAATGATTAGTGCATTTCCCTCTCTTATGAAAACTTCTATGGAAACTAACTCCTGTGTGATGACTGCTTGGTGAGCCTGACTCTGAGCAAAGGAAAGAGCATATTCCAAGTTGCTCTCAACAAGTTATTGGGGTGCAGTGTATCATGGGAATGGACCCTTGAGAAATGGTTACACAGATGGATTTTTTCTGAATGGCTTCCTTTTTCTAGACTGTGTTGATCACATACTTCCCTTAACTCTTTCTATAAAGAAGTAATAATAACTTTATTATTAATCATAAAATAATATCTAACCTTTATTGAGTTTTTTCTTTGTAACTTGCACTGTGGCAAGCCCTTGTGCAATCTAGTTTGAGTCAGACTCCATTTTGTCTCTAAGCTGCCATGTTGAGACTTCTAGGTGAAAAGTAAGAAGCCTGACTCAACTCCCTGTCAGCGACTATGAAAGAGCACACACCCACTGACTTCTTATCAATGACACTATGAAGGAACAACAGTATCCTGTTCTCTCACTGAGGAAAGGACATCGACCGATTTTTACACGAACACACCACATTGCAACCTTCTGTCTAAAGACTCCTGTTACCCACCCCAAAATTTCAAACAAATAACCTAAAACTTGGGCTCCTCCTCTGCTTAATTTTTTAAAACGCCTCCATGCCCTAACCCTGGTACAATATATCTTGGGGCTGTACTTTGATTGTGGGCACCAATCACGATTCTTATTCTTGAATTAATGCTTTCTTGGTTGTATTACAATCTGATTTCTAAGTCAACAGCCTTTATAAATTTGGCATCTTGTTCGATTCTCAACTAACCCTACTAAGTAGGTATTGTTACTCCACAGATGAAACTGGAACAGGTTAAGAAACTTGTCCAACTGTAAGGAACAAGGAGAGACCTAAGGTAGAGAATAAGGAGCTGGAGGGCAGCAACCACATTATAGGTCTGAGTAGATGCCCTGCTCTTGGTCTTAGTCTACTCTCTTGATTTGAGGAGGCATAGAATTCAATATAAGTTTTTTTTGTCAGTTTTCTGCAAGTGGCCAATCATTTTTTAAATAAACAACACCGACAATAATGACACAGATTGTTTTTAAAAGTGAAGACAGACATTAAAGGCCACACATTGTGATTTCATTTACATGAAATGTCCAGAAGAGGCAAATCCATGGGACAGAAAATAGGTTAGTGGTTGTTGCCAGGGAGGAATATGGACTGTTTAATGGGTACCGGTTTTCATTCTGGGGTAATAAAAATGTTCCCAAACTAATAGAAATGGTGGTTGATGAACATTATAAATGTAACAAATCCCTCTGCATTGCTGCTGTGAAGTGGTTAATTTTGGATGGGGTAGGTAAATTAGGTGAAAGGGATCAGTTGTAAGATGAAGAATACACTCTTCGTAGTGGACATAATATACTAAATACAGTTGTTGGTTTATAATGATGCACATCTGAAACCTACAGAATGTTTTGATCCAGTTAATTCAATACAAGTTTAAAAAAAATAATTTTTCGTTCTACGAATTTCACCTTGGAAAAAAAACACAAAGAGGTAAGCGCAACAGCCCTCTCTGCCCTACTCTGAGCTTGGAATCTTCCCAAGTCATACGGCAAAAGAAACACCCGGCCACCATCCTTGTGGGAGGGACAATAAAGGACGCCTGGCCCCCGCGTGTGCCTCCATTCACCCGCGCGTTAATTCGCAGCGCGTTCAGCCAGGTCGTGGGCTCCAGAGGGTTCAGTGCCCGGCCTCGGAAGGGCACACAGTTTAGGGGCGGGGGGGACACATCCTACAAATGAAAAAAACCCAAAAAAACAAATCAAAACAAAACTCCTGCAGAGGAGCCGCGGCTGTTTCAGTTAACCAAAAGCTCCAAAAGAAAAAGGAGCTAATTCACTCAGGGATCCGGGACTGAGCCAACCCGTGTCCACGGCCGCCCCCGCCCTGGGACACATGCATTCCTTTGTTGTTCATGGAAATGACACAGTTTTCAAGCCCTTCGGGAGCTCCTCGGCAAAGGTGGGAAACGCGAAGCCGGTCTGCGCTAGGCGGTGAGCGCCGAGGCGCAGGGCGGGTAGGCGGGGGACACCCGCGCCCCGCCCCGAGCCTCGGGGGAGGCCGGCGGCCGCGGCCCGGGGAGGTGGGGACAGTCGGGGCCGCGCTCCCGCCCTCCTCGGCGCCCAGAGACCCGCAGGCGGCGGGCGGCCCGCGAGGGGGCGGCGGCTCCCGGGCTTTGTGGCCGCGGCGCGCGCGGCGGGGCCGGGCCTGGCCGGCCGGGGGCGCGCCGCCGCCGCCCGGCGCTCCGGAGCCCGCGGCCCTCCCGGCCGCCCAGCCCGCGAGAGGAGCCGAGGCCGCCCGCGATCGCGCCTCGCCGGCCCCTCCCCCGGTCGCCTCGGCCGCCGCGCCGCTGCTGCAGGTAGGAGGCCCCCCCACCGGGCCGCCGGGCGGGGGCGGGGGCGCAGGTGGGGGGCGCGGGGCGGGCGTGCTGGGGCGGCTGGCGGGCATGGCGGGCGTCCGGGCCGAGCGGTGCGACCCCTGCCCCGCAGGCCGGGCGGCCGCCTCCACGCGCGCGCGGGGGCCGGGTGAGTGCGCCGGCCTGCGGCGTTCAAAGCCCCAGCGCGCGGGCTCCGGGAGGTTCGGTGGCGCACCGGGAATCCCGGGGC
Organism: Talpa occidentalis; assembly: GCF_014898055.3. NCBI lineage: Eukaryota > Metazoa > Chordata > Mammalia > Eulipotyphla > Talpidae > Talpa > Talpa occidentalis. The sequence goes on from NW_023605083.1 coordinate 55,296,775, forward strand.
TCTGGACCCCCAGGTCCGGGGAGCCGCTCTGGAGGAACCCAGGTGACCCGCAGCGCTGCGGTCTAACCATCGGGGGGTTCTCAATGTACCCCGGCCTCTGTACTCGGCGCTTTTTCACACTTGTTTCCTTTGAGACCCCTGTGCTACGTTTCGGGGTGTCATGGGAGGGTCCCTGACTCGGAGGCTGAGGGCGAGCATCGCCTGCGTGCCCGCCTGACCTTGGGGAAGCGCCTTTTCTCTCAGCCTCGGCCGCTGTTCAGTAATTGGGGGTGGAGGGGTGAGGGTAGAGAGGGGGTGCGTGGTGTAATCTACCCCCAGGTGCTATTGCCAGAGAAAATGTACGAAAATGATCATAGCTGTATTTGGAGCACTTCGTATGTATCAGGCCTCACATACTAAACAGTTGGCGTGAGTTATCGAATTAAATCATCACATCCGCACTATGAGGTAGCTACTGTAAATTGCATAAATATTTTTCATTTAGGAGTAGGAAAGGGAAAGAACTTAGTTTCCCTATTCCGATTCCAGAGACTGGGTGTCTCTGAGGTGTGGTAACATACAAGATTACAGATGTTTCTGCAGTATCAGGAGAGCGGGTATAGGATGCAGGGATATATATGTCACATGCTGAAAAGTGGAGATAGGACAATATCAGGGCCAGGGGTGTGCATTTCAACATGTCAGATGAGGCGGTGCATTACCAAGGAAATTGACTGGATTGGGTGGACTAGTGGGAGAGGAAAAGATTCTGAAGCTTTGGAAGAAGATGACTGGTAAGGGACCAAGGTTTACCTTCCCAGCAGTATTCTACTTCAGGATTGCATCCTGCCAGAGGGAGGGCAGGGGATGCTGAAGAGAGCTTATGGATTGCCTCCTCTTACTCCCAGGCTACCTGAAAGGTATTCTGATGGTAGAGAGTCCATCAGATGTCATTGGTCCTTCTTGTGTAATTATTTAAATGTATTGACACCGCGTGCTCACTAACCCTACAGATCAAAAAGACACTTAATTACAAAGATCTAACTGATGTGAGGAAGGAGTGTGTTTTGAGAGCACTTGGTTAGAGAAGCATTGGATCTGAGGTGATTATTTTGGGTTTTAGTCTGGTGGACTTTGCACCCAAAGAAGGGAAGAGAAAGGTAAGAAAGCCTAGCAACAGCTGTAGGGGCAAAGAGTGAAGGCAAAGAGTGAAGGCAAAGAGTGAGCACTTCCCACCTTCTGCAGAATATCTAAACACTGTTCCCTTCTCAGCTACCAAGATGGAACCTTCTGGTCTCCTGATTTATGTCCTTTTCTTACTTGAGTGTTGTGTGGAAGATGGGGCTAGACTGAGCATCCCTTTACTCCTGAGTGATCAGAAGAATCTTCTTAGAGAAGGGTGATTTTGAACCCATGTTTGGAGGGGAGGTTTGGACACAGTGATGTTGAAGATAGGGACCAGGTCCCATAATGGAAAGAGCAGTTGCTTTGATGCAGTAGACAGCTGGGGTTTGAATCATGACTCTGCTGTTTCTTCACCCTGTAATTTTTGGTGAGGATAAAGTTACATTCTTTCCCTAGGGATCTCAGTTAGTACTAATACATACCCCTTTCCTGTCCTGGTGACATTCATTCAACAAATGTCTGCTGAGCACCCATCCTAGCTAAGTCATAAGCTTCATGCGGGGGATACAGTGATGAGTCAGAACTTATTCCCTTAGTAACTTCCTGTCCACTGAAGAGACAGACACAATGAACAGATTACAAGAAATATGGGAAATGCAAGAGTACAGTCACATTCATTCAATGGGCAGTGAGCTCACAGAGGAGCAACTGACTCATTCTGGATAGAAAACTCAGGGCGAAGGATAAGACCTTATGATAAAGGTTTTGAATGCTACATTACATTTCTGGCTTCTGTCCGTTAACTTTTGCCTTTGCCCTGATAGTCTCTCTTAAAAAAAACATCTAGTTGCCGTGTAGACATAGTTTGTAAACTGTCTCAAACTCATTTTAGAAGGAAGCTGCTATAAATAAACATAACAGCCTGGGTCTTAGTTGAGAAAGGCTTCATAAACATTTCATGGGCCCTGAGGGTTGAAAAAGAGCCCTTGATGGATCTTGGGGTAAAGGATTCTTACCAGAGAAGCCCCATTTATAGAAGCAGGAGAACACAGAGGGTTCCAGGGCAGGAAGGTGAATTTGGTCTGACTATAGATGAAAAATAGATGGAGAAGATAGGGTGGCGTGGAGAGGGCACTGTTACCCTGGCTGTATCAAGAAAGGCCTTGGGTGCCATGTGAGGACTTAAGATTTTATCTATCACCTAGGGGGTAGGAGCCAGGAATCAGAAGTTTACACATAGCACAGTGGCCTGATGACTGTATTTTAGGGCAGTCCCTCTGGTAGCTATATGGAAGAGGGGCTGGAGGTTTGGGAAATTATTTTGGGAGACTAGGGCCCGACCCCATACATAGGCAGTGAGGCTGGGAGAAGAGAGTAGATAGTGAGGAAAAGTGTAAGGTAGGTCTTGATTGGTTACCTGTGACTGAAGAACCTGCTGCGATTTCTGCTTGGAGTCAAGTTAATGCAGCCAAAATCATCAGAAACCAGGAGTTTGGGGGTAGGGGAATAAGGCTTTTTTTTTTTAAAGAGAGAATTAGAGATTTCCAAGATGCCCATAATAAACAGCTGTCTTAGAGGTGACTGGTAGACAATTGGAAATGTGTAGTGCTGAGGAGAGGCGTTCTCCCTGAAATCCCTACTTTCTTTTGAATAAACATTTACTGGGAATCTACAATGTGCTGAAGATTTTAAGAAGTGTGAGAGTATGGGTGGATAGCAGGACAGAGCAATTCTGTGTGCTGCCATCAGGTAGGTATACCCAGAACCTTAACCCGGATACTGGAGAGTTGATGGTTGTTGTTGAAGTGGTGGGAGCAGAGACTATCAGTAGAGAAGAAGCTGGCTGGAGTGGGAACACCTACTAAGGGAACTTCCTGCATTTTAAAAACACTTTGTGGGGCCTCCCTGGTGGCACAAGGGGTTAAGATACAGCACTATGAAGCTACCTGCAGCCACTGCAGCATGAGTACAATCCCCAGCCAGCGAGGTGACCCACATGGCGCAGCAGACCTCTCCTGTCTTGCCTGCTGCTCCCCTCAGCAGTGTATTTCAGTCAGTCTGCCTGTTCTGTTCCCCACTCTTGTCTCTGGTGAGTCCTCTTACCCCCCATACCTCTGGCCTGTACCCCAGTTCTTGTATGCATAAATCAATAAATCTTTAAAAAAAAAATAAAAACACTTTGTGTGGATAGTACTTTAACCATGACTTTTAGAGAATTTCAGGGGGCTGAGGTGGAGGTGGAGAGGTGGTGGTTTAGGATGGAGCTGGAGGGGAGGGGCAGGAAGCTCAGGACTTTTGAGAGCCTTCATGTGATTTATGGGGGGAACTGAGAGGTTCTTAAACACAGGCTGGTCCTGCTTACAACTACACTCAGACGCAGATGGTAAAAATAAACACTTCAAGTTCCATGGCTGCCTAGAGTGGGAGGTGAAAGGGAAGAAATGGAAAGCATGAGAAGAACAAGTTCAGTGCTAGGTTTAAGACTGGACAGGCATCTAAAGGGGAGAGGAGATGGCACAGGTGAGTGGCCCTCCTGGCTGCGAGGTCTGAGTGGGTGTGAGAGCAGGTGTGCAGGAAGGTGGGGCCAGAGAGAGTAATGGCTGATTCCTCTTACCTCTGGGTAAAATGAAATCAGGAAGGCACCATCCTCTTAGTGAAATTCTTACAGACAATAACATTTACCAGAAGCCAGGAAATGATTTTCTTTCTGCTAAATCCTTTATAAAAGAACTTTTAGGTAGTAGAACACCAAATGTAATTAGTAAAAATTGCAAATGGCAAGCAGATTAGTTTCAACAAATATTTGACAAATACTTATTGAGGACTTGGACTAGTGTAGCAGGTACTCTTCAAAGGGGCTACCATGGTGAGCAAGAGATCTGACCATCTGGGCCTCCCTGGTGGTACAAGTGTTTGAGATGCAGCACAATGAGGCTGTCTACAGCCACTGCAGCACGATTTCGATCCCCAGCCAGGGAGCTGACCCACATGGCATGACACACCTCTCCTGACTTGCCTGCTGCTCCCCTCAGCAGTGTATTTCAGTCAGTCTGCCTGTTCTGCTCCCTACTCTGTCTCTAGTGAATTCTCTCACACCCCCACACCTCTGGCCTGTGCCCCAGTTCTTGTATGCATAAATAAATAAATCTTTTTTAAAAAGAGAGAGAGCTGACCATCTGCTTTAGACATTTCTCTTGGAACAACTTAACCCCCAGTTAAACCTGTGTGTGGGTCTTCCATCTTCTGAAGTGCTGTGATCACGCTGTTCTGTGGCAGTGTCCTCGCTCACTGGTAGTACTTCACTCAGCCAAATCAATAATCATACCATCTAAGCATATTTGGCAGAGAACTGTGGGAATTGGAAGGCAGAAAAACCATTGTAGCAGCAGTGCTACATGGACAGTCAGCGTCAGACCAGACCTCAGAGAACACCCGCTCTATGATTTAGAGATGAGAAACCCAGAGTCAGTGAGAAAAGGGGACTTACCTACTGTCACAAAACAAGTGGCAGAGCTGAGAACAGTGCCCTTGAGTTTCCACATGGGAAAATGCTGAAGGTTTGAGGACAGAGAGCATCTTAATGCTGAGAGGGTTCCAAAGAGAACATGCCAGGGGGAGGGAAGGAATATAAATCATGAAGACTCACTTGTAGGCCTTCTTCCTCCTGAGAACCCCAGGAAGCCTCCTCGTTTGCTCTGAGCTTCTGTTTCCTCATCTATAAAGTGAGAATCTCGGACTGGGGTCTTTTTTTAGTTTTAATATGTTGGGAGCTATGTTGCTTCCCAAAAAGCTTGTTTGGGGATAATGAGTCATCAGACAGTCAAGAAACCATGACAGGAAATAGCCTTTTGTCCCCTTAGAGCAACGATCTCCCATAACACATCCCTTCAAGGAGGTGCTACTTTTCCTTCAGCTCACCCACCAATTCTGTACAAGTTCATTCTTTCATTCTTTTGCCAGGTCCTGCCCCTGCCTTGTTCTAGCACTAATTCCAATTGCAAACTATTCTAAGGGGACTTAATTCCAGACCCCTCCAATCCTAGAATAGTGTTCCTGGGCACATCTCCCTTACTGTGCGTATCACACTGCCCTGTCTTCAGCCCACAGCGTGCTGTGTGCTCTTAGGTTTTCATTGGGCAATGATCACTTGGATCTTAAGGGGTATCCTTCTCTCTGGAGTCTGCACAGGTATATGCTAATTCTTGTGTTTCCTCTTTGCTTCTGCTTTATCTTGATCTCCCATCCCAGTGCACACACACACATCCTGGTCAGGTTTGTGCTGAAACGGTCTCTGGTCCACACGTCCTTTCCATTATCATCGTGACCAGTCAGTCTAGGCCCTTTCTTAGCAATTATTTATCGGAATGATCTTCAGCTCTCTATACTCATATCCTATACATTCTTAAAGATCTTGCTCAAATGTCTTCTTCTTCATGAAGGAGGCAGGCGAACCTCCTTTCTCTAAAACGCAAGGCACTTTGTCCTCTATTTTGGTATCTGATTCATGTGCACCTGTTTTAGTTATCAGTTTAAGCACGCACACACTCCTAGGCTATAGGCTCAGCTTGCCTTTGTATCTCCCACAGATTCTAGAATAGTACTGAGTCTGGCAATAGCTGGGCATATATTTGTGAATGGCTTGTCTATAAAATAAAAGCCAGTAAGTATTCGAGTCCAAGTTGTATATGGGCCACTCTTCTACTTTTAGAAGCAGTTTGGTGTGGATAGGAGGGATTGAATGAACTAAAAGGTATTGAAACTAGTCTGCTTTTCATTTCCTCTTACTGCAGGACTGTAGTGCAGAGGGAACACAGCTGAACAAAGAGGTGCTAACCCCACTTTACAGATGAAGCACTGGAGGTTAATTGACTTATCCAGAATCACGCATCTGGGTGAGGTGCTAAAGTCAGGATTTGAGCCCAGGTTTTCTGTAGCCTGTGCCTTGGTTCATTTCCTTAACTCTAAGAGCATTCTTCACTTCACTTTTAGTTCTTTAATGTCCTGTTATCTATCGGAATTCTCAATACCACAGATTTTTGGTCATGGTTCCTATACTGAGTAGTGACTTTCAAAGAAGTCATTTTTCCACAAGGCAATAGAAGTAAAATCTGGCCGGGTTTTCCCTGGTCTCTGATCAAATGTAGGACCGAGTTTGATGCTTTTATGCATTACAGTTCACACAGCATTAGATGGTGTGCTCGTTGGTTTGGGCTGCCGTGGTAGAAGACCAGAGTAGTACCTCTCACAGATCTGGAGGCTAGCAAGTCAAAGATCAAGGTCCTGGTAAAGTAGTTTTGTTCTGAGGCCTCTTGGCCAATACACACATGACTATGTCTATACACACATGACCTCTTTGTGAGGGGGAACAAGCTCCCCAAGGTCTCCTTTTAATGGCACTAATCCCCTAGCCAGGGACTACCCCCTACCCCCATGACCTCATTTAACTTTATTATGCTAGAGGCCCATTCTCCAAATACAGCCACGTGGGGGTTAAGGCTTCAACATATGAAATTGGAGGAGATATATTTAGTCCATAATAGATGGACTGTTTAAGGTGAATATTAAATGTACATGTAAAATCTTCTGATAGCTTAGTCAATGTTAATGTTTTAGGAATTGTGCCCACTGTTTCTTCTTTATTCTTTTATAGTATTAATCGTGTCCTTATGTGTCCTGTGTATGGGTCTTGGCCTAGCCCAAGGGGAAGTTTCATTGCATTTGGATTTTGCTATTTTATTTGACAGTTTTTACTTTAATGCTGCATTCAGTGTGCTGATGGTTTTATTGTGCATGATCCTCATTCTCTGCATAGTGGGCAGCAGTTTTATGCCCGTGTAACACTGTATTCATTCATTAAATGGTTGCGTAAGGCCCACTATGTGAGGGTCTGCTGCCCACTATGTGAGGGTCACTGGGCTGCTTGTCGGACTACAACCTTGCATCAGAATGGGGAACATTCTGTCTACCTAGCAGAACCGCACAAAAAAAAGATGATCCCTATTGAGTAGAGTTAGGGGCAGGGAAGGCCAGTCTCTCTCCAATAAAAGCTGATGCAGCAGAGAAGGTTTGTTATGTTGTCATCTAGAACCAACTATGGACATTGTTTTCCAGTGCTTTCTAGCCTGGAAGTTTCTATTAATAAGCTTCACCTGGCGATCTCTTGCTTTGGGAAGCCTTTGCTTACTTAGGGCTGTCAGTCTGGTGCTCAACCAGAGGGCAGTCCTCTGAGGTGGGGACCATTTTAAAGCTCCATATTATCTCTACAGTTGCTTTTCTCTTTTGTTCTTCAGGTCATGGGGTGGGAGGAAGAGCCGCCAAATGGAGCTAGATGGACAGACCTTTCCATGCTGACAATTAGATTGCAAATTGACATGTAATTTGAGCAGGGATGCCAGAGGCTGTCACTAGGTCTGAAGGGAGAGAACTGAGCAGAACAGAGCAGCATGAGCTTTCAAGTCGGACCTGGGTTTGGATCCTAGTTCTGCCACTTACTATTTGTGTGGCCACAGGCACGTAACTGAGCCTCACTTTTCTTATCTGGGAAACAGGAATAATAATTGGCTAGTGGGGATAAATAGCCTACTTCACAAGGCTGTTAGGAATCCATAGGGGATTTTGGGGGTACAGAATCCCTTCAAAAGCCTGTAGAATGCAGCCCAGGGAGGCTTGCTGTTCTGCAAAATTAAGCAAAGTAAATTGGTAACTCTGGGTTTACTTAGCTAGTGATTAAATCACAGTTTAGTTAATAGACCATGAATGGTCCCCAGGTGTTGGTAATTCTGAGTATTTGCTTTTGAGAGCCATTGTATAATTTCTTCTGGTACTTTAATAAAGTTTTTTAAACAGAAAATATTGTGTAACAAATGATGCCTCAGGGGCTATTTTGGGGAGGATTAAATGATGTAGTGCATATTAGGCACTTAGTATAGTGTCTGACCCACAGTAAGGGTCTCAATAAAGTTATCTGCTATTGTTATTTCTATTATTGGAGTTTCAACCGCCTACATTTAGGGCAAGATCTTTTGTTCTATAAACTCCCCATGAGCCTGCTACCACCTGGTGGAAGCTAGTGGTACTGAGCACAGTATGAGGAAGAATTATTAAATTGCTTGGAATTAATTCCATGTAATTTCAATTCCACCAGATATCACAGGGACTTTGTTCAGAATGTGATTTGTTTGCCTGAGAGCTAGAATTCATCTGTCATTAAACAATGAAGTTACATTGTTTTCAACTACACAGTTGGCATAGAATAAAAGAAAATGTTCATAGCAAGTGAATCAAGTAAGGAACTGACAGGCTCATATTCTAATAGTAGGAGTGTAAACTGGCACACAATTTCTGGAAGACAGATGGTAATGCAACAAAAATCTTGTGTTTTCATCCTTTGTGGCAACCAGTGTAGCCTCTGTACGCACTTGTGCTGTAGGGTTTGAAAAAGCACTCCTGCATGACTGCCCTAAGATAATGGCCCACATCACGAGGCAGCCAGGGACACCTAGGTAGCCATTGATGCATTGCGTGGCCATGGTCTGAGGTGGTCTTGGTCTCAGAAATTACACCAAATACCTGCACAAGAACTCCTCTCTGTACATGTGGCCAACACATTCCCTCTGTTCCCCTTAAAAAATAATTACCGAGCTCTTATATGCATAAATAAATAAATTAAAAAAAGAATAAATATACAGTCCAAAAAACATTAAAAAAAATTGATTACCCTTTGGCTCCCCATAAAGAAAAATAATATATAATAGCATTATTCATTTGTGAATCAGGTTTATTCATACAGTAATGATCCTTACAAAGTGGGGGAGCTTAGAGGATGGTAGGCATACTGACATCTCTTGAGGCAGAGTTAGGACAGGGGATTGGATCAGAAGTCTGCTCTGGATCTCTAGAATATGTAGTTTAAGAACACTCAGCATGCCTATTAATTTTATGATAAAAACTATAGAAAGTAAAGTTTGATGTAGGCAGTCGACAGATGGAAACAATACAGAAATATTTAGGGGATGTGTGATAATAAGTGTTAGTTTGGGGAATTTTGATTTATAGGAAATAGGAGTATTGATGAAAGTGAAAAATTAATTTTGGATCTCTGGGGGAAAATAGGCCTGGATTGGGTCATAGGAGCATTAGAGCAACATGATTTTTTAGCACAGAAATGGGAATTTAGTGGCTAGAAACAGAACCCCCAAGGATAAATTCTTCTCATTTAGCTTTACCCAAGACCTGAGGGTCAAGCCACCTTTGATGGGTTTATAAATCTTTCCATCTCTGCTATTGCTGTACTCACAGTGTTAGGGGGAAAGGATGTCCTGAACAAGCTCCACAAATAGGTTTTATGGTCTCCACTCACCCCCACTCCCGACCAGACTAGTTGAACTTGCAGAAGCTGAGAACAGAACGGTGATTATGAGGAACTGGGGGTGGAAAAAATGGGGAAATGTTAGGAAAAGGGTACAGAGTTGCAGTTCCATAAATGATAAGTGCGGAGTTCTCATGTATAGGCATGTTGACTGCAGCTAATAGTACATAATGCAATACTGGACTTAAGCTAAGAAGGTAGATTTCAAGTGCTCTCATTACTAAAAAGGAGTGAAGTGAGGATATGATCATTAGCTTGCATATAGTAATCATTCACTATGTATATCAAATCAAATATATGTAGGGCCTCCCTGGTGGCGCAGGGGTTAGGACGCAACCTATGAGGCAATCTGCAGCCACTGCAGCATGAGTTCTATCCCCTGCCAGCAAGGGGCGGGACGGACCTCTCCTATCTTGCCCGCTGCTCCCCTCAGCAGTGTACTTCGGTCTGTCTGCCTGTTCTGTTCCCCGCTCTGTCTCTGGTGAAACCTCTCACCCTGCCCCCGCATCTCTGGCCTGTACCCCAGTTCTTGTATAAACATAAATAAATCTTTTTAAAAAACCAAATCAAATATATGTATATTAAATCCGTGTAATTTTCATTACTAAAAACATATAAGTATGTAGATTTTATAATAATGGAAAAATGTAGGGTTTCAAAAGTTTAAGTAATAACTAAATTGATAACTTCTTAAATATGTAAACAAAGACTTGAAAGGAATTTGTATAAGAAGAACAGCTATTATTAGGTGTGTTAAAAAATAATAGTAATAGGGGCCTCCCCTGGTGGTGCAGGCGGTTGAGCGCAGCGCTGTGAAGCTGTCCGTAGCCTCTGCAACACCGGTTTGATACCCGCCAACCTGCAAGGGTCCCACATGGTGCGGCAGACCTCTCCTGTCTCACCCGCTGCTCCCCTCAGCAGTGTATTTCGTCAGTCTGCCTGTTCTGTTCCCCACTCTGTCTCTGGTGAATCCTCTCACCCTCTCGCGAATCTGGCCTGTACCCCGGATCTTGTATAAATAAATAAATAAATCTTTAAAAAAAATAGTAATACCAGATAATTAGGACAGTCCAGGCTCTTGACTTCTCAAGTTGCCATCTTTGCGATTTTTGGCAGCTTACTTCACCGTGCCAGCCCTTAGTTCCTTCAGTGGAGAAGAGGGCACTGGACTCCATCTGTAAGTGCCAGGCGCTTTCCCCTCTGACCTGAAGGCATATAAATTATTTATGTGGGATTGTGTACTTTAAAAAGTGGCTCTTAGACTGAAGGGATCACAGATTCTAAACACCTCCCTCCCCCCCTTTTTTCAAAGATTTATTTATTTATTTATTTATACAAGCACTGGGTACAGTCAGAAGCACGGGAGGGTGAGAGAATTCACCAGAGTCAGAGTGGAAAGCAGAGCAGGCAGAGTGACAAAGTACATTGCTGAGGGGAGCAGCAGGCAGCAGGAGAGGTCTGCGAGCCATGTGGGACCCTCACCGGGCGGCCGGGGATCGAACCGGTGCTGCAGAGGCTATGGGGCAGCTTCGCAGCCCAGCGCTCAACCACTGTGCCACCGGGGAGACCCTCCCCCCTTTTTTTAAGATGAAGAAATTGACGGCCCTCTAGAAGCCTGGATGGATCCAAGGTCATAGACATAGTGGTGGAATGTCAGATGTTTGGGGTGACTTCTTGATGATTCTGAAACTTTGATGATGATGACTAAGTGATGATTATCATATTATATTTGGTTACACAGTGGCTTCTCATGTCTTCAGTTGTGACAAAACATTGAGAAAGCTGTTTATTTCAACAGCTGCCCAACATTATGAATTTGGAAAATTATCAGTTCCCTCACATTACGCAGAAATAAATTAACAATTAGAGTTCCGGATAAATGTTCAGCTTTTCTTCCTTTTTTTACTGTTGTATACCAGATATTCACAGAACTGCCACGTCCTGCAACCGAGGGTCTACTGTGAAGTAAAATTCCATTTTAGTAAACGTCTGAATGTTTTCCCGAGACTGGCACAATTTCACATTAACGGGAAAGACAGTGCTGTATTTCAGACAAGGGAACCAAGTCAGGGATTATGCTGAATATGTGATTTACTGACATTTTATTGCTGGAATTAGTAAACACTGTCTCAAACTTCCTCTTGCAGGCTAGCTAACGGCCAGGACAAACACAGTGGAAAATGCAAAACAACGAAATTATAAAACCTGCCAAATACTTCTCAGAATTGGAAAAGAGTATCCTGCTTGCTTTAGTAGAAAAGTACAAGTATGTGCTGGAATGTAAGAAAAGTGATGCCCGAACTATTGCCCTCAAGCAGCGCACCTGGCAGGCGCTGGCCCACGAGTACAACTCTCAGCCCAGCGTGTCGCTGCGGGATTTCAAACAGCTGAAGAAGTGCTGGGAGAACATCAAGGCTCGGACCAAAAAAATTATGGCCCATGAAAGGAGAGAGAAAGTGAAACGGAGCGTCAGCCCCCTCCTGAGCACCCACGTGCTGGGGAAGGAGAAGATCTCCAGCATGCTGCCCGAGCAGCTCTACTTCCTCCAGAGCCCCCCAGAAGAGGAGCCCGAGTTCCATCCGGACCCTGCGGCCCAAGGTATCGTCCCAGAGGCCAGTTTGCATGTTCTCACTGGGCGCCTGTTTGACACTTTTTTTTTTAAGATTTATTTTTATTTTTATACAAGAACTGGGGTACAGGCCAGAGGTACGGGAGGGTGAGAGGATTCACCAGAGGCAGAGCGGGGAACAGAACAGGCAGACTGAAATACATTGCTGAGGGGAGCAGCGGGTGACACAGGAGAGGTCTGCCGCGCCATGTGAAAATCGCCCTGGCCGGCCGGGAATCGAACCCACACTGCAGAGGCTGAGGACAGCTTACAGCGCAGCGCTCAACCCGCTGTGCCACCAGGAAGGCCCATGTTTGACACTTTTAAGTTTAAAATCCTTCATTTTGAGGAAATTTATCAGAAAAAGCAGACTTTAGATCAAACTTGACTTTCTCAATTCAAAATTTTGGGATTATGTAGGCCATTCAAGTCATATATGATAGACGACAAAAACAAAAGTTCTTGTTTATATGCTTGTGCTTTCGCTCTGAGAAAGATCTCTTTTATCTCTGTTATTACTTTAGAATAAGGGAAAAGTATGGACTGCATTCATGTAGTTATTAATCAAGTACCTTGGTGGCTTATCTCAACATATTGCAAATATATTTGAAAGACTTTGTATATGCATTCATTTAATCTTATTTTTTTCAAAAAATTTATTGTGGGGATATATAATGTGCAAAGCACTGCATTAAGTCTCTCAAAAGACCACATTAAAATAGTGAACTATTTCAAACTTGGAAAAAAAAGACAGAGACTGATACAGCAAACACCCATTTGGCATTCACCCAGATTCAAAGCCCTACATTCCTACCCATTAGACTATTGTGATCTCCAGTTTTGTTTTGTGGCACTCCAGAGAACTTGAGAAATTCTGGGGGAAAATTTCATTTTAATTTAATATTCTTCCACTGAAAAGGGGAAAATGTCATAATTCTTTGGGGAGGAGAAGACTGTCATAATCATGGATGAAATCGTATTATACTTAGTATAAATAGCTTTAAAAGACTGGAATTGGGGAATCACTAAAATGCCTCCAGGTAAGGGGAGGGTGAGAATCTATATAGATGAATTGCCAGAAATTCCTGCCTCTTTTAAGATAGGAATGGCCAGCTTATATAAAGATCCATTCCCATTTGCAGAAGATACACCTTGAAACAGAGGAAGATCCTGCTGAGGTTAGAGGGCTGCTCAGAAGTTGCTCCAGGGACCCAGCAAGCATTTGCCTAGGAAAAGCTGGTTCTTGGTTTGCAGGATGACAAATTCACTGATTAGTGTCCCCAGAGTAGATTGAGCTCTGAGGGACTGCTTAATTAAAAGTTACAAGAAACCATCCAAAACCAAGAACATTATCCAATGTAGACTGTAAAGATAATTACCAATGCATTGAATACACATTTTTTTTTTAAAGATTTATTTATTTATTTATACAAGCACTGGGTACAGTCAGAAGCGCGGGAGGGTGAGAGAATTCACCAGAGCCAGAGCGGGGAGCAGAGCAGGCAGAAGGACCAAAGCACACTGCTGAGGGGAGCAGCGGGAGGCAGGAGAGGTCTGCGCGCCATGTGGGACCCTCCTCTGGAGACCGGGGAGCAGCCGGGGATCGAACCGGCGCTGCATAGGCTGTGGGCAGCTTCGCAACCCAGCGCTCAACTGCTGCGCCACTGGGGAGGCCCTGAATACACATTTTTGATTAGTACTTTTTTTTTTCCTATAAGCACATCATCCTGGAGGTTAAATTATGATTAGTTTGCTTGCTGAGCATCTGACCCAAGGTTCAGTCCAGGGCAGCCGCTGTGGATTTGGCAGCCGCTGTGGATAATGTTATGAATCTCACGGATTGTTTTTTCTGCATCAGAACCCTGTGTTTGAGTTTTGATTCTTGAGTTCCCAAACCCGGGTACCTCCCAGCAGATAGTGTTTATATGGACACTGCCAGCTGTCTTTCCCCTCCTCGTTGCTGCTTCTGTGTGGAGGGGGCCCACTGATAATTGACAGTGTCCTTGGTTTGGAGATGTTTATAGCTTCAGCCAGTTACTCTCTATCTTGCTGGCCTTGGACCCATTCTTTACCTGAAGCAGCAAAGACAATAGTGCTGGGAAGGAAGGCATGTCAATCAACAGGGCTGCTTTTCAGAATGCTTCTGTTCTTGGGAGATTTTTCCAAGGAAGATGCTGGAGTGGACTGCTTTTAGTGTGTTTTGCAAATCCTTGATTGTATTATTTTGTACTGATTTCATAGGGTTATTCTTAGTGGACAGACAGTCTTATTTCCCCACTTAAAAATTCTTAGGTATGATCTAGCAGGCTCATTCCACAATTTATTTTCTCCTTTTCGGAAAATACCATGTAATTTATTTACTCCTAAACACAATTTATAAATTTCCAGCAAAAAATAAATGTGTGTTTTCTCAGTGCCTTACCTGTTGTGACATTTGCTAGAGGCTCACCTGTAAAAGAGATTTATTTTGAATTGACGTTTGGTCCATAGAGGACATGCGAGACTTCCCTTTTTGCTGGTGATTACTGAAGTACAACCAAATACTTGTTGCTGTTTCCAGGTCAAATGGGGTGGAGGGGTAGGCAGTGGAGAACCATGGAGCTCAGTCAATTGGGAAGTATATGGAAAGTAATTTGTTAACACTAGTAAGTTAACATGTTGTTAACTTAGAGTTACCTTACTCCATTGCCCATCTGGAAGAACACCCCCTTGACTATGTTCTCAGATCCCCAGAATCCGTTTAGGCTGCCCTGGAGCTGTTTGCCACTTCAGGTGACTTTGTTTTATCTGGGAGAGAGATTATAGTACCTTTCCTAGGGCTCTTTCTAGACAGTGAAACAGCTTTGAGATTACCTTACTCATTTTGTATTTCAATTTACTTTCAAGAAAGAAAAAGAAAACTGGACATCCCTTCTGTATCTTGGTAGGGAAAAGGTTGAAAACCTGGTATAAGGGTATGGCCTTTATGCTGTCATGTGCGTTTTGACACGTGGTCTCCATATGAATGTTTTACTTCAGTTAGTATCTCAAGCAATGTGCTGGCCAGTCCAGTAGCCACCAGCCACAGGAGGTTGGTCAGCACTTGAGCTGTGGGGAGGCTGAATTGAGATGTGCTCTAAGTACACCGTATGTTGAAGACCAAGTGCCAAAAAAAAAAAGTAAAATATCTCACTAATATTTTTTATCTTGATTACATAAATTAATTTCACCTATTTCTATTGGACTGTCAGAAAAGTCATGACGTATTTTTTCTGTCTTTCAAGAAAAAAAATGTATCATGACTTTTCTGACAACCCAATATTTCTTTATTGTGGCTATAAGAAAATTTTAAATTATGTATAATAAATTTATTTGGACAGGAGCTATTTTAACACCTTACAGAGTGCCTTTTATAGAATTAGGTGCTCAGAGATTTGTTGGGATTTGTTAGAAGGGAGGGAATCTAGCAGTTTCCACTAGAGGCCTCCCTCCAGCTACTTTTTTTTGTGAGATGGTTTTAATTGTGCAATGTTGCTCGCCATCCCCTTGATATTGTTAGGTTTGGTAATGACTTTCTTAGGATTTACATCTACATTTGAACAAAGCAGTCTTAAAATTTAATACTTAGGAAATGCATTTGCAAAAAAACCCACAGTATTTCCCCTTAACTATATTAAAAAATTTATATGTGATAATTTGACTTTGACTCTTACCTTCAGTTATCTTTGGGGAACAAGTTTGCCCAATATACTTCAGAAAGCTAAGCTTTAAACTAGTAATCAAAAATCTTAAGAGAACATATATTTAATTTCATATCCTACTTACTATGAAGCTATAATTGAGTAACATAAACATGATTACAAACCTGTAATTAAATAACACAAACATTTCTTAATAAATTCTGTCGTCACTGGTGAACCAAACCTATTTATTTGAGGTGGGAACTTGTGTACACGGTGCTGAGTTATATTTCCAGTTAAGGCATGCTATCATCATTGGCCTATGAAAAGCCCATTTTTTGCATTACTTATATGTTTATCCCTTTTTTGTCCCCATTTTCCACTCCCCACTTACATTTTCTTCTCCTGCACCTTAATCCTTCTGTTGCACTTGTATAGTCTCCCACATGTTCTTGAAAGTATGTATTAGTGTATAGTATGCATATATTTTTAATTTACATAGTTTAAAATTGTGCTATAGTTACCGTTCCTTTTTTCATTTTGGCCTTTTCCTCACTGTAGGGGGCAGGAAGACCACAGTGCAGGTTTTCTATGATCCAGCAGACCAGGTAAAGGAGTCAGAGTCCTCAGTGGCTTTTGCAGGTTTTTTATTGGGATTTAGCCGGTACTTGGCAGGCAGGGGCGCTGGGGGGCCTCCCAGCCCCCAGCAAGTCTTCACTCTGGGCTCTCTGACCTTCTCTCACATTCTCTCTGCTCTTCTCATGGCTCTGCTTCTCTCTCGGCTTCTGCTGGCGTCCCCGTGATGCTGCGCCTCCAGCATTGTCACAGGGAAATGCAGTCCGTTACTTTTAGTCCCTCCAGGTCTTCGGAGGGCTCCATACCCATCTGCATGGATCATCTTGCCGACTTAAGCCAATTGTAGCGGCAGGAATGGACACAGGGCAGGTTTTCTATGATCCCATGCAGACGGGGTAAAGGAGGAATCAGAGTCCTCAGTGGTTTTGCAGGCTTTTATTGGGATTATCAGGTACACAGCAGGCAGAGGCGCTGGGGGGCTGGGAGGCAAGTCTTCACTCTTTTTGGGCTCTCCGGCCTTCTCTCAGCTTCTCTGCTCTCGGCTTCTTCTTTCTGCTTCTTTCTCGGCTTCTCTTCCATCTTCTACTGCCATCCCCGTGATGCCACCCTTAAAAGCACAGTCTCAGCCCAGGTGAATCCCATCTACCTATGCCCACACCCTACTCCAGGTGCCCGCCATCAGGCATGCATTCAGGACCGCAAGGATCCATCATCTATCCTGATGGCGGGAGGGCAGAAAAGCCTGATATTTTTCCTTACCCTACACCCACTTAGAATACTGTTTTAAAGATCTATTCCATTGGCAGTATATAAATCTGTTCTTTTAGTTGATGGACAATAGTCTATAGCATGCACTCACCACATCTTATTTAGCTCTTTTCCCAGTCAGTCTTGTTTTCTTCATTCTGTTGAGAATAGGTGGCGTTTGGCCTGTAGTTTCTGCCTCATTCTTTTATTGTAGGTTTTCCCTGCTGATATTAAACTTACTGCATTGCCCACGTGGAAGAATACCCCCTTGACTGTGTTCTCAGATTCCTGGAAGGCCTTTACACCATCCTATCCATATTGCATAAGATGGAGCTATTTTCTACTTTGGGTGGCTTTGTTTTACCTGGGAGAGAAATTACATGGTGTGTGTTTGTGGCAGGTTCCCACTCCCAGGGTAGTCTTTTCCAATTAAGAGAAGATTCTCCACATCTGAACACTAGCTTCCATTCACTGGAGCAAACATTTCTGTGAAAGTTAATTAACTACTCAATCGGGCTTCCCTGATATTAAATCCCAGCTTGTGCCAGAGTCTTGTTAAGAGGCTTGGCTTGTTCTTTCCCTTTTCTTTTTTTTTTTTTAACATTGTATGTTAGCATACATGTAAACTAAAAGAATAGTTTTTTTTTTAATTTATTTATTTATGCATAGAAGAGCTGGGGTATAGGCTAGAGATGTGGGGGGTGAGAGGATTCACCGGAGACAGAGTGGGGAACAGAACAGGCAGATTGACTGAAATGCACTGCTGAGGGGAGTAGCGGGTGAGCCAGAAGAGGTCTGCTGCGCCATGTGGGTTGCTCCCTGGCCGACTAGGGAATCGAACTCATGCTGCAGTGGCTGGGGCTTAACCCCTTGTACCACCAGGGAGGCCTCCCCTAAAAGAATAGTTTTAAAGTTGTTTCTTTGCTACCAGTCATGAGTATATGGTCTTCATGTTCACAGCTCTAGGGAGAAATTTGGAGATCAAAATTTGGAATATCTACCCAAATACTTAGTAATGGATGCCCTTGTAGGGAATACAAACAACTTAGAGGCTGCATTTTAAGATACAGAAGTCATCAGATGAGCAAGTAAAATAATGGGAGGCTGGGTGGTATAGAGGTTGAGCTTGGATTTTGGACTCATGAAGATCTGGATGAGAATCAGTAGTTGCATTTGGGTTTCTATAATCATACCTCCCTCGGAGGCTTTTTTGAAGGACTAAACGAGGTAATGCTGTGAGCACTAGCCTTGTGTACCATTTAGCTATTTGGAAAGTGGTGGCTGCTGCCCTCCTGCTCTTCTTCTTTGGTACCTTTAGCCTCCTCCTCCTTTTTTTCCTCTCCTCTTCATCATCATCATCATCATCATCATCATCATCATCATCGTCATCATGACGTTAACACCTAGAATGGTTGAGATGAAATGAACATTTAGAAATTGGGAGAAATGAATAAGGGTGTGAACTCAGGAGTATCAAGAACTACCTTCTGGAATGAAATAAAAGAGAAATGAGGCTAAAGGCACCAAATAATGTTTAATGTATCCAGTCCTCAAAGAAGACACTTTTAGGTCTAAGACAGAAAGGAAACAGATGAGTTAATCCTCTTTGGTTGATGCCCTGGGATGCTCACATCTGGGGGACCCTGTTCTCAGTGTTAAGCCTTTCTAGTTCTTGTGTCCTTTGCCTTTATTACCCACTCAGTTACATAGCTGAGCTGTGGTGGGAGGCATATAACCCACTGTAGCCAGAACATCCCCCATTTCTTACATGACCAGCAGTATGCCAGGCCCTCGGCTGATTTCTCCACGAGGATGAGTACGATGCAGTCTCTGTCTTCAGAACTGGCAGAGACCTGAAGGGGTTTGTTTGAACAAGTGCTCTGCTAGCGGTGGGCCCAGGAGGCAGTAAAAGCACAAGGCAAGGGCATCTCATTGAGGCCACAGCCATTTGAGTTGAGAAAGATTCCTAGGGACACATCTTCATTATCTCTGGATTGCCTCGAAGTTCTTTTTTAAACCTTTACCTTCAAACGTAAGATTTTTTTACCTTTTCCTTTAACTTTAATTAAAGACTAGCTATGGTTATTG
Source organism: Talpa occidentalis (assembly GCF_014898055.3). Lineage (NCBI taxonomy): Eukaryota > Metazoa > Chordata > Mammalia > Eulipotyphla > Talpidae > Talpa > Talpa occidentalis. The sequence goes on from NW_023605083.1 coordinate 55,315,925, forward strand.
CCTAATCCCTTAGAGTGAAATAATCTAAACAGTAGCCATTTTTCTTTTATTAACAGATTATTATGAGCTGGGTTTCCCCCAGTAGCCATTAACATTCCCAGCATCCCACCTTCTGGAATAATGGAGTTGGGTATGATAACGTAATCAACACTCTTAATAAATTGATATTATTTTCCTCCAAGGAGATCATTCTTGTTATTGGAAAATGTAAAGCTTCTCAAGAAAGTGCTGGAGTCATAGTTAGAGACTCCATGGGTTAGTGGAGTTCTTGTGGTTTCTTTATTGAAACTTCTTAGTACATACTCATGTCACTGCCCTGTAACTGCTAGTGCAAACCTGGTACCACCAAAAGTGATATCCCTTTGCATTCATATGTTCTTTTCCCCTTATGTTCAAGTCTTCTGTGAATAAATATATACAAGGCCAGTCAATAAAAATATACAAGGCATCTACTCTTGCATCAAACCAAATAGTTGGTACCCAAGGATAAAAGAAAAAAATAAGGCATGGTCCCTAAATAATACTAGTAGGTTTTGAGTGCTGTAACAGAGGAGTACAGTGAAAAGAGAGAACTGATGTTTCACTGAGCAGGTCTCACTGACCCTCAACAGAGTAGGAGCTAAGGGAGCAACTGAAATAGGGAGACTGGAGCAGTGTGTGTTTGAATGAGTGGGAATGTGGATAATTCATGGAAGACTGATGAGTGTACAGGGCTCTTTGAAGAGAAAGTCAAGAAATATGAAGGAAATTTGGAACCAGATCATGAGGGTTATTTAGGATGGATTGAAAGCAGAGCCAAAGGTAGGAACCCTAGAGGAAACTTAAAAGTCAAGAAGTGGGTGAGCAAGAATCTGCTTCCTTAAAGGAGGTTTGGCAAAGAGCAATCAGAGAGGAGGCCATAGAAAACTTAGTAGAAAATAATGGTTCAGAAACTAATAGAGGAAAGAGGTTTCAAGAAGGATTGTCAGGTGCTTGGGAGAGGTCAAATAAGAGTGACATTGGACAGTCCTTTGGGATCTGAGTTTTGAGCCCTAGATGGCAATGCTACTAGAGGCAACAACCAGATGTAGGGATTGAAGAGAAACCATGTGCTGAGGAAGGTGAGCCAGGAAGTACAGATTCATCATTCAAGGAAGAACATTTGTAAGAAGACGACCTGTGGCCACAGAGCAGTGGCGCTCTGAACTTGGGTTTCATAACTGAAAGAGAAACATAAAGGCAGATCAGAATGATGGAGACCTCAGTTTGAAAACCCACCATTAATTTTGTACTGTGGGCCCCTGCTCATCTGGTGCTGTGCACACTTCCATTTAGATCTTAGGTCAGGTCAAATCACGACGTCTCCAATCCTGACCACTGTTCCCTAGTTCTCATTTCTAGAAATGATGTGATGAAACCCTTTATCATGACTTCATAAGAGAAAACTGGATTTGTGGGTTTTTAAAAAGTCAGGTGTGGCTAAGGTATCTGTAGACACGCAGGCAAAGCAGACACTGTTTGAAATACATCCTGTAATGGGGGATCCTGTCATTTGAAATAGGATTGATTTTCTCTCTGCCTGTAAAATCTTTGAACATGTTTTCTGCTACTGTTTTTCAGAATCATTTGCTGTTTCAAATAGAGAACTGTGCGATGATGAGAAAGAGTTCATACATTTTCCAGTATGTGAGGGGACCTCTCAACCTGAACCCTCGTGTTCAGCTGTCAGAATAACAACCAATAAAAACTACAGGAGCAAAACCTCTCAGGAAGGTGCTTTAAAAAAGATGCATGAGGAAGAACACCATCAACAAATGTCCATCTTACAACTGCAGCTGATACAAATGAATGAGGTGCATGTGGCCAAAATCCAGCAGATAGAGCGAGAGTGTGAGATGGCAGAGGAGGAACACAGGATAAAAATGGAAGTTCTCAATAAAAAGAAGATGTATTGGGAAAGAAAACTGCAAACTTTTACCAAGGAATGGCCTGTTTCCTCATTTAACCGGCCCTTTCCCAATTCACCCTAAGACTTTGTGGGTGGTGCCCTTGTGATTAATCTGTGTTGGCAAAGAAAGTCTGGAACATGAACTCGCGGTCAGTAATTTGTAACTGAGCTACATCTAGGAAAATTAGAGTGGTAGTAGTCACTTATTTAAGAATACATTCAGGTAAACAGCTGCACCCTCTGTACCCTCCCTAAGTGGCAAAGAAGCTGTTAGCATCTTCTGAAAATTATCACTGAGTGCTATAATTCTGAATGTAATGTCTCTTAATTAGAATTCATACAAGAACCATGTGTGAGTGTTGTTGTTGTATTTTTTAAATCAAATGCAAGTGTGACTATAAAGGAGTGTGGCTGTTTGTGTTTTTTAACAGACAGCAGAACTTTTCTATCTAATGAATCCCTCTCCCACTGAAAGTAATTGTCCAGGTGGCCACACATTTCTCCTGGTGGAGCTGTTGCTCAGAACTTGCTAGTGATCTTCAGGTCACCTCTGTGAGAGCTACAACACATTTTTCATTTTTTAGTGTCATCTTGTGTGTGTGGATTTTCTGTTGTGAAACATCCCAACATTTGGAAGGATGTTTTCTATGTAGCCCATAAATGGCCTGTTAAGGCCCCTTCCCAAAGAGGAATTCCAAATGGTTTCTCCAACAATCCTAGCTTTGTTGGAACTAAGGATGTAACCACTTTGAGGAGAAAATATTCACTTAGATTTCTACATTCTGTCATGTTTGTTTTATTAAAAGAAAAGACTTGCAATTTTATAGTCACACTGTGTATGTTTTTTAAAGGTGCTTCCTCCCTCCTTCTTTTTCCCTCCCCATCCTCCCCCCCACCCATGCTCCACTCTTTGCCTTCTTTCTTGTTTCCTCTCAATTTGACCTACTGAGGTAATAGTTGCCCTCCTTTTTAATCTTTAGTCACCTCAGGAAAGGTCCTTCCCTCACCGTGCTCTTGGTGATAGTAATGCTGTGTAGTTTGCATTACACAGTTACCTTTAGGCTTTGTAAGAATCCATAACCAACATGTTTGGAAATAGGGATCAATAAATGATGGAACTGTGATAAACCTTCTCCTGTAGCCTAGTTTATAAAAACAGCCCTGGGAACTGGACACAGCAGTAAAGAAACAAAGTGACACTTTGGTGCCAACACAGGTCAGCAGTTTCTGAGAATTTCAAGGCCTTTTGTTGGGGAAGGGAGAGTGTGCGTGGTACAGGCCTATAAGGCACATTGCACTAGGGGTCCAGCCTGCATTCTGAGCTTGGCTCTGCCAAGAGGCACTGTGTGACCTTGGAAAACTGTTAGTTTTGGGCCATGGTGTTTCCTGTCTATAAAACAAGGAATTTGTTCTAGAGAATGTTCAGACTCTGCTACATCTCCTTGACTGTGGTGTGATCTACAGAGTGTTGGGTGTGTACTTCTAACTCATCATTGTCTGGAGGGCATGGGTCAACTGGAAGCAGTTGTTCATGGTGCTAGCTAAGCTTCCCTTCTGCATAGTTTTGGACTCTGAGTCCTGGGAACTCTTAAACTCAGTAAGGCACACATATATTCACTGCCTACAGCTCGAAGGGATATCAATTTATTTTATGCATTGATTATATTTTGAATGTCTTAGAGGACCTGGTTATTTAAAGGAACCCTGTAAAGGGTATTATTCTTTGAAAAGAAGGATCCTTTTCATAAAGATTTGTGTTCTTAATTTGTACGCAATGGAGAGCATTTGGATAAATTCCCAAGTTTAAATGGTTTATAGGAAATAGAACATGACTCTTCATTCCCTCCTTCTTTCTCAGGATTAGGGCAGGGAGCGTCAGACTGTCAACACAGATTTGAACAGAGAAAAGCTTCTGTATGTTTCCCTATTGATCATTCCAGAAATCTCATTCTTACTTGACTCTGGTGTGGGGCCTAAGATTTTGCATTTCTTACAAGTCCCCAAGTTATGCCAGTTCTTGTTTGGTCACCACGCCCCTGTAGCAAGGGCTTAGAAGACCCTGTGGAGGCATTATAATTCTCAAAAAAAAAAAAAAAAGAGAAAATCAGGTTAGGTATATTTTCATGTTAGCATTGGGCCTTTTAAGAAGCAGTGTGCCTGTTGTTATTCTCTCTGAGAATTTACCACTTAGGCACACAAATAACAATGTAGAACAACACAAAAAATGCTTACATACATAATGGAACTATAAAAGCACTGAACTAATTCCTAACTGAGCAAATAAAGGATAATTAAACCAGCAGCCTAAAGCATCTTGCTCTACTGTTAATAGTATTTATGTGTTTATAACAGTAGTTTTCAACCTTGGCTATGCATTAGAAGCAGTATTTTATAAATAATGAGTCCCAGTGGGTCCCATTCCCAGAGGATTCTTGATTTAGTTGACCTGGCTTGGGGCTTGATCCTCTATATTTTTCAGAAACTTTATAGGAGTTTATGATACAATAATTGGGATTGAGAACCACTGATGGAGAGTTCACAAATGTGTCTCATTTGGTCCTTAATCCTATGAGGTCATGTGCGAGTAAGGAAATGATGTTCCAGAGATGAACCGACTAGGGCTAGGACAGTAGCTAGTGGATGGTAAAGCAGAACCTCACCCCCAGGTTTCTTGATTCCAAAACAAAAAGCCCCATATGGCCCACCTCATCATACATAATGGACTTCTTTTATTCTTAGAGTGAAGTCACATCTACAGGGTACTTGAAGTGTCTCTATTCATGAACAGGCACATCCCAATTCATTTCACTTTTGAGCAGTTTTTTAACCTTAGAAACACAATAACCATTTCTTGGTAGGTGATAGATAAATATAAGACAGTTCATTCCCCACCCTGCCAAATCATGGACATAGCCCAGTAGGAGAGGTAAGACTTCTACACAACTGTCATGTCTAAATCAGTGCATGTCTTTAGCTACATTAATAGCTCAGAGCAGAGAACTAAGGTGGTCTTCCAGGAGGGCTTCCTGGAGGAGGTAGCATTTGAGCTATGTCTTTAGAGTTGGCATTTTGACAGGTGAAGATTTGGAAGAAACTTCAGTATTGAAGATTCAAGGTCATGAGACACATATAAAGAGGCATTGAGAACAGGGGGAATTCCAAAATGGCCAGTAACATGATCAAAACTGCTCAAAGAGGAATATTTGAGAATGGAACTGAGTTTAGAGAAGACTGGAGTTCAGGGGATGAGGTAGGAGAGTTTGGCCCTGGTTACCATGAAAGGGTAGGAAGACCTAAAGGAGGCCCTAGTGAAAACTAGGGAGGCCTACCTGAAGGGCACTGCAGAAATGGAATCAGGCTAGGCAGTTGATTGCTTTGGTTGGTGAGGAGTGGTAAGGTTTTTAAGCAAGATGCCTGAAATAATGATACTGCTGATGGAAACAGAGAAAGAAAGGATATATTTCTGACTCTCCTCTGTTCTAGGAGAGGCCTGGACACAAAATAGTGCAATTGTCAAGTACAGCCTGAAATGCCAGCACCCCCACCTATCTCCTCTTTGTTCTGACTTCTGCCTCTTCAGCTGCCAATGCTGCCTCTTCTACTCATTCACCTGACATTTTAACCTCTCCCTGCGGAGTCCTTGTCACTCCACTCATTTGGTGCTGCCTCTGCCATCAATACCCCCATCACAGCTGGTGGTGCATCAGTCATCATCTCTTATAATAACATTTCACTAGAAAGATCAGACAAAGTTTTTTCTTTACTTTGAACTTTAACTCTTCCGTGGACAGTTGGCATCCACATGAAATCTTTTTTTTCATGTCCCATACTATAGAAAGAAGCATTGACTGAGAGGGGCAGTTAACCCTAATAATAGTTTTTTTTAAATTATTTTTGCATAGAAGAACTAGGGTGTAGGCCAGAGGTGTTGGGGGGTGAGAGGATTCACCAGAAATAAGTGGGGAGCAGAACAGATGGATTTACTGAAATACACTGCCAAGGGGAGCAGCAGGTGAGATAGGAGAGGTCTGCTGCGTCATATATGGGTTAGCTCCCTGGTGGGGATCGAACTCAGGCTGTAGAACTCAGGTTGAGTCTTAACCCCTAGGCCATTAGGGAGGCCCCCTAACCCTAATAATACTATGCCTATTGATACTATTATTATGTATTATATTTTACCTATGCCTATTACATAAATAATAGTATGCCTATTACAGCCTTTTATAAAATCCAAACACAAAATTCTACTGTATTATGAATCAAATATTTTAGAAAATTTCAGGAAAAGCTTAAAATGCATTTGCATTTTTTTTTTTTATACAAGAAAGAGAACAGAGGAAGGGAGGTAGCACAGTGGGAGGGTGCACTGAGTCGCCAACAGCCTCTGCCTTGTCAGGTCAATTACATCAGTACTTGGTCTGAAGCAGGGGAGAGAAAGGAATGGTTCTGCCTCCTGGGAATGTCAGAAAGATCTGATAATTATATTTGGCAAAGCCACAAGAAGTGGCTCTGTAATGTTATTGCTTAGCATTACCCTTCTAATGTCATTTCTGGATGTCTAAGCTTTTCAAATGGAGTGACACTTCTTTAATGCTGTGGCTTTCCTTTCATGTTGGGCTGCTGCTTCTCTGGTCCTCTTGTTCTTCCTCACCTTTGCTTTGATCTCAGTACCTATCTTCTCGTCTGTCTTCCTCCTTCCCAGCCCTGTTTTCCTCCCACTCCTTCTGCACCCACAGCAGCTTCCACGCTTCCGGGTTTTAGAGCTGGAGTCGTGTGAGTTGTGAGGGAAGCACTTGCCAAAGGCCAACATACTCATCTGACATCAACAGTGTGAAGCGTAACCTTAGCCTGACCAGTCTGTTCACAACTTGCTTCTGAGCTGCCTCTGTTACTTTCATGTTGGGAGGGTGCAGAAGGCATGGGAGAGGTTCCCTGGGACCCCTGATTGCCACGAACTCTTTTCTAATTGTGCCAGATGCTATGGCCTTCAACAAATTTACTAATCTCTGCCTCAGTTTCTCCATCTGTGAAAGTGGTGTAATACTTATCTACCTCCCTTGAACGTTGTGAAGATTAGTCTTATGTTAGTAAAACACTTTTGAAATAAAGAGTGCTGTAAAGAATTTTAACATTGTCGTCATTATAATGGGGATGCCCTCCTGGAGAGTTGCTGCCCTTGGGGGAAGTAGCCCAGGTATTCCAGGGTTTAGGAACACACAGGATAGAATACTTCCATCACAGATATGAGTGTGATTATTTTCCTTTATGGAAAATTTCAATATAGCATTTCCTCAAACAGCTATTTGGTGCTTTTAGAATGAGTTTCACTTTATAGAAGAGTAACTTCTTTTTTTTAAGATTTATTTATGCATACAAAAGCTGGGGTACAGGCCAGAGGCATGGGGGGTGGGAGGATCCACCAGAGACAGAGTGGGGAACAGAACAGGCAGATTGACTGAAATACAATGCTGAGGGGAGCAGCGGGAGAGTCAGGAGAGGTCCGCTGTGCCATGTGGGTTGCTTCCTGGCTGGGGATCAAAGTCAGTGCTGCAGTGGCTGTGGATTGCTTCATAGGTCGCGTCTTAACCCCCTTGTGCCACCAGGGAGGGCCTATAGGAGAGTAACTTTGAAGTAATTTTTAAAGATCATATGGGTTGAACCTCTCTTAACCAACATAATAGTTGAATTTGCGAGCAGATTGGTAACCTGACAGTGTAGTTTATCATCATTAGGTAGAAAACTTCCATTACCACATTATCCAGATGCCCAGATTGTGTACAAAGGTTCTCTCATTGTTACCACTGATTAGAATAGACAAAATGGTGACCTTGCTACTTCTGAGTGAGATGATCCTGAAGCTCCAGTTCCAGTTGTGAAGTATCCTTAAAGCACTGCCAGTATATTAGGGGTGGGGGTGGGGGAAACTAACCTTGCATTTTCATCAAAGAGCTCAGGGCAAAGGGGTTTCTATCCATAAACATGGACCTGGTGAGTTAATAAAACTGCGTTTTATTTTCTAGGAGTTTCTCTTTTTATGTGTTTGGGGGTAGGTGGGTGGGGTGGACTCAAAACCTGTTATTTAAGAAACTGGTTTTAATCAGAAGGATACCTGTTAGAGTGGAAATGCTGTGAATGGCAGTAGAAGTTCCTTTTTTTTAAAAAATATTTTTTTAAAGATTTATTGATTGATTTATACATACATGCATACAAGCACTGGGTACAGTCAGAAGCACGGGAGGGTGAGAGACTTCACCAGAGCCAGAGCCGGGAGCAGAGCAGGCAGAAGGACCTAAGTATACTGCTGAGGGGAGCAGCGGGCAACAGGAGAGGTCTGCGCGCCATGTGGGACCCTTCTCCAGTGGCCGGGGAGCAGCCGGGGATCGAACCGGCGCTGCAGAGGCTGCGGGCAGCTTCACAACCCAGCGCTCAACCGCTGCGCCACCAGGGAGGCCCAGTAGAAGTTCCTTTTTATCCCATATTTGTTTAAGCTTCCAGAGTCACAAGAACGAATGTGCTGGTGATATATATTGGTCTAGATTCTTATCCTTGAATCTCAAAAAGTTCTTTTAATGGACTGGTATTAGGCTTTCTGCAGGACTGGGGAGCTGTCACTCCAGTCACTCAGCCACTGGGATATCTGGGGGGGTAACTGGTGAAAAAGCCACTCTCATGGGGTCACTCTGAGTCCCAGGCTGAAGGGGCAGGAGCTGTTCAGGGGAAGCTTTTCTCACGATGACAGCAGAAGTACAAAAGGGAGAAGCCAATTGTGGAAGCAGCTTTCAAGTTTCATTATCCTATCTGTTAATATCTCCTTGCCCAAAGCAAGTCACATCACTGAGCCCCAAGTCAAGGGGAGGGAAATTGACTCTTCCTAAGGCTAAGGAAAGAGGTGAATAGTTTCAAGTGATAATCTAATCTGACATGGTATCACACATTGGAGGGGAACTATTGATAGCAGGATACTGAGGAGTTGAAATTATAAATCTAGGAAAAGGGAATGTAGGGGGGAAATGTATCTGTTCCATACGTTTTACAGTGACACTCCTTTCTCCTCTCAGCTTTTTGGGGGGAGGGTGATGATTTAAAATGGTGATGAGGGCCTCCCCGGTGGCGCAGCGGTTGAGCGCTGGGTTGCGAAGCTGCCTGCAGCCTCTGTGGCGCTGGTTCGATCCCCGGCTGCTCCCCGGCCACCGGAGGAGAGTCCCACATGGCGCACAGACCTCTCCTGCCGCCCGCTGCTCCCCTCAGCAGTGTACTTAGGTCCTTCTGCCTGCTCTGCTCCCTGCTCTGGCTCTGGTGAATTCTCTCACCCTCCCGCGCTTCTGACTGTACCCAGTGCTTGTATAAATAAATAAATAAATAAATAAATAAATAAATAAATAAATAAATAAATAAATAAATGAAAAAGAAAATTTCTTAAAAAAAAATGGTGATGATAATAGACTATATTTCATAGGGATGTTGCATTAAATGAGTATTAAATGTGTTTAGAACAGAGTCTGGCACATACGAAACACTTCAAGTATTAGCCATTTTTTTTTTCCCTCTCAAAGTCATATGACTTCTAAATGGGGCCAGAGCAATTTGAACACAAGTGGCCTGGCTCCAAAGCTCATGATTTTAAGAATCAAAATGCACAACTTTTCTATTCCAAGACTGAGTTCAAATCTTATCTTTGCAAGGAAATCACCACACTCATTCAGTTTCAGAACCAGGCTCTGCAAAATTACATCTGTACTACCGCTTCCCCTCATCTATGCTACTATAGTCTTTTTTTTTTCTGAGATTTATATATTTATGCATAGAAGAACTGGGGTGTATACCAGAGGTGCAGAGGGGTGAGAGGATTCACCCAAGAGAGTGGGAAGCAGAACAGGCAGATCCACTGAAATACACTGCTGAGGGGAGCAGTGGTGAAGCAGGAGAGGTCTGCTGCGCCCTGTGGCTTGCACCCTGGTCAGCTGGGATCAAACTCATGCTGCAGTGGCCTGCAACAGCTTGACAGCCCTGTCTTTAACCCCTGTGCCACCACGGGTGCCTATGCTGCTGTAGTCTTACCCATTCTTCATGGTCACACACACTCTTGGTACCTGGGCTTTGGTCCCAGCTTTGCCAATAACTCATCATGTGATCTGTGCAAGTTACTAGGTCTCTCTGGATATTAATTTCCTTGTTTGTAAAATGAGGGTTTATAAAATAAGGAGAAGAGGATTTCAAAATTCCTTTCTGTTCTAATTAGTCTATTTCTGAAGTTAAACTGATGGTTTCAATTTACTGCATGTAACTCACGTTTTCAATTTAGCTTTCTCCTTAAAGATAATGTGGATAAAAACAATCCCTAGAAATCTGACTATAATTGAGGCTACGAGATGGGGTGGGGGACAGTGGAGACCAAAGGAGACTCTTGGTAGGTGGTGTCATGTGGCAACATACATATAAAGAAGTGTGAACCTATACCTTTAAATCATATACTGTTTTGTAAGCCAATGTTACCTCAATGAAAAATAATAATTAAAAAAAGATAATGAGTACATAAATGAAATTCAAATACTGCATCCAAAGTGGATTGTTTCTAAGGTCGAAACCTCCATTTGTGAAAGTTGATACTAGCATAATATTTGCACTTAACTGTTTATAAAACAGTCTAAATATAGTCAATACAAGAATCTATATAATGGGCACAAAGGCTTGTTATTTCCCAAGAAGTAATTTTCCCAACAAAATGTGATTGGTTATTGATTACTTTAGCTCTCTAAAATTGCATAATTCTATACAGAATGCTTTTACAAATTGCCCCATACTAAGGCAATAATGTGCTCAAAGTATGCAGAATTTTGATATGCCCTTTTTATTCTTACCAGTTGATTTTAGTCAATGATATCTATTGTAAAATCAAGGCTATCTGAAAACCTACTTCAGGGCCTCCCTGGTGGTGCAAGGGGTTAAGCACAGCACTGTAAAGCTATACACAGCCTCTGCAGCAAGAGTTTGATCCCAAGCCAGGGAGCTAGCTAACCCACATGGTGCAAGAGACCTTTCCTGTCTCGCCCGCTGCTACCCTCAGCAGTGTATTTCAGCAGATCTGCCTGTTCTGCTCCCCACTGTGTCTCTGGTGAATCCTCTCAACCCCCCCCCCACTGCACGTCTGGACTGTACCCCAGTTCTTGGATGCATAAATAAATAGATAAATCTTTGAAAAAGAAAACGTACTTCAAATAGAAGGAAGGAAGAAAGTTAAACATGTATCGAACATCTATGGGCTCTAGGCATGTTCATATATTATTTTAATTCTTAAAATTTTCTTCAGTTGTATGTAGGTAATTATTATCCATATATTAAAGTAATGAAACTTGAGCAGTTCAAATGACTTGTTCAAAATCATGTGCCAAAAATAGCTGGCTGCTGAGGGGAGTATGGCTGCACAACAATGTGAATGTACTCAATGCCACTGAACTATACACGGAAAAATAGTTAAAATGGTAAAATTTATATTGTGTGTATTGCAGCACAATAAAAAAACATTCACATCCTTAGCAAGTAGCTTAACTAGATTTAGATCCCAAGTCAGTATGTCTTGCTTCGTCTACTTGTGGAATGGGAGAAAATAAGTGCCCTGATTGACTAGCCATGTTTATCAAAGACCTGCCAAGGAACTCCCTGGTGGTGCAAGGATTAAGATGCAACCTATGAAGCCACTGCAGCACAAGTTCGATTCCTGGCCAGCCAGGGAGCAACCCACATGGTGCAACAGACCTCTCCTGTCTTGCCTGCTGCTCCCCTCAGCAGTGTACTTTGGTCAATCTGCCTGTTCTGTTCCCCACTCTGTCTCTGGTGAATCCTCTCACCCCCCACACCTCTGGCCTGTACCCCAGCTCTTGTATGCATAAATAAATAAATCTTAAAAAATAAAAAAGACCCGCCAAGATTGAGCAGCCAGAAACAAAAAGAAGCAGAGAAAAGAGCTAGTGAGGTGAGAGATAATAGCTAGGGCAAAGGTGGCACCCCAGTTCAGTCTGACAGCAAGCTGAGACTTGGTGATCCAGGCGAACAAAAGAGTTGTGCCATTTAGGTTAGTGTTTCTCAAACATGTGCGTTGGGCATTGCCTGTGTATCTTGTTAAGAGTGAAGATTTTAGGGCCTCCCTGGTGGCGTAAGGGATTAAGACACAACCTATGAAGTTATCCGCAGCCTCTGCAACACGAGTTCGATCCCCAGCCAGGGAGCTATCCATATGGCACAGCAGACCTTTCCTGACTTGTCCACTGCTCCCCTCAGCAGTGTATTTCAGTCAGTCTGCCTGTTCTGCTCCCCGCTCTGTCTCTGGTGAATCCTCTCACCCTCCCACGCCTCTGGCCTGTACCCCAGCCAGCTCTTGTACAAATAAAATAAATCTTAAAAAAAAAAAAAAAAAGGTGGAGAACCACTGCTAATAGGAATCACCATAGCATGCTAATAAAAATCACTTCACCTCATACACATTTCTGGTTTATAAAGTCTTCCACATCTGTTTCTCCTGTATCTACCCAGCAGGATGGTGAAGGCTATGCCATTAGCCCTGCTTTTTGCAGATGAGGAAACTGACTCTCCAGTGGTTAAGTGCTGGACCCAAACAAAGGTCTTCTCACTCCCAGGAAAGTGTTATTTTTATTATTTCATGACTCTCTCTCCCACTTACCATATCTTCACTTACACTCCCACACAAATTAGAAGTTCTTTTAAGTCTAAAAAGCTTTGCAGAGCAATTTTCTCGCTATGAGGCTTTTAAAGATTTCAATCTAATTTAGCACATTAAGAAGCACAATTTATGCTTATAAGCATAAAGCTATCCAAGGTCATGGCAAAAAAAAAAAAAGTTGTTTGATGAAGTAGTGAAGAAATAGATTGCTTTGAGTTTTTGAAAAATCTTTTTACCCTTCACCTACATTTTCCAGTTGTTCATAGCTTACATTTCTTTTGATCATTTGTGTGTCTTTTTAAAAGATTTTATTTATTTTTGCATAGAAGAACTGAGGTGTAGGCCAGAGATGCGGGGGTTTGAGGAGATTCACCAGAGACAGAGTGGGGAGCAGAACAGGTGGATCTTCTGAAATATACTGCTAAGGGGAGCAGCGGGTGAGACAGGAGAGGTCTGCTGTGCCATGTAGGTTAGCTTCTGAGCAGGGATCAAATGCAGGCTGTAGCGTTGATAGTTTGATAGTGCTGAGACACAACTCCTAGGCCACCAGGGAGGCCCTCTTTCAATCATTTGAAAGAAAGTTGTAGATATTTCACTTCACTCCTAAATTCTTCAGCATGCACATTTTCCTACATTAGCACAATAGTATTATCATAAGAAAATTAATATGAACTCAATAATATCATCCATATGTAGTCTACATTCAAATCTTGCCAGTGGCCTTAAGAATGTCTTTTATTGCTGCTTATTTTCTCAGTCCAATCAAGGTTTATTACATCTGTTTGTTTTGTCTCCTTAGACTAATAATAATCTAGACTAAACCTCTCTTTTTTGTTTTTCATGACATTAAATTTCTTTTAAAGTCCAGGCCTTATCAGTATGCCCCACATTAAAAAAATTTTTTTGTGAATACTTCCTAGTAATTAGATTCAGGCTCAATTTCTTCGGTAAGAGCATTGTGTTGATGTCATGAACCTCCTATTCTATCATTTCAGAAGAGCTGCTTGGTGAAAAGCTGTCCTACCATTGGGGAGGCAGGTTTGATCCCCTAGTGAAGGAAATGTCAGCTAGCTCTCCTCATTATAAGGTTACTTTCTTTTAGTCCTAGTTGATAAGTTATCTGTGGGGGTAGTGATATTGTAAGACCCCAAAAATCTTATCCAATGGTTTTAGCATCCATTACTGATCAATACTCCAAACATTTATTTCATGGGGATTGCAAAACAATGATTAAATCAATCATGGCCATTTGTCAGCATTAATATGGAGGAAAAGTTTGCCAGGTCTGAGAAAACCTGCATTTAGGTCACCTCAAATCACACTGGCTACTCTGAAAGCAAAGGCTCTCTTTTGCCCTTTCTTAAAATGTCATCCCCTTAGAACTCCTTTGCCAGAGGTGAGCAGTGGGAGGGGTAGTTTTTCCAATGTTAATAAATGCATGCCTGAGAGAAAAGCTTCTAACCTCCTGAGCAATCCTGCTCCTGCTTGCCTCATTGGTGTCTGCCTCGGTGCGGCCCATCTCTTTTGGGCTCTATCAGGGAAAACCACATGCTTCCTCTCCCTTTATCATCACTGACAAATTCTACCCACCCTTCTCAAATTTGACTGCACAAGTCTGTGCAGTTGGGGCTTGGGGCAGTAATCTGGCTGAAAAGGAGAGGCCAGGGTACTTGATTTGAAGTGATATGTTACATATATTGCTTGTTATAGATCAGTATTTTAAAGGTAACTTCATTAAGACTGGGAGAATGTAAACACATTAAAAATGGTGCTGAAGATTGAGCTGGAAAGACTAAGAGACATTATAGGTGGCCAAAGCTGCCTCAAGCTACCTTTTGATGCAGCCACTCCCCCAACCATGATCCCCGCTCACCCTGTCTCCCTTTCTCTATGGAGAACACAGAAGCCAGGATCCAGGAATTTCCTCAGTATCTCAATACTATATTCACAAACCCACCTGCTTTAGTCTCCATTCTCTTTACTTTCCCTCTGGTGACGAAGAAGAAATTGTCTTATCTCAATGGTTAATCCCTCCATCTTTGCTTAACTCCTTTCTGTGTTCTGTGAATTAACTCCTTTCTCCTTTCTGTGAATTAACTACTTTCTGTGTTCTCAAAAATCTTATTATCAAAGAATAATCTTATACTACCAATTATTCCTTTTCCTATGTTGTATGTTCAACTCCCCCCACTGCACTGGATCTTTATCATCATTGTTTAAATATTTTATAGTCTCATCTTTGAAAGTCCCTCCCTCCACCCACAATCATCTCTAGCTTTGTTTCTCCTCACAGCCAAGCTGTCTAAATGTTCTGTCTCTACTTCCTACTTCTTACTCATGACTCAATAAACCTACTCTGGATTCTGTCCCTACTGCATTACCAAATGGTGAAATCATGGAAGACCTCAAGTGACTATATCCATTAGACACTATTCACTACTTACCTTGCTTGACTTCTCAGCAGCATTTGACCAACTGACCATGTCCTGCTTCTTGAAGCATTTCTTTTTCTTTTTTTTCTTTTAAAGATTTATTTATTTATTTATTTATACGAGCACTGGGTACAGTCATAAGCACAGGAGGGTGAAAGGATTCACCAGTTTCAGAGTGGGGAACAGAACAGGCAGACCGAAGAACTACACTGCTGAGGGGAGCAGCGGACGCGGCAGGAGAGATCTGCACGCCATGTGGGACCCTCGCTGGCGGCCAGGGATCGAACTGGCACTTTTTGGGGGGAAGCTTTTCTTGCTCTCTAAAGCCCCTTGTACATTAGGGATTTCTGTCTGCTGCTTTCACATGTCCTTTGTTGAACTTTCTCCCAGCGCTCAACCGCTGCGCCACCAGGGGAGGCCCATTGAAGCATTTCTTTTCCTTGGTCATAATGATGCTGTTCTTTCCTTGTTTTCCTCCTAATATTCTGGCAGTTTTTTCAAAGTTCCTCCACTGGCATTCCTCAGAGCTTCAGACCTCAGCCCTCTTTCAATTTTATAGCATCTCATGAACTTGTTTTAAGTCATCACACCCACTTCCAACGACCGATTAATTTATCTTCTGACAATTCCCCCACATATGTCCAACGTAAACCTTTTATGAGCACCAGATTTATAAATCCAACTGCTGCTAGACGCCTCCATACAGACGTATTACTGATCCCTCAAACACAAGTGCCAGGAACTGAACTCATCAGCCTCTTTCCAAACCTGCTTTTTTCTCCAGAGATTGCTGTTTTAGTAAATGTCATGGAACCTAGAGATAACCCTTGCTCGACACTTTCCTATATCACCCACGTCTAATCAGTCACAAATTCTGTTGATTTTACCTCCCTAATCTGTCTAATTCATTTACTTGTCCCCATCTGCCCTAGACCATGACACCATCATCACTTACCACTTTAATATCCCATAGTTTTCTGGGGTGTATTTTGTCTTTTCAATCCATTCTGCACATTGCAACCCAAGTTATTTTTTTTTTCACAGCTTCATTGAGATATAATTAACATACCTTATAGTTCACACATTTAACCACGTGATCATTTGAAAACACTAATTTGAACAGGTGATTCCCTCTTTATAATCTTAGGTTCAAATCTGAATCTTTATTCTGGCTTAAAAGGCCCTGTATGAATCTTTATTCTAGCTTAAAAGGCCTCCAACATTATTCTTTTTTCATTCACCTCCTCACTTGACAGGCATCTGTCATAGCTGTCTTTTTTCTGCTTCTTAAACTTGCATACTTTTTTTTTTAAGAATTTATTTATTTATGTATGTGTACAAGAACTGGGGTACAGGCCAGAGGTGCAGGGAGTGAGGATTCACCAGAGACAGAGTGGGAAACAGAACAGGCAGATTGACTGAAATACACTGCTGAGGGGAGCAGCAGGCAAGAAACAGGAGAGGTTTGCTGTGCCATATGGGTAGCTCCCTGGCCGGCCGCATATCAAATTCATGCTGCAGAGGCTGAGTATAGCTTCACAGAGCTGTACTCAACCCCTTGCATCACCATGGAGGTCCTTAAACTTGCATATTTTAATTTCATTTTTCACATGTTGAACTTTCTCCATAGTATTCTGATCCCATCTACCCCCTTCTAAATTTTCATCAATCTTTCAGTCTTAGCTCAAGTATTACTTTTTGGGGGGAAGTTTTTCTTGCTCTCTAAAGCCCCTTGTACATTAGGGATCTCTGTCTGCTGCTTTTACATGTCCTTTGTAAACCCTTCACAATTGTAATTGATTATTTTAAGCCTGACTCCCTGTTAGACTATAGGGCAGGGACTGTGTCTATTTTGTTTGCCTCTATATCTCCTCACTGCCCAGCACAGTTGCCTGGCATATAATGGATAATCTCTAAATACTGTTGGATGAATGATGCCATTGTCACCCCTCTCCATGCCCTGCCCTGACCCCTGCTCCCATTGTCGTTGAAACCACCACTACCACAAGTGCCCTAAATCTTACCGCTATTGTTCTGCCTTGGGAGAAACAGCTTCAGAATGTGGTTTTGCCATTTCACCTTTACAACTCCCTTAATTAGGAGCTCAGACTAAGTGCTAATTCTAACTGTATTGATTCTGATGCTGAGTCCAGAGGTCATCAAACTGTAGGGAATAATTTTCAACTAGGAACCAAGAAAGAAAAGTTAGAAACTGTTGTCCATGTATATATGGCTCGATTATATGCAGTTATTTGTGCATGGATACATATATGTAAATGCACATGTATAAACACAGGGTCCAGCTGTCACACCCAAAGGTGCATGCACACACTCTCATGGAGACAACCTGATACATACTCATTCTCCACATATGTACACAGAAAGTAAAATGACATATGCTTGGCTCTTATGCATATGCACAGAGGCAAGCTGATATACTCATTACATGTGCACACACTCGGGCAAATGGCATATGCACAATACATATGTATGCATACAGAGGCAAACTGACACACTTAAACACACACAGTGGTAAAATGGAATTAGTTAGCTCCTTTTGACTCACTCTAATTCTTCCATATTCTAAGCTCCTTGATTTATCTCTTTCATGATTCTTAACTCAATGGATGTCTTTCTCAAGTTCCCAGGCACTTGGCTGGAACCTCTTGTCCTTTCCTCTGACCCACCTAGTTATCTGTCACATTTCCTCACAGTGTTTTGGTTGCCCCTGCCAATCACCAGGCTGCCCTTCTGTAGGTCTCTCTAGTAGCCAAAGAGCTCAGATGAACTCTTTTGGACTGCTGTCTTAACTCTTTGGGTTCTGACTTTCATCTGAGTCCCAGTCCTGCTGCCCACTAGCTGTGTGACCTCAGATGAAAAACTTAGCCTCTCCAAACCCTAGTTTTCTCATCTACAGAATGATGATAATCATAGCGCCTTCCGCATTAGGTTTTGGGAGCATTGCATTAGAAAATACATATGGAGTCTAGAATATAAATGAAGTTAATGGTTATAGCCACTCTTATTAACTAACATTTATTATGTGCTGAGTATGCAACTATTACTTAGCCAGTCATCGAGTACATACAATGTACTAAGCATAGTTCTATGCTTGTTACCTCTACAAACCCATTTTATGCTTACAATCACCCTATAAAGTAGATAAAAACTACATCTCCATATTACAGGTGATGAAACTGAGGCATAGAGACATTAAGTAACTTGCCCAAGGTCATTAAGCTAGCAAGTGGCAGAGTTAAGATGCAAACCAGATGGTTTGGTTCCAGAGCCTACACTCTTAATTACTATGCTATACCTCCTGCTACCATTTATATGTGATTGTCTTTGTCAGAGAAGCTGTTTCTTTGGTACAATCCTTTGTGAGTTAAACCCTCAAAAAAAAATTTGAATTGCAGCTGACAATTTCCGTTTGCTGAAAGACAGAGAAAAACCTTCATTCTGTATTCAGAGCAGTACTGAACAAGTGGAGAAGACCTGCAGGAAAAATCTCAGCGATGCCTCCTCAGTCTCCCTACCCATTCCCAGGTTCGGGGTGAGAAGTCTTTCAATATTGACAGATTATAGTGATAAAGTCTGTTCTCCTCCAGGCAGAATGAGGCTACCTCTCTGGATTCCCACAGAATTGTTTGTTCAGATAGCTGTAACCCTTGTCTCCTTGGCATCTGCCCATCTACATAATTGAGGACCATTTAGGGGATGTGGGTAACAATAATTGTGCCTTCATCCAGAGTTGTAATTATAGGAAATGTAATCACAATAATTCCTGCATGTAATCACAAGAAACCCCAACAAATGTCTCCTAACACATAGGCAGGGGCTCAGGGTGTCTTGTGCACACTCCTTGGTGGCAGCAGTTGCAGTGGTGCCAATCTTTGCTCCACCTTGTGTCAGGTGATGATGCTTCACCTGCTCAGACTAGTGATGTGGGGGGCCTTTGGAGTCAGATGGAGCCACATGACGCTAACTTCCTAGCTTTGTGGCCTTGAGTAGGCCACTTAAACTCATGAGCCTCAGTATCCCCAACTAGAACTTGGAAATAATATCTATCAACAGGGTGGGTGAGAGGCTTAGTGACAAAAAAATAGGAAGTACCTGGATATTCCTGGGATTTAGCAGGTCTTTAGTGAGTTACTGTTACAATTATTGTAGTACAAGCCAGCAAATACTCTCACATTAATATTACTATGATGGGACCTCCTCTACTGGAATGGAAGTTCTAGGAGGAGGAGGGACTTTATTTTGGTCATTGTTTCTCTGCTAGAACAGTGCCTATTGCATAGTAGGTGATCAGTATTTGTTGAATCGATGAATATTTAACAAGTCGATCTTGCACTGTTTTCGCTTTACTCGCCAGCTTTGAGAGGCTTTTACTTTTATTTATTTTTATTTATTTATGCATACAAGAACTGGTGTGTAGGCCAGAGATTTGGGAGAGGCGTTGTTGAGAGGATTCACCAGAGACACAGTGGGGAGCAGAACAGGCAGATCTACTGAAATACACTGCTGAGGGGAGCAGAGGGCAGGGCAGGAGAGGTCTGCTGCACCATGTGGGTCAGCTCCCTGGCCAGGGATCAAGCTCATGTTGCAGTGGCTGGTGATAGCTTGATAGTGCTGAGACTTAACACCGTGTGCCACCAGGGAGACCCAAGAGCCTGTTACTTTTAGACCCTTTGCTGATTATATTCCCTCTGTCTGGAACACTCCCTTTTTACTTAATGTCTATTCTTCTAATAATCACTTCTGATACTAGCCCGAGTGTCACCCTCACAGGCAAACCTCTGTTCTTCCCCATCTTAGCATTTATTCATGTTGTTGCAATTGTATAATTGGTTAATATTTGACTGTAAACGTCAAAGGGACAGGGACCAGATCTCTTGCACTTACTGTTGTATTTTTTTAGGCACTGGGAGTAGACCTTCAGCACAAATTTGCCAAACGAATAAAAGACTTTATCTATTCTTTCCATTTCTTTTTTAAATTTTTTGAAGTACTTATGTCTCACATTGTTGCTAATTTTTGGACATGATTTCTCCCCTCAGGTGTCATCATTCTTCCCATTTTCAAAAGACTCCTTTCACTAGGAAGTGGGGTCCAATTTGTCATGTTGGGTCAGAGGTCAATCCTAGGCTCCTGCCTGTGCTGCACCATAAATCACTCCAGTGTATTTGGAATGAGCTCAAGTCCGTTGACTCTCTCCTACCAGGGTCAATTTGCCAATCCCCCAGTGTCTCGTTATGATTTATCAGGGTTTCGTTATGTATCTAGCCCCTCTAGCAGGAGGTACAGAAAAACCAGAGTGGGAGTGTGGAGTAGGACTTGCCATTACTCCCATCTTCAAGCTACATTTCTATTTAGTGCTTATCACACTGTGTTGTGATTGTTAATTTTCAGATGCCCCTCCTCTAGGCCGTGAGATAGGATTATACCTTGCGCCTAGAGCACACAGTGCATGATTACAAGATTTCTCCAAGGAATGCAATGTTTTCCTTGAGCAAAGCTTGGTTGAGGCCCCAACTCAGAGGAAAAGACACCCATTATTACCTTTAGTTTTGTTTTTTTTTTTAAATATAAACCTGAACCAAATACATTTTTTTACTTAATTTGGGTTGAGTTTTCTGTTACTTAAAACTGAAAACATTCTGATAGAACATAACTAGTGGTGTTCAAGTATTGGATCTCTGATTATTGCTCAAAAGTATTCATTCTATATTTACTCCCTCCACCTCACCTTTATAAGGAAAATACATTTCCTTACCCCTTGTGTTTTGGCTCAGTTTTAAGACTTGCTTTTATCCTGTGGGATGCTATTAGCAAACAACGACAAACAGGATGTGAAAAGTGCTTGTGCAGTTGGACATGGCCCCTTGCACTGTTGCCCTCTCCATAAGAAGAGTTCTGCCTGGGAAACTGATGCCCCTTTAGCAGGAACCCCCAAATGAGTGCCCTGGAGAAGATCAAAGCTCAACCTGCAGACAGGAGCCAAACCCAGCTGGACCTGCAGCTTGAAGCAGAGCCATTTAGCCAAGTCTAATCTAGACTAACCAATCCCCAGACCTGTGATAAATGAATATTTATTGCGGCATGCTGCTGAGATTTTATGGCTTTTTTTTTTTTTTTTGTCATGGAGAAATAACTGATGGATCAAGGTTAGGCCAGGGGTTTCCAAACAGGCATATATCTGATTTAACTTAGAGTTACTTATTTATTTAAGATAAATAAGGGATACTTGAACTACCCCCAGAATGCCTGGAGAGAGATTCTGAAATCTACATTCTTTTTATTTTTTTTTTATTTATTTTTTTTTTTTATGCTTTATTTATTTGTTTGCTGGTTTGTTTGTTTGTTTTGTTTATACATGCACTGGGTACAGTCAGAAGCGCGGGAGGGCGAGAGAATTCACCAGAGCCAGAGTGGGGAGCAGAGCAGGCAGAAGGACCGAAGTACACTGCTGAGGGGAGCAGCGGGCGGCAGGAGAGGTCTGCGCGCCATGTGGGACCCTTCTCTGGTGGCCGGGGAGCAGCCGGGGATCGAACCGGCGCTGCAGAGGCCGCGCGCAGCTTCGCAACCCAGCGCTCAACCGCTGTGCCACCGGGGAGGCCCTCTACATTCTTTTTAAACTCTCAGATGATCTTTATGTAGTTGAGTCCCACATTCTTTTGCTACCTGATATTTGGGGTTAAATGTGATGGGGCTTGCATTAAAGGAATAACTGAGATCTTTTTACCTCTCTGAGGTTGTATGATTTAAGTCAGAGAAATCCTGTTTCAGAATTAGAGTCCTTTTTAATCTGAACACTTTCGAAATAACTGTGTTGAATTTTTCTTACCTAATTTGGTGGATGGTGAAGATGTAAATTTACTTGTGATTTATAGACACAGGGTTTTTGCTTTTTATTCAAGGGTTGTCTCTGTTTAATATTTTTGCTTGGGCTATGGTTAGCAATTAAAACAAAATTAAAGGTAGGATATTGAGGCTGGGAGAGTGAAGACAGAGCAGGAAAGAAGTACAGGGGAGATTTGAGCTTAGCAGGAGAGGTCTGCAAAGAGGTCTTTAGCTATGGCTCAGCTGTCAGGAACTTGGGATCACACCTGACTCCAAAGCCAGAAGGTGAATTTTAGTCCTAACAATTGCCATGCTACTTTTAAGGGTTTAGAGGTCTGAGACAAATCTTAATAAGCTGTTAAAATGTGAATTATATAAAAAACACACTATAATTCTTTTTTAATTGAGGTATAACATAGTGTGTGTTTCATTTGTACACTTATATTTTGACATTTGTATATATTATACTATGATCATCAGAAAAAGAAATACCTTTTTCTAACAGAAATTTTATTGATACAAATTCAAAGAATATAGGAAAATATAAAGGGCAAATACCTATTGTTCATAACTGTGCCTGTCAGAGATAATCACTATTAATATATTCCTGTATATTCTTCTTCACCTTTTTCTATGGATCTCTCACACATATGTCTTAGAAAAACAGGATTTTCTTTTAATAATTAAAAAATAGGATTTTCTTCTACGTACTCATTAATATCCTGACTTTTTCCAGTTAGTAAACACTAATGTAATCATCATCGTTAAAGCTGTGTAATACTCCATTGTACAACTGTATTACTAATTCCTATAGATGGACACTTAAGTTACATTTTACTCATACAAAGTTATAATGAACATTTCTGTGTGTTTGTTCTTTTTTTATTTTTTAAGATTTATTTATTTATGCATACAAGAGCTGGGGTACAGGCCAGAAATGTCAGGGGTGAGAGGACTCACCAGAAACAGAGTGGGGAACAAAACAGGCAGACTGACTGAAATGCATTCTGAGGGGAGCAGCGGGCGAGGCAGGGTAGGTCTGCTGTGCCATTTGGGTAGCTCCCTGGCCGGCTAGGGATCGAACTCGTGCTGCAGAGGCTTCAGATTGCTTCATAGTGCTGTGCTTAACCCCTTGCGCCATCAGGGAGTCCCTCTGTGTGTTTGTTCCTTAGGATAAATTCCAGTAAGTAGACTTGTTAAAGAGTAAGCACATTTTAAAAGTTTTTGATACTTATTCAAATTGCCTTTCCAAAATGCCTAAATTAATAGTGCTAGGTTTTGTCAATCTTCTAATACTTGTTCATGATCCAAAGGAAATAAAATCTTCTGGTTTTAATCTGTCATTACTAGTGGGCTTCAATCTTTTCAATTATTTATTTTAAGTATTTTATGTAACTAAGACATTAGCTTCCTATTTTTCTATTATGTCAACAACTTTTTCTTCTCTATTTGTATTGCTTCTTTATATTAAATAAAGAGGTATATTGTCTGTTACACACATTAAAGATATTTCCCCAAATGTGGCTTTGCTTGTGGTGACTCACACAGTTTTAAATTTTCATGAGTCAAATTGATCAGTTTTTCAATGAGACTTAAAAATTCCCTTTGAGGTGAGAGGCAGCATAATAAAAAGCAGAGGATTTTCAAACAGCCCCTAATCTGATTGCTGGCTGGGTCTCACCTAGCGTCTTGTGTAGCAAGAGCAGTGGGGTGAGAACTGGCACACGTAGGGCGGGGGGGGGGGGGGGGGATAGATCACTTCACCTTTCTGGGTCCCAACTTTCTCATCTGGAGAATGGGGAAGAGAATGAAAGCTCCTTCGCAGGGATGCCAAGAAGAATTGGAGAGAACGCACGTACAGACTCTCGCCCGGGTCTTTTGTGTAGCAAATCCTCCTGAAAGCTCAGCTACTATTAGTGGGGGAGCGCACTATACACATTTTAAAATAGTATTTTAAATTCAGCTGGTGTCTGTGGCTATGTGGCAGTGGGTGACAGCGAGGATCCTAGCAATGTAGCCATTCACCCTCATCTCCAAACACAGCACAGCTCTAGTCAGAACTTGGGTTTCAATTCTGGTCCCACTCATCTCTTGGCATATGACCTTGGACAAGTCACCTTCACCTCTCAGCGGCTCCGTTTGTTCACCTAGGGCAGACACATAATAGACCACCTGCTCTTTTCCCAGCCGGATTGTCAGGCGAAGGAAAAGCTTCCAAACGCTTACAAAGGGCGGCAAACACATCCGCTCGGGTGACGCCTCGGCTCTCCCCGGGCGCCCGCCGGTCCAGCGCGGCGGGACAGAGGGGTGGCCGCGACCCCCGCCCCCCGCCCCCGCCCCGCTGCAGGAACAATAGCTCCCCTGGAGGCGGCGCCGGCCGCGGGCGGGGGCGGAGCCGGCGGCGCGGGCGCTGGGGGTGTGCGCGGGGCGGGGTCGCCGCCACCCCTCCTGCCGGCGACTCTGTCACGCGCCCCTCACCGGGCGGGCCGGGGTCTTTGTGACGCGGTGGCGACGGCCGAGGACACAAAGGGAAGGCGAGGCGGCGAGTGAGGGGCCGGGCCTGCCCCCGCCCCGCGACCTCCGCCCGCGGCGCGCGCGCGCGCGCCCCCCGCCTCGGTCTCCCCCACGCGGGCTCGCCCCCTCGCGCGCCCCCTCGCGCGCCCCCTCGCGCGCCCGCGACCCTCGCACGCGCCCGGACCCTCCGCCTCCGTCCCGAGCGCGACTGGCCGGGGCCTGGCGGGCGCTGCCGGCGGGGCGGGGATGCTGAGGGGCTGCGCCCCGGCGCGGCGGCGCGGCTGCTAGGGAGGAGGAGGCGCCGAGGCCGCGGCGGGGCTCCCGGCGCGCGCGGCTGGATGCCCCAGGCCTGCGGCTCCCTGCTCTTCCCGCCGTCCAGGGGCGCTAGCGATGGGCGCCGCGGCCGCTGAGGCGCCGCTCAGGCTGCCTGCCGCGCCCCCGCTCGCCTTCTGCTGCTACACGTCGGTGCTTCTGCTCTTCGCCTTCTCGCTGCCCGGGAGCCGCGCGTCCAACCAGCCTCCGGGCGGCGGCGGCGGCGGGGACTGTCCCGGCGGCAAAGGCAAGAGCATCAACTGCTCAGGTAGGACCGGCCGGAGCCCGCCCCTGCGGCTCCTCCCTCCGCCGCCCCTGGCTCCCAGCCCCGCGGCGGGGTGGGGAAAGGCCCCGCGCGGGGGTCCGGGCTGCGCGGCCCGAGGGGGCGCGCGGGCGGAGGACGGGGCGCCGGCGTTGGGCTTGGGGAGTGGCCGAGCTCGCGCCGTGTGTGGCCGGTGGCCGGGCGCGAGCCGCCGGGCGCCGTGGGGGTGCCGAGGCCGGACCGGTGGGGTCGTGGGTGTGCACGCGGGAGCGCGTGTTTGTGTTGTGGAGGTTCGGGGGGCAGAGGGCAGTCACAGGCAGAGACACTCTCTCACTCCTTACCCTTCCCCCCGTCCCTCTCTGTCTCCCACTGTCTCTCCCTGTGGCTGGAGGTGGGGGCGACAAGGCTGAGGGCCCGCGACTGACCATGTGCTAGGGAGGTTCTTGGGGCGCTGGAGTCCAAGGGTCGTGTGGGCAAAGGGAACGGGTGGCCCGGAGGACGCACATCGGCCATGTGGAGTGGCTGGCTTGGGTGTGTGCAGATGCACGTATAGATCCTTTGGGTTCAGAGGTGGGCGCTGGGGCCTCGGAGTGACCCGGGGATCTGTGGATATGAATAGGGAAAATTGTGGGGGTCCAGGAAGTGACCTTACGTTTTTGTGTGTTGAGCGTGGGTGAAACCTGGGGCTCCGGGAGACACCTTAGGGTCTGCATTGACGGGAAAGGATCTGAAGATATTGGAGTGAGCCCCATCGTATCGACTCAGAGGGAGGGAGTTAGATAAGCATCCCTAGGTAGGGTTTGGGGGATCCAAAGGTAATGAGGTGTCAGGGAGTGCCTCGGTGTGGCCAGGTGTAACCCTGGCGTTGTTAAGGTGGTGCGGAAGAGGGAACTGGCTCCCGGGAATGATCCAGGGGGGTGTGTTTGTATGTTTTTCCTGAGGGCCTGGAGATTGGCAGCTTTGGGATCTAGGGAGTGACCTCTCCCCTCTCTCCAAGGCCGCGGGCGGCCACCCCCCCACCCCCCACATTGGAAACAAAGAGCTTGCTGGGCTGTAATGGATGAGACTGGGGAGGAGGGTATCTGGGCAGTCAAGTTCCCTCTTCCTTTCAGAAGGGGTCCCCGAGGAGCCCTGGGGCAAGGAGAGGCATCTAGGTCTCATTTAGGGGTTGGTGGGTCCTTCTGGAGCCAGCCTAGCAGATGCTAGTAATAAAAGCCACAGCCTTGCTAACTTGTCCTTTCATCAATTCTCAATTCTCCACTTGTCTTCTTTAAACCACGGGGGTGGAGAAGAGGAATGGGGGTGGGGGGAGAGACGAGGGGTCCAAGTACTTCAAGGCCACTGGGAATCCACTGGTTTTCTTGCTAGACAACCTTTGTATCTCGGGCCTTTTTCTGGGGAAGTGAGGAGAGAGCATGAGAGCCGCAGCCTACACTCTTACACTGCCTTGAATGAAGAAAACGCATTAGCCTGCTGTTTAGATTTGAAGGCCTAAATCTTTTAATAATTTCACAATGGTATATTTTATGATGGGGGGGGGTTGGGGTTGAGCACAGAGAACTGTGGCATATTCCCTAAAAGCTTTTCCATTTATGGAATAACTTTCACTTCCCCCCCCCCAAAGTTAAGTGGAATATGGGCTCATGCTTTAATAAATAATCACACTTAAGAAAAGACTGTACATTAGAATGTCTTTTTGTAACAAGCATTGGCTATCAAACTTGTATGTGACCATACCATGTCAAAGCATGTTATATGGGCTATTTTTGACATTCTTATTAAATTCATTCGTCTTCAGCAAAATATAGGGTGTGTTGATGGGTGTTTTGGTATATTACCAACCTGAAAATTCTGGGGTCAATTAAAAAGGTAAAGCATGTTAATTTGTTATCAAAAAATTGCAGTTCAGGGGCTACAGACTTAGATTCCAAAAGTGCCCCAAGGAGGGACTAAATAGGAGTTTTTTTCCTGGGAGGAAGTGAAAGATGAGTTGAGTAGTTAAAGAATAAATAAATAAATAAATCTTGAAAAAAAAGTGTTGAAAGTTTAAACTATTCTTTGTTATCCTCAGTTGGGTCCTGATATGTCCTCAATCATAGCCCACAGTAGCCCACAATCAGCAGTCCTGGTATCAGGGTGCTGTTCTCCTGTTGATTTCTCAAAACTGTGACTGAAACAACTTTGTCCAAAGGTCTTTGGCTTAGTTCAAACAAGATAGTAACCGTAAAGTGGCTTTTCTTCTAGGACATCACAGGCACCATTTAAATGACTCCTTTATGTCAGCTTTTCACAATATGCCTCTAAAGAACTCTTAAATGTATAATACAAGTTTTAAGAAAGGACAGAGAGACTGGTGCATGGTGTGGGAAGAGGTGTCTATTTTGGGGCTTATGGCCCTTGCTAAGCAGCTGTATAATTTGGAGCAAGTTACTTAATTTTTGTTAAAATTGGGATTATATAGCATATATTATACATACAAGAGCTGGCGTAAAGACCAGAGATATAGGGGGGTGAGAGAATTCACCAGAGACAGAGTGGGTAGCAGAACAGGCAGACTGACTGAAACACACTGTTGAGGGGAGCAGTAGGTAAGGCAGGAGAGGTCTGCTGCACCATGTGGGCAGCTCCCTGGCTGGGGATTGAACTCGTGCTGCAGTGGCTGTGGATAGCTTCATAGGTTATACAAGAACCAGGGTACAGGCCAGATGTATGGGAGGGTGAGAAGATTCAACAGAGTTGGAGTGGGGAACAGAACAGGCAGACTGACTGAATTACACTGCTGAGGGGAGCAGCAGGCGAGCCAGGAGAGGTCTGCTGCACCATGTGGGTTGCTCCGCGGCCAGCGGGGATCGAACTGGCACTGCAGAGGCTGTGGACAGCTTCACAGCGTGCTCAACCGCCTGTACCACCAGGGAGGCCCTTGTCTTAACTCCTTGTGCCACCAGGGAGGCCCGCAAGTCTTTTTTTAAATTATCCTCTTGTCTCAGCTCTCCAGTTACTTGGAACTTTATGCTTATTGCTTTGATTTTTTTTTTAAAGATTTATTTATTTATACAAGCCCTGGGGTTCAGGCCAGAGGCACGGGAGGGTGAGAGAATTCACCAGAAACAGAGCGGGGAGCAGAACAGGCAGAAGGACCGAAAACACTGCTGAGGGGAGCTGTGGTCAAGACAGAAGAGGTCTGCCTTGCCATGTGGGTAGCTCCCTGGCCAGCTACCGGCACTGCAGAGGCTGCAGACAACTTCACAGCACTGCGGACAACTTCACAGCGCTGCGCCCAACCTGCTGTGCCACCGGGAAGGACCTGCTTTGCTTTTTTTAAAAAAGATTTTATTTATGCATATAAGAGCTGGGGTACAGGCCAGAGATGCGGGGTGGGGGCGTGGGAGGAGAGAGGATTCATCAGAGACAGAGTGGGGAACAGAACAGGCAGACTGACTGAAATACACCGCTGAGGGCAGCAGCCGGTGAGACAGGAGAGGTCTGCTGTGCCTTGTGGGTTGCTCCCTGGCTGGCCGAGATCGAACTCGTGCTGCAGAGGCTGTGGATTGCTTCACAGTGCGGTCCTTAACCCCTTGCGCCACCAGGGAGGCCCATTATTGCTTTGATTTTATGTATTTTTTTAAATTTATTTTTCATTTATTTATGCAAGTGCTGGGTACAGTCAGAAGCACGGGAGGGTGAGAGAATTCACCAGAGCCAGAGTGGGGAGCAGAACAGGCAGACCGACAAACACACTGCTGAGGGGAGCAGCAGGCGTGGCAGGAGAGGTCTGCGAGCCATGTGGGACCCTCGCCCTGCGGACGGGTATCGGGTATCGAACCGGCGAACCAGCGCTGTAGAGGCTGCGGGCAGCTTCACAACCCAGCGCTCAAACGCTGTGCCGCAGGGGAGGCCCTGATTTTATGTATTTTTATTTGTACTTATTCTTTTAAAAATATTACCAGGAAAAGTTTGGGGGAAAAGTTTGGAAATACATGATTTATGTGAAGAAAGATAAACTTTGTACCCAGGAGAATTATCTTATTTGCAACACAAAGAATGTTAATGGGCCTTTATGGTTCTATACTGTTAGAGAAGAACAAATGAGGTTCAATATGTGAGTCATTTCTGTCTTAGGAAATGTGGTTAAAAAGGTAGAAAAATATACTGAGAGACCAATAAGTCACATTTAGTGATAGACTTATGGTGGAGAATTTCGTCTAGTTTTAAAAAATGTCATAATAGTTAGAAGTGGGTGTCCTCTGGATTGTGATGATGGTGATAAGGGTGGTATAAATAGATGATAAAACTTCAGATTAAGAAATGTGCCTTGTTAGTGGCAATTCACAATTCCTGGAGGATAGTTTTTCTAATTAGTATAGAATTTTGGTTGTGATACTTTTAGATCTCTTGTATGTAATTTGTGGATATTAATTGGTAAACTTTGGGTACCTGCTTAGTATAATCTAATTTAATAGATATTAAGAAAATGTAGATGAGAGGCCATCCTGCCTTTGGTGTCCTTATGTTCTAGCAAAAATGGTTTAACTTTTTCTTAAACAACACTGGGAATTTTTTTGAAGGTGTGTAATTAACTGCTTTTTATATTATTTATTTATTTATTTTTTAAATTTTTTATTTATATTCACATCATTGTGTATCAGTATCATCACTCTCCCAATTCCAGAGCATTTTTATCCCCAAAGGAAACCCCATGCTTATTAATAGATATTCTATTTTCCTTTCACTCCCCTAGCTCCTGGCACACCTACTAATTTGCTTTCTGTCTCTATGGATTTACCTATTTTGATAATTGCATGTAAAGTGGAATCATCTAATATGTTATCTTTTGTGATTGGCTTTTAATTAGCACAATGTTTTCAAGGTTCCTTGGAATTCATTCCTTTTTATGGCTGTGTAATATCCCATCCTGGATATACCACATTTTGTTTATCCATTGTTACCTAATGGACATTTGGCTAGTTTCCTCTTTTTGCCTGTTTTGACTGGTATGATTATTGCTGTTGTGAACTTTCCTGTGCATAATATGTGTGTGGACACATTTTCATTTTCTTACATTTATACTTTAGAGTTTGAATTTCTGGGTCATATGGTCACTCTATGTTTAACATTTTGAGGAACTGTCAAAATGGTTTCCAAATCAGCTGCATCATTTTACATTTTCACCAGCAATGTCTGAGGGCTCAATTTCTCCACATCCTGGCCAACACTTGTTACTGTCTTTTTATTATTATTATTATTATTATTATTATTATTATTACTATAACCAGTCATCATTTAAATTCACATTTTATCCCTCATTTCCCCTATATATGTGGTTTGTTTAATAGAATTTAATTTTTGATTCCTTTTAAGCTGGATTGGGAGATAATATCAAACCATTTACTCCTTTCCTCCTCCCCCCTTTTTTTCATTGTCAGAAACATTGCTTTAGCAGAACTATTTTCATTATTCCTACTATCATTTCATTATTAATGTCTCTCCTGGGAGTATAAAGCATTTACGAATTGGCATACTTCTCATGCACTTTGAAATTCTATGTTTAAATCTTTTTTTATTTTAATTTTTTTTAAAGGAGAGGATTCTCTTGTATGTGCCTTATGTATTTATTTATTTTTAAAGATTTATTTATATATTTATTTATTTATACAAGCACTGGGTACAGTCAGAAGTGCGGGAGGGTGAGAGAATTCACCAGAGCCAGAGCAGGGAGCAGAACAGGCAGACCGATGAAATAAACTGCTGAGGGGAGCAGCGGGTGTGGCAGGAGAGGTCTGTCACGCCATATGGGACCCTCGCGGGCAGCCGGGGATAGAACCGGCGCTGCAGAGCCTGAGGGCAGCTTCGCAGCCCAGTGCTCAACCACTGCGCCACCAGGGGAGGCCCTTTCTATGTTTAAATCTTAAAATTCCCTCCGTTTTTAGTTTATTAGATGATTTATTGTAGTCTTTTGATACTCTGAATCTATTTCTTTTTTACAAGTGTCATTAATTTTTCATGGCTCAGTTGTTTCACCATTTTTGAAAAGTCATTTCAGGTTCTGAAGTTCCTAACATATTCTTCTATCTTCAAAAACTTTGGCAGGTATTATGTTTTTAGTCATAGCTCCATTTCTCTTATTTTTGTGCAAATATTCTGAATTTTTTCCATGGTTTAAAAAAAGTCTCTTTTCTTTGTTATAAAAGCATTATTTCATGTACAATATTTGAGAATGTGGAAAAATATAAAGGAATCTATGATGAGTGCCACTCTCCTCTGTACTATCTTAATATTTATGCTGAAATTTTTGATTTTATACCTGTAAAATTTCGAACCTTTTCTTGATATTAGCGTTTGCTTTGACATTTTCTGTTTAACCTGGAGCCACTAAAGCTCACAGGGTAGACCTCCTTTTGGGATTTTCAAGTTCAGTTTATTTTGCATTGTTAGTAGCCTTCATCTGATATTTTTTTTCAAATGAATCTAAGTTGATATTTCTATATCAGTTCTGTTGTTTGCAGCCTAATTGATATAGATTCTCTATTACTCACAAGTCAACTCAGTCTTTCTTTGTGTGGTGTCCTGTATTCATTTTTCCTGTATCCCCCTTTATATGGTTTGAGATATTTTTTAGGTGGTGCAATTATGTTTACCATTACTGTTTTCTTTTTCAAGTTCAGACCATGAGTACTTTCTAATTACCATTAATTAAACCCAATTTTTATTTTTAATTAACTATTTTGCAACAATTTGATGTCTTTTGAATGTTTTGATTTTGGTGGGTTTCAACCAAAGAGAAGTATCCTTTATAGTTTCCAGTGCTCTTTTGTAAAGATTTCATTTATTCTTTGTAATTCTTTGAGGGATTATTATACCCATTTTTATTTCAGGAAACTGGAGTTTCTCAGATTTAGTGCTCTATTGATATCATGTGATTAGAACACCATGTTTAGACATTACTAGATTTTTGTGGCCTCCTTTTAAATTTCTTTTAAGATAGTTAATATCAGATTCTCCAGTGCCATCTTACAGGTTGTTTTGTAGATTTTTGTCTTTATGAGTGACTTTCCTGGGTTCTGGCTGCTTCCTACTCCAATTAGTGTGGAGGAATAGTGGTTAGAAAGAACCAGAAGAGTTATTCTCTTGTTTAGATTTACTGAATTTTAAAAGTTTTGTTAGAGGAAGTGTGTTGAACATACTTGTGAAAATCTGAGAATACATTGTAAACATATTGCAAAATATAATTTAGATTATAACAGTATAGTTTTATAATTTTTTTACTTTACAGTGACTCTTGGTCTTTCTATTATTAATATATATATTTCTACCACATTCTTCAATGGCTACATACTATTTCATTAATTATTTAATTCCCAACAGATGAACACTTATCTTCCATTTTGTTGTTATGATAAATGCTGATGTTAACAATTTTGTGCATTCATTTTTTGTGCCTACATTATCCTATCCTAATTTCTTAGAAATAGAATTGTCGGGTTAGAGGATAAAGACCATTATCATTTCCACATATTCTGTGTCATCATCCTGTGAGAACCTGTGTCAATTTTATTCTCACAGTTGGCTTCAGTGTTCATTTTCCACATCTTCTTCAGAATTGTTAATAAAAGATGGCTGACACTTTTCATGGCATTTATGATGTGTCATGCACTGTTCTGAGTGCTTTCCATATCTTTATTTAATCCTCCATCAACATTATGAGGTAGGTACTGTTATTGTCCCCTTTACAGATGAGGGAACAGAGTCACAGAGTGGTAAATTACTAAGCTCACATAGCTGATAAGTGACAGAGTCAGAATACTAATACATGCTGACTGGTTCTGTGATCTGCCTTTTAAACACCAAATCATAATGCTTGTTCTTTGTTTTTAGTTTCAATTAAAAAAATTGACATGCTTGTTTTATCTGATTTCTAAAATTGTTTTTATATTTATTGAAGTATAATTCATATAACAAAATTCATTTTAAAATATACATGTCATTGGTTTTTAATACATTCACTATGCTTTGCAACAATGACCATTATCTAATATCTAATTACAGAACATTTCCATCACTCCTAAAAGAATGTCCATCCCAGTTAACAGTCAACCCCATCACTCCTCTGTCTGTCATTCTCAACTAACCACATAGAGACCTCATGTCTCTATGGATTTATCTATTCTGGACATTTTATATAAATGAAATCATATCACGTGACCTTTTGAGGGTGGCTTCTTTCACTTAACATAATATTTTCAAAATTCTTACATGCTATAGCATGTGATTATCTGATTTTAAAAGTAATACAGGGCCTCTCTGGTGGCACAAGGGGTTAAGACACAACCTATGAAGCTGTCCACATCCACTGCAGCATGAGTTCGATCCCCCGGCCGGCCAGGGAGCTAACCACATGGCGCGGCAGACCTCTCCTGACTCACCCGCTGCTCCCCTCAGCAGTGTACTTCTGTCAGTTTGCCTGTTCTGTTCCCCACTCTGTCTCTGGTGAATCCTCTCACCCTCCACACCTCTGGCCTATACCCCAGCTCTTGTATGCATAAATAAATAAATCTTAAAAAAAAAAAAGTAATACAAGTTCATTGTTAATTCAGAAAAATACAGACTATGGAAGAAAGTTTAGATTTCACTAAGACAACAGTGATTCATATTTTGTTGTATAAACTTCACAGATTTTTAAATATGCATTAAAAATAGTTTGTGTTATATAGTTTTAAAAATCTGCCTTTTATGTATCATGTCAGAAAATGTGAAAATGTTTCATCATTATTTTTACAAACCATATTATAACAGATTCAGTCTAAGGATTTGTGAGAGGTAGATGCAGGTTTGCCAAGCTAGTTAGAAACAGCAGGAAAGGAGAGCCCATTTGCAGCTGGAGATCTGCAGTTAGGGCCAGGGCTAGAAAGACCCCAGGTTTCTGTAATACCCAGTGCAGGATAGGTCTTTTTTTCCTTTCTGCACCTGCAGTAGATTGTCCTTCCCATCACCTTGCCTGTAGCATCCTGACACACAGGCATTTAGAATTGAAGTAGGCAGCAGGGAATGATTGTAGGTATGGGGGTGGAGGATTGACAGGATCAAAGTGGTGTTTAACAAAGGGAAGTTTGGCAGTAGTATGCAGAATGGGATGAAAAATGTTGGAGTCAGATAATTGTGTGGCATATGTGAAATTTCTTTCGTTAAATATAGCTTAGAGAAGTTTTAGTCATCTGATGTTCATGCTATTTAATATTAATGTTAACTGCTTTTGGTTTTGTATCATGAAATATTTGAGTATGTATTTCCCTTCTACCTTTAGAGTGAAGATAATTAATGTAACATGGTTAATCAAACACGGCAATTTCTGATTCACCTCAATTGCTAGTACTGCAGATAACAGTTAAAAAATCTATTATTTGGTTTTAACCTGAGGTGTATTTTTAGTGATTTGTGTCCTTAAAAGGTATCCCTCAGTTTGGTTTGGGTAAAGAAAGGAAAGCAAATGTTTGTTGTATACCTACTTGTATATGCTGACTGCTTTGTTTCTCTATATTCCATATATAAGTAGAACCAATGGGTTATTTTCTTTCTCCTTCAGACTTAGCTCAACATTATCCTCTCCAGTTCCATCCATGTTGTTGCAAATGGCAAGAGTTCACTCTTTTCTTTTTAAATAGCTGAGTAGTATTCCGTTGTGTGCATATACCTACATTTTCCTGATGAGTACTCTTCTGTCCTTGAACTCTTAGGTTGTTTCCATAACTTGGCTTGTAAATAGGGCTGCAGTGATCAAAGAAGTGCATATATCCCTTCAAATTAGTGTTTTTGCATTCCTCAGGTCTATACCTAGGAGTGGAATTGTTGGATCCTATGGTAGATCTATTTTTAATATTTTGAGAAACCTTCATACTGTTTTTTGTAGGGGCTGGACCAGTATACAGTGCCACCAGCAGTATATTGAGGGTTCCTTTTTTTCTGCCAAAACAGGCTGCTTCTGGTCTTTTTGATATGGGCCATTGTAGGGGCAGGAATGACACAGGGCAGGTATTCTGATCCAGCAGACCGGGTAAAGGAGGAGTTCTCGAGCCCTCAGTGGCTTTTGCAGGCTTTTATTGGAATTTACTGGGTACATGGCAGCTAGGGGTGCTGGGAGGCTGACAGGCCTCCCAGGCCCCAGCAAATCTTCACTCTTTCTGGGCTCTCCAGCATTCTCTCTCCCTCTCTCTCTCGGCTTCTCTGCTTCTGCTGGCGTCCCCATGACGCCATCCTTAAAAGCCCAGTCTTAGCCCAGGTGAATCCCATCTACCTATGCCCACGCCCTACTCCAGGTGCCCGCCATCAGGAATGCATTCAGGACTGTAGGGTTCCATCATCTATTCTGATGGCAGGAGGGCAGAAAAGCCTGATATTTTTTTCCTTACCCTACAATCCACCCCAAGGTTTTCTGCCATACAGTCTATATGTTTCTCTTAGTCTTATGAACACTGCAGCCATGGCCCACAAAAGCAAATGAAATACATTACAATAAAACAATATAACAAAATACAACAGAACAAAATAAGTCCATGCAGGCACCAACCTAGTGGCAAAAGACAATTATTGGCACCAGCAGATGAGCCACCAAATCTGCTGCCGAAGGCATGCTCATGCGAGGGAGGGGAACCACTCACGGCATCTACTGTCAGACACCAGGAGCCGTCAGGCTTCCTGGCCTTCTCTGGCTGTGGCCTCAGCCACAAGCCACACACCACATCCAGGATGCACTCACTCTGGGACTGGCAATTCTATACTGTTGGGGGTAATCACCAGCCCTCAGGGTTTCTGTCTGCGGTCACTCCAACACTGGGCTTTCATAGCCACCAATGCGACATGCAGACTCCTGCATTCAGGCCAACCCACTGCACAAGCACATGGGTCGGGAAACTCCACAAGCGGCCTCTCTTGGGTCCCCTCTTCAGCTGTGGGCTCCACCCTAAACCATGTTCTCCACGCGTCCCCCAAGGACAGTTTCCTCAGATCCTCACCCTTACTCGACAACAAGCAGGGCATCACCCACGGGTGATTTTATGAGACTCACTGGCCTTCCTCAGCTTACTTAGTGCTTAACAGCCACTCAGGGCTTCCCAAACTTAGCACCAGTACTAGCTTTTGCCTTCTCAGTTGGCTCTTCTCCCTGCCTAGCTGCTGGGCATACACAGGCTGCTTTTGGCCATCAAGGCCCACTGGCCACCCCCAGATTCCCATCTCCTGGGGTGTACAAACAATAGCATCCTCCCCCAGGGTCCCAAAAACTTAACATGCCAAGGTTCCTCTGCCTTCTGGTGGGATTGTCAGTCTAAGTTCACCAGTCCAAGTCCATTAGGCCTCTCCCTGCATCAGCACTGGTGAGCTCCAAATAATGGTCTTATCTTCCCTGGTGATTCTTGCTGCCTCAGGGGTCTTTGGCTGGTCCTCTTGGGCATCTCCTCCTCCAGCTGAGGTCTCATCCCGCAGCTCCTGGACCTTGTCCATATCCTGTGCCGCCGTGATACATCCAGTGTTATCACAGGCAAACACAGTCTGCTACTGCTTAGTCCCTCCAGGTCTTCGGAGGGCTCCATACCCGTCTGCATGGATCATCTTGCCGACTTACGCCAATTGTAAGGGTCAGGAATGGCCACTGAGCAGGTTTTCTATGATCCCATGCAGACGAGGTAAAGGGGGAAAGAGTCCTCCAGCCTTCAGTGGCTTTTGCAGGCTTTTATTGGGATTTACCGGTACATGGCAGCTAGGGGTGCTGGGGGGCCCGGAGGCTGGCAGACCTCCTAGCCCCCAGCAAGTCTTCACTCTTTCTGGGCTCTCTGGCATCCTCTCTCCCTCTCTCTCTCAGCTTCTCTGCTTCTGCTGGTGTCCCCCTGACGCCATCCTTAAGAGCCCAGTCGAATCCCATCTACCTATGCCCACACCCTACTCCAGGTGCCCGCCATCAGGCATGCATTCAGGCCCGCAAGAATCCATCATCTATCCTGATGGTGAGAGGGCAGAAAAGCCTGATACTTTTACTTTACCCTACAGCCATTCTTCTAGGCATGTGATGGTATCTCACTGTAGACACAATATTTTCAATAGCTGCACAATATTCCAAGAATATACCACACCATTTCCTGCTGTGGGATATTTTAAATGTTTCCCCTGTTTTCAGTGTGGAGATAATGGAACTGTTGTTACAGACAGTTAATACACGGTCTGAAACTAGCTGGACTTGTTGGAAGTGAAAACAGGGGTCCTGCCATTGCAGTGCCTGTATTATTAACACGGCAGTTTTTCCCAAATACTTTTAACATTTAGAGAACGAATATAACCCTATCGAAAGTTTCTTCTAAGAACAAGGTAGAAAGTTTGAACATGTCCTGTGGTGAATCAGTAAAGAACCAAGTAGATTTCCACATGTTGAGAAGTACTTAGAGAGGCTTAATTTATAGGACTTTACGTAGTAGTGCTGTGAAGACGGGACACAGCGCTGACAAAACAGAATAGTTGACTTTATAAGGTTGGGAATACCAGGTTTGAATACTTAAGGTGGGGAGTGAGTGAGAAAGCTGAGAAGAAACAAGATGTGATGGCAAAATGGAATGGCTGAAGGGGCAACTTTTACATATGGTAGCAGTCCCCTTGGTGCCTTAAAGATTTTAGCAGTTAATCAAGAAAGTGTCTTGAAGTGAGACATCACAAAATGATTCTAACTTAAAAAATATATTTATTAAACAATAATTGAAAGGGGGCCCAGGATTTTCCTTTGAGAATAGTTGTAGTTTTCCTTTTCTTGAATGAACCATATCCATAATGTATGCGTTAATTACAAATTGCAGTTTCAATCTCTTTAAAAAGGAACTGGAAGACTTGTGGATGTAGCATATATAAAAAGGAACTGGAAGACTCGTGGATGTAACTTGTGGATGTAGAATTCTAAATTTTTATCTTGCTTGTACCTAATCCACAGCAGTTTTTAAAAGCAACTCACCTTAAGTCTTTTTGTAGCAGTTAATTTTTTTTTTCATAGAAACAATTTATTTTCACTTTTAGGAAATGTTGAGACCACATAATTGCAGTTAACAAATACAGTTGGCATACACTGGATAACATAAATAACTAACTCTGGAAGCACAAAAGCAACGCCCCTGATTGGAGCTAAAGTATCTGTGAGTGTTCTAGAGAGTGATCTGGGAACCCTGAGGAGTCATTATTCAGGGACACTGGTTGGTGTGTTTTAGAGAATAACACATTTTGGTTAATCTGGAGAGTTCAGTTCATGAAATGTTCTAAAAGTGCTGTGAACATGAACCAGGCAGTTGGAGAAGGAAAAAAGAATGAGTAAATAAAATGTGCTTAGAATGTTGGGTGGGGAATAATCAAGATTATTAATTTGGAAGGGAGGTCAGGAGGAATAGCTGCTGTAGAAAGGTCAAGAAAAGAATTGGAAGACTAAGAAAAAATATATGGACTCTTTATAATAATAAGTTGTGTTTACCTTGAAGAAAAGAGTTTTGATCACAAAAGGAAGAAAGCCAGGCTTTCTGTATAATTAAAAGAGGGGCCCCCACTCTGAGTCAGGACTTGACATAAGCTTGGAGGCAATGTTTTTAGGTCCCTAGATTGAAATGAAAAGTAGTTTGGTAATGCGCAGAGATCTTGGAAATTGATGGTTATTTGACTCATTTTCTTTTTCGGGATTGTTAGAGAATTAAACGCAAAACTTTTAGTTTCATCTTTTATAGTGGTTCTCCACTGGGGGTAATTTTACTCCCTGGGGCACATTTGGTGATCTCTGCAGACTTTGTTTTGGTTGTTAGAGCTTGGATGGTGCTACCAGCATCTACTGGGGTAGAGACCAGGGATGTGGCTAAATATCCTCCAGTGACTAGGATTGCCCCCCAGCAACAGAGCATGATCTCACTGAGAATGTCAGTTAATGCTGTTGTAACATTTGCAAAGTTTGTTTACCTTTGGCTCTTTATAAAGTGAGTTAGTGAATGCTTAAGGTCCCCCGACTGCCTTCTGTTTAATGGAAGGGCGATAGAAGTGTCATATCATTTTGGAGGCCAGTGGATATCAGTTTGAACTGTAGCCTCAATCTAGTTAGTGCTGCCGAAATTTGAGGTTTTGGCTGCTCAGGTTCATAGGTAAGTAGGGTTCCTTCCTGTAGAGTGTATAGTTTCCCTTCTTTGAAATGTTAATGAAAATGAGATAAGTTTTGGGCCTCCCTGGTGGCGCAGCGGTTGAGCGCTGGGTTGCGAAGCTGCCCGCAGCCTCTGCAGCGCCGGTTCGATCCCCGGCTGCTCCCCGGCCACCGGAGGAGGGTCCCGCATGGCGCGCAGACCTCTCCTGCCGCCCGCTGCTCCCCTCAGCAGTGTCCTTCGGTCCTTCTGCCTGCTCTGCTCCCCGCTCTGGCTCTGGTGAATTCTCTCACCCTCCCGCGCTTCTGACTGTACCCAGTGCTTGTATGAATAAATAAATAAATAAATCTTTAAAAAAAAAAAAAAAAAAAAGAAAATGAGATAAGTTTTACATTTAGAGATGGTGTATTTGCAACCAAAGCAAAACATTTTTGTTTTGAGCTACTCTTCTGAGTGCTTTTTTGAGTAAAATATTTCTTTTTGGAGAATTGATTTTTGAGGGCCTAGTAATGGCTCTTCCATTTTGCTGAATTTCATTTTGGGCTGAGGAAGGCAGGTGTGCAATCATCATCATCATTGACAGGTAGTAGAGTGCCCTCTTGATGCTGGGTACTGTACAGAATATTTGAAAAGAAATAGCATCCAGAAGGTAATCCAGAAATAGAATTCCTTCTGTACTGAATTTGAACTTGCAGTAGTCATTATTTGTAATGAGTTATTTGTAAATAATTACTTGTAATTATTTGTAAGGAGTCAGAACATCAGGAAGTCATGATGCTTTCGATAAACTAATTTTATACTGTGGACTACAATGTAGCATGATGTTATTTAAGACTAAAAAAAGACTTTTGCTTAGCAACCTTTATCTTTATTTTTTAATTTTATTTTTTAACCCCCTACCCCAGATATATTTGTTTTAATTTAAGTTATTTGCAATCATTATATCAGGATTGTGTCTAGCTACATGTATCAGTTACCTGACCAATAGTGGTTTAAATGAATGATAGGACTTGATGTATTTATTTCTCATAAGAGTAGGTCTTTAGGGATGAAATTAGCGTAGGTGTGGTGATTCCAAGGTTGTTGTCTCCTTCTGTATTCTTGCTCCCATCTTTCTGGTCTGTCATTTTCAGCTTGTGTGTTTTATCTTCATGCATGTAAGGTGGTTGCTTTCCATGCAGGAGAAGGAATGGGAGGATGAGGAGGAAACAGTGCTTATATTTGAACTATGGCACACAAACAAAGGAGACTGGGAAATGCAGATTATTTACCTGAGTACTTTGTGTCCCTGAACAAAATTGGGGCTCTGTTACTAAATAAGAAAGGGAAGAGAAATGCAAGGTAGGCAAGTAGCAGTGATTGCCGAAATAATAAAACCATTTAAAATGTACATACATGGGGGCTCCCCGGTGGCGCAGCGGTTGAGTGCTGGGTTGTGAAGCTGCCCGCAGCCTCTGCAGCGCCGGTTTGGTCCCGGCAGTGTACTTCAGTCCTTCTGCCTCCTCTGGCCCCCCCCCCCCCCCCCCCCCCCCCCCCCTCTGACTCTGGTGAATTCTCTCACCCTCCTGCGCTTCTGACTGTACAGAGTGCTTGTATAAATAAATAAATAAATAAATAAATAAATCTTTAAAAAAAATTTAAAATGTGTATACATGAACTTGTGACATTCATGAGCTTTTATTCTCATACAATATTGTTGGAATTTTTCTGTTCATGTGCTTATTTGTTGGGCGTTACTTTTGTTGATATACAGTAAGGAAGTAATCTCAGATTATTTACTAGGTTTAAGAAATATGAGTGAAGAAAATCCTTAAAATGAAAAAATTCTTGCCATTGACTTTTTTTCCCCTTGCAAGTGAGAAAATCAAATTCTTTACTTGATTTTAATGATGGTACATTGTAGTCTAAGACATCAGTATTCATAAGGAACACGACTTGGAAACCTCTGATAATAATATTTATGTGCTATTAAATTACTTGGTGTCTCAATATATTGGTTTCTGAGATGAAAATCTTTTAATATTATATGCCATGACCAATTAAAACATTATTTTAAAATGTCTTTTCTGTATTCTCTATGATCATATTGTTTTATTGTCAGAAAAAAAGTCTTACTAATTTTCAAAGTTCATGCAAGTTTTGCCTTCTTTGAAATTGTATTCAATGCTTCAAATCCATTTTTATCTCCTACTTCTTGAAACTCCTAGTTATCTGTACAACATAGTCTATAAAACACACATTTTCTTAATGATAGACTATATTGGATTCCTTATTCATTGTTCCATATGTTAGCAAGGTCATAAGCTCCCAATTATGTTTTTTCCTGTGTATCCTAAAGTCTTAGCATAGTATTAAGTACATAGTAGGTACTTCCTGATCAACTAAGCACATGTAACACATATGAAAATAGCATATATTTGATAGCAAAATAGGCATATAATAAAATATGACTAATAACCAGTGATTTCAGAATTTCATGACTTTTACCTATTAAATGTACAACCTATTACTTCCCCATAATGCCTTCCCCCATGCTTATTCTCAGAGTCTCCACAGGTTTTCATGTGGGTTCATTAAAGCATTCTGACCATTGCCACCTGGTATGTTTTTTTCTTCTTGCTGTGTGTACTGATCTTGACTTACAAAGTAAAAACTTTATTTTCAAAAATGATTTGTTTTGGAACCCTGTGTGAACTTTAAGGCTACAAATAAAAGAGAAATGCACTAAATGTTATTTCTCCAATTGTGCAGTTTTTTAAAAATTTCATTCCATTAGAATGTATATCTTTTTGCTAACTTGGTTAGGCCCATAGATGATCAATTAGGCCCATAGATATGCATTCTAATCCTCTTTTCCATAGCAATTTATTAATATTTCTTTGTATTCCTTGGGTTTTAGGACATATATTAAACAGTAATTGGAACTTCCTTGGCCAAGTTCCCAGTAGGAATGTAGGCATATAAGGAAAACCAAGACCAAACCAAATTCCACACTTAAAATTGAGCCTCACCAGCCCATGCAAAATGGTCAAGGGAGAAAAGAAAGAATGAGCCAATATTGGGAGATAAGAATCAAGAACATATCTGTTTCCCCACTCTGTCTCTGGTGAAGCCTCTCACCTTCCCTCGCATCTGGCCTGTACTCTGGTTCTTGCATAAATAAATAAATAAATAAATCTTAAAAAAAAATCAAGAACATAAAGCTTCCATATTGATGGCGATAGGAATTAAAAGA
Source organism: Talpa occidentalis (assembly GCF_014898055.3). Lineage (NCBI taxonomy): Eukaryota > Metazoa > Chordata > Mammalia > Eulipotyphla > Talpidae > Talpa > Talpa occidentalis. Next base: position 55,358,257 of record NW_023605083.1, read on the forward strand.
TGGTGATCGGAGGGGGCGGAGCAACATGGCGGCGAGGAGACGCTGCGAGTAAGATCTCCCATTAAAAAAAGTGAATAGGGAGGAAAAGCGGCAGGTCCCAGTGAGAACTGGGACACGGAAGATAAACGGGTGACGCCAGCGAACTGCCCGAAGAAGAAACTGGCCATAAAAGAGGACTAGAAGGGAGGGAAGCGCAGAACCCTGCTCCCCTCCCCCGCCCACAGAGGCGGCACTCTCCGACCGGCAGAGAGGAGGAAACAACAAACCAAAACGGCCCACAAGAACAAACGACGCAGCAAGCGGGACCGTGAGTGGAAAGGAACTATTGCAGCCACCACACCCCGTGAACAGGAGCTGAGGCGAACCCTGCAGGATTCGCCGCGGCGGCGAGCGAACGGCTCCGGGCGCCATTAGAGAAGAACAAAGACCCCGGGAGACGCGCACACAGCCCGGGCTGCCAGTAAGCTTGCGCGGAGAGCAGTGCGCTTGGCGCGCTTGAAAAGCAAGTGCAGACCTGGATCGCGGCTGCCCAGGTCCCCGCGCCTGCGACCTAGGCTTGCGGGGAGACGACCTAGGCTTGCGGGGAGACGCGCGGAGGTCCTCACTGAGGTGAAGGTCCCTCCCTGAGTGAGCAGGAACCAGGCGCCCAGGCAGGGAGCGGGTGCAAAAGGCGCCATTCCCGCGCCACTGAACTGGGCTACAGCCCACATCCTGGAACTGAGGGCTTTGAACTGAGACCCGGGGCACGAAAATTTGGGGCGTGGTTTCTCCACGACGGTGGGGCACAAGGCAGACACAGCACCCAAAGCTGTTGAGGTGTACCCTACCATTCCCGCTCTGTTCTCTGTCCCACGGGGTGGGGGAGGCGAAAAACAGCCCCCCAAGGACAATAGGAGAGATCTCTGGCGCCACCTAGCGACCAGGAAAAAAAAGTCACTAACACCCTATAAAACAGGACATTTCTTAAGACTGCTTGAAAAGGGCAGAAGGTTTCTGGAGGACCCAGTGGCCAGCCGGGAAGTTATTCCACGCCAGGCCCCTTCCGACCAGCAGTCTGAGCCCACAGAGGGAGCAGGCACCCACGTCCGGGGCAGACCGGGTGCGCAGAAGAGTGTGCCTGAAACGGAGGCGCAGGGACTGCATCCCGCTTCGCCATTTGAGAACAGGGACATTTCTTCAGTAAAAACTGCCTAAAACCAGCAGAAAGCTCCCCCAGAAGACAGAGATGGCTCCTGGAAGAGCCAGAGGGGAGCGGAGAAGTTCACCCAAGATGTCAGTCAGTCCGAGCAACACAGTGTCCCAACGCATACGACAAATTAGAAAACAGACAGTAGGGAGTAGAAGAACCACACGCAACCTAAAAACTCCTCAGGAAAGAAGCACACCACAAAAAGAAAACCACTCCCCAGATTGCAACGACAGCAACTTGGAAGAACTTCTGAGCCTTCCAGAAAGAGAATTTAAAATTGCCATGATTAAAAAAGTGATAGATCAGAAGAAGGAAATTGAGTCCCTAAAGAGGGAAGTAAGAGAAATGCAGGAGATCAAAGAATTAATGGAGGAACTAAAGAACTCTGGGAAAAGCAATGAAAGCAGAATAGATGAAATGGAAGAACGAATAAGTAATCTTGAAGACACAGAAATAAAAAGAACCAAAACAGAAAAGGAAAGAGAAGTACGAAGGAAAAAGAATGAAGAAAGACTTCGGGAACTATCTGACTCCATGAGGAAAGGAAATATAAGAGTTATAGGAATTCCAGAAGGAGAGGAGAGAGATGTAGGAACAGAGAAAATATTCATGGATATAATTGAAGAGAACTTCCCAAATGAGAAGAAGGAGCTGAAAATTGATATACAAGAAGCAAGAAGAACACCAAACTTCCACGACGAAAGGAAAACACAGCAAGACACATAATAGTAAAGCTCCCAAGAATCCAGGAAAAGGAAAAAATAATGAAGCTGACAAGAGGGAAGAAACAGATAACATTCAAAGGAAAACCAATCAGGCTGACATCAGACTTCTCTGAAGAAACATTACGGGCAAGGAGAGAGTGGAGGGACATAGTCAACAGACTCCAAGAAAACAGATGCCAACCAAGAATACTCTATCCCGCAAAGCTCTCTTTCCTCCATGAAGAAAGAATATGGACCTTCCCAGACAAAGAGAAACTCCGGAATTTCATTGCGACTAAACCCCCACTCCAAAAATACTACAAGGAATCCTAAAGCCAGAACCTCAGAGGGACGAATAACAACGAAAGAAGACCAAAAAAAAAAAGTTATTAAAAGAATAAATAAATAAAATCAAAGAAAGACAAACATAATGGCAAATACAGATGCTAACATATCAATATTAACTCTAAATGTAAATGGACTAAACTCTTCAATAAAAAGACACAGAGTTGCAGCCTGGATTAAGAAACAAAACCCAACCTTTTGCTGTCTCCAGGAAACACATTTAGCTACAAAAGATAAAAATAGGCTCAAAGTCAAAGGATGGAAAACAATCCTACAAGCAAATGGGCCAAAAAAGAAAGCAGGAACAGCTATACTTATATCAGATAAAACAGACTTCAAACTCAAAAAAATAAAAAGAGACCCCAATGGTCACTACATTATGATTAAGGGACAATACTTCAAGAAGAAATAACACTCATTAACATATACTCACCAAACGAAAGAGCACCAAAATATATCAGACAACTGTTGTCCTCTCTGAAAACAGACATCAGAGAAAACACATATGTAGTGGGAGACTTCAACACACCACTATCAACAATGGATAGATCAACAAGACAAAAAATAAGTAAAGAAACTAAAGCTCTAAATAAGGACCTAGAGCATTTGGCTTAACAGACATCTATAGAACACTAAACCCAAAAAAAACGGAGTACACATTTTTCTCAAGCGCACACGGATCATTCTCCAGGATCGATCACATACTGGGGCACAAGACAAACATCAACAGATACACCAAGATTGAAATCATACCAACCATCTTTTCTGACCACGAAGGCATCAAACTAGAAATAAATCATAAAAAGAAGGCAAGGAACTATCCTACCTCATGGAGATTAAAAGCCACATTACTGGAAGACCACTGGACTAACGAGGAGATCAAAGAAGAAATTAAAAAATTCTTTGAATTGAATGACAAGGAGGACACCAATATCCTAAATGTATGGGATGCAGCAAAAGCAGTAATAAGAGGAAAATATATAGCAATAGAAGCTCACATCAAAAAACAAGAAAGAACTCAAAGAAACAACCTAATCTCGAAGCTCAAAGATCTAGAAAAAGAACAACAAAAAACCCCAGAACCAGTAGAAGAAAAGAAATAATAAAAACCAAAGCAGAAATAAATGAAATTGAAACTAAAAAAACAATCCAAAAGATCAATGAAACCAAGAGCTGGTTCTTTGAAAAAATAAATAAAATAGACAAACCCCTAGCCAGGCTCACAAAGGAAAAAAGGGAGAAAGCACAAATACACAGAATCATAAATGAAAGAGGAGAAATCACAACGGACACAGCAGAAATCAAAAGAATAATCAGTAACTACTATGAACAGTTATATGGAAACAAGTTCAACAATCTAGAGGAGATGGACAAATTCCTACAACTCTACAATCACCCAAAGCTAGATAAAGAAGAAATAGAACACCTAAACAGACCAATTACAAGCAGCGAAATTGAAATGGTAATTAAAAACCTCCCCAAAAACAAAAGCCCAGGACCTGATGGATTTACAAATGAATTCTACCAAACATTCAGAGATGAATTAGTGCCTATCCTTCACAAACTCTTCCAAAAATTGAGAAGGAAGGGACAATACCAAACACGTTCTATGAAGCCAATATTACACTAATACCAAAACCGAATAAGGACAACACAAAAAAGGAAAACTATAGGCCAATCTCCCTAATGAACACTGATGCAAAAATCCTCAATAAAATTTTAGCTATCAGAATCCAACAATGTATCCATAAGATAATTCACCACGACCAAGTTGGATTCATTCCAGGGGCACAAGGATGGTTTAACATCCGAAAATCAATCAACGTTATCCAACACATCAACAAAAAGAAATATAAAAACCATATGATAATATCAATAGATGCTGAGAAAGCTTTCGACAAAGTGCAACACCCATTCATGATAAAAGCCCTTGAAATTCTTGGGATACAAGGAACATACCTCAACATCATAAAGGCCATCTATGACAAGCCAACAGCCAGTATCATTCTCAATGGTGAAAAGCTGAAAGCAATTCCATTAAGATCTGGAACAAGACAAGGATGTCCACTCTCACCACTGCTTTTCAATATAATACTGGAAGTCCTAGCCAGAGCAATAAGACAAGAGAAAGACATCCAAGGAATCCAAATAGGAAAAGAAGAAGTCAAACTATCACTATTTGCAGATGATATGATAATATACATAGAGAACCCCAAAATCTCCACAGAAAAACTAATTCAACTCATCAATCAATTCAGTAAAGTGGCAGGATACAAAATCAACACGCAAAAGTCAGTAGCCTTCCTATACACAAACAATAAATCTGAAGAAGAAGAAATCAAAAAAACCACCCTTTTATTATCGAAACAAAAAAAATCAAATATTTGGGAATAAATCTAACAAAAGAGGTAAAGGACCTATACAAAGAAAAACTATAAAACACTGTTAAAAGAAATAGAAGAAGACACAAAGAAATGGAAAGACATCCCCTGCTCATGGATTGGAAGAATAAACATTATTAAAATGGCCATCCTACCAAAAGCAATATACAGATTCAATGCTATTCCAATCAAAATCTCAATGGCATTCTTCAAAGAAATAGAACAATTATTGATGAAATTCATATGGAATCACCAAAAACCCCGAATAGCCAAAGCTCTACTGAAAAAAAAAGAAGGAAATGGAGGCATCACACTCCCAGACTTCAAACTATACTACAAAGCCATAATCATCAAAACTGCATGGTATTGGAACAAGAACAGACATACAGACCAATGGAATCGAATAGAAAATCCAGAAATAAACCCACAGATTTATGGTCAACTAATCTTTGACAAAGGAGCAAAGACTATGCATTGGAGCAAAGAAAGTTTGTTCAATAAATGGTGCTGGGAAAACTGGGTCGCTACATGCAAAAGAATGAAGCTTGACCACTACCTCACACCATACACAAAAATCAACTCAAAATGGATTAAAGAACTAGACATAAGACCTGAAACCATAAAATACATAGAAGGAAATATAGGCGAAACACTACGGGATTTGCACATCAAAGACATCTTTACAGACACATCACCCAAAGCAGTGATAGTGAAGAGAAAGATAAACAGCTGGGACTACATCAAATTAAAGAGCTTCTGCACAGCAAAAGAGACAATAACAAAAACAAAGAGAAACCCACCAACTGGGAGAACATTTTTGCACCCAACACTAATGATAAAGGACTGATCACAAAAATCTGCAAAGAGCTGATGAGACTCAGCAACAACAAAGAAAATAATGCAGTCAAAAAATGGGCAGAAGAGCTAAAAAGAAACTTCTCTGAAGAGGAAATGCAAATGGCCAACAGACATATGAAAATATGTTCAACATCACTTGTCATCAGGGAAATGCAAATCAAAACTACCATGAGATACCATCTCACACCAGTGAGAATGGCACATATTAAAAAACTAGCAACAACAAATGTTGGCGAGGATGTGGAGAAAAAGGAACTCTTTTGCACTGTTGGTGGGAGTGCAAACTGGTCCAACCACTATGGAGAGCTGTGTGGAGATTTCTGGACCTACTAAACATAGAGCTTCCATATGATCCAGCAATTCCACTCCTAGGTATTTACCCAAAGGACACAGAAACATTAATTCAAAAGGCACCTGCACCCCTATGTTTATAGCAGCACTGTTTACAATAGCTAAGCTTTGGAAACAGCCCAAATGCCCAAAAATAGATGACTGGATCAAGAAGATGTGGTACATATATACCATGGAATATTACTCAGCATTCAAAAAAGATAAACACATGCAATTTGCAGCAACATGGATGGCACTGGAAGGGATCATGCTCAGCGAAATAAGCCAAAAAGAAAAAGAAAAATACCGGATGGTCTCACTCATAGCAGGAATCTAGAAAACTTAAATAAGGACCAGGAAAATGAATATAAGAAAGTGAAAATCAAAATCAACAAAAAACTATGAACCAGAGACACTTTTTGGGGGGGGGGCGGGAGGGGAAGGATTGAGGTCAGAATGGGGCGTTTGCAATTGTATGGGGGAATATAAAAATAAAATTTAATATTTAAAAAAAAAAAAAAAAAGATGGTGATCTGTGCATTGAGTGAGAACAGCAAGCAGTGAGAACTGCTGTTATATTAGTTTTTAAATTTCTGCTCATGTCTTTTTCTTATATGTGTGCTTAAAATTTAGGGTAATACCATTCTGTGCACTTGAGATCCATTTAAGGAAAAGAAAAAAATATTTTTGTAATCTATAAGTTATAAAAAACCCATGTTTACCCTAGTGCAGTGCTAGGTTCAGAGTGGTGACTGAAAATTACTGGGTATTTATGTGCGTGAATGTCAGCTGCTTGGATTGTCAGCTAAAGAGGAGACCCGAGACACAGTGTAGAGCAGTGAGAACAAATGGGGCAGAGTGAGGCAATGAAATGCCACCAGGACAGATGTCACTGATGTAGAACCTCCTGGACTCAATCTACTGAGTCTTACTTTGAAATCTAGAAATAGAAAGCACCCAGTGATGAAGGATTGCTGAAAAAGTGCTCCCTGAGGTACATTTCCCAGATCTCATCTTGCTCTCGAGCTGCAGGAGACCTTGCAGCTTCCAGACTCACGTGTTCACCACTCTGCAGGGTTGGTTTTTAAACAATCATTTGTTTTATTGTTTGTATAAGAGCATTTGTTGATCTCTCATTCCCAATAGAGAGGATATGAAAATTGCTTTGTAGTGATTTTTCACCCAATTCCATGTGATTGGCAGATTTACTTAGCACTAAACTTGAAGTAATTTATTAGATTTCTTAGAAAGCTTAATTTGATGTATATAGACCAATACTGACGGTCTTGGCGGGAACAAAATGACCACAGAATGCTAGTATTGTTGATTCACTCTAGTAGTTAATTCTAGTAGAAACTGAATCTCTTTAATTCTGTGCACATAAATGTTCCATATGTATCTATTGTATGAAATTCAAGTTCACTTTATAATTCTTTTGTAATTAAAATAATTTGTCTAGAGTGAATAATGATCACCTGAAATTCTGGATACCAAAAGAATTAAGATCCTTTTAGTTATTCATGTTATCCCCAAAAGTAACTTAATCACCAGAAAAATAATTTAAAATATTAAATAAGACCGAGATAAGACGATTATCTTAAACTCTTGGCAGGCCAAAATAGAAAAAAATCTCTGGATTTACCTTTGGGAATTAATGTGAGACCCTGAAATTTTGAGTTTTATTTTGGTTTGGGTTACTTTTAGGCATGTTATTATGCAACATTCTCTCTTGGGACTCATTAATATTTTGTGTCCTATAGAACTTTTTGTATATTACATCTTATTATATTTATGAATGAGGTGCTCAACAGATTTTAAAGATATTTTTCCTTTTATTTATATATACATGCATACAATGTTCATATTATGTTATGTACATTTGGGTGAACAAAGGCAAATAAATGAACCAACTTTTCCTTTTTTACAGAATTAAATGTGAGGGAGTCTGATGTAAGAGTTTGTGATGAATCATCATGTAAATATGGAGGCATCTGCAAAGAAGATGGAGATGGTTTGAAATGTGCATGTCAATTTCAGGTGAGGAAACCAAATCTACTGAAAAATGTGTACATTTTTCACATTTTATAATTCTACATTCTTTAAATTTAAAAGCTTAAATTACTTTCAACCCCACAGGGAAGTTGGGTTCACAGCCCACTAATTAATGCCTTTTCTTTTTTTTAAAGGCTGGTTTACTATAGAAAGGGAAAGGAAAGGACACTTGCACAGATATAAGTGGGCAGAAAGAGCTGCCCTATTGCCTTTTGATGAAACAATATTATTTGTGACTTCCATGCTTCTTCCCTTGATATAAGAGGACAGATTGGCAATAATAGATGCGAAATACTTGGAAAAAACGTGAAAGTCTATTTAAATGTGAGGTCTAATTGTCAGGTATAGGTACAGGTTGTAGTTGAGTCTTACTTAAAATGTTTGTATTCCTTCCCCCAACCCCTTTCCTTCTCTTTCTAGTCCATCTCCTTCCATTCCATTTTTCATTTGCTGTTGTTTGAGCTTTTTGAAAGAACATGACTGACTCGGTGCATCAGGGTAGGTTGGGGTTAGAGACAGACCAGATAGGAGGTGTGATTATCTTTGCTTTTCAAATGCTGTTTTAGTTGTGATTCTGTTGTCTAAAATTAAAAGAAAGGAAGTGAAATGTATTATATTAAATTCTTCCTTTTTCTTTTCTGTGTTTAAAATGTAATCTGACTTCAGAATATTTCTCACAATGAAGATCCCTGATCCAGAATTTGAGGTGAGACAAGAAAGAACCAGAACCTTTTGATTCATGATCTTGTTCTAATTGTACCCGCCATTTGGATTTTAAGGAGAGGAAAGGGTACAGAGATCAGGGATTAAAGCATGAGAGTCAATATTTCTAGTAATCCTAAAACTTCGGGTAAGTTTCTGTACGATCCACCTGAAAAGAAAAGGTGTATTTTCTACACTTTTCATGGTTTTTGTAATAGGAATCAAAATCAAAGAAAGCTTATATTAGAAACCTCTGGGAAAGCTATTACCTATTATAGCTTATTTATTTTCATGAAAAGAGTGGAGAGTTAAGTGTAAAAGAGGAAGAGTGTTGGTATTGTCCAGCTGCAGGGGTTCTTTATGTCCAGAAGTGACTTTATAGTTCACTATTAGTCACAATAGTCACCGTTGATGTAGCTTAGCCAACCTTATGCCCACTGCTACATTTACTTATGCAATAGTCTGGCCATGATGTTATTTCTGGCAGCCCTGCCCCCTCCATCTTAAACCATCTTAAAAACCATCTTTAAAGGAGTAGCAACTAAACTGGACTTCTTTCCTTAAAAGAAAGTGTTGGCGCATATAGTGTATACTAAGCCCCTCATAAATTTTTACTTTTTTAAAAAGATATTTTATTTATTTACGCATACAAGAGCTGGGGTGTAGGCCAGAGGTGCAGGGGATGAGAGGATTCACCAGAGACAGCGTGGGAAGCAGAACAGGTGGATCTACTGAAATACACTGTTAAGGGGAGCAGGGGGTGAGACAGGAGAGGTCTGCTGTGCCATGTGGGTCAGCTCCCTGGCCAGGACCGAACTCATGCTGCAGTGGCTGCTGATAGCTTCATATTGCTGAGACTTAGTAATCCCTTGTGCCACCCGGGAGGCCCTGATTCTCTTTTTATTAATTAAAAAGTATTTCTCTTTGGGGCCTCCAGGTGGCACAAGGGGCTAAACACCACACTATGAAGCAATCCACAGCCTCTGCTGTATGAGTTTGATCCTCCCGGCCAGGGAGCAACCCACATGGCACAGCAGACCTCTCCTGACTCGACCTCTGCTCCCCTCAGCAGTGTACTTCAGTTAGTCTGCCTGTTCTGTTCCCCATTCTGTCTCTGGTGAATCCTCTTACCCCCCGCATCTCTGGCCTGTACCCCAGCTCTTGCATTCATAAATAATCTTTAAAAGAAAAGTATTTCCCTTTGACTTCAAAAGATGCTAAAGAAATATCCCTTTTGACTTTTTTTAAACATACTATAACAGCTAGAATATCCTCTCATGATCTGCCTGAATCCCTTGCATTCTTAACTTGTGGCAAAGCAGGAAAGGAAAAATAAAGCTAGGAGTTGAGATCAGTAGACATTTATCCAGTGTTTGCTTTGTGCTAGGTGCTAGTCTAGAAGCTGAGGATATAAAGATGTTTAAAGACAAGTTTCTTGCCTTGTAGGAGCAAAGTGCCTCAGGGCTGACAGCATGATTTGATCCTGCTGCTGAGCAACCCTTCCTTTGACGACTCTGCCTTCTTATAAGCTTATAAATGTGTTCAGCTTAGACTTAGGTTCTTGCCAGTTGAGGAACAATGACCTCTTGTCCATTAAACCCTTCTCTGCTGGATGTTTTAGCAGTATCTTTCATTTAAGAAAACTTGCTTATGATTCAGCATGCTTTCATTGCTAATGTATGCTTTCTGGGACATAATTTAAACACGTTTTAACTGACAATATAGGATTTTAAATAAAGTCGAGTGTTTTTTTCAGTCTGTTAAAAAGAGCTTTTGTGTCTTTGCCACATCAACAAAGCTTTTATTAATTTTGTGCAAAGAAGAATGATCAATTTTGCATGTTTCCTTTAAAACTTACATTATATAAAGAGTCATGCCTTTAATCTTTATCCTGTTTTCTTCTCTTTGTTGTTCTTTCTGGAGTACTCTGGACTATGTGTCTTTCTTCCTCAATTTATCAATATCTGCTATCAAGAGGTCCCATAGCCTCTTATCAGTCCTTTATTAGATTAGGTTCTCCTGAAAAGCATAACCACTAGGATGCGGCGGTGGGGTGGGAGGGGTTGAGAGAGAGGAGAGAAAGATTATAAGGAATTGGCTGCTAAGTCCCATCATCTGTAGTCTTCAGACTAAAGGCCCAGAAAGCTGGTGGTGGTGTTGCAGTTCAAGTCTGGAGACCTGAGAATCAGGGGAGCTGATAGTGTATATCGTAGGCCAAGTCCAAAGGCCTGAGAGTCAGGAGAAGGCCCATGTCCCAGGACAACAGAGCAAATTCTCTCCATCTCTACCTTTTCTATTCAGACCCCTGATTCAAATGGTCATCTCGTGGAAATACCTTCACAGAAATAATGTTTAATCTGGCACCCTAGGGTGCAGTCAAGTTGACACATGAAATTGACCATCTTGTTACTATTTTCTTATTTACTGTATTCAGCAAGTTCACGACACACAGTAGGTATATAAGGGATGCAACTCCAGAGTTGTATACTACTGCACCTTTCTGAATACTTCAAGATATACTCTTCCAGCTGAAGGGGAAGAACAGGGGAGAGTTCTTTTCCCCAGCAAGGGTGACATTATAGAGGCGGCAGCCCTTAGGTTAAGAGTCAGTACCTAAGCCTGAAGCTACATGTTGTTAAAATTGCACACATTCCCTATAAGCCTCTCATTAGGGCTCGTAAGAGAGACCCCTGGAAGCAAACTGACCAAGGGATAGACTGCAGGCTTACTTCTCCTTTCTTAGGCTCACTCATTTATTTATTTTAAATATTTATTTATACAAGAACCGGGGTATAGGCCAGATGCGCGGGAGGGTGAGAAGAATCACCAGAGACAGAGCGGGGAAAAGAACAGGCAGACGGACAAAATACACTGCTGAGGGAAGCAGCAGGTGAGACAGGAGAGGTCTGCCACGCCATGTGGGACCCTTGCTGGCCGGCCGGGATCGAACCCGCGCTGCAGAGGCTGCAGATAGCTTCACAGTGTGGCACTCAGCTGCCTGCGCCACAAGGGAGGCCCCTGTTCAGTTGAATTTTAGTGATACTGTCCACACAGTATTTTAGTGATACTGTCCATACCTCTGGCTGTACCCCAGTTCTTGTATACATAAATAAATAAATAAATAAACAATAGCAACAATAGCTAGTGTTTAAGAATTTACCATGACCAGATAAAAAAAGGTAAAAGTGGGTTTTCTGTTTAATCCTCATTATAGTTTTAAGTAAGTACTATTAGAATTATCACTTTACAGGTGTGGACAGTAGCACCATGGACAGTTGACCTAGGCTTAAGCATTTGATTTCACAGCTCTAGCCCTAAGCACCAAACCATGCATGTGACAGGATTTTTATTTTTGAGTTAGACAGGACATAAAGTCGTAGGTCAGTGTTTACTAGATAGAAACTCTACAGTAAATGTTGGCTATTAGAGATTTTTAGCCCTATCAGACTTAATGCTCCTTTTTATAACTGATAATTTGCATTGTTTCTTTGCTATTCTTAAATGAAATTCATACATAATGTAACCTACATACGCACATAATTAAAGAAATCAATATAATGCATAATTGCAGTGTAAAGGAGAAATAAACAATTTATAGTAAAATAGTGTTTCTAAATGTAAATGTGCATGATTACACTAGAAGACAATACAGTAGTCAAATGCTTATCTCCTCTTAAAATGAATGTTGCTTTTAATAAAAGATTGGTAATTTCATACCAGAAGTACTTGAAACAAAAATGTATAGAATAATGGTGAATGCTAAAATAAAAACCATTTTTAAGATACATTATAACCAAGCAGGCTTATTTCTATATGGTAAGTCTTTTTATTTAAGATTTATTTTTCTTTGTTTATGCATACAAGAACTGGCGGATAGGCTAGAGGTGTAAGGGGGTGAGAGGATTCACCAGAGACAGAGTGGGGAGCCAATCTGTTGAACAGGCAAATCTACTGAAATACACTGCTGAAGGGAGCAGTGGGCAATACAGGAGAGGTCTGCTGCGCCATGTGGGTAGCTCCCTGGCCAGGAATTGAACTCTTGCCGCAGTGGTTAGTGATAGCTTGATAGTGCTGAGATATTAGCCCCTGTGCCACCAGGGAGGCCCCAGTATATAGTAAATCTTAATCACAGTTCCTAGATGAATGGATGAAGATACATCCAGGAATTATGTGGTATGTATAAGTGCGTGTTGTGTGGAATTGCCCTTTCTGTTGCTGTACATCTTGCATCCTTGGACTGTATCTGCTAAATAACTGTAATGTCGTCTGTCATTGAGATGATAAAAAATGCCTCCTTAGGGGCACCTACTGATAGTGGGCAGTATTGGCACCTTGAGAGTATGCATTAGAAAGTCATTAGGCATTTGTTGAGTGAAGAGTTGGGTTGAAAACTCATAGATTTAGTACTTGACATTTCAGAACTGTGGTGTTTGCTAATTATGCACTGTATAATTACAGACTAGTGCAGATATCACACGTCATTGTATACATTTTAAGGGAATGAGAATAAAGGAATGTAGTCTGTGAAAAATTTGAATGTAGAAAAAGACTTCCTAAAGTAAAAGTTTTACTTTAATTAAAGGTAATGTAAGAGTCTGCTGATAATTTATAGCAAAATTATAAAATATTTTATTAGAAATTGTTTCTGCCAGTCTTGACCTGGTATGGTAGCATGCCATACTTTTGCTTCATAGAGTAAATAGACCACCTTCAGTAAGTATAAATAATAAAAGTAAATCATATTCATTGCAGAAAAAAATTGAGAAATATAGCAGATTATAAACTTGGAAATAAAAACCTATAAAGACCAATAATAAGAAAAATTTATTGATGTTTTCTTCCAGGATTTACTGAATGAATATTTAATTTTTCTAAATAATGAGGTCTACATGTAATTAACTTTCTTACTGTATTTATTTTATATTATTTTAATATATGCATTCAGTTTTGTGGACTAGACAGTGCATTTAAAAATGATACAAAATTCTTAGGACTTACATATTTAGTATTAATCTCCTGCTTTTCACCTAACATTATCTTTTCCAGTATTATTTTAAAAGGTAATTCTCAATGCATTATTAATTCCTTGAACAGATATAACATACTTTAATTAAACCTTACCCTGTTGAGAAAGAAGGTGCAAATTGGAGGTACCATGTTACCTTACTTCAAACTTTACTATAAAGCAGCAGTACTAAAAACAATATGTTATTGGCAGAGAAATAAATAAACAGATTAATGGAATAGAATTGAAAGCTCAGAAATAAATCCACATCCACACACAGTTCCTAATCTATGATAAAGCAGCTATGACCGTACAATGGGGAAAAGGACAATCTCTTTAATAAATGATGCTAGAAAAATTGGAAAGCCACACATAAAAGAATGGCGTTGGATTATTCACTTACCCCGTACACAAAAACCCCAAATAGATTAAAGATTGAGACATAAGACCTAGAACAACAAAATATATGGAAGAAACATTGGTGATGTGTTCTGTGATGTCAGTGATAAAGATATTGGTGACTCAACCCCTATGGCAAGGTAGTTAAAAACAAAAATAAACAATTGGTATTTCCCCAGGTTAAAAAGCTTTCTCTACAGAGAAAGAAAATATAAACTATATAATATGTAAATGATAAGGGATTAATATCTAAGATATATAATAAAAACTCATACAATTCAACAATAAAGCAACTAAATAAGTGGGCAGTGGTATGAACAGACAGGTCATCAAAGAGGATATCCAGAAGGCCAAAAAAAATATGAAAAAATGTTCATTGTCACTTCTAATAAGAGAGATGCAGGTTAAAATGAGATACTATACCATTATATGCCTGTGAGAATGGCACATTAAAAAGACCTCCAACAACAAATGTTGGAGAGGATTTGGAAAAAAAGAAACCCTGTTACACTCTTGGTGGGAATACAAACTGGGGCACCCATTATGGAAGGCAATCTGGATTTAGCTTACAAAACTAAAAATGGAAATATTGCATGAACTGGTAATCCCATTCTTGGGCATTTACCCAAAGCATCTGGAACTACCAATACAAAATTCCTATGTCCCACAGTTCATAGAGGCATTGTATGTAGTAACTAGGACATGATGCAGCCTAAATGTCTATCGATGCATGATTAGGTCAAGAAGATGTGATGTATCCACACCATGGAAAATTACATAGCTGTAAGGAAGAATGAAATGCACCATTTTCAACAAGGTGGAGAGAATTTGATAGAATTATGTGTAGCAGAGTAAGTCAATGTTAAAATAAAATACTGCATTTACATAGACAGTTTGGTAACATAAAACACTTAAAAAAAAACAAACCAGTGAACTTTAATTAACATCCTGAGGTCTTTTGAGTTTGGAGAGACAAGGGGATATAAGGGATGCTGTTGGGAAAAAAATCATTGTAAAACTATGTATAAACCAAATAAGCCCTTGGATTGTAAAAAACAAAGAAAAAAAGTTTAAAAAAGTTCACCAAGAGTAAATTTGCTAGCATAACTCATCTGGGAGAGAAAAAAAAGAATTGATGCTGAGCTCTTTTGTTAGGGGGAAAGGATGTCCTGTGCAAACACCATACAGGCTTTGTGGATGCCACCCCCACTCCATCAAGACACTGGGAATTACAAATCCCATGATCCCCAAAGGGAGGTTGAGAGGACCTAAGGGCAGAGTTAAGCAGCCATTTTCTGGCACTTGTGTTTATAACCAGCCATGTTAGTGGGTTTCTCGCTCTCGGGGCTCGTGCTCTTGGCCAGGCAGGTTTGGTCTCGGAGGGTCATTTGGGATTCCAGGTCGGTGGAATGGGTAGAATGCATTTAAGAATTTATCTCCCTCTATTTCTCCCTGAGTTGTACATTTCCTCATTTCCCCTTCCCTTGTAAATAAACCTTTTGTTAACCTTTTGTGTGTGCCTGAAGTTTAAGTCTCCTTTAAGCATGTGGGTGAGGACCCACAGTGAGGCAACCCCTTTTATATCGGGGTTGCCCTGTAGCACTTTCATTTTAGCAATAGATACTAATTACTTCATGGAAATGTGAATTAATTGAAGAAGGAAAATCACATCCACCTCTTTTTTTTTTTAAAGATTTATTTATTTATTTATTTATTATTTATTTATTTTATTTTATTTATACAAGCACTGGGTACAGTCAGAAGCGCAGGAGGGTGAGAGAATTCACCAGAGCCAGACCAGGGAGCAGAGCAGGCAGAAGGACCGAAGCACACTGCTGAGGGGAGCAGCGGGCGGCAGGAGAGGTCACCATGTGGGACCCTCCTCCCATGGCCAGGGAGCAGCCGGGGATCAAACCGGTGCTGCAGAGGCTGCAGGCAGCTTCGCAACCCAGCACTCAACCGCTGCGCCTCTGGGGAGGCCCACATCCACCTCTTTTAATAAAGTTTCCTTTTCTACCTTGTTGAGTATTTGAATTATCCTTATGTTTTGGACACACATTATTTGTTTGAAATGACTGTAATAAATTTTTGCTACAGTAGTTCCCTTCAGCTCAATTCCTAAATGTATGATTCTGGATCAAAAGCTGCACTCCTCTTTTAGATCTCTTGAAATACATTGTTGAATTATGTTCTCAAAAGGTTGAATCAGTTTAGATTATCACAACAGGCAGAGTGGTATGTCCACCAAAGGAACTTTTTACTAGTTTGTTTAATAACCAGTTTTATAGGTTGAAAATAACATCTCATTTTAGCACACACCTGATCACTAGTGAAGTTCAGTATTTTTTAGAGATGAATTAGACATTGCAATTTTTCTGTAAATTTGTCTTTCATTCAATTTTCTATTCATTTGTATTATCTTTTTTTTAGTAACGATAACATCTTGTATCATTTTGTTAGAATATTTTCCTTCACATTTAAAACTTTATTTCTTTGTGGTATTTTTGACATATTGGAAGTTTAAAGTTTTTTAAACATACAAGTCCAATGTCATTTTTCAAATATATATCACATTTTTCCTTTATTTTTCAAGTTCAGTTCATATTTTACTTTTCCTAGAAGGCTTTTCTTGAATTCTCCAGTTTATACTAATGGGTATTAGGTATTAAACTTTTCTGTACTATTGACTGAGTATATGATTTAACTTTACTATATGTTATATCTGACTCTACATACAGAACAATTTATTTTGATAATAATAAAATGACATTGTGTCATGAAGGCTTTTTATACACAGAATTTCCTTTATATTACCTCAGTGGGTCCTAATAGCAAGCAAATGAAGTAGATAGGATAGGGATTTTCATTCTGGTTTTTATTGATAGTTATTGGATAGTTGATAGTTATTTTCATTATGAATGTGAAAAAAAGGATAAGAAAGTAGCATAATTCTTTTTTTAAAATCTAAATACAAGAGCAAACTGTTGTGTAGTAGAAGTATGTCATAATACTATGGCATGGCATTCATGAATATGAAATAAACTATTGATATTCATGGCTTGTTCTGAGAATTTATTTTTGTTTCTTTTGCAGTGCCATACAAATTACATTCCTGTCTGTGGATCAAATGGGGACACTTATCAAAATGAATGCTTTCTCAGAAGGGCTGCTTGTAAGCACCAGAAAGAGATAACAGTAGTAGCAAGAGGACCATGCTACTCTGGTAATGCACTATATTCTTCTGAATAAATGTTAGAAATGTACCTGTCATGTCTTCTAAAAGGAAGGTTCCTGTGAGAGGTGTATCTCCCAAACTGCTGCTTTGGTGGTGATTATACAGGGAGTGGGGAGCACTTTTTTGCCCTCATATTGTTGCTTTTTAACCCCTTGTGTCGCTATGGCACTCCTCATTTTTTTCTTTTTTTTAATATTTCATTTTATATAATTCTTTCATCATTTTTCATTTTTGCACAATGTAGGCATTTTCATTTTGGTGGCACTCCTCATTTTTAACATGTGATGCTTTTTTTGGTGGATGCTTTTTTTGATGTCTTTTGCCTTAATGTTTGGAATTATTAGATAGAATAAGATTTGGGATGGGAAATTGTATGGGTCCATTTTTTTTTTTTATGGGTGGAATTTGGGGGGAACAGGTAGGGAATATCCATAGAAACCTATTAATGGCATTCTAGTATGCGTCTCTTTTCAAACTCTTCTGTTTTTATATCTTTCTGTCAACACTGTCACCTACCTTCCCCAGTTGTTTATGTTTACTTCCTTCTCTTTTTTTTTTTTTAAGATTTATTTATTTTTATTTATACAAGCACTGGGTACAGTCAGAAGTGCGGGAGGGTGAGAGAATTCACCAGAGCCAGAGCTGGGAGCAGAGCAGGCAGAAGGACCGAAGTACACTGCTGAGGGGAGCAGTGGGTGGCAGGAGAGGTCTGCTGCACCACGTGGGTTGCTTCCTGGCTGGCCAGGCATTGAACTCATGCTGCAGTGGCTGTGGATAGCTTCATAGGTTGCGTCTTAACCCCTTGCGCCACTAGGGAGGCCCTCATTGTTCATTTTTGTACAATGTTTGCTTTCTCCTCTCAGGTTTGGTCCCCATGGAATTTCCACCACCTGTTCATCTGTGCATCACTACCGTAGTTCCTTGTGTTCTTCACGCCCTTGTTTTGATCTTTCTCCCTCCCCCTCCCCTGCAGAATGTTTCCGATTTATAGTTGCCTGTTCCTTCTCTTTCTTTCTGAATTGATAGTGATTGTGTTACTTAAAAATGTGGTTGGGGGCAGGGATGCAGGAGAGTTATTGTAATTAGAATAATTGTATGAAGGTTACTGGTAAAAGTGGAGACTTACACGCTCTGCTCTACTTCCTTTCTTTCTCTATTACGGTGCTTAAAATTTCTTGCTTTTACTAAAAGTGAAGATGTTAGGACCAAATACAAAGTTAGAGGGCACAGTTCCAAAAACTACTCTCACTCTCATACCAACTGTAAGTTTGGGAGATTTCCCAAGCCACTGTCAACTTTAATAATTCACTAAGATGACTAACAAAACTCCCTGAAAGCTAATATACCCATGGTTATGATTTATTGCAAGGGAAGGACACATATTAAAGTCAGCCATAGGAAGAGATGAATTGGAAGGAGCCTGGGAGGAGCCCAAATATGGAACTTATCTTTATTTTCGCCCTGTGGAGATGTGGACAGTGTTAACTCCTCCTGGCCAGCATGTGACAGCACACATGGAGCACTGCCAACCAGGGTGCTTGCCTGAGCTGGAGTCTTTCTTGCACCCCCACTTCATAAATATGATTGATTGGTTCATTGTCCACTTGATTGGTCTCAAATTCCAGATGCTCTACTGCTATTCAAAGCCTTCACTCTAATGACACGGGGTTCCTGGTGTGACTGCCCTCTATCATAAGACTGCTGAGTATGGCTGGACTCACCCTAAGATCTGATGTGGTTGGCACCCTCTCTAAATAGAGCACTTCTGTGAAGTATGACATTGATTAGTCCCAGAAGCTGAGGGCAAAGGTCAGACCTCTCTTTGGACAAGACAAAATCATTTTCCACGTAATAAATAATTAGATGGCTGATGAAATTATTTCTTAGGCAAATACACTGTCATTTGATGATGTTTCTGTATACATCTCTAAGTACACAGGCATGATTCAGAAACTAAAAAGGAATATGAAGTTCTTTACAATCCTACATTAATTTTGCATTATTTATGAGTAGTCTGTGTTTAAGACGTCAGCTGTTTTGAATAGGCAGTGAATGTGAAATATTAGGAGGCAGAATGGTGGATTAGAAAGGCCACTGCACTAGGATTAAAACACCTGGCTTTATAAAGTATTTATTTCCTATACGACCTTGAACAAGTCACTTAGCCTCTCTGAGCTTCAATTTCCTAAATTGTTAAATGTAAATCATCTCTAGGGGTTGTTAAATGAGGATTGAGTGAACTAAGCTATATTGATTTTTTTTTTTTGCATGTCATTTGATCTCATTTCCTTTTCTAGAAATATTCTCTTTTGCTTACCCGAAAACTCCTTTCTTAATGCTTTAAGATTGAGTTTAGAGTTTTTGTCCTTCCTGAAATCTTTCTTCTTCTGTGGTACCTCTTGGCAGAGATTGTTCACACTTTCTACATATCTCTATGTATAAATCATGCTGTATTTTATTTATCTGATAACCTGTCTCTTGCCAGATCAGTCATTTCTCAACCAGAAGGCACTTATGCCCTCTGCATGGGAAGTATGTCATAATCCCAGGCTGGGCTGCAGTTGTGTGCATGGGGGAAGGTGTGTGCACAGTGAAAAGATAATCTAAAGAAGAGTTCAGCCTCACCATCAGAGTAGTCATACAATTTATTTAAGAATTTTATTTAAAGGAAGGCATGAGATACACAGTAACTACAATTTTATGCATTGTGACTGTGTCTAATTTATCATTTTATTCCTAGTACTTACTCAGCTGCTTGGCACATTATAGACACCTAATGATATATATGGAATAGAAGCAAAAAGGAGTGTTTTTTGTAAGAAAAACTTTGTCATAATAATAATTTTATTTTGTGGGCTGTATTCTTTCTCTTTTTCTGATCTTTTGTGCTTTTATTATTCAGAGAAGATGTAACATTTTATGGTTCATTAATCAAAATTACATGCAATTTAAAACATTCCTATGAAGATTTTGCAATGGCTTCCACATAAAATTTATGTTTTTCCAGTTATTTCCTCTATTTCCTGCCATATCTGCGACTTTGGTTATGGTCTGCAGGAGCTTGAAGGGAAGGCAGCAGTATTGTTGTGATATCGTCGTCCAACTAGAGAACTGTTGAAAAAATGGGATTGGGTTCTTTGGGGTTCCTCTTCCCTGAGAGAGTGTCAAATTTTCACTTGCCTCTTTGCCTTTTTACTGTACCATATAAATGATAGCATCAATATGGTCAGCACTATATGTTGGTTCTTTAGCATTATAAAATGATTATCTTGCATTAGGTAGAATTTTTTCCTGACTTCTTGCCAGTAAATTTAAGGGAGACTGTTTATTTCATTAGCAATAAGTCTCCAACCTGTTCTGGCTACATGAGGTTAATTTCATCAGTAATATGAAAACCTTACCTTGAGTTTTTTTCCCCCCTCTAAGCCTTAGGGTTTGTCTTTTGGCTTTTGGCCTCTATCCACAGATTTCATTAAGAAGATTTTTGGTGCAAGACCCAAAGCTCTTTTCCTCCCTTGCAGATAAAGACAGCTTTTTCATTATTCCTCTCAAACCTCAACAAAATTAAAAATTTCTTCTTTTAAATGAGTTAATTAAAATGATTTCAATTTACCCATTTACTTTATAACATTTATTGGTCTTTACTCTCTTCAATGCTTCTGGGTATTCTGAATGTGTTACAAAGATGAGTGTTTATAGTTGATTTTGTGTGCAAGGAATTCATATTTGAAGAAAGGCACAAAATTGGTCTGTAAGAATGAACTGTTAGGAAAATAACTCTTAGACTCAGAAAAATAGGGTGGATATGAGAGGGGAAGGAGTGAGGGGGTGGGAGGGATGGGTATAAGGAGTGGGTCAGTTTGATAGTGTGATAGCACTAGGACTTCCTGGTGGGTGTGGCATGCTATAGACACACACAGTGGTATGAAGCTGTACTCCTGAAACATACATGATAGTGTAAACCAATAGTAAATCTATAAAATTTTATAAAAAAAAGAAAATGAATCGTTAGACATAAAAAATGAAAAAAGGGCTGAATGAATATCACTGATTTTTTATAAGAAATTTTGCTATTATGAAATTTCTAGGAAAAATGTTCATGTTCATCCTTTGTTTTTCTCCTTAGATAATGGCTCTGGATCTGGAGAAGGAGGTAAGTTTCTAGAGCCTCTTAAAGAATATGTGTTTTCTTTCATTTTTGAAAAACAGCTTTACTGAGATAAAAATTTAATACTGTGCAGCTTGCCTATTTAAAATGTACAGTTCAATGGCTCTTAGTGTATTCAGAATTGTGCATTTATCACCACAGTAAATTTTAGAACATTTTTGTACCCCAGAAAGAAAGTCTGCACCCCTCGCAATCACCCCAACCCCACCACCTTAGTCCTAGTCATTCTTTGTTTCATGTAGTTAATTTTTACTGAAGGTTTGTAACCAGAAGAAATTGAGCTTGCATCAGAGTACTTTTTCCTAAGAATTATTCCCACAAGTGATTTTAACTTGGCCTAGATTATTTGTCACTCTCTCCTACTCTTACAAATTTTGTTCATAAGGAATTTTCAATGTACAGGATTAAAAAATTCTAGAGTGAGTTGTGCATAGCAAAGAGGAGACTTACAGAATTACTTGTAGTAGTAACCAAAGTATAATACAAACCATTAAATTCTTCCCCTTTATGTTTTTGATTGTATTTTTATAAATGCTATATAGGTTATTTCTGCTGTTTAAAAAACCTAGTATTTGGTGATAGCATATGACAGACTTTACTTTTAACAGATTTGAGAATGACTAGTTTCTCTGAGAGTCTAATTAGGCTGTAATTAGTTAAGTATCCACTTTTTGCAAAATAATGTTTGGGGTGCTTTGGGGGATATACTAAAAGAAAACTTAACTCCAGTAAAGGTCACACTTAACACTTTCACTGTGGGTTTCAGTTGAAAATTGCAGCCATGATCCTTTCAACACGATCTAAAACCTTACTCTTAATGTTCACATTCATAAAATTCTGAAATTTCAGTTACGTAGAGAATGGAAGAATTGTCATGAGGAAGAATTTCAGGAATGACAGTTTCAGCCTAAAAAAACATTGAAACGGTGCAACAGTAGAATTTGGTTTACGTGAACATATATAAGCAGAAACTTCGTGACCATATGTGAAGGATCATCTTATAAATTCTAGATCTTAGAGCTTGAGAGGACTTTAAGAAATATATAGTTTAACTCTGGAGTTAGATGTTTTGTAGTTAGAAAGACAGGTGAGAAACTGATGTGATGATAGGTTCAGTCACTTACCTGCCTAACCAGCAATGCATAGGCAGGCTATTCAGTAGGGTGGTCACTGGGCTAAAGGCAGTCTTCATTTATTCTCTTTATGTATATTGTAATTATTTTAAAAGCTATTATTTATCAAAACTCATCTGTGTAATTTTTGAAGATAGGTTAAGGGATTATATTGCTAGCACCAATATTTGTTTTTCTTCACTTAGTACTGACAACATTTTAAAATCCAAGCAAAAACTAAACCAAAAGAAACCTTATGTATCTGTAGAAATGAAGCTACCAGAAGGGGAGGGTGGGATAGAAACCCCAGGAGGGGAGGGGGCCAATGAACTGTGGGTGCTTAGGTGGTGCTTGTCATGGTAACGTCCATTTTTAGAGGTATGGTGCCCCTTGAGTCATACGCAGTACTATAAAACCAATAAATTAAAATAAATTCCAAGCATTGGTAGACTTTGGAAGTGATTGTTTTCAAGAGCTTTAGGTACATTTCTCCAGAAATAGGATAATGGCTGCTAAAACATGAAGTATATCTGGAAAGGAGCCCTACTTTTTCTTGAAAATTTGATTTTTTCTTTTTAAACAGAGGAAGAAGGTTCAGGCACAGAAGTCCACAGAAAACATTCCAAGTGTGGACCTTGCAAATATAAAGCTGAGTGTGATGAAGATGCAGAAAATGTTGGGTGAGCTGATTGAGGGAAAGGGATAAATAAGTGGAAGTTAATCAACATTGTTATATTCTAGAAAGGCGTCATTTAATCTAGTTTTGTACAGTTTGTGTGATTTTCTATATTTTTTAAAATGCTAGTCTATAGACTTTTCTCTTAAGTTTATATAATGTTATAGCTTTTAAAGTCAATTTTCAGTTTAAGTGTTATATTTTAGGGCCCTTTTATAGTTTTACCTCTGCCTTTTTCCCATTGATTTTCTTTTGTTTGTTTTGCTCCAGTGCCAATTTTATTCATGAGAAATACCCTTATTCTATATTTTCTGCTGTATTTTCAATTAATACCTATACAAAAGTTTCATTTATTTCAGTGTATTAAGAGAAATTACAAACTTCCAAAATTTTAGAGATAAGTAAATATTATATAAGTAGAATTATTTCTAAAAATCTCAGTTCCATAGGCTTGACATATGTTTCATTTTCTCACTCACATTCACTGGGGAAGACTTTTTAAGTGGACACCATTTTCTGTCCAGTTTTCTCTTCTCTCCTTGTAAGAATTGGTTGTGTTTGGTAGAACAGTAGCAACATAGACTTCATCTACACAGTCATGTTTGCTTATTTCTTTCAGCAGTTTCCTGTTTACTTATTCCCTCTCAACCTTCTTCCATTTCCCTGTGTGCCTGCTTTTTGCATAGTTGATTCTAAAAGCTTTAATGCTGACTTAAGGACGTTGTAGCTCAAATGGATCTTCATTCCCTCAGTTTTCCCTTAGTGCATATTTTATTTATTTATTTATTTTTAAGATTTATTTTTATTTATTTATACATACAAGAACTGGGGTGTAGGCCCGCAGTACAGGGGAGTGAGAGGATTCACCAGAGACAGAGTGGGGAGCAGAAGAGTAGGATCTACTGAAATATACTGCTGAGGGGAGTAGCAGGAGACAAGAGAGGTCTGCTGCGCCATGTGGGTTATCTCCCTGCTTGGGATCGAACTCATGCTGCAGTGGTTGGTGATGGTTTGATAGCACTGAGACTTTAACGCTGTGCTACCAGGGAGGCCCCTTAGTACATATTTTAAAACACTCACTTTATAGAGATTTGTGCTTTCTTTTTTTTATTTTATAGACATTTATTTATTTATTTATTTATTTATTTATTTATTTATTTATTTATACAAGCACTGGGTACAGTCAGAAGCGCGGGAGGGTGAGAGAGTTCACCAGAGCCAGAGCAGGGAGCAGAACAGGCAGAAGGACCGAGTTAGACTGCTGAGGGGAGCAGCGGGTGGCAGGAGAGGTCTGCGCGCCATGTGGGACCCTTGACCGGTGGCCGGGGATCGAACCGGGGATCGAACCAGTGCCGCAGACGCTGCGGGCAGCTTCGCAACCCAGCACTCAACCGCTGCGCCACTGGGGAGGCCCTAGATTTGTGCTTTCTTATTCATACATATTTTCCAGTTTGATGTTTTATTCAGCCTCTTAATACATATTTGAGTCTTTCACTGAACAATAATGTGGTTTAATTGGTATTAATGCCCAAAGTGAATTTTACAAATCAAGATCATTACATTTTCAATATTATGGTTCCAAAAAAGCTATTTGGAAGTAAAATTAAATATCTGATAATTTACTTCAAAGTAGGTGAGAATTGGCAAAAGACCAGTACATTTCATGAAAAGTGAATTGAGCAAAACTTTAATTTATTCTGTGTCTGTCCATTGGTCATTTGGGTTAACATGTGCCAGTCCATTCAGAGTGATTTGATTTGGGAGAAGATATTTTCTAAAGCAGATATTGTCCATACTGTTTCTTTAAACCAGTATGGGTTTAGAGAAAATATACAGTGATGTTATGGTGTCTCTCTTCTCTTTGCACTGACAGGACCTGATGAAACACCATTGTGTATCTGTTTTTGCTCAGTTCTTTTCAGTGTTTTTTTCTTAGGACTGTTCTTTAATACTATTTAGAGTCAAAATACTGTTAGTGATTGACTGGCTTGATTTGTTTTTATTCCTTTGACAGAATTTCTGTTCAGCTCTGTTTTATACATTTTGTTATTTTTTAATCCCTAAATTGGAAAATAAAGAAATTCTCTGCTTAGAAGCAGAATAGATTCCATCTGGTCTCAGAGGTAGCCCTGACACCTATATGGTAAAATACACGTCTTTCTTTGAACACCTCCTCGGATGAGAGAACATTTTATTTGTTCTTTTTTTTTATCTTCCACATCTGAATGAAATCATGTACATTTGCCTTTCACTGTCTGATTTATTTCACTGATAATGTGGAGCCATTTCTGCATAATAATCAGAAGGTGGGGGTTAAGGGTGGGTTCCAGGCACATCCAGGAGTGCCTTTCCCCCACCTCCCACCCTTCCTTAGCAGTTCCATAGCTGAAAAGGAAGTTAAACCAAGCCAGTCAGCTATACCCACTATTTTAATTCCACTAGTCACTGCTTGATAAACTTTCCAACCTTGCGATAGCACTGTCTGAAAACCTTATTTGTGTAAGTAAGACAGCCCAGCCCCTTTTGCCTTTATAAGTACACTCCCTGCGAGCACCTTATTAGAGATTTTCCAACTTCTTCACCACAACTCCACATGAGAAATACATTTACAGAATGGACGAAACTCAATTTTATATATACATATGTAATACATATTAAGTAAAACAAAATCCTGTGAAATAATACTTGCCTTTATGAAATGCAGTCTATCCTTATTCTTTTCTAAAAAAATATTTGTAGAGATCCAATGAATTGACTTAATCACTAGAATTATGACCTACAATTTGAAAAATATTGCTCTGTATAATAACTGTAATAGGTATTATATTTCATGTTTTATTTTTGATATGGGTATTTATGTAAAAAATTATCTTCATTTTCAAATGTCTTTCCTCTCATTCAAAGTGCTATATAACCTATGTGATTTCCAAAGGGCAATTAAAATCTTTCTTTTGCTTTAAAGCTCTTTCTCTTTTTCTTGCAATAGTTTTAAAAAATTGGCATTTTGGGGAGGGGATAAGGTACCATGTAAGTTAATTTTCTGCTGATAAGAGAAGTACTAATTCTTTATCTAGCCGTTTAAATGGAAACTGATTTAAATATATCATCTT
The DNA here is from genome assembly GCF_014898055.3 of Talpa occidentalis. Lineage (NCBI taxonomy): Eukaryota > Metazoa > Chordata > Mammalia > Eulipotyphla > Talpidae > Talpa > Talpa occidentalis. The sequence continues at coordinate 55,384,523 of NW_023605083.1, forward strand.
CTTAATCAGACTATATGGAACAATTTAACAATGTCTGTGTCCTCCATTATGTTCTCTTTGGTAGAAGGAGGACTTATTAAAAAAAAAAAAAAACACAAAGTGCCTTTCCTACCATTATTTATTTTTCTACTCTTACTTACTTCATAACTATAGATGACAGTTTTCGTTGTTTAATGTTGCCTTACTCTAGATATATAGAATATTAGGTCTTAAAACTATTTAGATGTAATAAATTTCTATGTGGCCCTTTAGATGATAATGGGGAAAATAATTGTATGCTTCCACCCCCCCCACCCTGATAACAGGAAATAAACACTGTTAAACATTCTTTTATACCAAGTATAATCAGAGTGTTAGCAAGGATGGGATCCTTTGTCCAGAAATATCTTCCTGTAGTTCCATACAGCTGCCAAAGCAGGTTTCCTTTGAGAGGTTTGTTTTTAAAATGCAAAACTCCATAGGCACATGACCTCATGCAGTTTTCTGAGCCCTCTTTTGTTCTTTGATACTTTAGCTCTGTCATTCCCTCCCTTGGTGTCCTCTCTACTTGTTTAATCTCCTGCTCTTCCTTCTGGCCTTAAATGAAGTGTGACTTGTCAGAGGTTAGCACTTCTTCCTGGAGGCCCTCTTTCCACCTTAGCTGTGAGGTAGGTGACCTTATTTTGTATTCCTGCCTGGTCCAGAAATACACACTACAGAATACTTAGTAAACTATTGGGGTCACTAGCAGATTGCAGGCTCCCTGAGGACAGGACTTTGTCTTGCTGATTTCCGCATTAAAATGCCTTCAGGTTGGATAATCTAAGATTTCTCTATAGGTTTTTGTTGAAATCAAGGCAACTCATACTAGGGTTTTATTAATCTCTTAGCGCTGCCACTGGGTCCTTGTGTGGATTTAATATGTATGAAAAAAGACTTGCATTACACTCAACTTGTTGTAGGCTTCATTAGGTGTTTGTTCAATCTAATAACTTCACATGTATTAGTTTTACCCAGTGTTTTTTTAACTGCTAAATACACTTAGAATAGTGAGAAGGAATGATACTTTCTATGTAGAATAAGGAGAAAGGAAAGGATAGATATTTTTTATTAATAATATCTTTCAGATGTACGTAGTGTTTGATTTCAAAGGGCTTTTGACAAAAGTTTATTTGATTCTGTCACCAGTGTTATGGGCATTCTTCCTATTTGAAAGACTTAGAATTGTGATTCGCCTAAATCACAGAAGTCATTGAATTTCTTTGTCTATGTATGTATGCATTAATGCTTTTGAAATTCACAATGTTAGAAATTCTTTACAGAATTACAGACTTTACAGAAAAACATCTATTTCCCACTCCTGTTACCCAGCTTTCTTTACTTGGAGGCAAACACTGTGCTAGTTCTTAAATTTCCTAGACATATTTCATGCATGTTTAAACAAATTTGTATATGTATATTTTTCTTTGCTTTTTAAAAACTATTGGTACCACACTATGCATACCGTGTGTTCTACACTTTATTTGAAATGTCTGCAAAGTGTACACTGCATTAAGAAGTGTTTAAAACATGCACATGCAGTTCAAAGAACACTGTACCTATGCATCTAATATCTAAGGAACAATAAAGAATATAGCCATCTTAATAGGACCCAGCATTGCTCCTGCCATGGATTGAAAGGAGTCTGTTCCCTGAGTTGCTCATTTGGTTCTGGCAGCAGGACATGGAGGGGAGAGCAGGACCTTCATCACATGTGGTCAGGGCAAGCCGAGGGCAGATCAGAATCTGGATCAGTCTTATCTGGGCATTCTGTCCTCTAGCTAAAAAAGAGGAGATGGTGGCCCTGGCATATTGGTAATGACAGCCATCAACATGACTGTCGTGTGAAAGTGTTTCAGTGTGGGCTGATTGCCCACTGAAGTGTATACAAGGTGGACTACAGCTTAGCTTCATTTTGGGATCTTCTTCATTGTTGTGTCTTTTCCACTGAGCAACACTCAGTTCTCTAATTATCCTATACCAGGTATGCTACAATTCACTTTGATTGTGACACTCTACTTGGAGCTAGCATGGACCCCCAAGTTCAAAGTTCATACACACAAGATTACCCTGTCCCCCGACACACGTTAATCCAACCCAGGGGCTTCCCTGGTGGTGCAAGGGGTTAAGACACAACCTAAAAAGCTAGCCACAGGGCCTCCCCTGGTAGTACAGAGATTGAGCACTGGGCTGCGAAGCTGCCCGCAGCCTCTGCAGCGCTAGTTCGATCCCCGGCCACCAGAGGAGGGTCCCACATGGCACCCAGACCTCTCCTGCTGCCTGCTGCTCCCCTTAGCTGTGTACTTCGGTCCTTCTGCCTGTTCTGTTCCCCGCTCTGACTCTGGTGAATTCTCTCGCCCTCCTGTGCTTCTGACTGTACCCAGTGTTTGTATAACTAAATAAATAAATAAATCTTTAAAAAGAAAAAAAAGAAGCTAACCACAGCCACTGCAACACGAGTTTGATTCCGGGCCAGGGAGCAACCCACATGGCACAGTAGACCTCTCCTGACTCACCAGCTGCTCCCCTCAGCAGTGTATTTCAGTCAGTCTGCCTGTTCTGTTCTCACTCTGTCTCTGGTGAATCGTCTCACCCCCCTGCACCTCTGGCCTATACCCCAGCTCTTGTATGCACAAAAGTAAATAAATCTTTAAAAAACAAACAAAAAAATCCCAGTTAATTTTAAAGCTCTTTATTAAAGGATCAGTAAATAGAAAGGTACTCCAGGCTGTACAAAATGTCAAAAATGAAACTTTTTTATAGGCAGAAAAGGGCAAGATAAGAATGAGCCCATTTCAGGCATGGGTAATCTGTGGGGAATGTTGTCTTTACCAACAAACCAGAGCCACCATGTCCTCTTTTTAGCCAGAGGACAGAATGCCCAGATAAGACTGATCCAGATTCTGATCTATACTCCGCTTGGCCTTGGCCTGACCATATGCCAAGGGCTTTCCTTTGGCAGAATATCTTGTTTTCCTTGGTGGAATAGAAAAGATTTCCTCATTGTTGCTGATCAGAAAATTTTGTACTGACTAATTAGTACTACATTCCTGGGGGAGGTCGAAACTGCAGGGGCATTGAAATTGCAATTAGGTTAAGTCTTAAGTCTTAGTAGAATTAGCACAAGCACCTCCATTTTGGGTTTGTGGTTTTGTCTCTTTGTCATTTTCTTTTGATCAGACACCAGCTGCAAATAAGGTCCACTGTGTTTTTTGCCTGACATACTTCTAATTTCAAAGTTTCCATAACCTCCCCTCAGGTTTGATAATTTGCTGAAATGACTCACAGAACTCAGCAAAGTGCTATACTTGCTGTTTATTATTGATATAAAGGATGCAAATGGTCAGCCAGATGAAGAGGGGACAGGGTGGGGTCTAGAAAGTGTTGAGCACAGGAGCTTCTGTTCTGTCCCCAAGGTGTCAGGTGCACTGCCTTCCCAGCATGTGGATGTGTTCACCCATCTGGAAGCTTCCCAAACACTTCTGTTTCGCTTTTTCCAATTGAGGTTTCATTATTGGTTAAATCATTAGTGATTGAGTTCCATCTCCAATACTTTTGTCTTCCCTGGAGATCAAATGGGCTGATGAGGGCTAGGGGAAGTGGGAGTTTAACTTGTTACCATGGTTGGTTTTTCTGGTGATAACTCCTGACCACTCTCCCACTTGTCCCCCCCAACGCCCCTTACCCAAGTCATTTCTTCATACAAAAGATTCCTGTCATTTAGTTCTAAGAAATCACTGAGAATGGGGGGCAGAAACCCCAAGGTACTTTTTATTATACCACAAGTACTCTAGAAATTTTTTATCTCCTATTAAGATTCTGGCAGATCTTTCACCTTTAAATTCTTGGTTTTACTCTCTTGTTTTATTATGTCTTTCAGTAATTTGTGAGAAAGAAAACACTATTTAAAAACATTGAGACCTTGTGTAAGGGAGTGTTTTTACTCTTTACCTAATATTTGATTTGTAAATTGGCAAGTCCACAATCTAAGTGGGAGATTGTCCCTCAGAATTGAAAGCATTGCTCCCTTGTCTTCTAGCTTCCAGAGTTGCTGTTGAACCCGGAGACCATGGTGGTTCCTGATCCTTTGTATGATTTGTTTTCTCTCACGTGAAGCATGTTTGTCTCTGATGTAATGAGATGTCACAGTATTATGTCCTTTCCTAGAAATCTATAGACTTCTGATTTGAGAAATATTCTTTAAACTCCTTAGTGGGGCCTCCCTGGTGGCACAGCAGTTGAGCGCTGGGTTGCGAAGCTGCCGGCAGCCTCTGCAGCGCTGGTTCGATCCCCAGCTGCCAGGCGAGGGTCCCACATGGCACGCAGACCTCTCCTGCCGCCGGCTGCTCCCCTCAGCAGTGTACTTCGTCGGTCTGTCTGTTCTGTTTCCCGCTCTGGCTCTGGTGAATTCTCTTACCCTCCCGCACTTCTGACTGTACCCAGTGCTTGTATGAATGAATAAAATAAATCTTTAAAAATAAATAAATAAATAAACTCCTTGGTGTTTTCCTTTTCCTTCTTTTCTGCTCCTGGTTCTTCTCGTATTTGGATGTTGGGCATCCTGAACTAGTCCTTTAATTTATCTTTTCTCACCTATTTTCCATTTAAAAAGTTTTTGCTCTACTTTCTAAGAGATTTCTTAAACTTTATCTGGTAGTCTTTTTGAGTTTTTCATTTGTGCTGTGATTTTAATTTCCAGAAACTTATTTTTGTTCTAATACTGCGTCATCTTCATCTTTTTTTTAATTTAAATATTTTATGTTATATAATTCTTACGTCTTTTTTCATCTTTACACAATGTATGCATTTTCATTTTGGTTATATTCCCCATACAATTGCGCCCCCCCCCCTCTTATTTTGACTCTAGTCCTTCCTTTCCCCGCCCTCCCCTCTTCCCCAGTGTGTCTCTGGTTTATAATTGCTTGTTGATTTTGATTTTTACTTTGTATTGATTATTCTTTTTCCTGGTCTCTTATTTAGGTTTTCTAAATTCCTGCTATGAGTGAGACCACTTCATCTTTTGAAAATAGCATCCTGTTGTTGTTTTGTGATTCCAAATTTTTTTTGGCTTTTTTTTTTGACTATCTTTTTTGTGCTTTGGTCAAATTTGGAAGTTAATATTTTAAAAAGTCATTCATTTCACCTTGATGGTATAAAATTATTTATTATAACCTTTTATCTTTAAACCATAGTCCCATTGGATCTGTAGTTTTTTTAATTCTTGATCTTTTTTCTCTTTCTTTGTTCATTTTCCTTGGTTGATTTGAAAGTCTTTTGAAATGAACAAATTTTCATTTCATTTATCTTCCATTGTAGCTTTATTTTCTATTTCTGATGAGATCTCTACCTCTAAATTTCCCCCTTTTTCCCCCCATTGACTTTATTCCATTATTCTTTTTTTTTTTTTTTATTATAGAGGCATGTTTTATTTATTTGTTTGTTTGTTTGTTTTGTTTATACATGCACTGGGTACAGTCAGAAGCACGGGAGGGTGAGAGAATTCACCAGAGCCAGAGCGGGGAGCAGAGCAGGCAGAAGGACTGAAGTAGACTGCTGAGGGGAGCAGCAGGCGGCAGGAGAGGTCTGCGCGCCATGTGGGACCCTCCTCTGGTGGCCGGGGAGCAGCCGGAGATTGAACCTGCGCCGCAGAGGCCGTGGGCACCTTCGCAACCGAGCGCTCAACCGCTGCGCCACCGGGGAGGCCCTATTCCAATATTCTTTTTCTAACTTCTTAAGTGGATGCTTAGTGATTTAATTTTTAGCCATTTGTTTAAAATTTGAGCATTCAAACCAAATAGATGTCTGAGGGACAAGTGTTTCCGGGAGAGGGGAAACCCCAAGACACCAGTGTCCCTGGTGTGTTTGAGAGAAGAGTGAGGCCAGTTTAATGAGATTTTTCATGATATGAGTGTGGAAAATAACTACTTACCTATTTACTGCCCATGCTAAACTCTCTATTTTATGTAACAATTATAATGAGTACAAAGAACTCTGTCCCAGCTACTCATTAGTTAACTTCCTTCATAATCATTTTCCCTGATTCATAACTTGTTGTCAGGATTAATGAGGCAAATGTGACTATACCCACGTAGAGGTGTACAGTAAATGGTTGATAAATGTTTCAAATTTGGCATATTTACTGAAGTGATTTCTTTCCACTTTAGTCGGCATTCTTGTGCTTTGGGCATTGTGCCCTCTGCCACTGTTGCTAGACTGAAAACACTTGTAATTGCTGTAATCTGTACTATCAGTGGCCTCTGGAGTGTAATATTTTCCTCCTCTGCTCATTGTTTCCCTGAGCTTGACTTTCCCTGAGATTGAGTGTCATTTTCCTTACTCATGTGCAATTGACAGCAGTAGTGATGGTTTGATCTCACCATCTTGCATGCAGTGGTACCACCCCCTGAGGAGCACCAGCTTTTTCATACACTTCGCCAGCGTGTGAAACACTTGTTTCTCCTTACTAGACTATGTGGTATCTTACCTTTGTTGCTGAGCCTTATTACTGGAATTGTTCTATAGTACTTTTCATCCTTTAGCTGCTATTTCTATTTTATTGCTATCCCAATTTTGCCCACTTTTAAGCCCTTAAACCCAGTATTGGCAAAGATTTCCTGTGAAGGGCCAGATGGTAAATACTTTACACTTTGCAGACCACATATGGTCTCTGTCACATATTCTTTTTTTCCCTCTGGCACCCCTTTAAAAACCGTTTGACTTCTTAGTAAATACTTATATTGGATTTTTAAATTTTTGATGCCTTGATTTGTAAATTGTGAAATAGAGACTCAATTGAAAAGTATATGAAAGCCTACACATTTGGTTTAATGCATAACATTGAAACAAACCTTTATGAATCTTACCTTGCAATCCAGAAATAGGATGTGACCAATACTTCAGAGCTGCCTCCATGTTCCACCCCAACTGCATCCCACCCACTTGCTACACTGAATTTTGTGGAAGTCATTCCCTTGCTTTTTATATAGTTTATACTCCATATGATAAGTACCTCAATAATGTATGATTTGGCACTTGATTGATTTTGAATTTGGCACCATACTGTTCGTACTTTCTTTTGCCCATTGTTATGTTTTTGAGATTCATTCAGGTTAATGCACATTGCTGTAGTTCATTCATTCTTGCTGCTTATTGAATTCAGTTGCTTGAACATAGCACATTTGTTTTCACTCCCAGTTACTGTTGATGGATATTTGGATTTTTTCTAGTCTTTGTCCTCATGAATAAACCTGCTGTGAACATTCTTACTTAGGTCTCCTGGTACATGTGTAAGAGATTTCAAGGACCTGGTAGTGAAAATGTTTGGGTGTGTGCAAGTCTGGCTTTTCATAGTAATGCCTGTTTTCCCAGTTGGTTGCATCAGTAAGTTCTCCCACTAGCAGAAGATGAGAATGTTCTTTGTTCCTCATCCTTGTCGACACTTGGTATTGTCCTTGTTCTCAATTTTTGCCTATTTAGTGAAGGTGATGGTATCTCCTTGTGGTCTAAATTTCCATTTTCCTTATTATTGGCCAAGTTGAACTTTTTCACGTGTATTGCTCTTGTATGATTCCTCTTTTATTCCTATTTCTATTTACTTCCTATTTCTTTGTCCTTCTTTCCCCTTTGAGTTATATATTTCTTTAATTGATATTTTTTAATGTATTCTGTATGCTGCTATTTGGACTATAGGGTTTGGGTTTTGTTTCTTTTTGCTTATATGTTGTCTTTATTCTCTTTTAGGGATGTTCTTTATTTCAAAGTTAAATTTATTGGTTTCATATATTATCTTCTGAGACTTTTGTAGTTTTGTCTTTAACTGGAAATTAAGGAAATCTCAAACATTTAGAAAAGGAGGGGAAAAAAAGTGGATCCCTCCCCATATATCTATCACCAAACTTCAATATTATAAAAAGTCCCAATTTTGTGTTATCTATTCTTCCCTCCCTACCTTTTTGGGAAGTATTTTGAAGCAAACCCCAGCTTCATATCAGTTCATTTTTACTTTTAATGTGCTTGATATAGGACTTGCAGAGAGAGGTATATTAAAATCAACTGTGGTGCATTTGGCTATTTCTCATTGTGGTTCTCATCAGTTTTGCTTCATAGATTCTGAGGTTATTTTAAAATGTTCGGAATCATCCTGTCTCTCTAGTAAAATTTATTATCATCATGAAGGAACTTGCTTTCCTTCTCATAATCCTTTTTGCCCTTAAGTCTCTCATGTCTGATATTAGAAATAGTTATACCAAGTTTCTTCCATTCTAAGTATGGTATGGAGACTTCAGGGCAATTTGTATGCTGTCATTATAATGTATTTTAATTTTCTGCTTAAAAAAAATTTAACTACATGAGCACTGCTGTTGTCTTATATATAGTCTGTATTTTGTTAGCATTTCCCATATATTTATACTTTTGTTCATCATTTGTGTTTATCTCTCAGAGCTTTTATATATAGGATCATTTTTCTACTGCCTTTATAATTTCTTTTGCTGACAGTAGGTGACAAGAAGTTTTTGCTTCTTTCAAATTACTTTCATTGTACCCTCATTCCTGAAAGATACTTCTCTTTATATAGAATTCTATTTTATCTCGGCACATTGCAGGTGTTATTTCACTCTTTTGGCTATAAATAAACAATATGGCTTCAGTGTTGCTTTTGAAGACACTTTTCTTTCTTATACTTGCTTCTTTGAAGGTAATCTTTTCTTTCTGGCTGCTTTTAAAATATTCTCTTTTTTGTTGTTATATAAAACTCAACTGTGAAATTTCATTTTTTGATTCATTTTTTAATACTTCTGTTTGGAATTTATCAGCCTTCTTCCTGGATATTTAGATTACTATCTTTGTTAGTTTTAGAAAATATGAAGAGAGGGCCTCCCTGGTGGTACAGGGGTTAAGCACCACACTATGAAGCAATCTGCAGCCTCTGCAGCATGAGTTTGATCCCCAGCCAGCCAGGGAGCAGCCCACATGGTGAAGCAGATCTCTCCTGTCTCTCCTGCTTCTCCACTCAGCAGTGTGTTTCAGTCAGTCCACCTGTTCTGTTCCCTACTCTGTCTCTGGTGAATCCTCTCAACACCCCCCCCCCCGCCTATACCCCAGCTCTTGTATGCATAAATAAATAAATCTTTAAAAAGGGAAAATATGAAGAGAAATTCATGAGAATATTATTCTTGAATCATTCCTTTAACTCCTCCTGGAACTCCATCAGATTTTTATTAGCTCTTCTGTTTTCCTTGTCTTAACCTTTTCTTCATTATGTTTTATATCTTTGATGCTCTCCTGTGGTCTGGATAATTTCTTCTGATCTGTTTTCCAGTTCACTAATCCATATTTACTTTATCTAATCTGCTGTTAAGTCTTCCCATTGAAATTTTTATTCCTAGTAATGAATCCTTTAAGTTCTGTTTGGTCCTTTTATAAATTGATTTACTCTGTTCATGGTGTTTTATTTCCTTTTTTGTTGTGGGTATATGAATGAGGATGTTAGAGAGAGAGAGAGAGAGAGAGAGAGAGAGAGAGTGTGTGTGTGTAGGGAGAAAGAGTGTGAGTGTTGCTTAGTTTTCTCAGAACTGTATTTTGGAAAATGCCTGAGGACTAGGATAATAGACTTGTTTTTTTTTTCCAGATGACATTCTATTTATTTCTGTCAATGGCCCCTTCCAGTCTTTGACACCTTAATATAAATTCTGGGCTTGAGAGTAGTATTTTAAGTTGTAATTACCCATGTGAGAACTGGCTTGTGGTTTTGAGGTCTTAGAGGATATGTTTTTCTTCCCTTTATTCAATGGCATAGCTTCCCCCTTCCTCCTTTTAAACAGTTTCTTTGGAAAATGACAGCTCATTTTTAGTTAACCTCATGCTGAAAGCTTAACTTTTTGAAGTACCAACTTTCCTAGGGTCTCCAGACTGCCTCAGTTTATTTAGGTCAGTGTTTTTTGTCTCTTTCTCCCAGAGACCTGTAAAGCCAAAAAAGTTGATAATTGAATTTGCCCAGGTAGCATATGTGTCTAAAATGAAGATCAGCTTCAGCAAACTCAGTTGACCATTTTCTGCACTTGTCTTCATTTAACTTTTATCCTGCAGCTTCCTTATTTTCTTGCCAGTGCATATATTTAAGATAATGTTTTAAAAAAAATTATTATATTTTATTGCTTTCAGCAGGTTTGTACGTCCAGGTTTCTAGTCCACCATGTTGCTGGAAACGAGAGTCTCTGTTTTTGTATTCTCAGCTAGAGTTTACTTTATTTAAAAAAAAAAAAGATTTATTTATTTATGCATACAAGAGCTGGGGTGTAGGTCAGAGGTACGGGGGCGGGGTGAGAGGATTCACTGGAGACAGAGTGGGGAGCAGAAAAAGAGGATCTACTGAAATATACTGCTGAGGGTAGCAGCGTGCAAGACAGGAGAAGTCTGCTGTGCCATGTGGGTTAGTTCCCTGGCCAGGGATCGAACTTGTGCTTCAATGATTGCCTTTAGCTTCATAGTGCTGAGACTTAACCCTTTGGGCTATCAGGGATGCCCCGCATTTACTTTTATTGAGTGACAGTGCCTTTGATTTCCTTGGCCTTGTCTCTAAGTTTCAGTATTCCATGGATGCTCAGTTATCAAAGTTGATAGGCTGCTCGAAACATCTTTGAGGGGTTACATTTTACATGTTTTTTTTTTTTAATCTGTTAGGTTTTTTATCTTCCTGTTGTGTAAGTGAGGTGGTTATTATTATTACCTCTTTTTACAGATCAGTAAACTAAGACTTAGAGGAATAATCTGGGTACAAAACTGGTTATTAGTTGTCAGTATTTAGATTCATGACGCCTCAATTTTGATTTCCTGTTACTATACTATGTTGCTTTTAATTTAATTTTGGCCATCTCCTGAGTACTGTATCTATCTAGATTTGAAAATTCTAGAGAAACCACTAGATTGATAATATCTGGATGAAATTATCCCCAAATTTTCACTTGGAAAAATTTGTTAGCTGAGTGTCTACTTTGCTCTAAACTTTTATCAATGAATTAAAATATTGGCTTCAATTGCAGAAAGCAAAAAAAATAAAAAACCCAACAAAAAAGGAATTGCTTCTTTCATTGTTGCAGCATTGTGAAATGCTTTTGTTGTAAAATATAGGTGATTTTTGTCTTTTTCCACAGGTGTGTATGTAATATAGATTGCAGCGGATACAGTTTTAATCCTGTGTGTGCTTCTGATGGGAGTTCATATAATAATCCGTGTTTTGTTCGAGAAGCATCTTGTATAAAGCAAGAACAAATTGATATAAGGCATCTTGGTCATTGCATAGGTAAAATCCATTCTATTTATCTAGAGATGTATCTTTAATATCTGTCTGTAATCTTATTTATATATTTTGGTAGTTTTCCAGATTTGTAAAATGAGAAATTTTTGTTGCTTTATTTTCTTTTATTACATTTTAGAACCTCTTTGTTCTGTTACTAATTTACATTTTTCATTTATTTATAGTCTTTTCAAGACACAAACCATATTTCTTGGTGGTTTGTTTACTACGCTAATCCTGTAATAATAGACTTGTAGATATATTTATAGTTTTTAAAGTTTTTCTCAAATTTGTAGCTTATAGCTGCTTAAGAATTAGCTTATTTTAATTATAGTGAAACTGTAAGTATTGCCATATACTTATTAATCTTTTTTTTCCTAGACCATTAGTTTACTTTGCTTTTACATAAATTCTCTCTAGTTCTTGCCCGTGCATATTATATGTACTTTGAGATTTTGATGTGAAGTTATAGAATGTAGGGACAAATTATTACCTTCAGTTAAAAATAGTTTTTGCCTTTCTTGCTTTTAGTCACATTTTAGAACCTATGATACCAACTAAGATTAGGTTTCCATTTCCATCCCTGACAGAAATATCCAGTAACTGAAGGCAGCGATTATAAACCTTTGCATAGTGACACCCATGTCGGCTAGGATAATGTATCATTTCCTGATAATACACAAGGGCTATCTTTCCTGCTTACGAGGTCCAACCACACTGCTCACATACTATCTCTTCCTTGTTTGGGCTTATTACAAGGATATGTTTATCTGAGCAAAGGGAAAAAACTCTTTGCGAAATATTCCACTGTTGATTGTGGTACTTCTGATTTAAGCTACCAGAGAATTCCCAAGAAACTCATCAGAGTATTTCCAGGTGGGGAGGAGTGGCACAGTAGAAGAAATCATGGTGATTGGCACCTCTTGTAGGTAGATGGTTACTTGGATTTAATCTTTAACAAGTGGTATGGCTTGTTTTTCTTACATAAGGTGGTATTTAGAGCCTAGGTAAAAGACTCCTGAGAGAAAGGAAACCTCTTCTGAGCAACTGGTGCATGGCTGAATGGTGCTACCCAGAAGTTTAAATTCAGAGCAATTGGCCAAGCTTGAGAATTTTGTTAACTGATATTTATGCAGATTTAGGATTCTTTGGAAGTAACTGGTGCGTAACTTTTATCTTGGTCCCCTCTATAAGATTTCTATCCACTTCTAACTATACATTCCCTTTCCTCCCCCACTAAATATTGGGAAGCCAAAGCTGTGCTTTCCAACAGATATTTACGGTTCACTTACTGTCTTCTCAGTCCAAGGACAGTTCACCAATCAGGGGTCATTTTTATGGTAGATTTTGTCCTACACACTGCTGAGGTTCCACATTTATCTTAATCTGATGTGTTTCCAGGAAAACAGTAGTAGAAGGTAAATCTTGAGACCATTGTACCTTGGAGAAAGAGTTAAGCCTTTTTCTTCAGAGTATGTGTTATTTCAGTTTGTATAGGGAAGACTTTTTAAGCAGATGACATTTGAGTTAGGGTCTAAATGAAACTAGACTGTTCATCGTGCAAAGCACATCTATATCTGGGATGCCTTGAGGCCTGAAATTGAAAAGGCACAGTAGATCAAGCGAGTGGTGAACATGTGAGCAAAACAAGTGGACAGAGAGTTGGCAAGAACCTGGAGCATTTGGAATATTGGGGAGCTTTGTGGTGTGATTTAAACATCCTATGTGTCTTAATTTTAAAACTGTTTTCTCTTATAGACCCAGATGACAACAGTTTGTTGGGGAAAAAAGATGATGGACTACAATATCGACCAGATGTTAAAGGTACTGAATCATGATTTTCCAAATTTTGGCCAACTATTGAAATATGGTAATCGTTCTCAGTAGTTCTGTTTCCACTATAACCAGCCTTCCAACTTTGCTCTTTGTAGCAATATACTGCAATAGCTAAGATGTGTCTCAGTTTAGTGTACTTTCAGATGTAATTTTTTAAATTGAAATTTTTATTGAGAGCATTGTAGATTCACATGCACTTGTAAGGAATTATGTAGAAAGATCCCTTGATGTATGCTTTTAAAATCTTTACTTCTCAGCAATCTATCATTAACATTTGCCCTTGGTGCCCAGGTCTTTGTGCCTTGTCTCCTTTATCTGGAACTTTTTACAGTTTCAGTCTAGCAGTCATTTCCTCTTGGGAAGTATTCCTTGACCCTTAAATCTAGATTAGGTACCTCTTTTATGTATACATAAAGGATATGTTGAGCATCTAATCTGCTCGAATTGAAATTTTTGCATATCTGTATCCTCCTCCCCTGTTGTGAGGGCAGGGCACTGTGTATTGTGTTCACTTTCATATCCTTCACTTAGCAGAATGTCTGGTGCATATGAAGGCAACCCCTAGTCTTGAAAGAATGGATACAAGTCAGAGAAGCTGTGGGATTTATTTATATAAAGTTTTACATGTAGTAAAGTTTAGAGCATAGATTGGATTCTGGGTGCCTTGTCCTCATGTCCAGTGCTTTTCCACTTCTTGTTTCATATCCATTATTGTATTTGATTCTTACAGCTGCTCTGAGGGTATGGACCGTTGGGAACATTGAGATTCAGTGGCATTATGTCTGAATAAATGAAGCAGGTTGAGATCTTTGGACAGCTAGTTTGGGGCTTAAAATTGCTCTATCACAAGTGAATCTTCTAGGCATTTGTTTGTTCATACTTCTGGATAATTTTTTTTAGATGTGTGATATGCCTTTTATGGCTAATTTCTTAAAAGGATGCTAAGTGAGAATAATAGTGCCAATAATAGTACCAATCTAACAGATGCATAAAAAATTAAAAAAAAGATAATATATGTCAAGTGCTTAGGACAGTGTCTGATACTCATAAATGGTAGCCATTATCATCATTGAATTCTCACTTGAATTATATCAAACCTGAATTAATTATAATCTTTGAACCCCTGAAATACCAGTTTCCTATGTTGATACAAAGACTATTTAAAATAGGAAATCTCCAGTGTTGTCGTGGATGATGTAATAGTACTTGACTGTGATAGGAAGGCTGTTTTCTAGTAAAACGTTCAGACTTATGCAGTGTGTATGCCTAAAATATTTGTCTGCTTTTGATAAGATACCAGGGATAACTTAGTGCCTACACCACTTTTGAGATGTTGAAAAATATTTACTCATAAGAAATAATCTATAATTCAAATGAAATTATTATAATCTTGATAATTTATTATGTGCCTGTTTTATAGTGGCTATTTTGCATGACTACTGGTGGATATAAGAGATCTAATACATGATAACTATCTTTAAAGAGCTTGTTATATGTTGATGGTAAGAAATGCATATAACCTATGTCTAACAAAGTAGAAGTTGGTAATTATTATGAATTTAAGGTTAAAAAGTTCAATGGGAATTCAGAAAAGAAGAGATTATTGTTTGATGGGTGGTAGTGAGGATTTTAGAAACTTATAGAAGAGATAGACTTCTATCTGAACCTGAAAAGATGATTAGGATTTCAACAGGGGTCACAGAACATGTAAGGTGAATGAAAGAGCAAGAACACAGTTGTGGATGCCAACATTGTGATAGAATGTGTTGGAGAATGGTAAGGGAGGGATCATTTTTTGGCTGGAAAGAGGTTAAAGTGAAATATAAGATTAAAAAATTTGGGACCAGATTGTATTGTGTCTTGAATGCTATGTTACCCTAGGGAATTCAAACTTTATTTTTAGGCAGTGGAGAATCATTAATTTGAAAAAGGGCAAAGCTACAGAATCAACCAGTTGGTTGAAACCTGGTGGGAACAGTGTGTTTACTTATATACATTGGATCAGAGGCAAAGAGATCTGTTAGGTAGACCCAAAAGGAAATGACATCTGCTTAGTTATGAGGGATAACAGTACAAGTTTGGATGCCTTGGGTGGGGGATTCTATTTATAGAGCTAGGGGTGTGGAGAAGGGGAAGGTGTTTGGGTGAAGATAAGGGAGGAATTGATGGTGGAGGTAATTAGTTTTATTTTTGAGTTTGAGTTGCTTGTGGAACCCATCCAAGCGACTTTGTTCAGCATAAATTTACAAGTCAGTTCTTGAATACAGAAGTGATAACTGAAGTTGTGAGAATGAGAGAGATTATAGAGCAGCATTGTCTAGGACAGTTAGCTACTGGTCACATGTGGCTATTTAAGTTAATTAAAATGAGAGGCTTCATTTCTTAATCATACTAGCATCATTCCAGGGCAGGTTCATATGCCTCTGTTCACTCGATTATAATTCTTATTTTGCCTTTTTAAAGGTATAATTTGGGTACACTGACATGCATAATTGTTAATTATCAGTTTTGACAAATGAATACATACCCCCCCTGTACACAAGTAACATTCCCATCTATCCAGTAGGTTCCTTCATTTTGTATGACATTTTAATGTGACTATTTTTGTTCAAAAATATTTTCATACAGCCTAAATTCTAACCATAACACTTCCCCCTCCTCTTTTAAATTAAAGTGATATTGCATTATGATATTATGTAAATTTCAGGTGTATGGCATTAAAAATCAGCATGTGCACATACCACATTATGTTCACCACCCAGAGTCTAATTCTATCCATAATACAGTTATTCTTTTCACTTGTCCCTTATATTCTATTACCTATAACACCTTGTTATTACCTAAACTTATCACTTCATTCTTGAGCTTCACCTCATCCCACCTCTCATCCCCTCTTTGACCTCACTTTCTCAGTGGTCTCTACTCCTGCTGGCTGAGGGTATCAGAGCTCCTGAGATATTGATATTGTCCTTCTCATCACATGGTGACTCATATATTTTTAATAGTTTGGTGAGGTCATTTAAAAATGGTCTTGATAAGTTCAACCTCATCAAAAGGTAAGGCTAGCACTCAGTCACTGGAGGAAGGCCTGGAGTGTGTGCTTTGGGGGCAGTAGTATCTTGACGTGGGCGGTCTGCTGCTGGATAGGTGTATGGCGGAGACCCAAAAAAGAGGAAGGTCCTTGGGAGCTGAGACTGGAGTGCTGGTCTGGAGGTGACAGTAGTGGGCATAGCAGGGGACAGTGAAGGACAGGGGATCTAGCAAAGTGGCCTTGGCATATCAGCAAGATGAAAGGAGTATCTAAGGGAATATCTGAGGGGAGGGATGCATTTAGTCACATGAGAAAGGTGTTTGCCCAGGCAAAGTGAATAGGCTAGAAAAGGAAAAGTTAGGGCTGGTATGGAGAACAGTAGGGTTTAGAAATAAGAGGGCCGAGTGTGTCTGGAGGGTAAGTAGGAGTTTATACCTGAATAGATAGTTCTTTGTTGGGGTCTACAGAGACTGGGGTTCTGGAAGGATGTATGGAGAGATATGTTAGTGATGAAGCTTGGGATGCATCGTAGCACAGGAGAACCAATAGTGTATTGAGGTTTTTTTAACTGTAGGGATTTGGAGAAATAATGAGCCCTAGAGTTACTGATACAGATTGATGCAGTGATTACTGCTGCTATATTGATGTAATTGTTATGGCCTCAGCTCCTTCCAGGTACATATCTTGGTGGTTCTTAGCAGCTTCTCACACTTTATTTGGGTTGTACGTTGATGGACCAGGACAGCCTGTGGAACATGCCTTTGCAGATAAGCCAGCTGGCTTTGGGTTTTCTTATAACATCATCACTTAGAACCATACTTTCCTTTGTATTTGAAAACACTGCCGCTGGTGGTGGGTTTGTTTCTGGATGCCTCTATGGGCGGAAGGAGCCAGTGGGTGACTAAGAATACTTTTTATATTGCACACACATAAACATTGTTAAGAGACTAGCAGTTGCAGCTGTTCATGGAGCCTGTCACTACTTGCCTGAGGACATTGTTTAAACAGGACTGTTCTATGCCCAGTTCTTGCTGTGTGAGGCTCTATCTCTGCCAGGGCTTCTGGCACTGTGCTTTATCATATCTTTAAAACATTTGATCTTTCCTTTTAGAAGTTAACTAATTTACCTTGCCTACAGAGCAGTGCTTGGACACTCCTTTTTTGTGTTTCCTACACATTCCCCAGGTAGCTTGGTGAAAGAATAGTATGTTGATTCAGAGCTTGCTTTCTGGAGTCAGAACTCTGAGCCTCAGTCATCACACCTGGAAAAGTAGATGTTACTGCCTAGTTCTGAATGTAAAATACTGTCACTGAATTCACTGTCGATGTGGTCATGGCCATCAGTCTTTCTTTTGTTTTCTAGTTTCATTGTTGGTATCTGTGTTCATCATTGGTGAACGTAACCTCGCATGTTTGAGAGTGACATCGTAAGATGTTTATCTGTTCAACAGTTAATGAGCAGCATTATATTCTGTGCCAGGGTCTTCACATATTTGTGTTATTCATCCTTGTCATAGCCCTGTTATTCTTATTTTGCAGATGAAAAAGCTGTGAGACTGTAAGAATTTGTGGCTCATGTAGAATAGCAGAGCAAGGACTAGAATTCAGACTTTCTGACCCTAAGCCCTGGTGTTCTTTTTCACATTTTCCAAAGAATGTTTTTCTTTTTATTTTACCCCCTCTGTTCCAGAATTCTGTTCTGCCTCTTTCCTTTCATTCTTGGCCTAATCTCCCTCAGAATATTTAAGCTATTCTTCAGCTATCATATTGGTGAACCTTCATATTTCTTCTCAAGTCTTGATCTTTTCTCTCCGTGCTAATTTCATATATTTAGTTGCTGTGGGAGAAGTTGCATTCCTCAAGTCACTTATGGCTTGCCTGCAAATGTTGAATAACATTTTTAGTTTGAAACCCTGTCAAGAAAAGTACGATGTCCTAAGTGTTAGGAGTTACACAGAAATGAGTAATACAGGCATCTAGAGTCTCAAGAAGCTCACAGTCTCATGGCAGAGACTGATTTTAAAAATTCACTTATAACATAGTCGTGAGTGTTGTAGTGGAGGAGTTGAGTGCTCACGATGAAGGAGCCCTTAGGAGGAGGGCTTGATTTCTTTTGCTATGACAGAGTATAGTTGGGAGCCAGAGGAGCCTTTTTTAAAAAAAAGATTTATTTTTATTTATGCATACAAGAACTGGGGTGCAGGCCAGAGGTGTTGGGAATGAGAGGATTCACCAGAGACAGAGTGGGGAGCAGAACAGGAGGATCCACAGAAATGCACTGCTGAGGGGATCAGTGGGGGAGACAGGAGAGATCTGCTGCGCTATGTGGGTTTCTCCCTGGCCGGGAATTGAACTTATGCCACAGTGGCTGGCGATAGCTTGATAGTGCTGAGACTTTAATCCCTGCGCCACCAGGGAGGTCCCAAAGGAGACCTTATAGGTCTTTTGGGACAGGATATGTTTTAATTATTTTTATGTTCCTCAGTACCTAGCAGTGCCTGATATGTGGATGGTGTTCAGTAGATGATAAATGAATAAGTCATATATTCTGCACTGTCCACCATGGTAACTGCTGGCACCTGTGGCTGACGAGCTCTGGAAATGTGGCCCCTCAGGACTGAGATGTGAGTGAAAAGTGCCTCCAGTGTGTGAAGACTTTTTTAAGAAAAAAGAGTAAAATATTAAAATATTCTTAAATTGTATATGGAAATAATATTTATTTGATAAATTGAGTCAATAAAATATATTAAAGTAATCTGTGTCTTTTTCTTAAAAATGTGGCTGCTAGAAAATACAGTAACACATATGTCTCATCCTTCTGTTGGTCAGTGTGGCTCTTCTTTAACTCCCTCAGAGAGAGGAAAACCACAAAGTTGGAAAGACAGCCTTAAAATTGAGATTTTGCAGGTTGAATTCCTTGACTTCTGCAATTCTCTTTTTAGGCATCAATTAGTTCAGTGTAAATACATTTTGAGGTAAAAGGGAATAACTTGTCTTGTTAGGGATACCATGACCTCTGTTTAAGTTCCTATCACTAAGTTTAATAATCACAAAGCTTTTTCGTATGTGAATTTTATCTCTAGAAAATCTGTGTTTTTGGTTCTCTGTTTTACATGTTTTCATACTTCCTCTTGTCTTACTTCTTGGCCTTTCCCTTTCACACACAGACACACACACACACACACCCCCTATTTCATTCCTTCTTAATTTGTTTGCATTAGCATTCTTCAAATTAACACCTTTATTTGTATTTTGTGGAGATAAGCCTTTGCTGTTACATGACGAGCTGTATAAATAACTGGTTGTTTTAATAGTCTTGTACATGCATTAATTGTCTCACATAATCCTCTCAAAACTACTTGAAGTACAGGTCCTATTGTGATCCTGAATTTGCAGTTATGAAATCTCAAGCTTAGAGAGGTAGTATACTCAAGGTCACACTATTAATAATGCTCAGGATCTGTAAGCTGGAACTGTAATATAGAAATGGGAGGAGGCCTGGGAATTTTTCATACAGTTGGATAGGCCTGTAAACATTGGAGGAGCTCTCAGTCTAAAGAGCTGAGAATTAATGTATTAGTGTATATGCCAGAAAAAGACATATAAAAATCTATTTCAAGTTATGTGGATGAGTGTGTATTTGAATTTATGAGAGTATATATGAATGAATATGATTGACTTTGAAGACTGTCTTTCCTTCTTTATTTCTGATAATGGAATTACTTACCACACTTGCATTTTCTTCACTTCAGCTCAGTTCAGTTCAAATCAATATACTCAAGTCTGAAAAGATGTTCATCAAACCATGTTTTGATTCTCTTTGGAGAGAGATCGTATGTGATTTAAAATTTTAAAAAAATTCTCTATTGTATGAAAAATTTTCACTATAGCATATATTAAGAAAAATTACATACCTAGAAAAATTATATAAGAAGAATTACAAAGCTATTTTCATTTGGGGAAAAAAAATCAGTATGCTTTATAGTTTTCATCCCCCAAAAAACCTTTCACTCTTAAATTTCAGAATGCCATAACATGCTCTCTGCCATTCCAGTGTTCTCTGGCCTCAATTTCATAGCCCCCAGGTGAATGATTAGAGTAAATCAGTTCTTCAAAAGCCAATGCCTTATATGCCATCTCTTTGTCACAGAGGTGAGCTTTCTTCTAGAAGTGGCATTTGTTTCTTTAGCAAAAATGTTTACTTTTCTTTGGCAGGTTTTTGAACAACAGTAGCTCATAGTGGTCACATCCTGCAAATCTTTTTATATGCTTTGAATTTAAGCAGTCTACTTGCTGTGTTTGTGGCACACTGGAACCTTGATTCTTATCCAACCCCCTATCTAATACATTTCCTTTCCAAATTACCCAGTAAGGGGTGAATTTATTTGCCGTCTCAGAACCTTGAAAAGTCCATATTTTTTCAATTTGCTTTTTTACTATTCAGTGACATGATTTATGTTCTTTTAAGATGCTAGTGATCAGGGAGAAGATGTTTATATGGGAAACCACATGCCTTGCCCTGAAAACCTCAATGGTTACTGCATCCATGGAAAATGTGAATTCATATATTCTACTCAGAAGGCTTCTTGTAGGTAAGTCATTAGCTCCAGAGGAGAGGTGAGAAATGTTTTCTATTAGTGGTTCATTGCTGTATAGAAGTTCATGAAATGTGGACTATTACCAGAAAGTAGTGTTTATTTGCAGTTGATTGAAAAATAAACTGGTAGCATCATTTGGAAAACATTGGGAAGTGATATGTGAAAACAAATATATTAGGATTTTGAGAGTACAGGCTTAACATTTTTAATATGTTATAGGGCCTCCCCTGGTGGCGCAGCGGTTGAGCGCTGGGCTGCGAAGCTGCCCGCAGCCTCTGCAGTGCCGGCTCAATCCCTGGCCGCTGGCGAGGGTCCCACATGGCGTGACATACCTCTCTTGTCTCGCCCGCTGCTCCCCTCAGCAGTGTATTTCGTTGGTCTGCCTGTTCTGTTCCCTGCTCTGGCTCTGGTGAATTCTTTTTTTTTTTTTTTTTTTTTTTTTTTTTAGGTGTACTCGAAAATTTCTTTTTTGCACTTTGTTTTTTTTTTTTTTAATAAATTTTATTGTTATATTCCCCATAAAATTGCAGCCCCCCCCATTCTGACCCCAATCCCTCCCCTCCCGCCCCCGCCCCCCTAAAAGTGTCTCTGGTTCATAGTTTTTTGTTGATTTTGATTTTCACTTTCTTATAGTTATTCATTTTCCTGGTCCCTTATTTAAGTTTTCTAGATTCCTGCTATGAGTGAGACCATCCGGTATTTTTCTTTTTCTTTTTGGCTTATTTCGCTGAGCATGATCCCTTCCAGCGCCATCCATGTTGCTGCAAATTGCATGTGTTTATCTTTTTTGAATGCTGAGTAATATTCCATGGTATATATGTACCACATCTTCTTGATCCAGTCAACTATTTTTGGGCATTTGGGTTGTTTCCAAAGCTTAGCTATTGTAAACAGTGCTGCTATAAACATAGGGGTGCAGGTGTTCTTTGGAATTGATGTTTCTGTGTCCTTTGGGTAAATACCTAGGAGTGGAATTGCTGGATCATATGGAAGCTCTATGTTTAGTAGGTCCAGAAATCTCCACACAGCTCACCACAGTGGTTGGACCAGTTTGCACTCCCACCAACAGTGCAGAAGAGTTCCTTTTTCTCCACACCCTCGCCAGCATTTGTTGTTGCTAGTTTTTTTAATATGTGCCATTCTCACTGGTGTAAGATGGTATCTCATGGTAGTTTTGATTTGCATTTCCCTGATGGCAAGTGATGTTGAACATTTTTTCATATGCCTGTTGGCCATTTGCATTTCCTCTTCAGAGAAGTTTCTTTTTAGCTCTTCTGCCCATTTTTTGACTGGATTATTTTCTTTGTTGTTGCTGAGTCTCATCAGCTCTTTGCAGATTTTTGTGATCAGTCCTTTATCATTAGTGTTGGGTGCAAAAATGTTCTCCCAGTTGGTGGGGTTTCTCTTTGTTTTTGTTATTGTCTCTTTTGCTGTGCAGAAGCTCTTTAATTTGATGTAGTCCCAGCTGTTTATCTTTGCCTTCACTATCACTGCTTTGGGTGATGTGTCTGTAAAGATGTCTTTGATGTGCAGATCACGTAGTGTTTCGCCTATATTTCCTTCTATATATTTTATGGTTTCAGGTCTTATGTCTAGTTCTTTAATCCATTTTGAGTTGATTTTTGTGTATGGTGTGAGGTAGTGGTCAAGCTTCATTCTTTTGCATGTAGCGACCCAGTTTTCCCAGCACCATTTATTGAACAAACTTTCTTTGCTCCAATGCATAGTCTTTGCTCCTTTGTCAAAGATTAGTTGACCATAAATCTGTGGATTTATTTCTGGATTTTCTATTCGATTCCATTGGTCTGTATGTCTGTTCTTGTTCCAATACCATGCAGTTTTGATGATTATGGCTTTGTAGTATAGTTTGAAGTCTGGGAGTGTAATGCCTCCATTCCCTTCTTTTTTTTTCAGGAGAGCTTTGGCTATTCGGGGTTTTTTGTGATTCCATATGAATTTCATCAATAATTGTTCTATTTCTTTGAAGAATGACATTGAAATTTTGATTGGAATAGCATTGAATCTGTATATTGCTTTTGGAAGGATGGCCATTTTAATAATGTTTATTCTTCCAATCCACGAGCAGGGGATGTCTCTCCATTTCTTTGTGTCTTCTTCTATTTCTTTTAACAGTGTTTTATAGTTTTCTTTGTATAGGTCCTTTGTCTCTTTTGTTAGATTTATTCCCAAATATTTGATTTTTTTGTTTCAATAACAAAAGGATGGTTTTTTTTATTTCTTCTTCTTCAGATTTATTGTTTGTGTATAGGAAGGCTACTGACTTTTGCATGTTGATTTTGTATCCTGCCACTTTACTGAACTGATTGATGAGTTGAATTAGCTTTTCTGTGGAGTTTTTGGGGTTCTCTATGTATAATATCATATCGTCTGCAAATAGTGATAGTTTGACTTCTTCTTTTCCTATTTGGATTCCTTGGATGTCTTTCTCTTGTCTTATTGCCCTGGCTAGGACTTCCAGTATTATATTGAAAAGCAGTGGTGAGAGTGGACATCCTTGTCTTGTTCCAGATCTTAATGGAATTGCTTTCAGCTTTTCTCTGGTGAATTCTTTCACCCTCCCGTGCTTCTGACTGTACCCAGTGCTTGTATAAATAAATAAATAAATCTTTAAAAAAATATATATATAATGTTATATATATTTTATTTTATTTTTTATGTTTTTTCCAAAGATTGATTTATTTATTCATACAAAAACTGGAGTACAGGACAGAGGTGTGGGGGGTGAGAGGATTCACCAGAGACAGAGTGGGGAGCAGAACAGGTGGATTGAGTGAAATACACTGCTGAGGGGAGCAGCGGGCAAGTCACCTTGCAGGTTGCTCCCTGGCCGAGGATCGAACTCATGCTGCAGTGGCTGCGGATGGCTTCGTAGGTTGCTTCTTAACCCCTTGTGCCACCAGGGAGGCCCATATATATTTTAATATAAAGATAAACATGCCATTTTCTAGGTACTGTTTTGGTCTGTCATGAAGTGATTGAATCTGTCACGAAGTGATTGAAGGACTAAAGTAGGTGTATTAAAAAAGAGAGGACATCTAGCTCAAATGAGATAAATCTTAAAATAGATTTCTAAAAATAAGGGGGTGGGGATATAGAACCAGGTGTGGAGTGAGAGGTGGAAATGGAACATGTGCAAATCATCAGCTGTCTGATTCAGAGAGGTATGTGACTTGTTCACATCAGCTGTTAGAAATTTAGAAATAGAGCTGAGACAAAACTCGATCTCATTTTCCAATACTCAACCTAATGATCTTAGTGCTTTTTGCTGTTCTGTGCCTGTGTGCATACAACACTGCTGTTTGGAGCTCATCCCCTGCTTTAGGTCGGTCTAGTTAGCTGAAACTTGTCCTTAGACAAGGCAGGGTTTTACATTGCTATCATTCTGCTCCCACTTCCCACCTGCAAGATTGCCAGGATCCCTTTTTCCTTTCTTAGTTGAAACATCAAAGCAAGGAGAAATACTGTTTTTTCCTTTTGTTCTGTCAGCTTGGAAGCCAGTGAAGCTTTCTCTGAAAGAAATAAAAGAAAGCTATTAGAAATGAGGTCTCTTGGTCCCTTCACTCTTTTAGCTCCCTTCTCCTGGTTCTTTCTTCTCCCTCTTCTTTTGCCTAAAACTCAAAGCAAAACAATGCAGAACACTATCAACCATTCATGGCAAAATCTTTGTTAAGGTTTAGGCTTTTGCCTCATTGAAAGTCCTTGTTTTTGAAGGAGCTAGGCTACCCGGGGCCTATCCTTAACATTTTAAAAATACAAGTATGTAAAAGAGAATGTACCAGTTTTAAAATAAAATCATACACTGGATTCCTCATTGATCCCACAGTGTATTCATGTCTTGATCAAAGTACTAAGGATGATAGGGAGGGATAGGAGAGGATGATGTCCTGGTGATGAAGTGGCACCAGGTCACTCTGCTGTGTTTTACTAATTGACGATAAGAGGGTTGACAGGTGTAGTGGTTAAGTCTTTGGGATGAGATACACCTGATTGGGCAATTATTGGTTATGCCCTTTAAAGGTTGCCTAAAATTTCTAAGACTTGTTTTCCTCATTTCTAAAATTATAAGAGTACCTGTCTGCCAGTGTTGTTAAAATTAAATAATGTATTTCAAGTACTTAGCACAGTGCATAGTTAATAATTCTCTATTGATATTTTTAGACTATTAGCTCTATTAGGTTCCAGACTCCGTTTTGTTAACACTGTCTTCCCAGGGCCTAACATAGGTCCTGTACCAATGACTAATTAGTAAATATTTTTTGAATGATGTGATGATTATCAACTTTTCCATCTTCTCCAGACCAGGGATATTTATTAATGCTAAAGAAACTTTCCGGCACACTTTAATACCTCAGAAGCAGTTGACCACCTTGTTTTGTTTATATTGTCTACAAGAATCAGGCCATAATGTCACATACATTTCCACTAGTAGGTGGGTGCAGTAAACAGTAAACTGGCAGGGAGGAAACACCTTTAACTTCCGTCCTCTTATTAGATCTTCTAGCATTCTCCTACCACTAATTTATTTATTGCTAACTGTACCAAATTTTACCTGGCACTGGGTCTCAAAATTATGATAGGGATCTAAGATCTTCCTTTCAGAAAACAAACATACAATCTAGTAGAAGAGACTGACAACAAACAAAATATAATGTAGATATACCCACAGTGATTTGAGACTTCACAAAGCATTTCACCCTGAAGGTAGAGAACCAAATGCTTGGATTTTCTTTAATCAGTGACTGAAGTAATAATCTAGGAGTTAAGATTCTAGAGCATAACCCAAAATCAGTTGCCGAAAATAATATCCAAGGATTGCCTGAACAGTACATGACCTATACATTTTGGTATTCTGATTTTAATCTTGGTATTAACTGTCAGAGAGATGCATATCTAGGACATTGTTAGCGTTCCTGTGGGACTTTTCTTATTTTACTGAGCTTTGACTCTTGGCCATTAGTCTACCATGTAAGACATTGCTTTAAAAATCCTATGAGATTTCATTATATTATTGAATTTATTGTACCTATATTGTTGAACATGTTCTCTATTTCAGAGGGTGCCCTTTTCAAATGAGGATCAATGAGATATAAAATTCCCCTGAATGTAATAACAATAGCAACTATAGTTCTTTTGAACAGCTGTTATTGTAATTTTATGGAGATTGTATTTTGTGTCAATGATCTTCTCACTTTCTTTTACGTTCTTTTTTTTTTTTTTTACCCAATGGTTTTTAATCTAGTCGTAGAGTTGTGCAGTCATGACCACAAACAGCTTTAGAACATTTTATTAGCCTAAGAGCCCTTTTGCTCTTATTCCTAAATCTTATCATTCTCCTCAGCTCTAGACAATTCCTAACCTATTTTCTGTCTCTATAAATTTTCTGTCGCTATAAATGTCTATCCTGGACATTTCATTGCAGTGGACTCATGTAATATGTGATCCTCTATGTCTAGATTCATTCACTTATAATACTGTTGTCAAGGTCTATGCATGTTATAGAATGTGTCAGTACTTTTTCTTTTATAACTGAATAATATTCCATTGAATGGATAACAGTCCACTTACAAGGTGATGAATATTTGAATTGTTTCCATTTTTTGCCTATTATGATTAATGTCACAAACAGTTGTTTGCCGGTTTTTGTATGGATGCATGTTTTAATTTTACCTGGATAAATGGTAAGTGTGCAGTTGCTGGGCCAAGTGGTAACTTTGTCTTTAAAATTTTGAGGACTTGAAGGCTGTCTTTCCAGAGTAATATTACTATTTTACATTCCCTAAGTATTTCCTGCATTTGCTATTATCTGAATTTTTGATTCTAGCTATCCTAATGAGTGTGAAGTGGTATCTTCTTGTGGTTTTGATATGCATTTCCATGATGATTAGTGATGTTGAGCATCTTTTCATGTGCTTGTTGGCCATTTGTATATCCTGTTTGTAGAAATGTCTATTCAGATCTTTTGCCCATTTTGTAATTGTTTTGTATCTTTTTGTTAGTGAGTTATAATCGTTCTTTATATATTCTAGAAATGTATAATTGGCAAATTTTTTCTCCTGTGGAATATCCTTTCACTTTCTTAAGTGCCAAGGATTTTTTTAGTTAGTCCAGTTTATCATTGTGGTTGTTGTTGCCTATGCTTTCAGTGTCAGCTCTAAGAAATCATTGTGTAATCTAAGGTCATGATCATCTGCTCCTTTCCCCCCGACTTTTACTCCTTTTATAGTTTTAGCTGTTACATTTAGATCTGTGATCCATTTTGAGTTAGTTTTGTGTATGTGGTCAGCAAGACTCCCAGCTTTGTTCTTTTATATGCGTATGTCCAGTTCTCTCAGCACCATTTGCTGAAGAGACTGTCATTTTTCATTGAATTGTCTAGGTGCCTTTATGAAAAAACTGTTCACCATAGATGTGTGGATTTATTTCTAGGCTCTCATTTCTATTCTGTGATCTATATATCTACCTTACTACTTTGTTTCTTGTCTGCTAAGAAGCTTACAGCCCAGTATGGAACCTGCTCCAGGTGTCTAGGGAGCAGCAGGATTGGTGGACTCACGTCACCCCTGGCTTCAGTGTTTCCCTGCTCCCAGGTTTCTTTGTTGTTGTTGTTATATGTGCTTTATTAAAACTTGTTTTTTTAACGAAGTGCGGGACTTTAATGAATCCAATATCTTTACACTACAGGTATTTTATTAGTCAGTTCCAGCTACAGACAGGGTGATTTGTACACTTCAGGAATGTGAATTTGCTGTTAAATATCTTACATGCTTCTCCCAGTCAAGTTATTATCAACTTATGTTGTTGCATTTTTATTTAATTTTAATTGGCATTCAGATAAATTCTAACATTAACACCTATTTGACTGCTTGGCTCTATTTGTGTCATTAATGACTTATTTTCATCTCCCCTCTGCATCGTGTCATTTTATCATGTACACTGAAAAGTGTTTTCAGTGTAATTTGGTGCTGTGTTCAAAGAACTGTAAATGTTTATATACATTAGTCAGTAATCCCATTTCCAAATATAAGGGAATGTAAGGAATAACACTAAGTATAGGAAACTGCACACTTACCAAGATGTTCACCACACCTAATTTATAATTGTGAAACTTAGGAAATAGCTGATACATTTTAGAACAAGGAATGTATAAGTTATAGTATGACCTCTAAGTAGACTATTATGTATTTATTTTTAAGTGAAAGTGGTAAAGATTATTTAACAATTTTAAAATTAATGGGATATCAAAATAGGTGAAAGGAACACTATGTGAAATGGAGCTGTCAAGTTTTTTCCTCGGATGGAGGGAGAACACCTCCTTTTTTGTTCTTTTTAAATATTATCATCCTATTGTATATTTTGAGTTAAAAACCTGTAATTACTGAGATTTATAATACTCATAGAAATTTTTTCCTCCCTTTCAGGTGTGAGTCTGGTTATACTGGACAGCAATGTGAAAAGACAGACTTTAGTATCCTCTATGTAGTGCCAAGTAGGCAGAAGCTCACTCATGTTCTTATTGCAGCTATTATTGGAGCTGTACAGATTGCCATTATAGTAGCAATTGTCATGTGCATAACAAGGTAAGTCATGACATAAGAAAATAACAGCTTTAAATTAGAGGGGATAGCTAATAAAGAAAATCCTTGAAGTATACTCAAAATAATAGGGGTTTTATGTCTATCCATCTATTAGGAAAAATAAACTCTAGGATCAACTCCCTGAGGTTTCCATGTGAGTCTGACCTTTCCCTCTCTTTAAAATTTGGGCAAGGGCTTATTCCTGAAGGTAGGGGTATGTTCTGGGCTACAAGCAGGAGGCGCATGAGAATAGTCAATGAATAAAGAAATTTAGGCATCTTAGCACTGTGTCCCATCTTTGAGCACTGTATTCCCAGACAGTAAGGATAACAATGTTTACAATGGTCTGCACCTGTTACAAAAGAGCCATTTTATAAGCCCTGGGAAATTCAGGGCAGAAATTTTATAAGCCCTGGGAAACTTCAGGATTTTACGTGCACTTAGAATGTATTTTAATCCATAATAAATATTAGGAAGGAAGGAGGAAATTAGAAGTTAAAGAAAACTGCTTTTCTTATTTTATCATTGTCTTAACATTGCTTCATTTGCTGGGTTATAGTAATAAGTAATAAACTTTAATGTTTTCTATCACCACTGAAACCATTTGTCATAAATTCAAGGGCATATTTGGAGTTGAACTGGCATAAACGGGGTGTTTTTTGAGTTTAATGGAAATATATGTTGTAGCTGAACTGGGACTGAGAAAATCAGAGCAAATCAAGTTCATATTGTCTTTATTCCTCTGTCTTCTGTCTACTGTCTTCCTGCTTGCTCTTTCTTATCTCCCCTAAGGCTAAGGTTTGATTCATAAGTGCCACAAACATCATCTCTATACTTCTTTGCTATATTCTAGACAGAGTATTGGCTCATATCACCTACAGATATTGGCAGGCCATGATGGGTTTATGGCTTTTCTATACAAGGTCTGGATAGAAGCCAGGCCTTCAGTTATCTTAGCCATCTGGAACTGAAATGAAAAGTGTAGAAATTATAAAAAATGTTCTCTGAGTGACATATTTTTCATAAAATTTAGGGGCTAACGTCAGTGGACTTTATTCCATAATACAGATGATCCACCCTTAGGCAATTCTACTGAATATAAAATTGGGCAGATTAAAGGGACATAATGTTATAAAAAGTCATGACAGCAGAAAAAGAGAAAACACATGTAACAGCAGGGCTGCCTATGGCCATTTAATGTAGGCTCAAAGGTAGGCAATTTGCCTATCAATGTTTGGAAGCCCCTGATTTGTATTCACTGCTCCCTGATTCCTAAATCATTCCTCTTTACACTGAACCCTGCAGAGGAGGGTCCAAGTTGTGTCATGCCAAGCATGACTATCATGTGGGAACAGGTTAACTTGATTTTTCTAGCAGTTCAGGGTTTTTGAGCATGGAACTTGGTATAAACCATTTTTTTAAAAGGATTTATTTATTTATGCATGCAAGAGCTGAGGTACAGGCCAGAGATATGCGGGGGGGGGGGGGTGAGAGGACTCACCAGAGACAGAGCTGGGAACAGAACAAGCAGACTGACTGAAACACACTGCTGAGGGGAGCAGCGGTGGAGACAGGAAAGGTCTGCTGTGCCATGTGGGTAGCTCCCTGGCCCACTGGGGATCGAATTCATGCTGCAGAGGCTGCAGATTGCTTCATAGTGCTGTGCTTAACCCCTTGAGCCACCAAGGAGGCCCGGTATAAACCATTTTAAAAAGCATTTATCTGGGCCTCCCCGGTGGCGCAGCGGTTGAGCGCTGGGTTGCGAAGCTGCCCGCAGCCTCTACAGCGCCGGTTCGCTCCCCGGCTGCTCCCCGGCCACTGGAGGAGGGTCCCACATGGCGCGCAGACCTCTCCTGCCGCCTGCTGCTCCCCTCAGCAGTGTACTTCAGTCCTTCTGCTTGTTCTGCTCCCCGCTCTGGCTCTGGTGAATTCTCTCACCCTCCCGCGCTTCTGACTGTACCCAGTGCTTGTATGTATGTATGTATCAATCAATCAATCAATAAATCTTTAAAAAAAATAAATAAAAAGCATTTATCTGAACATCAAATGCATAATTCATTAGAGGAGGGAAAATATGAGGTTGGGGCAGATCATTTAGGGCATTATCAGAGGAAAGCAGTAGTGGAGTAATCAGTGATTTGTTAAGTAAAGGAAATAAATAAGATAAAGATAAGGAATGGTTTTGAGACCTGGTGGTCTTTAAGAAGATCAAAGGCTGTTAGAGTCGGCAGGAAGCACTTTGAGTTCAACCCCTTCATTCTGGAGAAGTGAAGAAACTGAAACCCTGAGGTGGGAAATGCCTTTCCCAAGGTCATAGAGAGAAACCCTTTTATGAATCGTAATCCCTATTTTTGTCCAGCTCTGTGCTTCAGTTCTTTGTGCTATAATCCTCAATTACTAAATTAAATGACGTGGCAGGCAATTTTCTCTAGTATCCTCCAGTTTATACCTGAAGTTCATTTGCAACCTTCACAGACATGTAGACATCAGAGTCCAGGTTTAATTGTGTTTTCACGCGTCTTTATTGTTCACTGCCTCCCTTTCTAAAGGGTCATCTTGAATTTGCTACAGATTTCTTCTTGATACCTGTCTTTTATTGTGATATTTTCACCCCTTGTGTGTTGCTATGCTGTAGACTATTATAACTATGTATTTGGACTTATCTCCATAGAATTTTTCAGGAGTGGCTCTCCCACACAGTCATTGTGGGATAGCGGTTCACTTCCCATGGCCGCTGCTCCTTGGGATGAATCTTCCTTTAAAAGGATGTCACCACTAACCTGCTTATCAAGATTGCATGAGTAAAATTTTCCTCTTTCACACTTGGAATCTTTTTTACATTTTTGGACTTACATAACAAATTGTCAGGCACCTCAAACATCTTCCTGGCTGCCCCCCTCCCTTATTTTATAGATGAAAAACTATGGTTCCTTCAAGTGGCAACTTTTCCAATGTCATGATGAATTAGTAATAGTTAAAAAGGGTAGATGGGCCTTGAAAGTTTCATTGTTTATGAAATGGGGATGGTTCACAGTGTTTTCATGAGGATTAGTGAGATAAAATATGTGAAAACAACTAAAATAGAAGTTTTGTCCAGATTTTTAAGTCAAAACAAACTACTAGTGCTCTGTGAAATGGAATTAAAATGTGGAGCTTTAGAGTGGGGTATTCATTGTTATAAGACTTTCTTTTCATTAGGTTATAATATGCCTTACTGGCAGAGACTTTAGGGGATGGTTCAATGCTTAATTTTATGTTTTGCATAGAAGAAAGTGGAAGTTGCACAGCTAGTTATTAGCAAAGCCCAAACTCAAAATTCATGATTTCTCTAAGTCTCTTTCCTCCTCGTGCATAGTAAGAGCTTCTAAGTTTGCATTTTAGTGGGCAAGCATAAGAGCAGTTACGGTAGTGAGGTATATATACCTCCATGGAGAAATATGTGCTGAAATGAGAATGGGGTGAAGGATACTCCTTTTTTTTCAGCATGTCAGTTCTTTATTGGGTTCTGTGGTTTGCCCAAGCAGGATGTAGAATGACTTCTTTTTGAGTCTGATAAGCTTACTTCTTCCTGATTCATTTTGGGAGGGTGTTTTAATGCTCACAGAAATTATATAGTCCAAGATCCTTTCGACTGTCACTGGTTTATATGTTATGAATTGTGGAGGTTGGGGAGGTGCCAGGATAGAGGAAAATGGGGATTCTTCTAAGGGGTGCATATGCAGCAGGAAGACCCTGAGAAAGAGTTTTGCTGGTGTCAACAGCTGCATCTTACATCTAACCCTCGCCTCCCAGCTTTGCAGGGAAGATAACAGTCTGACATGTTGTTCCTCACCTTGTCCTGTATCAAATAGCATCCTGTTTCCCTTTCATGTGATGACATGCAGTATGGCTTTATGTGTGAGATGTGTATTACTTAGAAACTTGAAATATCCAAGCCAAATAATATTTTTCTTTCCTTTTTTTACTCAACAGAAAATGTCCTAAAAACAACAGAGGCCGACGACAGAAGCAAAACCTAGGTCATTTTACTTCAGATACGTCATCCAGAATGGTTTAGACGGATGACTTTTATATGTACACTGACCATGTGAGATACATTTATTATGTCTTTTTTTAAAGAATGGAAACGTTTATTTCAGAGGCCTTATTTTTGGACATTTTTAGTGTAGTACTGTTGGCTTGTATTTAGAATATTCAGCTACAACAGTTTTGGACTCTTTAGTAGTCTTTGTTTTATGTTTTTAAATACAGAAATTGATTTCACAAATTTGTACCACATGGTAACTATAAGACTTGTTCTTTACCCATGGAATGTAATATTTTTGCAAAGATGGACCACTTCACAAATGGTTATAAAGTCATACCCACTTCTTCCACAATGAACACAGCAAATGACTAAGCATGAACTAAAGGTAAAGATGTTTACAGATTACTTTTCTTACGAAAAAAATAAAAATCTAGAAGACACTGTGTTTAAATAGACACTTAAATGTTTTTGAATTTAGTAACTGATTTTTTAGACACTGCCTATCGCATGAATTGTAAAGCTGTGTGTGTTAGATATAAACTATTTATAAAATGTATGGACTGAAATTTGATTATTCCTCTCTGAAAAAAAGAATTCTGATAATTCAAAAAGTTTCTGGTAGCAGTGATGGATCAGATCACTGAAAGGTAGATTTAGATATTGTGGAAATAGTCTGTTTAACAAGCAGATTGGAATAAAGCCTATTCTCTAAGTTAACTACTTTAATACACATTCATTTTTAAAGAAAATATTTGTTTTAACATAAATAACAAATTGTATTAGTGTTTGTGAATAAAATGCAAAAATGATTGTTAATGATTGGTGCTCTTAAAGTGAACTAAAAATTGAGACCTCTATCCAAATTTGTCCTGTAGTAATAGCTATATTAATAGATTGTTGGTGTTTAAAGATCAGAAGTATGAATAGAATGTATTCAGCTGTTTAACATGTAGTTTAGATATTTAGAAGTATGCATGTAGAATTTAAGAATATCTTCAAAATTAAATATTAATTTTAATATTTGGTTTGAAAAAGCATGTTATAATATAATGTTTTCCCTATATGGCCTTGGCTTTGGTGTGTTTATTTACTTCGTTCTTTGATACTGACCTCTCGGTACATTTAATATGTTAAATTAATAGAAAAAGCAGATTCAGAACTCCTCTATGCTTCTGCCAATGCTGCTTGTAATTAATTACCTAAAGGCTTGCCTTTCATCCAACATTTGGAGTTTGGTCTTTTGTTCATTTGGCTTCTAGGGCTTAATATTAGTAACATGGTGGCTTTAGTGAAGTTTTTTCTTTTTAAAAAGCTTTCCTCTCCTCCCACACAATCTTATTTGAGTTCCTTAGTCAGTCAGCAAGCATGTTTGGAACAGTACCCAGTGCTTTGCAAGGGTTCATATTGCAGAACAGTCATGTATGGGTATTTATAGTTATAAATATTTGACTAGTCTCCAGGGGTGAGGTTTTCAACCCTTTAAACAACACCATTGCCCATTACCAAGCTAACCTTTTGCTCTGAGTGCCAGATTTGACTGTGGCAGAACATCTTTCATTGAGAAACAAAATGGAACATAATGGGTCTGCCTCAAATGCTGATAAAATCCACCAGAATCGCCTGTCGAATATTTCAGAAGATGAAGACCAAGATGCTGCTCTCACCATTGTGACTGTGCTGGACAAAGTGGCCGCCATCGTGGATAGCGTTCAGGCAAGCCAGAAGAGAATAGAGGAGAGACACAGACACATGGAAAATGCCATAAAATCCGTCCAGATTGACCTCTTGAAGTTTTCACAGTCACATAGTAATACTGGCTATGTCATTAACAAGTTGTTTGAGAAAACCCGAAAGGTCAGCGCTCATATTAGAGAGATGAAGGCCCGTGTGGAGAAGCAACAAGTCCAGGTTAAAAAAGTTGAAACCAAGCAAGAGGAAATACTGAAGAAAAACAAATTCCGTGTGGTCATATTCCAGGTAAGTTTATACTTGGGTTTAGTTTGATTGCTGCAATCCCTTGCATCCTTTAATTGCCAACAGGTCCTCTTCATTTCTATGTTTACGGATGTCATTATTCAGAGCTTCTCAACCATTTCATGTCACGTAAACTATGGATCATAGCTGAGGCTCTTTCTTGCCTTTAAAATTTGTTATTGATAAGGCTCTTTTGCCATAGTGCTCATGTTAGCATGATGCTGTTTTATAGACTGAAAATTTTAGAACTAGAAGAGACCTAAGAGTAATCTTCTCATTTTAAATACTTCTTTGTTAAAGAAATTGAGACCCATTAACTCCAAAATGTGGTTCCCCCCTTCTTATAGAGAGCCTGGAAAAGCCCTAAATAATAAAATGTAAGCTTCTGAAAATATAGTTAGACATTGGATATTAGTAATATGTAAGTCACAGTAATAAGAAAACTTTTTTAATGTTTAGGCAATTGCTCTTATTTTTCATATTGTTATAAATATACAGACGTGAGGCCTTTTATTTGATTACAGAGTTTTTTTACTCAGTGATTTAATATAACAATTTATGTTAGGGAATTGTGTTTGAACTTAAGTTCCTATATTGCTCTGCACCTAACACTCAAATTTTTTGAAATAGGAACATATCCATGGCAAATATATGATATCTGTAATCTGCTTTAAAACTCTTGCAATTAAACAAAAAAAAGTTGAAATCTCCTTCCATGGTAATAAACAGGAAAGTCACACTATCAAACAACTCCACAAAAGACAAAATAAATGAGTAGAATTCTACTATTAAATATTTGTAGCTAGTTACTAAAATATACTTAGAGATTAAAGGTAGGAAAAACAAACACTTTCATCTTTTGCTAGTAGGAGTATTAATTTGCACAAAAGTTTTGGAGGGCGGTTTTGGTAGTATATGTTAAGAATTCTAAAACTTCACACACCTTTCATTCCCCAAATTTGTCAATTGGTTCTAAGCATGAAATCAGGAATGTGTGCAGGGATTTCATTGTTATCACACTGTACTTTATAAATGGATGGTTGCCCATATGCACAGGGGGGAAAAAAATCTAGATCCATAGGTAAAAAAACCTAGAATGAAAGCGAAAGGAAATGAAACAGGGAACACAGGGATGTGGGTTCTCGCTCCCCACAACATTCTTTGCACATTAGTCAGTTCTCTGTAGCCTGGTATTGACTGATAAAGTTGCACTGGGATGGCAAAGTGGTATTTTGGATGTTTTTAATAGCCTGTTAGTCACTTAGGAAGAAGAATAGAGAAGGGAGTGAGAAGAGTTTTCTGTTTCCAAGGTAGACAGTTTGGACTATACCACCTGAAATCCTGTATGATTTCCCTGGAACACCCTTCTCCAGATTTGAAAGTTTGGGGGAAAAATTAGCATCTTATTCTCAGAGGCCAGTCTCAGAGCTAGTGTATGTAATGGGGATCTAGATTTGGTATTGGAAAATATAGTATCCCTCCTTCCATTCACTTTCCAAGGCCATTAGCAATAGTGAGTATATCTCACCCTCTACTTGCATGGGGCATTCTTGATATCCAGCATTTCTCTTGAGAACCTTTGTGCAGAGTGGATAGATATCATTCAAGATTTGGCTAGAGCCGAGAAGTTTCTGAAATGTTCTAATTAACTCTTGTCTATTGACATAGTATTTTTTTTTTAAGTTAGGATGTTTCTATATTCATATGTGTAATCCCCTGACACTTTTCTAGCTTTTCCCTTTTTTTGAGGTAACTAATAGAAGAGAATATGGGGCCTCCATGGTGGTATAAAGGGTTAAGTCTCAGCACTATCAAGCTATCGCCAGCCACTACAACATGAGTTCAATCCCCAGACAGGGAGCTAATCCACATGGTGAAACAGACCTCTCCTGTTTCTCCCACTGCTCCCCTCAGCAGTGTATTTCAGTAGATCCACCTGTTCTGCTCCCCACCCGGTCTCTGGTGAATCCTGTCACCCCTGCACCTCTGGCCTACACCCCAGTTCTAGTATGATAAATAAATAAAAATAGGGCCTCCCTGGTGGCGCAGGAGATTGAGTGCCGCACTGTGAAGCTGTCCACAGCCTCTGCAGCGAGGGTTCGATCCCAGCTGGCTGGCGAGAATGCCGCATAGTGCGGCAGATCCCTCCTGTCTCGCCTGCTGCTCCCCTCAGCAATGTATTTCGTCAGTCTGCCTGCTCTGTTCCCCACTCTGTCTCTGTGAATCCTCTTACCCTCCTGCGCATCTGGCCTGTACCCCAGTTCTTGTATAAATGAATAAATCTTTAAAAAAAAAAAGACAGCTATTCATTTAAAAAATAAATAAATAAAAATAAATCTTAAAAAAATAGAAGAGGGTGTGGAAAAGCAACTAAGAGAATCTAGTTTAGATCAGATATATTTCCTTATGGGATATAATGCTTTGAAGATAAATTATATCCTATAGTAGGATATAATTTCACAGATATAATTTCTGTGAAATTGTTTTTCAGAGTAAGCAGTGGTTTGTCAATAAACAGTTGCTATCTTTTAGAATGGGAGAGATTGTTGAAAAAAGATAAAGGCAAATACCAATGGATCAAATCCATTGGTGATGATTGATTAGCTGTTAGAATAATATTCACATGGTTGTTCTAAGCAGTTAAAATTCACTCTTATAATTCATTCTTGTAATTAGTGTCTAAATGGTTATGTTGAGATTGTCGCTTCTCCTAAAACTAATTTCAAGCAAGGAAATTCAGCCACAGTGTAATTTACTTCCATTTGTGTTTTTTTTTCTCAAAACATTTTCCAGGTTTTATCTTTTGATAGCAGTCATTATTGGTATTTTATCACCTGCAATTGTGTATGACTGAGCTTTCACCTAATCCTGGACATTGGACATTAAAAACAAATTATCTGCTATTTCTCATACAATTGTGGTTTCTCTTTGAACATATTTTCAACTTAATAACCCTCTCATCAAGAGTTTTACCATATTTTGTAACAATTTTGTTCTCTAATCACTTGCGTGTGGCTACCAAATGAGATACTTGGCTACTCCCTAATAGTGAGTCTCAGACTTCTATCTATTCAAGATTTCCCTGGTTACTTTGTCAGTCAAGGCCACTTTAAACCATACTATTACTCATTTTGTAACAGAAGATCATCTTTTTACCTGAACTTTACATGAAAAGATACATAATAGTTATATTTGGTATTCAGTTCAGCCCTGTAATACCTGCAATTATTATTATGGTGTGTTTACCATTAACTCATGGTATCGCTGACCCAGAGGAGTTGTGACAAATAGATCCACATAACAAGTTCATACCCCTGACTGTGTCTCTCTTTTGTTCTTAAGCCTGATTTTGTATGATTTGTTGTGCAATTGAAGAAGATTATGTGATCCTGAATTAAACTCTGTCTGTTTCTTCATAGCAGGATTGTGACGGTTTTCCTACTACCAAGCAGTGATTATTCTTTGGCTCCTTCCTTTTCTAATTGTACCTTCTCAGGCCATACCAACCCACTTGGTGTTGCTGAAGCAACTCCCTGGAGCAGGTGTCAGGAAAGGAACAATTATGCTCCTTCTAACTGATTCATCAGAGAGTTATGAGACACCCATCCTGCCTTTTTTTAGCTCCCACACTCTCCAATCATGTAGCCAACAAATTTAACTTTAAAGTATCCACAAAAATAAAATTTCAGGGATCCCTTCTTGACACTCAGGCTGATAGATTTTAGAATATATGTCAGTGTATTTCTTATATATTTATTACATTTTTTGGACTGACATGTGTAATCTGGATCTCAAGTAGGTGGAGCAGTTTCTTTCAGACATTTTAACTCCTGGGTTCAGTTGAAAATCTCATGAGCTTTAATGTTTTGCTTATGTAGTTTTGGAAATAACCTGTAGAGAGTTGGGTTGCTTTGGTGGCTGTATTTCTAGGCTGGTTCTTAAGGGCACCAGTATCTGCCATGTTCCCAAATGCATTTTCACTCTTATCCTTTTGATATATTTGGCATAGTTGGTCCCTTCCTCTCTTTTTGGAGCTTCTTTCCCCTTTGCCTCTGGGAATACCGTTCTTTCATGGATTTCCTTTTGCTTCATTGGCTGATATTTCTCCATCTTGGTTCTTCCTTATCTCTTTCTTCTTCTTATTTATCCAGGTCCAAAATTCACTTATCTATTAACATCAAGATCCAGACATTTCAGAAAATATGGCTTTTTCATAATTCATGTGACAGCAAGACCTAGACTTCACCTAAACTCAGGTGGCCAAACCTGACTTGAACTAGCACAAGGGTGTTTTGTACAAGTCTTCATCTCACCTTAGAAAGAATATTTATATTTTTTTGCCGCAAGAATATTTCTTCCCAGAATCTCACTGGAAATGTTTTATAATATATTACACATTCCCAAATCCAAAATATACAGAATTTTGAAGCTCTCTTGATCCCAAGGAGTTTTGAATAATGAAGTATAGACCATTTTCTCAGCATCTTGGTGATCTTTTTCATCTGGCCTCATGATTTTTCATTTCTGACTCCTAAATTTCTCTAGTCCAGTCTAGATCTTTCTCCTAAATTCCAGTCTTACACATGCAGCTACATACTCAGCATTTCTGCTTGGATGTCCAGATGCCTTCCTTTCCCCTCAGCGTTTTCCCTCTCACTTCCCTATCTGAGTTAATGGCAAATCTGTGCTTCAGTTGTTTATGCCTGTATTTTGGAGTCATCCTTGACACTCTCTAATAGATCACACCCAAATTGGACAACAAATCCTGTTGCCTCCTACCTAAGTGTATAGGGAATCAGACCACTTCTTCCCACCACCTCTGCCAACACCCTGGACCATCTCTGCCTTACGTCAGTGGTCTCACACCGCTCTTTCTGCTTCCTATCTTGCCCTCTCGCCTATTTTCAACAGTGTGATCCTTTTACAACATAGGTCAAATCATGTGACTATTCTCAAAACTTTTTTTTATTACTTTTTAATATTTTTTACATCCTTGTTCATTTTTAAACAATATTTGCTTCCCCCCACCCCTCAGGGGTAGTCCCCATAGAGTTTCCCTCACCAATGCACCTGTGCACCATCACCTCAGTCCCCTGTGCTCCTCCCTACCTCCCTCTGATCCCTCTCCCGCCTCCTCCCCTACAGGATGTCTCTGGTTTATAATTGTCTGTTTTTGCTTTGTTGTGTTTTCTCCTCAAAACTTTTCAAAGGCTTCCTGTAATACTCAGAATAGAGCCACTACCTTATGTGATGCGCCCTCCCCTCCTGCTCACTTACCTTCTCCTCTTGCTCCCTGATCACTCTGTCCTGCTACACTGCCCTCCTTGCTGTTTCTCCTCCTCTTCAGCTATATACATTGCTCTCAGGTTTACGCTAGGATGTCACCTTATTAGTGAGGCCTTTCTAAGTGTCCTCACCAGTCACTGTATATTTGCCTTTCCTGCTTTATTTTTCACCTTAGCTCTTACTGCCATCCAATATGCTATATATTTAAATCCTCATTTCTAAGAATAGAATCTCTTTATATTCTTCACAGGAGGTTCTCAATTCCTAGAACATTGACTGGTGTATGGTAGGTGCTTAGTAACTATTTGATGAAGGAAGGCATAAGCTCTTATTTCATCTAACAGTCATTTATTGAGTTATACCTACTATGTATAAGACATTCTAATAGATGGAGCCTAAAATAAATAAAACACATGTCTGCTTTCATGTACTCTATCATCTGGTGAAAGTCTCGGGGAGATATATGTCTGTATGATAAGACAGATAAGATATAAATATATGAGTAGAGTTGCAATCCAATTCAAACTGTGATAAATGTTCTAAATATAGATATGTACATGTCATTTTGGTGTAAATTAGAGACAGAATTTAGTCTCTTGGGGAAGTTGAAACATTTGAATTGATTCTTTAAAAAAAATTTTGTTCACAGAATTCAAGAGGTGAAGGGATATTTTCAGTGGCAAGAATCACATTTACAAAAGCAAGGAGGGATGAGATTTTTAAGTATGAGGAATTGGGGGTAGTTTTGTGTTGCTGGGCTGGAGAAATAGGAAAGTAAGTTTAGTTTAAACTGAAGAGCTTTCTAATCATACTAAAAAATTTGAACTCTAAGCTTTGAGTATATGAACTCAAAAGTTTTAAAGCAAGAAGGCTGTGATTAGAGCTATGCTTTAGAAATATTTCTTAGGGGATACCTAAGTGATTGCAGGTAGAGGTTTTGTACAAATTCAGGCCTGAGATGACTGGATTGGGAGGAAAGAATAAAAGGAGTCGTTAAATGGCATTTTTTTTTTTAGATTTTATTCATTTATACAAGAACTGGGGTACATGTCAGAAGTGCAGGAGAGTGAGAGAATGCACCAGAGACAGAGCAGGGAGCAGAACAGGCAGATGGACCAAAGACACTGCTGAGGGGAGCAGCAGGCAAGGCAGGAGAGGTCTGCCGCACCATGTGGGTTTCTCCCTGGCCTGCTGGGAATTGAACCCATGCTGCAGAGGCTGCGGACAGCTTCACAGTGCTCCGCTCAACCCGCTGCGCCACCAGTGAGGCCCTAAACGGCAGTATTAACAGTGATTGGTGATAAAAAGGATGGATGAAAAATAGAGGAAATATTTGAGATTCTATCTGGGTGGCACCTGGATAATAGGATAAGATGTAGCTGATGGTGATGGATGGGCCTTGAGTATGTCTGTGTTAAGTTTGAGATACCTGTGCTACATCTAGGTGGCCTGTTCATCATTTAGAAATGTTGCTTCTTAGGAGAAAGGGACAAGGCAAAGGTAAAATAGGTGTGTTTGCTTGCAATTAAACCTGAACGCATAGGAATAGATAAGGTTGCTCAGGATGAGCTTGGGAGATGAAGAAGAAAAAAGGGCCAGGGAGAGAGAAACCCTGAGAAACACCAGCATTTAAGGAGCAGGCAGAGGATAAACATTCCACGGGTGAGACTTAAAAGGCATGACCAGAAGGTAAAACAGCTGATTTCTAACATGCTTTTTCTTTTTCTTTCCTTCAGGAGAAGATTCAGTGTCCAACATCCCTATCTATTGTTAAAGATAAAAATCTAAGTGAGGATCAAGAAGAGGATGAAGATATCTTTGATCCTCCAATCGAACTGTCTTCGGATGAAGAATATTATGTTGAAGAAAGCAGATCTGACAAACTTAGAAAGTCAGGCAAGGAGCATATTGATAATATCAAAAAGGCATTTTCCAAGGAAAACATGCAGAAGACACGGCAGAATTTAGACAAGAAAGTGAACAGAATCAGAACTAGAATAGTGACCCCGGAGAGGAGGGAAAGACTAAGGCAGTCAGGGGAAAGGCTGAAACAGTCAGGGGAGAGGTTGAAACAGTCAGGGGAGAGGCTGAAACAGTCAGGGGAAAGATTTAAGAAATCTATTTCTAATGCAGCTCCCTCAAGGGAAGCTTTTAAGATTCGTAGCCTTCGGAAAGGTAAAGACCGAACTGTGACCGAAGGTCCAGAAGCAGTCAGGGAGATGGGCGTGGACATCCTTGCCAGGAGTGCGTCTCTGGGTCCCATCAGCGAGTTCTGTACTGATGAGCCCAGTGAAACAGACCACGAGGAGCCCAAAGCGGTGTGTCCTACGCAGGAAGGCGGGGACATCCCCACCCCAGAGCCTCTAAAAGTTACTTTTAAACCTCAGGTGAAAGTAGAGGATGACGAAACTCTTTTGGTAGATTTAAAGCCGTCATCATAAAGAGGAATTGAGTATAAGTATAGAGCTCTTTAATCATGCAGTTATTGTTTATATAGTATAGTCATTTACATTCATGTGCCATATAGGAAAACATAAGTGGGTTTGGCTATTTCACGTCTTATGTTTAAAATCATAAAGCTAATACAAATATTACGTACATTTCCTTGTAACTTGGCTTGGGAATATTTTTCCTCCTCTGGGCTTTAAAAGATTCTAATATCTTGTTCTCTAGTGTCAGTCTTATGGCACCTGTGGGTTTTTAAATCCTTTTCTCTTGTCCACCAGAAAATGTTTCTTAGTGAGGGCCAGTTAGATATTAGTTAGTCTGAAACAAATGACAGGCAGGTGTGTGGCCATCATGTGCAAGTGAATTCCCGGTTTGGTCTAGATTAATGTGGCCAAATGCAAAAGGGAATAGCTTCTGTGAGCTATATTGTTTTTATGTTCAAATCAATAGATTCATTAGCAAATTAGCAGTCATACCTCTTTTGGTGCTTTTGCATAAAAAAAAATCAAGTTCTGGACTTGAGCATTTAGTAGTGAAATGGAAAGGGTTTGCCTGTCCTGCCCAACTCGGATACTTATGAAGACCAAAGGAAACATCATACATTCTGGGGAGCAAGCAGCACATACGGAGACAACAATCCCCACTGATCCCACAAAAGCAGAATCGAAATAACCTGAAAAAACCTTGTGCACCAAATAGGAACTAGGTTGGACAGAAACTATTTTGGTCATCAGAAGCCTTTTCCCAGAACTAGGAATGAAAAATAAATGTTTGGGTGACATCTTTTCATCAAAGACTAAAATCAGACCTTTGGTTTGAGTTGGGTTTTAAAATGTTTCCTGGAAAATCCTTTTCTAATTTTCTTTTGATTTAGATCTATGGTGCATTATAGCATGAGCAGCATGAAGCATGAAAGTGCGCCTTTGTCTTCACGAGACCTTTTTCAAGTCAGAGTTGGTAAATTAGGGTTGGGAATGACCTCAGATATTTCTCTTTTTCAGAGTGAGCCCCTTAGGGCCCATTCGTTCAATACATTACTCATAGGAGTTCATCACATCTGCTTTGGGAAGAGGCCAGGTTGCACTTATCTGTTAAGCAGTTGAGAAGTAGACATTATTGCCAAAGAAAGAGAAATGGTCACATTGATTCTGCACTTCTGGTATGTTTGACTATTTGGGGTTGTATCAGGAAAAATGATGGCATTGTTGAATTTGAAGAGTTTGGACAACAATCAGCTTTCATAACAGTTTTGGATGGTCATGCGGTTAAATTTGTAATGTGTTACATGCACACAGACACAAAGATGCAAATTTGCACAAAGATGCAAATCAGCTTTAAAATATTTGACTTATTTAGGTATTTGAGTTTGGGAGTTTGGGTTCAGCATCATTTTCTCTGAACTTTTTTTTTTGAGCTTTTAGAAGACGAGGGTGTATGCAACATTGAACAATTTCAAAAATGTTACTAGAGATTAGAAAGAGCTTGGATGCCAAATCATCCATTTCTTTAAAGCTATAGTATGTTTGAATTTGAAAAAGACATTATTACAAAGTGAATGCACACAACAGGACATGGATTTTTACATAGTACCTCTTTTAGTAGGTATGTTTCTAGGTTAAGAAGGACGTAAAGAAGTATTATGTTTTTT
Organism: Talpa occidentalis; assembly: GCF_014898055.3. NCBI lineage: Eukaryota > Metazoa > Chordata > Mammalia > Eulipotyphla > Talpidae > Talpa > Talpa occidentalis. Next base: position 55,428,277 of record NW_023605083.1, read on the forward strand.
CTTTTTTTTTTTTTTCACTATGCAGAATAAATACCAATTGGGCTGAAATATTATTGTCGAGGAATTTTTATGAAGTTCATTTGCTTACTGACTGATTTTCTAATGAGACTTGACGTATTATGAAACACTTCCCATACTGATGTATGTGAATTTTGAAGAGGAAAGAATTATAAGCTGGTCCACTCTTCATTATGATATGTACAACCCCAGCAACACTAAATTTCATGTTCTCAGAAGCTGATTATAGAACTTTCTTTAGAACCATGCTATTTCCCTCCATCTTGCTTCTATCTTTGACATTTCACTAACCACATTTGTGGTATCCCTCAGTTTCACATTCATAGTTTTTTCTCCTTTCACTTTATCTTTTTATCGATGTAAAGAAAACTTTTATAGTGGGATACAGAGTCATAGATCCCCATTTAATGCAAAAATATACTGGTGCCCATTATTTTAAAAGTCTCAGGTAACTAGAACAGATTATTCTTCAGTGTTTTTGAAATTATACATGTCAGATTTTAAAGAATTTATTAAATAAAATCAATAGCCAGGGGCCTCCCTGGTGGCACAGGGGTTAAAGTCTCAGTGTTAACAAGCTATTGCCAGCCACTGTTGCGTGAGTTTGATCCCTGGCCAGGGAGCTAACCCACATGGTGCAGCAGACCTCTCCTGTCTCGCCCTCTGCTCCCCTCAGCAGTGTATCTCAGCAGATCCACTTGTAATGCTCCCCACTCTGTCTCTGGTGAATCATCTCACCCCTGTACCTCTGGCCTACACCCCATTTTGTGTATGCATAAATAAAAATAAATATTTAAAAAAATCAATAGCCAAATGTCTCCCCTTTTCTTTGTACAAGGCAGAATGTTATAACCTCCATAATTGGCAAGTGCATGAGCCCACTCACAGGCTTTTGTACAGAATGGAAAGCATAGGTTAGGGAAGCACAGCCCTGTCACCTGTGCATGGTGATCAGGGGCTTTTCTCCGAGAGCTGGTGGTGGCCTGGTTCTGACTTCTAGGCTAGAGAAACAGGCCAAATGTAAAGAAGCTCTAAATGTTCAGTTTGCTGAGTGTATATTTTGTGTATATGTATTCCCTTGAACAAGTTTTCATAAATTAAATACAAGCCAAAATATTTTCATTTTGACTTCATTCTTTTCCTTCCATGTGCATTTAAAGGTTTGGTTTAGAACAATGCCCAAAGGTCATTGTCATTCTATCAGTTAAAAAACATGGTTCCTGTTATGTAAAATGCCCCAAAGTCATTATTAACTGTGCAACTTCATTCCATGAAGTTACTGGGTCATTTGAGTGGCCACCTTTCAATGACCACATTTACTTGGGATGTTTCCAAAAAGAGAAGAAATAAATTAACAAATTATGCATGGGATGTTCTTGGCTTTAGTTCGAAGCTATGGAGAAAATTTCAGAGGGAAGCATTCATGTTTGCCAATTTGAGAATGTTTTCTATAGCTTTTTTTTTATTTTATTTTTATATTCCCCATACAATTACAACCCCCTTATTTTGACCCCAATCCCTCCTTTCCCCGCCCCCTACTCCTCATAGAGTGTCTCTGGTTCATAGTTGTTTGTTTTCTATAGCTTTTAATTAAAATCTACTTTAAAAAATTATAGGTTGTGATTCCCAATTAAATTACTCTGGCATATTTGAGTCAAATCTAGGGGGAATGACCACTCATCCTCAATTCTATTTGAAGTGGGGGTAAGCTAGAACCTGGTCTATAGTGAATGAAAAATGAAAAATTTGTGTGTTCTTGGGACCATCTTTGAGGTATCAGATGTCTGAGGATGTGTATCTGTCCCTACTAGTTCAGAAACTTTCAGTCTATTTCATGAGAGCATGGGAGATGCAGGACAACCTCCATGACATCCAAGGGTCCCTCGGAAGATAGTGTGCAGTGGCAGCATATCTTCAGACTTTTAATTTATTGGGTATCTTTCTAAAATCACATCTGTTTGTCAAGGGACCTCCCAGACTGCTTTGCTACTTGATGTCTTTGCTCAAGCTGTTTGTATCCCTTTGATTCCGAGAGCTTTCAAGTTCAGTGATAATGTCAGTTTTCTCACTTTAGTTTTCCGTCATCACCTCCCACTCCCAAAGAAGGGCATGATTAATTACTCCATATATTCAATATGTATAGCTATATATTTATGTGAGATTCCTTGCGACTAGAACACCATCCTGTCTCTCCCACCACTACCTCCTCCCTCTACCCTGCCCCTTCCCATCCTATTCCCAGCCTTTATCTTGCGCTAGCAGTGTTCTGGGTGACAGTCAAGCAAAAATTCAGCAGCATGACTAGTGCTATATAAGAGCATAGAACTGTAGATATGGGAAGTGCTTAAGATGCTTATGTGGCATCTTGGCCATACATTTATCATACTTATTTACATTGTATTCTAGTTTATTCGTGTAATTATCTTCTAGATTGTGCTTCTCAAGGACAGAAACTGTGTTTTCCTCTTTGGGTCACCAGCACTTGGAGAATCGCCCATGTAGCAGGTATTCATTAGGTACTTGGGATTCAGAAATGAAAGAGAGTCCCTACACTTGAGGAACTTTTCCTCTGGTGGAGGGGATGGACATGTAACTCCCCATCATTGCACAGATTTGGGAAAGGGTGATATGGGAGCATAGAAGAAGAACATCTAACAGTCTGGGGAGGGGCTGATAAGGAAAGCTGGAGAAAATGATGCTCAAGTTGGCATTTGGAGACCAAAAGTCAGCTTAGTAGCAGAAATCAGGGTAAGATGCAGCTAGTAAGATTATATGAAGGTGTTTTGAGTTTTTACCCTAAAGGCCATAGACAATCATTGAGATTTTAAGCTGAGGAATGTGCTGTGATCGATGTTTTCGAAAGAATGCTCTATTAACACACCAGAGGCAGTAAGAACATTGGTAGGTCCCTTGCATTTTTCTAGGTAGAAAGAGCACCTGACTTGAAAGATTGATAGAGCTATGAGCCAGCTAAAGATGGATGTGAGTTATGATGGGGAACGGATGACAGTCAGGTTCCTGACTTGGGCAAGTGGCTATGCTGTTCACTAAGATTGGAATATGATATTCCATCTGTGGAGTCTAAGAGCATTCTCTTTATATTCCTTTCCATTGCTTGAGAAACAGGGAAATTATGCCTATACTGCCCAAGCTCACACACTAGATTGAAGTCTGCCTAGTCTAGCTGTTGTGGCTCTTACAAAAAAAAAAACAAAACCAAAAACCCACAAAAAACAAAACGTGATTTGAAGGGATTCTTGGCTCTAGTGAGCCCTCCTGATGGAGACAGGACTCCCAACTCCTTCAGAAATAGAATTGCCTCGGGCCTCCCCGGTGGCGCAGCGGTTGAGGGCTGGGTTGCGAGGCTGCCCGCGGCCTCTGCAGCACCGGTTCGGTCCCCGGCTGCTCCCCGGCCACCGGAGGAGGGTCCCACATGGCGCGCAGACCTCTCCTGCCGCCCACTGCTCCCCTCAGCAGTGTGCTTCGGTTCTGCTCCCTGCTCTGGCTCTGGTGAATTCTCTCGCCCTCCAGAGCTTCTGACTGTACCCAGTGCTTGTATAAACAAACAAACAAATACATAAATAAAGCATGCCTCTATTAAAAAAAAAATTAAAAAAAAAAGAAGTAGAGTTGCCTTTCAGGTCTAAGGCCATTGTGAGAGCTTCTCTCCCATCTATATCTTTGTTTTAGGACTGAGTTCTTGCCACTGTGCAGTGCAGAGGAAAGCTATTCTTAATTCTTAGAAAGGATTTTTTTCCCCTAATGTCAGTTGTTTGGCACCCGAGGATTCCAGCCAAGACTGTGTTGATATTGCATTTGACACTATATAAAACTGGTGCTAACCTGATACATTGGCGGAGGCCAATTGCCCAGGTTCATGTAGCTACTCATGACCGTGCCATGGTCCGTGCCAGCAAGAGCTTCAATCTCACCGTGGGTACTTTTGGTTTCAGATCTCATCCCTTGCTATCAGTCGTGTTAGATCTGAGTCATAACATCATAAATGTATTAGGGGTTCAAGATGGGGCTTGGTGTACCCCATTTCTCTTCTTCAGAGTTCTGGCTGATGGAAGAGTTCATATAAAGATCACCAGCAAAATGGAGAGCAAGGTGTCATCTTTATTACTGACTGGACAAATTCCATTATTTCCCCAAATGCAGAGTATCTGGTGGAATGGTGAATTTTGTTGGAGAATGTGGCTTAGCCCTAAGACAAGAAATAAGACCTCTTTTCTGCCTGGAGCCCTACATGCTCTGGTGTGGTAGTAGGGAGACCACGGCTTACAGAACAGAAAGCAAGTCCATTTATTGGCCAACAGTGCCCTGCCTCACATACTCTGCCAAGGGGAATAGTGGGAATGGAGTAACCCAGCTCAGGTGGGCAGGTAGCAAGGAGACAGAAAGGCTGGGACTTGTGGGTAAGAAAATCTACCACATCTGAATGGACGGTCCATTGTGAAATCACAAAGTGATTAAACACACAACCCAAGGAAGTAGCTGTTGCTGCTCAAGCCCTGCTTTAGACATACTGTCTTGTGGTGCTAATCTTCAGTGAGGACTAAGTGGAGGATAAGCATGTTGGATAGTACAGATCACAGTCCAAGGACAGGACTGGAGAGAGACACTTGTTAAATGAAGTACTGATACAAGAAATAGTGAGTTTGCATGAGAAAATTTAGGCAGTTTGTAAAAGAAGGAATGGAGAAAGATCTCCTTTGCAGGAAGAGGTGGCTTAAGAAATTGGCCGACGTCTAACTTCTAAATTTAAGCTGTTCTGAACAATTCTTGGACTCCCATTGTAAGAATTTTCTCCTGACCAGTCTGTGACTATTCTTACCTTTGAAAGTGCAAAAATTGTTTACCAATCACACATTGCCGTGTTTTCATACCTCGCTGATATAATTCACTTTAAGATAAGCAAAACATCAAACTTTGCCCTATGCTTAAACACCACAGTGGGCACCACAGTCTGGAGGGTGTGGTTCACCCTCTTGCTATGAGTTCATGTAGGTATTACTCCTGGATACAATTTGCTCACAGCATAACATGTAGCAGCCAAGTTATCCCAAATAATCTCAAGGGCTAATATTCATAATTTATCAGGGTCTCATTAGGCCTTTTATTTGAATAATTATTCTCAACAAATGTGGTTTTGTAGATATGTTATTTCAGGGCAATATAAAATCCATTGTAATGGGTTTGCTACTTTAATTGTATTAACACCTTTTCTTTTTTTTTTTTTTTTTTTGTGGGACCCTCGCTGGCGGCCGGGGAACGAACCAGTGCTGCAGAGGCGGCGGGCAGCCCCACAGCCCAGTGCTCAACCTCTGTGCCACCAGGGGAGGCCCTGTATTAACACCTTTTCAAGTGGCCACATTTACTTGGGATGTTTCCAAAAAGAAGAAATAGATTAACAAATTATGCATGGGATATGCTTTGCTTTAGTTGGAAGCAATGGAGAAGATTTTGGAGAGAAAAATAAATATTTGTCAGTTATAAAGAAATAGGACTAGTTTTTCTTCAACAGGAGAGAAAATCCAAATAAACCATAGGTTGTAGATCCATGAGGAAAGTACACTAAAACATTCTCTAACTGAAACACATCTTTCTCACATTAAAAAAAAAAAAAGCCATCAACATTACAGGCAAAAGTGTTGGAGAGAAAAATGTTTGAGATTTACTAATTATTCTCCCCATAGTCTTAAAAAAGTAATTTTTAAAATGGTAATCTTAAACATTTTTTTTTTCCTCTCCAGAATGACAGCATCTGTGAAGGTAGAGGGACTGGGAAGAGGCTGACTTATTCTTGGCTAGGATTCAAAGGAGCCTATAATTTACTCCTATGGTTTGATGGCTGTCTGCCATAGAGTGGGCTAGTTTTCTTGACTTTCTCTCAAAATCTTGTGCAGAAAGGATGATGATTACATTTCTTCCCAGGGGCATGTGGTGTAGGAATGGGGAGATGGACATGGAAATCATGAAACTTAATCATGAGCCTTCTAGGCAAAAAATAATTGCAAATTAAAGATCAAAGCCAGGAATGCCTTTAAATAGTACATGTTGAGAAGAGGAACTGGATGGGCTCACTTGTCCTTGAGGAGAATGCGAAAGAAAATGGATTTCAAATATAGAGGGAGGCGATCAAATTATCCACAAAGACTCCTACTCTGCAGAAACATCTCTTTCCATAGGGTTTAAGAATTGAGCAGCTATTAGGAGAAAGGGTAGTAAATGTGGTACCCAGAGATAAATGTGGGCATTATCTTTCTTCCATGGTTTTTCACAATGGACGACCACAATTGTCATATAGTTCTTGTAAAACCTTTTAATGATACTGTACATGCATTTCCTCCGAGATTCTATAAAACAAGGGACATACTGAGTTTCTCATCAATAAAATAGTGTCTTGTGGACCCATAATTCAGCGCCTTTATGTTAGGTATTTACTGAAAATGAATACTTTGAACTATGATGTCTCTGAATACTTTTTTTTTTTTTAGAGATTTATTTATTTTTATACAAGAGCTGGGGTACAGGCCAGAGGCGTGGGAGGATGAGAAGATTCACCAGAGACAGCGTGGGGAGCAGAACAGGCAGACTGAAATACACTGCTGAGGGGAGTAGCAGTTGAGTCAGGAGAGGTCTGCTGCGCCATGTGGGTAGCTCTCTGGCCGCCGGGGATCGAACCTGTGCTTCAGAGGCTGCAGACAGTTTCACAGCGCTGTGCTTAACCCACTGCGCCACTGGAGACATCCTCTGAATACTTTTGAATTGAAGTCATTTGTTTCTTATTGAGCACCTCCTGTAAGCCTGGTATAAATCAGAAAACAAGACGGAGCCCCTGACTCGGAGAGTTAACATCCCATAGAGAGACTAGTGGTAAGTATGTCATGCAGCGATTAGTGTTATGAGGAAAAATGGATCAGGGTAAGGGGGAGGGTCATTATGGGTGGGTGGTGCAGGCTGGATGCCATTTAGAGAAGGGTCCAGGAAGTTCTCTCTGATAAGGTGGCATTATGATAAGTTATCTCAGTATGTAATGAGAGCTGATCACACATTTTCTTTTCTGCAAGAAAATCTCAGGTGCGTTCAGGGGACAGTGGTTAAAGTGGGTGAATGGACTTTCGGTTTTTACTTTGAGATGGGAAACCGGAGGTTGAATGGAGGAGCAAGATCATCTATTGATTTAATTATTTATGCTCATTAAAAACTCAAATTACTATGTTCATACAAAAAGCTAACTACTCCTGTCTTAGTTCCCACTGCAAATGCTTTCCATTCCAAGCACAATTCTTAATAGCTCGAGCCCAGGAAATCCCATTGTAGCTCAAGGCTGACATCTAGTGGATATTTTCATAAAATACTATAAAACTGCAGTTTGGAACGTACCAGCTCTTGACTAGGAATCAAAGGTGAAAAGAAAATCACAAACAGGATGAAAAAACCATAATGTTACTCAGAGATTACAGTAGATCTACCATTTTCGTTGTCTCATATTCAGACAAATTTGCACTTCACTGGCATATATCAGGTAAAACTGGTGGATTTAACTGCCAGAAGTTTGGGGCATGAAAATTACGGGCTGAGAGAGGAACAGGTCAGAACCAGGTGGGTTCAACTGAGGAAGATTTCTTTGCTTCTAGGGGTGACACTTAAAAGGTAGCTTGTCTGTTGTGTCTAAGGGCATTTGTGTTCCAAACCTGGCCTTGAGTAAGGTTGGCACTGATGTATAAAAGGGTTCTAAACTCATGAATAAGCATGATGATGGGACTTTCAAGGCAATGTGGAGATAGTCAAGAGTCAGGTGAAGTTGGGTGTTTCCCAAAACTTACATGAGGTGTGTGTAGCAACCAGGAGTGTTAGCTTTATAATTAAGCACCCAGCTACATGCCTTAACTCTGTCATTTACTGAGTTCAAGAACTTGGACGAGTTGTACTTTCAGTTTCTAAACAGTATCCACTTTATAAAGTCACCCACTTCAAATTGCCCCAGCCAGGTAGATTATGTAAAGCACTTAACCTGCTAACATTTAGTAAGCATTGAGTAATATGTTATTGCTTAATGGAACCACAAGTGGCCATCAGAAGTAGAGAAAACACATGCCATCTATGGAGATGGGGAACGTAAGAGAAAGGTAATGTATAGAAATTGAAGCAGGTTTGTTGGAAAAGATACTCTTGGAGGTGCTAAGTCTCTGATGCCTGTGGGGTGGCCAAGAGTCCGAAGCTTAGAAGATCTGGGCTACAGGAACAGATTTGGGAGTCATGAGCATACCAAAACAATGTCATGAAGAGACTACCCAGGAATATGGCCGGTTCCAGAGTATGACCTGGCAACCGGCAGAGGTAGGCAGGATGAGGAAGACAAACTGGTAGCAGATAAAATGTGATTGGAGGTAGGAAAACCAGGAGTGTGAATGTTCTGACAACAGAGGGAGCTGCAGAGGGGTTGCAATCATTACAGGCAGAAGTGTCAGGTGCGGTAGAAAACGCAGAACAAAGCGTGTTAATTGCATGTAATGACAGCCACAGAATACTTCAGTGGCAGCAGTTTTAGTCGAGTGGTTAATAGCCAGATTCCAATGAAGCAGACGGGTTGGGACCGAAGAAGAGTGTGATGTGATAATCCTTTGCAGTATTCATGAGACAGGATGGGCAACAAAGTGGCTATGGCAGCAAGAAGCCGAGAGAACAGGAGGATATTTGTGGCTAAATGTTGGGGAAGACGGGCTGAGGAGAAAGTTGAGTTAGAAGAAGATCAAGTGAAGGTCACAGGGGTGACAACTGGTTAGAAGTTCTTGAGAAGGTGGAGGATGACAGCTCATAAGATGTATGTTGGAGAGGCAGAGTCAACCTACTATGGACAACAGAAGGAAAACGAGTAGACATGGAGGCAGGTAACAACAGGTACATTTTACATATTCTTTTTTTTTTTAAATTTATTCACTTATGCATACAAGAGCTAGGATACAGGCCAGAGATGCTGGTGTGTGTGTGTGTGTGTGTGTGTGTGTGTGTGTGTGTGTGTGTGTGAGAGAGAGAGAGAGAGAGAGAGAGAGAGAGAGAGAGAGGATTCACCAGAGACAGAGTGGGGAACAGAACAGGCAGACTGATGAAGTACACTGCTGAGGGGAGCAGTGGGCGAGACAGGAGAGGTCTGCCACACTGTGTGGGTTTCTCCCTGGCTGGCCAGGAATCGAACCCACGCTACAGAGGCTGCGGACAGCTTCACAGTGCAGCTTTCAACCCGCTGTGCCCGGGGAGGCCCCCTACTCTTTTTCTTGAAGTGTTAATTCGAAGCTTTGCCGGTGAGTCAAATGCAGTGTCTTTTTGTGGATTGAATTGAACTAGAACAAGCTGTAGTTAAAATGAAAGTGCAATGATAAATGAGTTTTCTCTGGGCCAAGTGGGTCTGTGGCAGGGAACTGGCATGGTGACCACTTGGAAAAGGACACTCCATAGGACCTTTACCAGAGGTGAGGACCCTTAGCAGGAGGGGGCTAGAACTGTAAGATGCAGAAGCTGACTAGGCTGTTGTCGAGGACTTGCTTCACAAGAAGAATCAACTCCTGGAGTTTTCCACACCTGGACGACACTATAGATCTCCAGGTGGAGGCAGCCAGCCATCTATTGCTACTCAACTGCAAGCTGAGTATTTCTTCTGAGGTTCCTTTGATAAGCTGAAGGCCCAGGCAGGCCTCTCATACCCAGCGCCTTTGACTGGATAATCAGCAGGGCTCACCAAGGGAATCCTCAGTCCAATCCAGCTCCTTCTACTCACTGTTTCAAATCTTCTTGATGGGCAGGATGTTGAATTCAAAATTTGTTTTAGCCAGGCCTGCTTTGCAAATGTGCCAGGATGGTCTGTTTCACTACCCTTTGATATATAGATTAATATCTCCAAAACAGGAAGAGTTTGGTTATGATGCTGCAGCATTATCAAAATCTACCTGTAAGAAACAACCAAAAGAGCTTGCTCAGCTCTATCTCAGAAGTCAAGGCTACCCCCAGATTTGTTCAAGTCTTAGTTCCATTAAACAAGCAGAGCTAAAGTCTAAGCAGAACTGTCTTCCTTTGGGCACTATTATATTGAGATCACTGACTCAAAGGAGGTACTAACAGAGGTAAACTGTTCTTAAGTTTATTTTATTTATTTTTAAAGATTTTTAAAAAATTATTTTTATATAAGAACCAGGGTGCAGGCCAGATGCATGGGAGGGTGAGAGGATTCACCAGAGACAGAGTAGGGAATAGAACAGGCAGACTGACGAAATATACCGCTGAGAGGAGCAGCGGACGAGACAGGAGAGGTCTGCCGCGCCATGTGGGATTCTCACCGGTGGGGATGGAACCGGTGCTGCAGAGGCTGCGGACAGCTTCACAGTGCTGTGCTCAACCGCCTGTGCCACCAGGGAGGCCTGGGAAACTGTTTTTACTCTGCTATCTCATACTTAACCTATAGTTTCTTCATTCACTGCAGGAAACAAAGTCCTTGAATCACTTTCAGACCCAAGAGTAATCTGTGTGTAATTAAAATCCTAGCCTAGTGTCATAATGATAATAACTTTCTATTATCCATTTGAAATCATATTTATACCTTCAATTCAGGCCTAGTTTTAAAAAAATCCAACCACATAGAATGGTTTATTAAAAAACAAACAAACAAACAAACAAAGGGCCTCCCAGGTGGCGCAGCAGTTGAGCGCTGGGACCTCTCCTGCCGCCCGCTGCTCCCCTCAGCAGTGTACTTCATCAGTCTGCCTGTTCTGCTCCCCACTCTGGCTCTGGTGAATTCTCTCACCCTCCTGCGCTTCTGACTGTACTCAGTGCTTGTATAAATAAATAAATAAATAAATAAATAAATAAATAAATAAATAAATAAATAAATATTTTAATTAATTAATTATTTAAAAAAAAACCTTGCCTGCCCCACTCCTCATCCCATTCTCAGTTCCACTCCCAGAAGGAGCCTTAGAAACTGTGTTCACGTAGTAAATTTTAGTTGTAAATTTAACTAAATTTAGTTGGCAAGTAGAAAATGTTAGTAAAGTTGAGTTGTTTGGTAGTAAATTTAAGCATTAAACTTTAGTTGAATTTAATTCAACCCTGATTTCTCATTTGGCACTCAAGCTCTACCACCTGGCGATGCACTACTTGGGAGAAATGAGAAGTGAGTTCTCCTTGGAGGCAGCCTGGGGTACTTTACTGGCTCCTCTGGATCCTGCTCCCCTGATGGTCTTGACACAAGAGGTAACCTGAAAGGGTCAGGTGTGAAACACTGGAAAGCCAGACTTGCTGAATGATTTTAGGGCCATTTATTTAAGAACTTTTTTTTAAACAGAAGTAATGGTTTGTCATAGTCATACTCATTTTTCTCTAGTAACTTTTTGGACTGTCTTGCAAGCTTGGCTTTCCTTGAAATCCTGGATGTGGTGGTGTCTGCAGGGGTTGGGTATAGCTTTGAATGCACATGAAGTGTCTGTTAAGCCTACCAAGTCTGGTTTTTGAGAGAAATACAACCCCTGTGCCTTTTTAAAATTTTTTTAAAAAAGATTTATTTATTTATGCATACAAGAACTGGGGGTGTAGGCCAGAGATATGGGGTGAGGGGTGAGAGGATTCACCAGACACAAAGTGGGAAGTAGAACAGGCAGATCTACTGAAATACAATGCTGAGGGGAGCAGCAGGTGAGACAGGAGAGATCTGCTCCGCCATGTGGGTAGCTCCCTCGCTGGGGATTGAACTCATGCTTCAGATAGCTTCATAGTGCTGTGCTTAATCCCTTGTGCCACCAGGGAGGCCCCTCCTGTGCCTTTTGTATAAAAAAATTAACTCAATGTAGTTGCTGCTGCCAATCTCTTGTCTTAGGACCTGTGATAGCTGACAGTTCTTGCTCGCTAAGCCATGCCTTCTCAGGCAGCTTTTCTATAAATCTGCTGAGCACAGGGACATAACACTTGCTATTTTATGTCCTTCCCATGGTCCATAGGGACTTTGTTAGTGTATTTTGTCTGGCATTTATAGGTTATTACCACTTTCTTCTCTCTCCTGGATCATTTATGTACCTCCTAACTGGTCTAGTTGCATCCACTCTTGATCCTCTTCTGTGTGCTTCTCCACAGAGAGGCTAATGTGTGTGGGATAGCCATGTATAGCCTCTTAACTTCAGATCCAGTGTGTGTCATCTACTCTGTGGGTCCTTGGAGTTTAGCTTTGCTGGCTGCGTGATGCCAAATGTTGTCAGTAGAGGGCAGTGGAGAGGCCCTGGAGGAGGAGGAGTTTTCTTTCTTATTTGGCGAGTGTTCTCCGCAGGCTCCTGCAGTGTGGCATGGCATTTCCAGCGCAGGTTTCTCCTGCACCCTGCTCCTCGGGCACTGTTGCCAGCAGCCCCCACAAGCTCCCTATAGTGTCTCTCTGGGTGACTCAGAGAGTCACCTCCTTTTGAATGATTGCCCCTGGCACCCTAGATGGGGGATTTTCAACTAGTTCCACCACTATGGTTCTCTCCTGACAAGTTCTGGGTCTCAGCTCTGGGAGGGATGGGGGGGCTCTTCCTTGGATAGTGGCTGCTCCTTGTGTCTGCTAGGCCTGTAGTTTGAATTCTGTTACAGGCCAGGCCCTGTGATGCCAATCTCCTGTTAAGTAGATAATAATACTTGCTATTAAACTTCCTCTGTTAAAATTGCGAGATAATTTCTGTCCCTGGATTGAATCCTGACCACACACTGTGATTTTTTTGAAATGTAAATATGATTTCATCACTCCTCCATGCTCAAAACCATCTTATGATTTTACATTGCTTATAGGATAAAGGGAACCCCTTTATTTTCCTGGTTTCTGTGGGGTCCTGACCATCCTATTTGGTTCCTCATTATCTCCCTGGCCTTATCGCCTACAAGAGTTCCTTCCCCTTGCTGTTCTTCCTGAGTTTTTATGGAATCTGAATCATCTTTTCTCACATTTTCACATAAGTCCCTACTAGCCTTTAGGCCTCAGTTTATTCATCTTCACTGGATCTTTCTCTGCCTTGCCTGCATAGGGGAGGATTTATTCTTCGCCTACCACATAAAGTTTCTTCAGACCATTTTCATGGCTGTAATTTTACCTAAGTCTGTGTCGTTTTGGGATGACTATATGTCTCCTCTCCTGCAGATTGTACACTCCTTGAGGGCAAGGACTATGGCTTTTTGGCTCTCTGTATAACCCCGGTTTCCAGCATTTGTTCAGAGTGCCTGTTAACAAAGTCAGTATTTCCTGTCCTGTCTTGTTCAGTCTCCTTTCCATATTCCTGTGTGCCACAAGATGGCAGGCTAAGACACTCTGCTGTGTGACTTCCTTTGAAAATAAAGTGTGCTTCAGGTTAAAATGCTTTTCTTTGAGCTGGAAGAGGCGCCTTTGAAATGAAATTGAGTCACATATTGCAGATTTCTTTGAAAATGTCCTCTGCGTGGTCTTCATGGACTCTGAGGAATAATCTGGAATACTAACAGGCAAGACAAAGGAGAGATTCTCCTCTGCTTGACTGAGGGTCTACTGTACTATTTAGAAAATAGTTTTGTTTTTTTTTTTCAGTATTTAAATTTTTATTCCATTTCATGAAAATCATTCACATTATCCAGAGCCAAAACTTTGGATAAAACTTCATCCATCCATGTAAACAGCTTCTAGATGGCCTTTCCTTGTCCTGCTTCCACAGAGCCCCTGGTTGCTTATTCAGAGTTCTCCTCAGATCTTTGGTTTCATTAAGATAAACAATGTACCCAGTTAAAACGCACTGGGTACAGTCAGAAGCGCCGGAGGGTGAGAGAATTCACCAGAGACAGAGCGGGGAACAGAACAGGCAGACCGAGGAAGGACACTGCTGAGGGGAGCAGCAGGCGGCAGGAGAGGTCTGTGCACTAGAAAATAGTTTTAAGGAGAACAGAAATACCCAGAATTCTGATTCATGGGAAACAGGTGTGGTGGTGGTTTTATTATTTTTATTACCTCTCTTCTAACACTTTGTTTTGCTCTAACTTTGCGATCTAATGGAAAGATCTAGAGCAAGAAGTGAGCAGACCCCTGCCCTGGGGCCAAATTTGGAAATTAATTTAATCAGGACCCTGGCCCATTTGTTGCCCCATCATCAATCAGTCTTTGTACAACTATGTATAGGTGTGCTCTGCCAAACCCCAAACCTTTACTAGCTCGTCCTTTAAGTTAAAGTGCAGGGGCAGCTACTCTAGAAGGATGTGCACTTGTTAGCAGCCTTAGTATCTCGTTAGCATTTAACTGACTTTTCATAAAAGAAGTGATTTGAGGGAAAGTTGTGGTTTCCTTGAGGCGTCTTAGAATTTGTACCCATATAAGTCAGAATTGTATTTCTTAATTTGTTACAGAAACACACATGTTATATGCTGAATCTGTTCTTTCTTAGTGGAAAATATAGGCATATATGATATAAATTCCTTGCAGTTCCTTAGCATAACAGGACTAGGAAGTCAAGATTATACTGATTACTTCATTTGCCAGTACCAACCAAAGGGCATGTAGCCACTCACCTTTCATTCAAGAAATATTCTTGGCGTGGATAGTGTGGTTGATTTACGAGTCTGTAGGCATTCAGACAGTGCTGAGTCAGAATCATGTGAATTGGTTTTTCAAATTTTATTTTTTGAAATTTTAAATAAATAAATACATTTTCTGTAGCTTCTCTCCTGACAGAACATTTTGGGTAAAGACAGTGGATATTCCCTAAGTATTTATATATTTATAAAACTGGGCAAATCAGCACTGAGCTATTTTATACAGACATTGGTAAGAGATGAGCTGGGTCATGAGATCACTCTGGGTAGGAAGGTGATTGCTGTGATGTGATAGGAAGGTCTGTTTTGGGGAAGGTCTGTAGAAAGGAGCTGCCAGAATGGAAATTTCCCAGCTTCTGGGAAGAGAATAAAGCATGTAGTCTGTCTGCCCTCCATTCAAAACTGTACTTTTTTTTTTTTTTGTGGAAAGTTTTTTAGGAAGGTAGGGGAAATCCTTTATATTCCAAGGTAATTCTAGAATAGGATCTTCTCATCTTCCTAAAGGAATTGAGCAGGGGGTGTGGGTAAAGGGGTGGGGATGGGGGATGCTGCCAGAGTCTTCTACTTACATCATGTCTTCCCAGAATCCTTTCCAGATTATTGTAGTTAAATTTATTTTTAATACATCATATGTCATTTTCAAAACATTCTTTTTTCCTATTTGCAACCTCTAGCCGAAATTATTTCCACAATTTATATTATGAGAATTCCAGTGTTTCGCTTCAGTTCTTTGCTATTGTAGCGTTTTTAATTTATGCTCCAGCAGGTTGGTTTCTTACCTTTTTCCGATGATGTAGGTGTGTGATATATTATTATAATGTATATATTATATATAGATTTATCTGTAGTCTTGTGTGAGAGACTATCTTCATATTGTTTCCATATCAAAAAGGTAAGAATAAAATTTTTGACTCATAATAGTTGTTCTTGAAAAAACATTATACTTCTAGCATTGGATACTTTAAAAAAATGTGAATCATGATTCTCATACAAATAAAAAATGAACATGTGTCAAAAATTTTGTTTAACTCATTAGTTAATTTCTCAGTAGTTAATGAGAAAACTACTAAGATGTTGCAGTTGATTTAAAGGAAATTCACAGAGCCACACATTATATAGGCAAATAAGGAATGCTGGCATGAATTTACAAGTAGATACAAAACAGGTCTATCCAAGAGGCAATAATCAATTGTATTTCCCCAGACACAACTAATTTGCATTTTTATGGACTAGAATAATTTACATTATTTCCCATTTCTGTAACTTAGAGTTGTTAAATAGCTCAAAGAAAATGAAAGGTTAATATAACAGCCTTGACAATGGTGAACGCATGACATTATACAGACCCAAAGAATGGGTCAGACCCAAAGAATGTACAACACAAGAGTGAACCCTGATGTAAACTATGAACTCTGGGTGATAATGATCTGACAATGTGGGTTTATTGATTGCAGCAAAGGCACCAGCATGGTGGGCATGTTGATAGTGGGGGGACTATAGATTAGTAGGGATAAGGGGTTTATGAGAACCCTTTATTTTCTGCTCAATTTTGCTCTGAATCTAAAACTGTCTTAAAATAAAATATATATTAAAAAAACCAATCCAAATAAACCAAACAACAAACCCAAATCAAGCTAAACCACTATATGTCTGTTTGTATGTTTGTAGATGTTTATGTGACTAGGAAAAAGATGTGCGAGAAAAACCCTCAGAGGATGAACTCTAGTTTCTCTGGTCCCATATGAGGATTTTCCTGGTGCTTTTCCATGTCAACAGTCATATTTCCTGCCTCATAGGACTTTTCTATTCACAGGTAATATATTTACATGAGCATGGGTCAAAAATGCTTCCAGAGGAATTTTTCTTTAACTTCATCTAGGCAAAATCTCACAATATTGAGGATTTTTAAAGAAGGAAAGTCCTCATGTGAAAAAGATACTTATGGATTTAAAAATTAAAGATATAAGTAATACATGTTCAACTCACAAAACCTAGAAACTAGGCAATTGCAAAGGAAAAAACCTATTGGTATATGTGTATTTTCCTTAAGTGCAGTGTGTGTGTGTACCTGGGTTTTGTTGTGCAGGATGGTATAGAATAGAATAGAGGTTAAAAGTGTGGATTTTACAACACGCAAAAGTCAGTAGCCTTCCTATACACAAACAATAAATCTGAAGAAGAAGAAATCAAAAAAACCATCCCTTTTTTTATTGAAACAAAAAAAATCAAATATTTGGGAATAAATCTAACAAAAGAGGTAAAGGACCTATA
This sequence comes from Talpa occidentalis, assembly GCF_014898055.3. Lineage (NCBI taxonomy): Eukaryota > Metazoa > Chordata > Mammalia > Eulipotyphla > Talpidae > Talpa > Talpa occidentalis. Next base: position 55,445,131 of record NW_023605083.1, read on the forward strand.
CAAAGAAAACTATAAAACACTGTTAAAAGAAATAGAAGAAGACACAAAGAAATGGAAAGACATCCCCTGATCATGGATTGGAAGAATAAACATTATTAAAATGGCCATCCTTCCAAAAGCAATATACAGATTCAATGCTATTCCAATCAAAATTTCAATGTCATTCTTCAAAGAAATAGAACAATTATTGATGAAATTCATATGGAATCACAAAAAACCCGAATAGCCAAAGCTCTCCTGAAAAAAAAAGAAGGGAATGGAGGCATCACACTCCCAGACTTCAAACTATACTACAAAGCCATAATCATCAAAACTGCATGGTATTGGAACAAGAACAGACATACAGACCAATGGAATCGAATAGAAAATCCAGAAATAAACCCACAGATTTATGGTCAACTAATCTTTGACAAAGGAGCAAAGACTATGCATTGGAGCAAAGGAAGTTTGTTCAATAAATGGTGCTGGGAAAACTGGGTCGCTACATGCAAAAGAATGAAGCTTGATCACTACCTCACACCATACACAAAAATCAACTCAAAATGGATTAAAGAACTAGACATAAGACCTGAAACCATAAAATATATAGAAGGAAATATAGGCGAAACACTACGTGATTTGCACATCAAAGACATCTTTACAGACACATCACCCAAAGCAGCGATAGTGAAGGCGAAGATAAACAGCTGGGACTACATCAAATTAAAGAGCTTCTGCACAGCAAAAGAGACAATAACAAAAACAAAGAGAAACCCCACCAACTGGGAGAACATTTTTGCACCCAACACTAATGATAAAGGACTGATCACAAAAATCTGCAAAGAGCTGATGAGACTTAACAACAACAAAGAAAGAATCCAGTCAAAAATGGGCAGAAGAGCTAAAAGAAACTTCTCTGAAGAGGAAATGCAAATGGCCAACAGGCATATGAAAAAATGTTCAACATCACTTGTCATCAGGGAAATGCAAATCAAAACTACCATGAGATACCATCTTACACCAGTGAGAATGGCACATATTAAAAAAACTAGCAACAACAAATGTTGGCGAGGGTGTGGAGAAAAAGGAACTCTTCTGCACTGTTGGTGGGAGTGCAAACTGGTCCAACCACTGTGGAGAGCTGTGTGGAGATTTCTGGACCTACTAAACATAGAGCTTCCATATGATCCAGCAATTCCACTCCTAGGTATTTACCCAAAGGACACAGAAACATCAATTCCAAAGAACACCTGCACCCCTATGTTTATAGCAGCACTGTTTACAATAGCTAAGCTTTGGAAACAACCCAAATGCCCAAAAATAGATGACTGGATCAAGAAGATGTGGTACATATATACCATGGAATATTACTCAGCATTCAAAAAAGATAAACACATGCAATTTGCAGCAACATGGATGGCACTGGAAGGGATCATGCTCAGCGAAATAAGCCAAAAAGAAAAAGAAAAATACCGGATGGTCTCACTCATAGCAGGAATCTAGAAAACTTAAATAAGGGACCAGGAAAACGAGTAACTATAAGAAAGTGAAAATCAAAATCAACAAAAAACTACGAACCAGAGACACTTTTAGGGGGGCGGGGGTCGGAGGGGAGGGATTGGGTCAGAATGGGGGGACTGCAATTGTATGGGGAATATAAAAATAAAATTTATTATTAAAAAAAAAATAAATAAAAGTGTGGATTTTAGAATCAGATCATCTGGGATAGAATTCCAGTTCTTACTAATTGGATTGAGCAAATTACAGAATCTCTTTGTCCTTGAGTTTCTGCAATTATAAATAATAATGTCTACTTCTAGTTGGTTAGAGGATTAATGAGTATAGATAAAAAGCTTAGGATGACACATAGCTCAAGGTAAATGCTTTGAAAGTTTTAAGACTTTACCTGCTTACGTGTATTTACTAAGGTAAATACACTTACATGAATCGTCCACTTACTTAGTTGTCTAACCTCTAGGCATGACTTTTTCCTTTGAGGTCAAAATACTGAATCTGTGAATCCATCAGCTGAACACTGGAACTGTTACCAGTTCACCTCCCCACGTCCTTTCTGGGGTTTCAAAGAAATGGTTATCAGTTCCACAGTCATCTTGGTTGTCACTCAGCATTGACTGCTTCTCCAGGAACACAGGGCTCCTGGCTGGTGCTTGAACCTACATTGTGTGCTGGGACATTGTGTGCTGTGTCACCCGCCAGCTCCCTTGCTTTCTCAACTAGTCTCCTGAGGATGAAGTTGCCTAAGATCCCTTCCCAACTCAACTATGAGTATAGTTCACTCTCCTGATTTCCCAAATTTCACTTAAAGCAAGGCTTAGAATTTATTATACAAGTACTAAAGCCTTTGAGCCCACACAAAAAACATCCTCCAACCACTGAAATTTGGCTTCTGTCACCTTTTTCTCAGTTTTTAAGAACTTGCTAAAGAGACAGATATAATTAATCCCCTGTCCATACCGAGCTCCAACAGTTATGAATCTTCTGTCAATCACATTTCACTTATTTTATCTCTTTTCTATAATATTATATACAAATCCTAGCTCCACATTATAAATGCTCCAGTATACTTCTCTGATTGGCACTTTTAATTAATTTTGTTTTATCACCACCATGGCATGATCACAGCTAGCAGTATTATCTAATGTATTACATCTAACATATTAGATGATACAGTCCCCATATCATCTAACGTATTATCATGCTCAAGCACTGGTTTCCTCCAGGAAGGTAATCCCAGACATGGATAGTCACCCATTTGTGTTATCACTGGTAGTTCTTTAAAATTGCCTCAAACCCAGAGCCAGTGAATGTTGTGACCCTAGAGGAAATTTAGGATTAGGTTCCTTTGAGCCTCTGGTCATGACATTTTGTCTGATCAACTATATAACATTATTTTATATGTGCTTTTATTTATTTATTTAAAAAGATTTATTTATTTATACAAGAGCTGGGGTATAGGCCAGAGGTACAGGAGGGTGAGAGAATTCACCAGAGACAGAGCAGGAAGCAGAACAGGCAGACAGACCAAACACACTGCTGAGGGGAGCAGTGGGTGAGACAGGAGAGGTCTGCCTCACCATGTGGGTATCTCCCTCGCTGGCCAGGAATCGAACCTGCACTGCAGAGGCTGCGGACAGCTTCACAGCACTGTGCTCAACCCATTGCGCCACCAGGGAGACCCTGTGCTTATATTTAAAGACATTTACTATCATTGTTGATTTATGGAACTTGTATCTAGCAGCATATAACTCAAGCCTGAATGAAGCTTATCTAATCCATTCCTTTTCCCTGTGGGGTAAATCATAGCCTTCTTGCAGTTAGGAGCACTAGACATCATTTCAGCATCATATTTAGGGGTTCGTGTGAAATTACCAACAAAAAGCTCAAAAATGTGAAAAATGTGGCACTAAATAAATCATGAAAAAGACATTTCTTTACCATGTAGAGCTAAAACAAGAAAATGGAATGTCACCTTGTTGAACTTCAGCAGAGAATGTAGATATTATGCAACTAAAAATTTTCCCTGTTCTTTTCATGTCAGTGAATGGAAAGTGTCATGACTATTGACTTTGGGGCTATGGAGTAAATTTTATTTATTTATTTATTTATTCCTTTATTCATTTATTTGTGTGTGTGTGTGTGTGTATGTGTGTAGAACAGCTGGGTGTAGGCCAGAGGTACAGTGAGTGAGAGGATTCACCAGAAACAGAGTAGGGAGCAGACCAGGGGGATCTACTGAAATATACTGCTGAGAGGAGCAGTGGGTGAGACAGAAGAGGTCTGCAGTGCCACATGTGGGTTAGCTCTCTGGCCAGGGATCGAACTCAGGCTATAGCAGTGATAAGCTGAGACATAACCCCAAGGCCACTAGGGAGACTCTTCTGAATAAATTTTAGCATAAACATACAAATTTTCAAATAAGGAATCCACGAATAATGGCTATAACTCTGTGTGTGTATATGTATATATATATGTATATATATTAGCAATATATACTATATAAGTAAGCTTTACATATATTTATCTATTATATATAAACAACAAAATATAAAAATAGCACAATTGTTACTGTCTCCTACAGAATGTGTTGTAATTGGCAATATATCCTATGTATATCAGAAAACATTTCTTTTACAGAATATATTCCAAATGGTTTTCCCAGACCACTGTTAAATGTGTGCTGGGATATACAGATTCTGTGGAAATCAGTTTAGGAAAAGCTGATGTCAAGAAATCCTCTGCGACATCAGAAAAAAGTCACTGCCTCAGATTCTTAGTTATGCTTTGGACAAAAGCAGGTCACTTGTTACAAAACTGAACTCAATTTCCCTTTGCAGTTGTATATTTTGCCTGACTTTTGTCTCGTCAATTTTGTAAACTCTCACAGCTTGTTTTGCTGTATCTTGTTAAATGGAGCAACATTTGATCTTTATATTTATTCCTCAGGGAGGCTATTTACTATCAGTTTTGTAAACATAAGCAAAATTAGGGCTGCCCTCTCTTTTTTCACATATTACAGATTTTCCATGCAGCTTCCAGCTGGAAAGATGCAATGTAAACATTTAGTAACTATCTTGGTTCCTCTGCTTCTGTTTCAGTTCATTTTCCTGCAGGCCTTCTCCTGCCGTCCTCCTCAATGCCCCATCTCTCTACACATTTAACAGGAGTTTAATTTGACAAGAAGCCATGGGCTGCCCTCAATTCTAATAATTTCATAATCTCCCATCAGATGGCTCTTTTAGAAATATCAACAATCTCTAAACTGTCAACGATACAATATAAACAATGCTGCTTACATTGTTAACCATGGAAGTAATTTCTAGCCCCAACAAAACAGACCTCAGGGAAGTTTGTTGCGATGACATGTTTTCACTTGAGATCGCTGAAGACTCAACTACAGCTGGTGCCTGTCCACAGTCTGGCATTGGAACTTTCTCATTACCCAAGGTCTGAGCACTACCCATTACATCTGGAATGCTAACACATCATTTGCCAGTGGAGCTGTATCATGTCCAACTATATACAACTCCGGATAGTGAATATATATGATGTTCGCCTTTCAGAATTTATATTCTCTCCCTGCTCCCATATTTTTTCTTTAGCCTTTGAATTGGAAAAAAAAATCCAACTGCTCCAGTGAATAGCCTTATATGGTTTTTATGTGCTTTGTTTGATATTCTGTAATTATTGAAGTATCAAAACCAAGTGAGAATTGGAAGTTGTGCTATCCTGATTTTTTTTTTTTAAGAGGCATGTATTTTATTTATTTCTTTTTATTTCTTGTTTTATTTTGTTTTGTTTACACAAGCACTGGGTACAGTCAGAAGTGCGGGAGGGTGAGAGAATTCACCAGAGCCAGAGTGGAGAGCAGAGCAGGCAGAAGGACCGAAGCACACTGCTGAGGGGAACAGCGGGCAGCAGGAGAGGTCTGCGCGCCATGTGGGACCCTCCTCAGGTAGCCGGGGAGCAGCCGGGGATCGAACCGGCGCCGCAGCGGCCGCGGGCAGCTTCGCAACCCAGCGCTCAACCGCTGTGCCACCAGGGAGGCCCTGTGCTATCCTGATTTTGTTTTCTCATATCTTATACACTGCATCCCGATACTATGAAAAACAAATTGCGGATGCAAAAATTGAGATGCTAATAATGAGAAAACTCCTTGTCTAAAAACTCATAGGATAGACCAAAACTGCAATCATTTACAAATCAATTGCCTTAGTATTCTCATAAAAGGAGAATGAAAGAAAAGAAACTATCATTAGCAGGATTAAAAAGTAAACAACCAACAGCTTTAAAAAGAGTTCTTAAAAAAAAAATCAAATACTTGAGAATAAATCTAACAAAAGAGGTAAAGGACCTATACAAAGAAAACTATAAAACACTGTTAAAAGAAATAGAAGAAGACACAAAGAAATGGAAAGACATCCCCTGCTCATGGATTGGAAGAATAAGCATTATTAAAATGGCCATCCTACCAAAAGCAAAATACAGATTCAATGCTATTCCAATAAAAATTTCAATGTCATTCTTCAAAGATATAGAACAATTATTGATGAGATTCATATGGAATCACCCAAAACCCTGAATAGCCAAAGCTCTCCTGAAAAAAAAAGAAGGGAATGGAGGCATCACACTCCCAGACTTCAAACTATACTACAAAGCCATAATCATCAAAACTGCATGATATTGGAACAAGAACAGACACACAGACCAATGGAATCGAATAGAAAATCCAGAAATAAACCCACAGATTTATAGTCAACTAATCTTTGACAAAGGAGCAAAGAATATGCATTGGAGCAAAGAAAGTTTGTTCAATAAATAGTGCTGGGAAAACTGGGTCACTACATGCAAAAGAATGAAGCTTGACCACTACCTCACACCATACACAAAAATCAACTCAAAATGGATTAAAGAACTAGACATAAGACCTGAAACCATAAAATACATAGAAGGAAATATAGGCAAAACACTACATGATATGCACATCAAAGACATCTTTACATCACCCAAAGCAGTGATAGTGAAGGCAAAGATAAACAGCTGGGACTACATCAAATTAAAGAGCTTCTGCACAGCAAAAGAGACAATAACAAAAACAAAGAGAAACCCCACCCACTGGGAGAACATTTTTGCACACAACACTAATGATAAAGGACTGATCACAAAAATCTGCAAAGAGCTGATGAGACTCAACAACAACAAAGAAAATAATCCAGTCAAAAAATGGGCAGAAGAGCTAAAAAGAAACTTCTCTGAAGAGGAAATGCAAATGGCCAACAGGCATATGAAAAAATGTTCAACATCACTTGTAATCAGGGAAAGGCAAATCAAAACTACCATGAGGTACCATCTTACACCAGTGAGAATGGCACATATTAAAAAAACTAGCAACAACAAATGTTGGCGAGAATGTGGAGAAAAAGGAACTCTTCTGCACTGTTGGTGGGAGTGCAAACTGGTCCAACCACTATGGAGAGCTGTGTGGAGATTTCTGGACCTGCTAAACATAGAGCTTCCATATGATCCAGCAATTCCACTCCTAGGTATTTACCCAAAGGACACAGAAACATCAGTTCCAAAGAGCACCTGCACCCCTATGTTTATAGCAGCACTGTTTACAATAGCTAAGCTTTGGAAACAACCCAAATGCCCAAAAATAGATGACTGGATCAAGAAGATGTGGTACATATACACCATGGAATATTACTCAGCATTCAAAAAAGATAAACACATGCAATTTGCAGCAACATGGATGGCGCTGGAAGGGATCATGCTCAGCAAAATAAACCAGAAAGAGAAAGAAAAATACTGGATGGTCTCACTCATAGCAGGAATCTAGAAAACTTAAATAAGGGACCAGGAAAATGAATAACTATAAGAAAGTGAAAATCAAAATCAACAAACAACTATGAACCAGAGATACTCTAAGGGGGGTGGGGGACGTGGAGGGGAGGGATTGGGGTCAAAATAAGGGAGTTGCAATTGTATGGGGAATATAAAAATAAAATTTATTTAAAAAAATAAATAAAAAAAGGTAAAAAAATAAAAAGAGTTCTTGTAGATGAATATAAAAAACACAAATATCCTAGAGAAAAATGGGTGAAGGAAGGTTTGTCATGTGCAAATAGTTTTTAGGTTCCCAGAAAGGAAAGACAAGTTCATATTTTTCAGATGGGATTTTCTTTGGGACCCCTGGATCACCAAGACTGTGGAATTTGTACCAGTTTCCCTTACCTGTCCTAGTAAAAGATACTAAAAGGAGATTTTTTTTTTAAAGATTTATTTATACAAGCACTGGTTACAGTCAGAAGCGCAGGAGGGTGAGAGAATTCACCAGAGCGGGGAACAGGACAGACAGACTGACAAAATACACTGCTGAGGGGAGCAGCAGCAGGTGTGGCAGGAGAGGTCTGTCGCACCATGTGGGAACCTCGCCTGCCAGGAACCGAACCTGGTGCTACAGAGGCTGCAGGCAGCTTTGCAAACCAGCGTTCAACCACTGCACCACCAGGGGAGGCCCACTAAAAGGAGATTTGTGAAAGGACTAGTAAGTGTGACTTCCCTCCTATGAGATTAATATTTTATTGAAGGTCACATGGTTAAGAACTAGTAAAGCTTAAATACAATCCCAATCTTAGCTAATTACTCTGGTAAATTACTATCTCTGAAGAGGTATATTTAATGATGGAAGGAAATGCTTTTTTTCTTTCCTGTGATATGGAAAATGTCAGCTTGTATTTAATTTTTCTAGTTATATAATTCAGATTTTCTGATACTGTTGCTAAGTTCTATTTTTCTAGAAAGGAGTCATTTAAAGTTATCATTTCAAATGGATTGGCATAACATTCACCAACATTTTAATGTCTGTGGACACTGTAATTGATGTTTTCTTTTCTTGGTCTTGGCGTGGGTTTGATAATTTTATTAGAACTTTCAAGGAACCAATTTTTCCTTTGTTTTTTTCTTAAATGTTTTTTTTAAATTTTTTTTTACCTTGTCTTTATTTGCTATTTTCTGCTTTTTTGGGGTTTAATTTGACATGTTTCTCTTTCTAACTTAATATGAGTGCTAAGATAATTGATTTATATAAGCTTTTCTCATTTTTCTAATATGCACATTTAAGATCATAAGTGTCCTTCTAAGTATGATTCTTCATGTAAAAAATTGGATATATAGTTGACATTAAAATACTGTTTTAATTTTAAATATTCCTTGTGTTCATTATCTTTTTAACCCAAGAACTATATAGAAGGGTATTGGTTAATTGCTAAACATATGGGGATTTTTAAGTCATCTTTTTGGTATTATTAGCTTAATTGCACAGTAGTTAGTCAAGACATAACCTATATTATTTAAATCTTTTGATATTGTTGAAACAACTTTTGACTCAGATTTTGGACATTTGGGTAAATATTCATTGGCATTTGGAAAAAAGTATGCATTTGACATTGTGCTCTGTTTTAGACCTGTCCATTAGGTCATTTGTTAATCTTGTCAAGCACTATCTTTACTGGTGGTGTATTTTCTCTTCCCCCCACCTTTTCTATCAGTTACTAGCCAGGCTGTGGATTTTTCTATTTTTTCCCTGTTATTTCTGCCAATTTTTTGCTTTATATATTTTGGAGTCTTGTTCTTAGCATAATACAAATTTAGACTTTTGATCTACTCTATTAATTGATCTACTCAGTTTATAAATTGTCCCTCTTTATAACAAATAATGCTTCTTACCTTATAGTCTGCTTTGTCTGATAGTGAATACACAGGTTTTATAGTTGATATAGTATAGTAGGTATTGTAGTAGATAAACAGTTCTCTTTTGCTTAGTGTTTGCATGGCATATATAATTTTTTTTTTTTTTTAAAGATTTTATTTATTTATACAAGAACTGGGGTACAGGCCAGATGTGTGGGAGGGTGAGAGGATTCACCAGTAACAGACCGGGGAACAGAACAGGCAGACGACAGAAATACCCTGCTGAGGGGAGCAGCGGGGGCAACAGGAGAGGTCTGCCACGCCATGTGGGATTCTGGCCAGCCGGTGGGGATCGAACCCACGCTGCAGAGGCTGCGGACAGCTTCACAGTGCAGCGCTCAACCGCCTGCGCAACCAGGGAGGCCCTAATTTTCTATCTTTTTACACTCAACTTCATTTTTTTAATGGTGTATCTTTTCTATGTGAGAGTGAGTTTCTTTTATTCTGACAGTCTGACAACCTTTTAATTGTGTATTTGATTTACTCACATTCAATGTAGTATTGATATATTTGGGTTTAAACCTACCATCTCAATACTTACTTGTTCAACTAGCCTATGTTCTTTTTTTTCTCTCCATTCTTGGTCTTCCTTTTTTAATAGAATAGTTTTTATGCCATTATCCCTGTTCTTTTACAATTCTTTTAGAGAGTAATCTAAATTAAAAAGACTGGCATATTTATAGATCTCTTCTTCAAGCCAACAGGTACATAGTTAAAATATCAAAATAGTTAAAATGACTAATGAGGATTTATATGGTATCTTTCTACAGATTTTTTTCACATAGGGGAGGCATAGGAAAAGTTTAAGAATACTGTATTTGATATTGCCTGCCTTTAAAATGAAATACGTCTTTTAACCTGGACAGATTTTTTCCATCCTTTTTTATTTCAAATCCATTCACCAAATGTATTTCCTTTCCAGGAACAACTCCTGTGTGTCATTAATGATGATGGTATTGATCTTCAATAATATCTAGACTTGACTTATTTGAAATACTTTGATGATATCTCTATTATCACTTACAGGCTTTTGGAAAAGATAAACTATTAGCTGGTCATATTAATATCATCATGCTTAGGTATCTTAATTAAATTCATGACAAGGAATTTAATTTAAGAAGTTAAATTTTAATTGAAGATTGCCCTTAAAATCTTGGAAGGAGGCCTTAAAATTTTGGAAGGATTCCAAGATTTTTGGTAGGTAGTATTAAGTAGGTGGAAATAGGGTATAAAAATGGGTTTGTTCTCTGAAATAAAAAGTTTCCAACATTAGTGAACTGGAGAATTGTCTTTTCTGAAAATGGTACTAGTGATGTATAAAAAACATAGGGATAAACTAGGTCAGATTTTCACTTTATTAAAAAACATGGTGTAACTTTAAGTTTGCAGTGAATTTTGTTTTTGTGAAAGCTTCCAGGTAAGTATCCGTATAGAATGCCAACAGCTGTCATGAAGCCCTAGCCTCTCATTTTCTAGATGAGACTCAAGAGATTGTTTCAGGCATCAAGTTGGTGTGCAATTTCATGAAAACCCCCAAAACAATAGTTGGCTTAGAGCAAATGTTCTATTAATATTAATGCTTCCACCTTTTCCCTAGAAACCTCGTCTCCCCATTTGGGGGATGGACACGTGACAATTTGTTATGTTAATCATCTAATCTGTGATTAAAAAGCAACCCCCAAATCTCAATGGCAAACAACAAGGACTGTCTCTTTGTCTTCATACACCTCTGTGGATGGGCTGAGGACCCCGTGGCTGCAGGTTGCCTGGGTGGCAGCTGTGGTGGCAGCTGTGGTGGAGGCTCTTTTCCAAGAGTCTTCACTTTGGAATCCAAACAAAGGACCACACCCTCTAGGATTTGCAGTTCTTCAGGTAGGGATGAAAAAGCAAGAGCAGGCTTTGGAAACAAGTTCCTGCTCCAAGCTAACACAGTGTCAATTCTGCTGACAATCAGTGGTCAGTCAAGTCTATGGGGCATCTGACAATAGGCAAGGAGATAGATGTCCTCTCCCTGGCTTACATTAAAGGGGTGTAATTTTCTTGCAGGGTAGGAAACAAATATTGTTAACAATATTGTGACCTACCACATTATGGACAAATATATATTTTTTTTTAATAGAGGCATGTTATTTATTTATTTTGTTTGTTTGCTTGTTTGTTTATATGTGCACTGGGTACAGTCAGAAGCGCGGGAGGGTGAGAGAATTCACCAGAGCCAGAGCGGGGAGCAGAGCAGGCAGAAGGACCGAAGTACACTGCTGAGGGGAGCAGCGGGCGCCAGGAGAGGTCTGCGCGCCATGTGGGACCCTCCTCTGGTGGCCGGGGAGCAGCCGGGGATCGAACCGGCACTGCAGAGGCCGCGGGCAGCTTCGCAACCGAGCGCTCAACCGCTGCGCCACCGGGGAGGCCCTATGGACAAATATTTTAATGTAGCACTTTTACTTGACTTGCTGTATATTCTCAGTTTCAGCCCTTCAGAAATGCAAGGTATTGGCTCTTGCTACCTTTTCTATGCCAGAATTGAGTTTTAATTTTTTTATAGAAGAGACAATGGGGATCAGTTTTGGTAACTTGGGAAGGTTGTTTTCAAAGCCGCAACAGATTTTGAGAATTATCTGCAGCAATTGATTTGCCTTTGAATCAAACTGTTCCTAGTAAACTTGAGAATGTTTATTTTCTTTCAAAATGTGCTTGATGGAAAGGAGACATTATGAACAGGAGATTTGTCTTTTATCTTTTGAAAGAAGATTTGCAAGGCCTTAATCTTAATTCTCAGAGAAAGTTTAAACTTAAGCATTACTGGTGGTACACACAAGATGAAAGTCAGGGGAACAATGGGTACGTTTCCACAAAGTCTTTTAAAAATATTTTAAAGCCCAACTTAACAATCATCGGGGTATTAACTATCCTTCAAGAACTTTCTTCCAAATTTATTTTTTTATTATTTTTTAAAGATTTATTTATGTATACAAGAACTGGGATACAGGCCAGAGATGCAGGGGGTGAGAGTGTTATAGGGTAGCCCCGATATAAAACGGGTTGCCTGGCTGTGGGTCCTCACCCACGCGCTTAAAAGGGACTTATTAATACTCCACTACAGGCACACACAAAAGTTTAATAAAAGGTTTATTTACAAGGGAAAGGGAATTAAGGAAATGTACAACTCAGGGAGAAAATAGGGAAATAAAGTCTTTAATGCATCCTACCTGATCCGCCGACCTGGAAACCCAAAGGCACTCTCAGAGCTGGCCGGATGCTGTGAGCTGGTGGAGAGCCAAAATGGGGGATCCCCAAAGCCCACGTGTCTGGCTTTATACCAACCTGGCTGCTTAACCCCACCCTCAGGTCCCAGCCACCTTCCCTTTGGTGGTGATGGGATTTGGAGTTCCCAATGTCTTGATGACTTTGGTCTGGAGTGGGGGGTGGAGTCCACAAAGCCTGTATGGGATTAGCTTTAGGACATCCTTTCACCAGAAACAGAGTAGGGAACAGAAGAGGCAAATTGACTGAAGTTCACTGCTGAGGGGAGCAGCGGGCAAGACAGGAGAGGTCTGCTGTGCCATGTGGGTTGCTCCCTGGCCAGGGATCGAACTCGTGCTGCAGTGGCTGCAGTTAACTTCACAGGTTGAGTCATAACCCCATGTGCCACCAGGGAGGCCCGCAAATTTATTTTTAAGACGATTCTCTGTGTAAAGTGGAGGTAGGATGGGGGGAAAGAGAAGGGAACTAGTTATTTAGAGTCTACTATAGTTCTCCTAGCCTTCAAAAGTGCATTTAAACTTCACAACAATCCTTTAATGGATGAATGGGTGAAGACTGGAGTGACAGGGAAAAGGATCATCTTCCTCATGCTGGATAATTGGATAACCTCATTAGATGCTTACATTAAAGTTTCTCATGTATCTATTCTACATCCAGTTGTGAATGCATTCACAGTGTTTACAAAGAAACGGAGAGAGTTAAAAACAGAATCCAGGGCCTCCCCGGTGGCGCAGCGCTTGAGCGCTGGGTTGCGAAGCTGCCCGCAGCCTCTGCAGTGCCGGTTCGATCCCCGGCTGCTCCCCGGCCACCAGAGGAGGGTCCCACATGGCGCGCAGACCTCTCCTGCCGCCCGCTGCTCCTCTCAGCAGTGTACTTCGGTCCTTCTGCCTGCTCTGCTCCCCACTCTGGCTCTGGTGAATTCTCTCACCCTCCCGCGCTTCTGACTGTACCCAGTGCTTGTATAGACAAACAAATAAATAAAAAAAAAAAACAAAACATGCCTCTATTAAAAAAAAAACAAAAAAACAAAAAACAGAATCCAATGATATAAAAGATACTAGAGGAGAGGTCATCTTGCCAGGGGTACCCCAGCCATCCAGTGCCATTCACAGAGGAATCTTTTTAAAGTATATAATTTTAGGCATTTACATGTCAATATATTTAACAATATATTTTTCCCTTTTGTACACAGAATATTTCTATTCTACCCTTTGCTTTCACTTAATACATGCTAGTGATCATTACATGTAGATATATTGCTATGAACCCCCTCCTTCCACCCTCATGTCATCTTACTTTAAGGCAGATTGGATCCCACTTTGTAAAGTTATACCATAAACTACAAATTAACAGATGTTTCTTCTTTCTGGAACTATAACTTCATTTTTCTCTGCCCCCAGAACAGTGCCAATGTAGAAGACAACTACTAGGGGACCTCGGGAGGCTTGTCAGTTTGTAACTTACATGTATTTATTCTTGAGGCTAACTCCTGTTTCCCCACAGTAAGGAATAGCAACATCTTCAAAAATGCTGCTCGTGTTTACTTTGGGAGATCACCCTTGAGGGAAGGGTGACAAGACTGAGTCCTAGATCAAAGCAGAAAGGGTTGAGGAGGGAGGAGGGTCAAAATAAGGGGGGTGCAATTGTATGGGGACTATAACCAAGATGAAAATGCATACATTGTGCAAAAATGAAAAATGATGTAAGAAATATATTAAAAAAAAAAAGAAAGCAGAAAGGGGAAGGTCCCTTGGGAAACAGTCGGTGATAGCTCTAAAATGGCAAGGAGAGCAGGCCAAACTGTGGGGGCAAAATGGGCTCATAGACCTGAGGAGAGCAGAAGGGGTGATGATGACAAGAGGGGCAGCAGGAGTCTGTGTCGTTCCCGGAAATGCTCCACTATTCATTTCTCATCCGTCAAGAAGAGTCATACTGGTGAAAAGAGAATTTGTGATTTTGAATGTGAATGTCCATCTGTTTGGTGTGCTGTTAAATTGAGAACCACATCAAATTACAGGTATGAGATGGTAATCATGAGTGAATTAACTACATTCAGTGTGAGCTGTGACCTAATAATACATTTTCCTTTTCATAGAAAGGTGGTGCCAGTCCTCTGCTATCTCTTCCCACTGTCGTGATTTGTCCCCCGGTGACCCTAAACAGACTTCATAAGGAGTGTGACTTCATTAACACCTCATCTGGTGTTCTCCTGAGATTAATCAGCCTCAGGCAATCATTTGATAATTTAATAATGACACAATGCTTATTTCCATAATACTCAAGAGCATGGCTTAATGTTAAAAAAGAAAGTACAGACCCCAAATGGAGACATGCTGGGCCCCATCAAGACTTAATACCCAACTTAACTACAATTTTAGTCTCTCCTTAAAGTGGAGTTATTATTATTGTTTTATTTGAGGTAACATGGGTTTACAACACTGCATATAATTTAGGAATACAGGCTCACACCTCTTCAGATGTATATTACTACACACACCTACCACCAAGTCACCATAGTCCAGTGGGGTTCTTCTGCCTTTTTCTCCCCCTCCTTGCCCTGCCCCTTGGCCAAATTGGGGTTAATTCTCTTCACCCTGAACTTCTCTTTCTGGAAATTTGGAGGTTAGATAATCTGAAACTTCTTTGCTAGGAAATGCCTAGGAAACTAGGTAAAAAATAACATATCAATTTATTTTATTTATAAAATACGCTCTTTTTTTTAAATTTATTTATTTATACAAGCACTGGGTACAGTCAGAAGTGCGGGAGGGCGAGCAAATTCACCAGAGCCAGAGCGGGGAACAGAACAGGCAGACCAACGAAGTACACTGCTGAGGGGAGCAGCGGGCGGCAGGAGAGGTCTGTCGCGTCATGTGGGACCCTCGTTGGTGGCTGGGGATCGAACCGGCGCTGCAGAGGCTGTGGGCAGCTTCGCAACCCAGCGCTCAACCACTGTGCCACCGGGGAGGCCCTATAACATATCAATTTAAAGGATAAGTAAGCCCCAGAGAAGGAATCTCTAAAGAACAGGAAGCCAAGAACAGAGAAGTGGATGCTGAAAAATTAGTTTTCCTTTGAGTCAAGGTGTTACGATTTGGGAATAAGGACAAACTTGTGTTGAGGATGTGGGACACATGGAATCGCCTAATCAAAGGAGTGGGAGATATGTAATTTTTTTTAAATTAAGTTTATTTGGGCATAGTTGTAATTTGTATACATTTGTAAGAAATAACACAGATCCTGTGTCACCTTTACACCATTTCCCACAGCTGTAACATCTTGCAAATCACAACCAGGATAAGCACATCAGCATTCAAGATGCAGGACGGTTGCATCCCCACAAGGTCCTGTGACTGGAGAGCACAAGCTTTGCGGGGACTTTTCAGTTAGCGTTCATCATTGGTTCTGGGTTGTCAGCTTCTTGGTTTGCTACTCTGGGATTCGTGAGGCAGAAAGAGAAGCCAGGAGAAATAGCATCATGGTCTGCCTTCTCTCCACTTTTCAGAGTTGTCTTTGGTTTATTTTATATGTATGTCCAGGGATTTTAGTTGTACTGAATGGGAAGGCTAGAGGTAATGCCACCTCCCTCTTTCCAGAAGTGCGACTCATTGATACTGATTTCTGATGACCCCTGTGCCAAGTTCTCAGCGTAGCTTTGTACTTCACGTGGAATGTGGTTTTTGTTGTTGTAGTGCCTCAAAATTTCCTATTAGTTTTAAATTTTATACATAGGAAGAAGAAAGGATTGCAGAATTCCTTCTCAAGAGTCACCGTCAGATCTTAGTAACAACAAGTAAACATGTCCCTAAACTACTTTTTTTTCGGACTCTGAGGCGACCATGCTGGAAAATTGTTCTTGGGAAAATTATTAAAGTGACCAAATTTCACTGATGAAAAAATGAATATTGTTATTTTGCATTCTCTTCCACGTGTTATCACTAGAGGGCTGTTTATTATTTTTTGTGACGCAGCAGTCAAGGTATAATATAGGCAGTGGTGGGTAGGAGTTAGCTTGTACTGTATTGTAAAAGAGGATTGTTTTCAGAAATAGCACAAAATGATAAAGATAGCCATTATTAAAAATTAAATTATATAAATTTCAATAAATTGTATAAAAACCTAATGGTAACAGATATTCAAAATCCACTACTTCCTAATTATTTTACTATTGGCTAGCTACTTGAGATGATTTATTGCTTTTGTAAATGTCTGTGTGGTGGAAATACTGCAGAATGGTATCGATTGTGCATTTCTTCCCCACTACATGTTCACTGATGTTATGGTAGTGCTTGAAATCAGCCATGGTGTGAGTATTTACACCAGTGAAATTGGCAAATGTTACAAATCAGGACTTTCCCCTTGGGGAGCCTGTTGTTAAATATTTTTCAGAATATCACTGAGTATAATCCATTTCCCCAAATTTTATCTTTCCCTGAAGATAATTTTTCTTTTTGTCTAAAAACTCGCCTTGTCTCTGGAACTTGAATTTTCAGACCTAAATTACTTGCGTTTTGTATAATGTAATAGAAAGATAAGAGCAAGTATTTCTTCAACTGTCGCAGTCCTCAGTGGGAAACAGATATATGTTTCCTATTCTGCCTTTTGAAGAAGCCTGAACAATGGAGCTGATGCTGTGTTCAGATTAACTCTGTGAGCAGAAGTGGTGGGGGAAGGGAAAGACAAATGATTTGTTTTTTCAATCCAGCTGCTGTGGCCATTGTCTTTAATTACACTCCTGCTGGACTGATAAGGAACTGCCTTCTGCCAGCTGGGAGGAGCTGCCACGCCAGGAAACTCTAATATTTTTAGGGGATGTATTAGTGATGTCTAAGCAACATAGACATGAATTATTTTGATAATTGTGATTGGCTGTTTTTCTATTCTATCTAGAGCCCTAATTTCTTTAAAGCTAGTGACCCCCATTTGGAAGTTCACCTATTCCATTTATTGAGGCAGGGAGATTTTAGAAGTTGAACTCTAGATGCATTTTAAAAACATTTATATATATATATATATATATTCTAGATGCATTTTTGAGCTTTTCAATATACTCTTTATTCATATTTTTCAGTATTAAAATATGCCCATATTTGCTTGAAAACATGGAACTAATTAGCTATTTGGGTGCCCTTTCCTTTCCAGTTTGTCCAGAATTCTACTACTGGGAACTGGTGCTTCCAGTTCCCATATGTGAAACTGAAGATTTATACTGTAGAGACCACATGTCTTTTTTATTATTTGTTCATTTACTTTGGGGGAAAGATTTATTTATGCATACAAGAACTGGGGTACAGGCCAGAGGTACGGGGGTGAAAGGATTCACCAGACACAGAGTGGGGAACAGAATAGGCAGACTGACTGAAATACATGCTGAGGGGAGCAGCAGGCGAGTCAGGGGAGGTCTGCTGCGCCATGTGGGTATCTCCCTGGCCAGCCAGGGATCGAACTTGTGGTCCAGAGGCTGTGACAGCTTCGCAGTGCTGTGCTTAACTCCTTGCGCCACCAGGGAGGCCCATTAACTTTGGTAGGACAAAAAGTAGCAGAACTGCACATTTCAGTCTTTTATCCCTGTTATCCTCATCTCCTTTGTGGTAAGTGACCAAATGCCAAAGCAAAAAAAAAAACATTATAGAAAGATAGGATATATTACTGTAAACCCAAGTGCCAAACCACTATTACCTGGAGAAAAGGTACACCTGAAGCCCTTGCTATGAGCTGCAGGGTGGAAGTGCTGAAGGAATGAAAGTACCTGGTGATTTTGTTTATTCAAATTGTCTTCAATTTAGAATGTGATTGAAAAACTCTGCTCCCTGTAATAGCCTTCTGGAATAATCTATAGAAAATTGGATAGGAAGCAATTAAACATTTTATGTGGGGTTGTTAAATGTGTTGCAAAGGGGATGCCATAGCCTCCATGCTGCTGGTCAATGTGGGAGTTGTTTTAAATTCCCACTTAAGCAGATATATACTCTTCATGTCAAAGGGATGTTGAAACATGCAATGCAGCTGCCAGAGTTCAGCTGGCAGAGCGCTGGGGCTGGAGAACCAGGGAGGTTCAGCATCAAGCAGCTTGCACACAGCATTACCCAGAATCTTTGGGAGGGACGCAAAGTCAGATAGGTGGGGATTTAGGATGTGATAAACTCAGTCCTTAAAATGTGTGCTTAAGCAGAGATTGAAGTCATTATAAGAACCCTGAAATCAACATAAAACTTCCAAGGATCCCAGCAGGGGACATTAGGGGGATGGGAGCCATATATACTTAGACATTCAAAAGGGGGAGCAGAGACTACCCTCTAAGAAAGTCTGACCAGTCCCTAGCTATGCTGGTTAATTTAGGCTAGCCATTGGTTAAGAGTGTGGGCTCCAGACTCACAGCACCAAGCTTATATCCTGGGCCTGTCATGGAACAACTGTGACCTTGTGTTTCTCAAACTCATGTTATCTGTAAAACAAGAATAATAGCACATCTCATGTAAAGCTCTTAACGAAGTTTCTGAAGCCTAATAAATTCTCCATAAATGTTAATTGTATAAAGGCTAATGCAATATATTGTCATTAATTCCACAGTGAAATAAGACTTATATTACAATCTACTTGGTATTTTTTATGGCTTTTAGTATATTTGTATAGTTAGTGAAATATCTTGTTTTCATTACCCAATGAGGGTTGTGGAGTTGTGTTGCCCACGAATCCTTTCATACTTTTCATGGTGCTCCTACCCTAAGGATCCTTACACAATGTTGTTCGACATTGACACCTAGTTAACATGGACCTGACCTTGGACTGACGAGGATGAAAACTAGAATCTTGTAAGCCACCCCCTTACAGAATGCAGACTTAGCCTAGTTTACTGTTGTCTGCATTTGCTGCCAGTTAATTTAGTCTGTATCTTTTGTGTCATTCATGTGTGGTGAGGCAACATCTGAGGATACAGTCAGGATAGCACAGCAGAGCAGGCTACTGTTCTGTTTTACTCATGAATTCTTGCATTATTTGTAGATTGCTTGATTGGTAGTCATTTTTTTGCTGTTGTTCAAATAAAGTGGTTGAATATCAGTTACTGCACCAATCTCACGGTGCTTGTTTTCAAAGACTTCCTATCCAGTAGAGGAGAAAAAAAGCGTAACCAGGGAAAGCAAGCACAGAGCTCTTATTAAGAATAATGATAGTGGAGGTGTTTTCTAATAATGACTAGATGAGAACAGTTCACAGTTGTAATGGCAGATCTTGGGGAAAGTCACATGAATACAACAAATATTTATTGATCATCTACAATATGCCAGGCATTTTTCAAAGATCTGTACATATAGCCATGAAAAAGACAAGGCTCCTGTTGTGATAACTTTTGCATTTACCTGGGGAGAAACAATACGTGTGCAGGAAAATTATCAAATAGGGAGAAATGGCTATGCAGAGAATTAAAATGGGGCAATGTTTTGGGGGATAATGGGATGCCTATTTTCTATAGGGTAGTCTAGAAAGACTTGCTGAGTAGGTCAGGGAAGAGCATTTTAGACAGCAAATCTAGTAGAAATGTTCTAAAGCAAAAGGAGATTGTTGAGTTCAAAAGACGGTAGAAGACATGCCAGGTATGAAACAAGGCAAGAAAATCTTTGAAAGCTAGCATGAAAGTGTTGATTTTCATTCCGAGGGCAATGAGATGTCATTGATGGGTTTTCAGCAGGTGAAAGAAGCATGTCCCCTAAGTCTACTTTCTTTTTGAAGAACTTCCTCAGAAGTTTCTCCCAGTTACTTCTGCTTATATCTGGTTGGCCAGGCTAAGCGGCCTTTTCTAGCAGCATGAGAGGAATCTATTAGCCAGGAAGAGGGAAGAATGGACATTGGGTGGGCAGTTAGCACTGTTTGCTGCTGTCATATTTGATAATCAGAATTTTTATGCAGGAAAAAGCAGCAGGGGGTCTTTTATTCAAGATCATTTCTTCAAGGTGGTTGGGACTTTAAAAACTGACTTAACTGCTTTTAAAAGAACTTTTGATGATTGGTGTTCCGAAAGGGGTCTAGAAACCCTTGCAATGTTTGATTTATACACTCAAGAAGCTTTTTCCTTCTGTCTCAGAATTTCCTCTCAGATGTGATTTAATTCCATTTCTTTTTGTTCAATCTTCTGGAGAGATGGAGTAACACCATTCAGCATAAATCAATTATCTGAACCCTTGAAATAGTTTGAACTGGCAATCCTCCAATGAATTAGTGGAATTAAGGCAGTGGGAGGTGAAATATAGGTGTAATTCTGTTCAGGCATATTGAGGGAATTAGTGAAATACAAAATGAGGAAAAGTGCACTTTGCTTTATTGGGAAAGAACTGGTTGAACGGATCTTTACACAAATTGGGAGACATTATATATAGTCTTTATTGATGAAGATGGAAATTGAAGCACTTATAAAAATGAAAATATAATAAATACTTTAAAAGACTGTAGAAAGTTGATTGCAAAGCAAGAGACAATGGTTGGGCTGTGAAGTGTCACCCTCGAGGGAGGGAGAGAAGAGAGCATGTCACTTCAGTGAAGGCATTTCTCGCCTGAATTAACCAAAGTTGCCATGTGTCAGTTTATTCTGACAGTTGGTGTTTTTCTGGGTTGGTGGTTTTATCTCCTGTGTGTGCTCATTGGCAGGGTGAAGGCTGGTACTGGGCAACCATGATAAAAGAGAAACATTTTAAAATGTCATCTTTTGTTGAATTTTCCAAGTATGTCTTAAAAGGTGGTAACAAATGTTCTTTGAAATTCATGTTTTTCCCCATCATGATGTTATTTGTGGCCCATCTATCAGGCTAGAAAATCGCTGCTCTTATTTCTTACTACCAATGATCCATGCTTCAGTGTTATCAAATGTTTCCACAATCCTGGAAATGTCCCCTAGTAAGTATGTGGTACTCTTTCTCAGCCCCCAACACACAGGTGCACATAAGTTACAGAGTGCTGGTTCCATGGATCTTGAATGTAAACTCCCATGTTACACACACACACACACACACATCAATCAGGATGTTGTTGAGTGAGCCTCTGCCAGTTAAATAGTGGTCTTTGTTTTGAGACTTGCTCCTTAGTAGATCCTAATTAGAAGGTCAATAAATAATCAATGCTTTCCTTTTTGATGGATTACGTATCAGAAATGAAAATGCCACAGTATTTGGAAATGTAAAATGACTTTAATCTTTGGCATTCAATAGACTGATTTTCATCACTGATCATATTATCATGGCCCAGAGAAGGTGGTATTTTTGTTGGTGGTGAAGGATTTTGACAAGAAGGAAGGGGGAAAGAGCACTTCAAGCTCTGGGCTCACAGTGTGAGCATGATTAGAGGAACAGGAGATTGTATTGTATATAGAGCAAGTGACAAATGATGTGGTGAGGTGAGTGCAAAAGGTGTGGGTAATAATGAGGTGGAACATGAATTGGAGATACACATTGGAACCAGGTTGCAGAAGGCCTTGAATATCAGACTAAGGAATTGAATTATATTCACTACTCTAGAAGACTTTTGAAGAAGGAAATTATCTGGTCGTTGCAACAAGAAGAGAATCTATAAAGTAACAAAAATAATTTTTGGGTACAGAATCCTTATTTGTGTCACACTTCTAGAGTTTACATAGCATTTCCACCTACTTAAAAACATTTGATCCTGTTGAATGAAATAGACAAGCTGTATCTGGTTTTGGGAATTCAATAAATCACTCAAGTGACCTCTACTATTGAAGGGTGCTTATTAAAAAGTTATAGATTTGTTTTGTGTTATCTTCATAGGAAAGCAAGTTAAATTCAACTCCACAAAGTCTTTAAAAGTGAATAAGATGGAAAACACAATTAATTACTGCACAACATAGAGATCACAAAAAGTTATTTCTCAAAGACAACTATTCTTAAAAATTTGGTGTATTACTTTAAATTTTCTTTGGTACACATATTTGTCTGTCCATCCATTCACTTACTTATACAGCAAATATTTATTTATTTATTTAAAAAGATTTATTTATTTATTTATACAAGCACTGGGTACAGTCAGAAGCACGGGAGGGTGAGAGAATTCACCAGAGCCAGAACGGGGAACAGAACAGGCAGACTGACGAATTACACTGCTGAGGGGAGCAACGGGTGGCAGGAGAGGTCTGCGCGCCATGTGGGACCCTTGCCCAGGGGTGGGGGATCGAACCTATGCTGCAGAGGCTGTGGGCAGCTTTGCAGCCCAGCATTCAACCGCTGAGCCACCAGGGGAGGCCCTTATACAACAAATATTTAGAGATATTACCGTAGCTTAAATAGATACCAGGTAGATAAGATGAATGTGATTCCTGTTCTTAATGGGGCTTATGATTTTGTTTATTCTTTTTACAAAGTCATAATCACATTACATACCTATATTAATTTTTTAATCAACATTTTAAACTACCATTACATCACAGGCACTTATTATGCATTATAGATGTGCCATTTACATATTTTACTTTGTGAATATCACATTTTTTCTATAGGTAGACATTTAGATGGATCTCAAGGCTTTTACTATTATAAACAACTTTGCAATAAATAGTATACCTAATATTTTCCTATATTTTAGATTATTACCTTAGAAAAGATCTCTAAAAGAATTGCAGAAGCAAAGGGAATAAAGACTGCTAAACACTAATACTATCAAAAGCCTCACCACTGTAGGCTTGATTGTAGTTATTGCTTAATAAAAAGTGTGCACATTTATTCTCTAGACTGCAGTGTAAGAATAAGTCTATCTCATAGTAACCTTTGCCACACTGTTCATTATTGTGAAAAACTTAACTTGCCCTGTGTGTATAAAAGGGGAGTCAGACCCCTTAATCCTCATTAGAAAGGATTCTTCAATCACTATGGTTGTCAGAAAATGCAAGGGGTTATATTGTGGTTTTTTGAACTTCTTTTGCCTGAGGTGTGCAAGTCACGACTTTCTAATTATGTGGTTATTAATCTAAAATCACTCTCAAGTTTTGATTATTCCTAGGGCAATTTGATCCTCTTCTGTGGCAGTGAGCCAAGCTGATCAATAATGAAAATGTGCTGTGTCGTTGATGATGGAGAGAGGGTCATTTGAGAGGGAAACCTGGAGTATGTGTGAAAAAAAACTTTAAATAATCCATTTAAAGTTGGATATAATTAGAAACAATCAAGAGACTTTTAAGAGTTAGTGAAAAGCACCACAAAGAGAAACAGAAGTGTCTATAAAGGCAAAAAGGAAGGAAGCCAAATCTTCGTGCCTCTAGGAGACAGAACTGACCATTAGGGTTTCAGATACAGATATGCCACGAGTATTAATTGCTTTGTTAGAAGAGAAAAAGGCTAAAATATGTGAATGAGGCTGGGTCCTAGAGGTACTAATGGTGGCGGAAACAGTTGCCATGACAACGGCAAAAAAAGTCAACCAAAGGAATTACTAATACATATGAGTGTAAATGTGTCTGACATTGAATAATGTGAGCTGATTCCTTGGCAGATTCCAACACTATTTTTAACTTGGAAAAAAAAAAATGCTTCAGCATTTATCACATGCAGCTTTCATTTTGTAGATATTTTGCTAAGGAATAACTATTGAATAACTTTTCAATAGAGGTAAGCTTTGATTTTTAAAAATCACTTGTATTATAAGAATATTCTAGGAACATTAAAGGGATTTTTACAAGAAAACAAATTGCTTATCATCCTCTCTGTCAATACAACAGCTTGCCTTTTCCTTCTCTTCTCTACTTCCAACTGCATTTTCGCATGTCTATAATCATAGTACTCTGACAGTCTTGCATTTTGCTTTTATCATTTAAACTCATGTGTAAAGCATTGCCATATTTAAAAATCATCTTTGTAATTATCAGTGAAAAATTCTGCACAATAGTTCAACTGAATTGTTTCATTTACTCAATCATTTATTTACTAACTGGAAGGAATGTATGTATTATTCACAAATTGCGAATGCATAGAGTTCAGACTATTATAAAAGCTGGCTCTCGATGTTACATAGATTTGAACTTGCATTTGGGCTATGGTGCATTACAATACACAAATATCAGTAGCTGGAGGGTGGAGAGGGGTCAGTAATTCTTGATTATTAGGCAGTGCCAACAATTAATAGGATAGGGAAGAACGCTTTTCTCATTATGCCACATATTGCTTTATAATGCACATCTGCTCCCATTCCCCAGGCTCTGCTTCAGTCCTCCTGTGTTTTTCTGAAAGGCCATTTCTTACCCCAAATGAACCTGTCAATAATAATTATTATGGTAACAGTAAAAAGCCCAGCTAACATGATTGGAACATTCCCTCATAGTCTGCAATGAAGAAAAGTAACTGTATATCACAAGATGACAATTGCGTCTTGCATTCCTAGTAAATCGGGTGTCTTTTTCACTCTGTATTGGAAGGGACTGTGTTTGGCCTGCTTGAATGTTCTGTGCCATTCATCTTGTTTTGTGTACATAATGGTACTACTGCCTGGGAATGACTGTTAGTGTTTCAGGCTGTTAATAGAGCTGTTTGCTTCATCGAGGATGCCTTTTGAATGTCTGGCCATTCTATTATCAGCCTGCATGATTAACAAATTAAAGGGCAGCCCCATAAGTCACTCTGCATAGACACTGCTTGAATTTAGGAAATTCAATGCAAACTTAATGCCCCCCTGTTGGATTAATGTCAAATCGAAAGTAGAGGCAATTGTTATTAGAAGTGTGTGGATGACCATTTAATTACTGAAGAGTTGTGCTGATTCAAATCGACTAAGGGATGTTGATTTTGTGTAACTGTTTTTAAAAATACATGATGAAGAATTTTAAATGATCATTTTTACATTCTAAGAAGTTACTTGGCTAGACAGTAGAATAGAAGGATTTACTAGAGAGGAAAATAGAAGGAATAAGCAAGAAGGGTTGGGAGAATGTGATAAACAGGACAGTCAAGAAAGAAATAAGATGCACTAGCTGATCCCAATTCCCAGATAAACTCATTTAGGAAATTTTTTGGATAACTAGAGTTGTTAGTAAACCCACTTTGGTTTTTCTTTGATGTCCAAGATGCCTATGGCTCAACATTTAGGGATGAGACTAAACTTTTACCACTTAGCTTAGGACACTTTGGAATGAAAAAATTTGTTTCTTTTCCCCAAAATCAGAAAGAACCAGGCACATTTAGGACTTGATGGGCTTGGTGATGGGGTAGAGGAACTTAAGGAAGGGGATGGTTTTGAACTGGGTGATTGGATCCTCAAATGGGCTCATAACTGATCTGGGCACTCAAAGAGGAGAGGCAGTACTTTCAGGGCTAATGCCTTTTGCTTTACCTCATATTGAGGGGTTCCTTTTAAAGACGACTTCATTTTTCCACTTCAGTGATTTCTACTTTCCTAAGTAGTATGGACAGATTTTATGAGGGCCTTTCAATAAATTAAGTGGCTTCCATGGATGGTGTTATGTTACTGAGTAGGAATGTGGAAGGAAGAGACATTCCCAGAGAGATGAATGAGGCTGTCAGATGGTACGAATTGGGGGCTCCATCATGTTCTTTTCTCCTTGCTTGTTCCTTACAGTCCTGTGGCTACAGCTGCAATAGGAAATACCCACAAACAGGTTCTGTTGACTGGCAACAATTATGAACATTATCACTCACGGACCACAGAAGTTGTTCCCCATTTACAAAAGGTTGAACAATATTTTGCTGTTGAGATATGGCATAACAGAAAGAGCACGTGAATGGGGAACCCGAAAGGGGAGAAGTCGGCAGCAGTGGGATTTCTCTGTGTTAACAACCACGCAGGAAGAAAAGAAATCGCCATTCATCTTGGCTTTGAGAAAAGAACACAAATAAATTGCCTGGTAAGCTCTCAGGCAAGGCACTGGTCAGCAGACACACAAGCTGCTGGTGTTTTCTGACACTGAGCTCTGTTTGCCCCGTCAGTTCCACTGGAGGCACGACCATGACCGCAAATGAGAAAGGATGAGCTGATGGGAAGAGCTCTCCGGCCAAGCAGGCCATAATTCACGCTCCAGTGGTGCTCTGCCCAGAGGAGGGAGAATGCAACATTTATGAAAATGGCTCTTTCCCAGCTGCACATCATGCTTGTTACATGGAAGAAGACAAAAAAGCAGAAATCCTTCCTCAAGAGAGGCTGGTTTTGATTTTCTTTTTATCTTTAGGACTAGACCGTGAGTTTATTTTTTATTTTTTAAATTTTTTTAACTTAAAATTTTTTTTTATTTTTTACATCATTGTTCATTTTTAACAATAGTTGCTTCCCTTCACCCCCTCAGGTGTAGTCCCCATAGAGTTTCCTTCCCCAATGCACCTGTGCGCCATCACCTCAGTCCCCTCTGCTCCTCCCTCCCTCCCTCGCCCTCCTCAATCATTATTGCCTTATTTCAGATTTTGCTGAGATGTCAGGTGAGATTTCTTGCCTGTGAATGGGAAACAGGGCAAAACTTTTTTTTGAAGGAATAATTTGATATTTAAAAAGGGAAAGAATGCATTAAAGTGGCCATCATGTGTGTGCAAATCCAGAATTTAGTAGAATTTCTTTGCACCGTTGGGGAAATAAAATTAAAAACAATGTCTCCTCCCAACAGAAGAAACCCTCTACATAAAGGTAAAAAGAAAGATTTCCATTTTCAAAAAAGCATTATTCTAGAATGTCACAGATATCACAGGCCTCCTGCTAAGAGGAAACTTAGAACTCTCATCCTATTACATAGGTAAGTAGACACAATCTTTTCTATGTGATCTCAGGGTAAGTAATAACTAGTAATAACTCAGGTAAGAACTTGGGAGTGTTATAGGACAGGGAGAGGGGCAGCCCAAACCCCACAAACCTGCCTATTCTAAATGGGTTCTGCCATCCGCCGCATCAACACAAAACATATGAGACTTTAATGAAAAGGAACTTTAATAAAACTAGGAAACCATACAGGAAAGGCAAAGAGTCTAGTTTCTAAATGAAGCACCCAAAGTTACCCGTCCCCTCGTGGGTAAAAGTCCATCCATATGGGATTGGCCCAGAGCAAGGCCCCAAAGCCTGCCACAAGTCTAAAGCATCTTCCAGTGGGGACCCACAGCAAAGGGTCACAAACAACCAGACAAGCCCGGAAGGAAAAGAGCAAAATCAACATCAAGATAAAAGCTGCCATTGTCACCTCCCCACGGGTCTCACCCACATCTGTGTCACCCCGTCCACGACCAAAAGACAAGCGCAGTTTCTTCACGTGTCTCTAGGCTCCATGCGCCTCCTCCAAATCCCTTTGCTCCATCCTGCTTCCTTCCTCAGTCTCTTCTGCAGCTTCTTCTCTTGCTGCTCAGCTCCACCCTCCCTTGGGTGGGGCAGGGAACCTCCCCCTTTCCTGGGGACCACCCTGTTGCAGGAGCACCGTTTGTCACACAGAGTTCATTCTAATTTTACCTGGTAATTGAGATGTCTCTGTGTGTGCAAACTTGCTTTATTTAGAGGATAAATAAACTTCCCATATTTTTTAGATAGGAGGTGATTTTGCAAATGTGGGGTGAAATGTCCATCTGTTACAGGATAGCGTGAAGGGCATGCCAGGACCCTCAAACTTGCCTGCTCAAAATAGGTTCTGCTATCCACTGCATCAAGACAAAACATATTCTAGTAAGACCATTAAATGGAAAGGAAATCAGTGTACAATAGAGAGAAAAGAAAGAGAGAGAGTATAGTTTCCAAATCAAGTACCCAAAGTTACCCATCCCCTCCTGGGTAAATACCCAGCCAAACAGGGTTGGCCCAAAGCAGGACTGGTGAGGCCTGAAAGTTTGCCACAAGTCTGAGGCACTTTCTGGTGGGGAACTATTGAAAAGGGGTGAAGGGGCCAGGCAAGTCTGGAAGGAAAAGAGCAATATCAAAATCAAGATTAACTCTGCCATTGTTAACCTCCCCTCATGTCTCTCACCCACATATGCTTCAAGTCTCTTCTTCCGTGTCTCCCAAGTCCCTGGTATAAACCCAAGGGTGAGAAGCCAGCACAGCTTCTTCACCTGTCTCTCGGCTCCATGTGCCTCCTCCTGGCCTTCTTGTTCTCCTTCTTTGCTTCCTCTGCTTCTCCTCCCCCATCCTGCTCAGCTCCAGCCTTGCTCGGGTGGGGCAGGGAACCTGGAACCACTCCTTTCCCTGGGGGCCACCCTGTTACACTCCACACAGTGGCTCCAGATTCTGTGCTTAGGGCTCGGTGCCAGGACTGTGAAGGGGCACGAAGACCCTCTTCCAGTGTGTATTTAAGCCACTCCCCAAACCCGGTTCTCTAATTGCCTCTACATGGGCCACCTGCTCTTTTCTGAACCCAATTGCTGTATACAGGGTCAGAGCACGTTGGGGTGGATTTGGGGCCATGTGACTTAACGTCTGAAGGAAAAGAGGTCCTGTTAACAGTACAAGGGGAAGGAAAACAGGGCTGACAAAACAACAGTGAAGTGTTCCTAGTGTGTCTCCCTGTAGGGTGGGGAGAATCTGGGCTTTGTGACCCCAGTGTGTGGTACAGGCTCCGGGGCTCAGTCCATGTTTGCCAAGTGAATGGACTTGTATTCTTTCTTTGGACACATCTTTATTCTCTGAGCACATTGGCTTGATGGCAGTATAATTTGATATAGATCAGCATTGGGTATAATCAGAACAAAATGTTTGCACTGGAAAAGATTCCATGGCTTGAAAGTCAGTCACCCCAAAGGAAGTAGGCAGATTCAAATAAAAATTCCTTTGAATAACCCTAAAAGAGGCACTTGTTTAGAAAAGGTCTATTGTATAGGGAGTGCTATGACAATGTTAAATAAGTTAAAGCTGGGTAAGATGTGACTTTGGCTAGATTAAGCACACTATCTTTGTAATACTGTGTGTCTGAAGTATTAACACCCTAATTACAGTTATTTAGGAAGTCATCACTCCTGAGAAGCTTTCCTAGGGCCTCAGGCATCATGTAGGTAAATGACTTATCACACTGTTCCTGCTGCATCTCAAATGCCCCACCCAAGTACCCTGAGGGCAGAGGAGGGAGGTGTAGCCTGAACATCCTCCTCACAAGTGACAAATTTCTCTGCAATGTCACTCTGAACCCTGAAAAACAAAGCATGCACATTTTGTACTCTATCCCACCACATCCCCACATTTGTTGTAACACTATCATCTCTACTCTCCCACCGGAAGCATAAAATCAAAGAAATTCTCCCCAGATGACACTCAGGCAATTTAACATTCTGTTATTCTTCCTGCCACTACTAAGTAATTAGAGGCATTTTCTGAAATTCATGGTAATTTTATCCAAGGAGAGGGGCACAGGAGTTCACTAGAAAGAGTAGAATCCAACTTTGGTCAAACAATGAGGTCTGTTTTGCATAAGAATAGTGGCTTAATCAGCTCTGGCCCTGTGCTCAATTAAGTAAGACCTTTTTAAAAAATAATTTTAGCAAAACTCAAGCTTTCTGGTCTTTTCTGAGCTTATGTGGAACGAGCTCTGAGCTCGCAAATGAAGCGCTGCGTAAATGACACTTGCGCCCTCAGAAAACCACTTCACCTTGGTTTCCTCACCCATAAAATGAGAAACTTAAACTCAGTGATCTCTGAAATCAATTTCAGCAACCAAATCCTTGTTTTCAGTACAGGGAACAATGTTAACTGTTCATATGCACTGACCGTGCAAATACTTGGGGAAAACAACTGAAGGGAAAGATAATAAAGCTTTTTTACACCTTGAGCCTCTGAAGTTAAGCTTATTTTCTCTTCTCTTGAATAATGTGGCATGGGTATAATGCTTGGCATTGTTAACCAGAAAATCCTGATCTACAGCCAGGAACAGTTCTCAGCAACTTTTCCCAGTATATGGAGGACTTCTGAGATCCATGCAAGGCAGCGACATGTAACAAGCATCTTACGTAAGGGCAATCTTAGGTAAGATCTGTAAGCATCTCTCTCACTCGGCTTTTTCCTACACAAGCAATTAAGGAATGCCTGGGTTTCTGTTTGTTGACTCAACCTCTACTGTCTTTTTTCAAAGTTGCTTTGCAAAAAGATGCATTTGACTTCCTATTTATAATTATCCACCTAGTTTTCTTTACAATCATTTCCCATTAACTGTAAGATTGATGAGCTCTTAAGAAAGACTGATAAGGTTCAAGCCCTCCGGGTCCTTCTCCACTCTGCGAACTTACTAATCTTTAAGAATGCCCCGGCCTGCTCGAAGCACTATAGTGTCTTCCCATGCACTAGAAGAAAATCTGAACACTCTATCCTGCTTTACAAAGCTTTTACTGAGTTCTTTGAGCATCATCTTTTGAGAACTTGGAGTAGGACTGTGGTTGACTTTCTACCCTGTATGATGATTAAGTCCATCTGAGAAAGGAAGGGCCCAGGACAAGGACAGGACTCAAGGACAGAAACTTAGGGCAGCCCCGATATTGAACGGGTTGCCTGGCTGTGGGTCCTCACCCGCGCGCTTTACAAGGGACTTGTTAATACTCCACTACAGGCACACACAAAAGGTTAATAAAAGGTTTATTTACAAGGGAGGGCCTCCCCGGTGGCGCAGCGGTTGAGCGCTGGGTTGCGAAGCTGCCGGCGACCTCTGCAGCGCAGCGGTTCGATCCCCAGCTGCTCCCCAGCCACCGGAGGAGGGTCCCACATGGTGCGCAGACCTCTCCTGCCGCCCGCTGCTCCCCTCAGCAGTGTGCTTCGGTCCTTCTGCCTGCTCTGCTCCCCGCTCTGGCTCTGGTGGGTTCTCTCGCCCTCCCGCGCTTCTGACTGTACCCAGTGCACGTATAAACAGGGCAAACAAACAAACAAATAAATAAATAAATAAAAACATGCCTCTATTTACAAGGGAAAAGGAAATAAGGAAAATGTACAACTCAGGGAGAAAATAGGGAAATAAAGTCTTTAATGCGTCCTACCCGATCCGCCGACCTGGAAACCCAAAAAGCACTCTCCGAGCTGGCCGGACGCTGCGAGCTGGTGGAAAGTCAAAATGGGGAACCCCTCCAAAGCCCACGTGTCTGGCTTTATACCAACCTGGCTGCTTAACCCCACCCTCAGGTCCCAGCCACCTTCCCTTTGGTGGGGATGGGATTTGGAGTTCCCAGTGTCTTTGGCTTTGGCCTGGGGTGGGGGTGGAGTCCACAAAGCCTGTATGGAATTAGCTTTAGGACATCCTTTTCCCCCTAACAATTCTGCAGGCTGGTAAAACAAGAGGTCTAACGAAATTTGATGATTCTAGGCCTGGACACCTGTTGCCCTAAGTTTCTTTGGCCCATTGTTTTCATTACTAATTTTTTCCTAGCCTTTGTGTTCCTGAGCTATCTCTTTACAGCTTCTCAAGCTGGTTGTTGCAGAAGAAGAGAGTTACAGACCCTGAGGTCAGACTGGTTCATAGTGAAACTGTGGGCACACAGAACCCCTGAAATGTTCACCCATGAGACATTCATGAGCCCTGCACCAACACCAAACTGCAGCTGATTAGTGCTCACAACTAGCAACAATAAATGGTCTATATGTAACAGGGTGGTCCTCAGAAAAAGGGGAGGTTCCAAGTTCCCTGCCCCACTCAAGGAAGGGTGGAGCTGAGCAGGGAGGAGAAGAAGCTGGAAAGGAAACTGAGGAAGGAAGGAAGCCGAATGGAGAACAAGAAGGAGACCCAGAGAAGGCACATGGAGCAGAGAGACATGTGAAGAAGCTGCGCTAGCTTCTTGGTCCTGGACCGGTTGGAACAGACCTGGGTGAGAGACACGTGGGGAGGTTACCAATAGCAACTTTCATCTTGATTTTGATTTTGCTCTTTTCCTCCCAAACTTGTCTGACTGTTTCTGACCCTGTTCTATGGGTCCCCTGCTGGAAGGTACTTTAGACTTGTGGCAGGCTTTTCGGGCCTTGCTCTGGGCCAAATCCTGTTTGGGTGGACTTTTACTCACAAGAGGATGGGTAACTTCAGGTGCTTGATTTGGAAACTATATTTTTTGTCTTTTCTGTATTGCACACTAATTATATTATGTTGCGTTGTACAACACCACACTGATAAAGACATGGGAGTCGTGGAGCAGGCTGCACAAGGCAGGATGCTGATGAGAGCAAGATCCTGACTGTTTTTATTGATAGAATAAACACAGAGCATCAGCTATGTGCGTTAGGAGGACAAGGAGAAAAGGATGGTGAAACTCAGGAATGTCATCTAGGGCTTGGGGACATGAGTCTGCTGACCATGTTATAAGCTTGATGACCAAGTGTTGTCATCAAAACTAGACCCCAGACCCCTGGCCACAGTCCTAATCTTATCAACAAGGCATTCCATTGATCATCTTCTGAGGTCCCTTGTCATGCATCGGTCCTCGGCCCCCTTGGTGTTCCCAGTCATACCTCATGATGTCTGAGTCGGGAGTAAGTTTATGCATCCGTCCTCTGCCCCCCAGGCGTTCCCGGTCATAGCTCTTGATACATACCCTTCCCAGAGTGATCAAGCTTTCTGCTCTTGATTGATATGAAAGGCACCTTGTAAAGTTTGGCTCGTTTGACTGTGACTGGACAGTTCTGACCTTTGTATAGGAATGCAGAACTGCAGGTAACCATAATGGTGGCTGAGCAGGCCGCTTAAGTCTAGCAGCCACTTAAGTCTAGCAGACCCACAAATATTAAAGTTCCTTTCGATTAAAGGTCTATGTGTTTTGTCTTGATGTGGCAGATGGCAGAACACTATTTAGAGCAGACAGGTTTGGGGGTTCTGGGGTGCCCCTCTCCCTGCTCTGTAACAAATACTCAGACAGAGAAGTGGACTTTAGCCATGTACACACTCTATTTTCTCAATGACGTTTAATTCCTTTGTTTTCAAACCCCTAGTCCTAAAACCTGTAACACTCCTAGCCCGGGAATCTTGGGGGATTTGTCACATCCTGAGAGGTCTCCCTGGAGCCCTCTTTCCTTGTGCTTTCACTAATCAGTAAATGCTGACTCCTTGCCTTCCCTCCTCACCAGTGTATATGGAGTCCTCTTTTTAATCTTGACCAGAGAGTCTCACGAGCCCTTTCCAGGACTTAGGAGCAGGGCCCCACAGTCTATTCCCTCCTATTCCAGATGAGTAGAGCAGTGGACAGTGACTGGTCTGTTTCTGGCTCATGGCCTGTGTTGTTGGAGGGTAGGGTAGTGTGAGAGGCCTGGGTGCCCTCCCTTGTTTGGTGACAGATTCATTTTGTTCCCAAAGTAAAGATGGTTTAATGAAGCTACATTTTTCCCTCAAAGAGTCTATTATAAGTCTGGACAAGCAGAAGGAAATTCTAGATATAGGAAGAAAAACATACACACGTTTAACATAAAATTACTTGGGATGTCCTGTTAGGACAACCTTAGAGAAGACCAGTATTTAGAATGTATCACCAAAGTGAAGCTTGTGGCCAAGTAAATTGTATGTTTATAAAATGCCAGATGTAAAGACAGAATCAAAGAGCTATGCACATTGCCCAGAGATCTGCTAAGGACAAAAGTGCTTATGGTGGAGGACTATGGGTGCCTTGTTAGTGGGTGTGCTGAGGTGACATACATCTGAAGAGGTGGGATCCCATATTTCTGAATTATATGCAGTATTGTAAACCAATGTTATCTTAATAAAAAAGTGATAAAAATTTAATCAGTACCTAAAAAAAGGAACAAATTTGCTTTGCAGTTTAGCAGACACATTGTGAAGTGTGATTTCATGAATGCTGACTTCGGACTATGTATAATGTGGGGAGATCAACCCTATGGGGAAGTGGAAGGAAGTAGGTTTAAGGGAGGAGCAGGTTCTACCCTGATACATTTATAATTAAGGAGAGATGAAATATATGTGCATCATAAATCTTTGAAAAAAACTTCCCTAAAGAAGGGAAATCTAGAAATACCAGGGCAGTTACCACAGACTTAGAGTGTGTGCTGAGGGGTGAAGATAGATGGCGGGCTCCTGGGGAAAGATTCTCACTAGGGTGCATTTTGAGCTGAGACTTGAATGATTCGGATCATTGTAAAGTCATAGGAAAGTCATGGAAGAGGAGGTAATGGCTCGAGTAAAGATAGAAAGGTCCCGGGTAGACCCACATAGGAGAAAGTTCAGAAGGACAGAGCTGAGGGTCTATGTTGTCAAAGGAAGTTGAGCTTCCATAAACAACAGAATGTCCACATAAGGGTGAGCATTATGAAAACAAAGAGAGATACAAAAAATATACCGGTACTTAAAAATAAACAAGCCAACTGTTTTGGACTTTGAACATCTTGCAATATAATTTCTGGGAAAGATACTCTGAGTTGTTTTGCTGAATCATTCATTCCATCAGCATCTGTTGTGTTCTGTGTTCCAGGCCTCAGGTTAGGTGCTCCATCCTAAAATATGACATAAACATAAATCTTTTTTTGGAACGAGGGATGGATGGCACAAAAGATAAGCGAATATACGTACACTGTACTAGTGGTAGTAATACTTTCATTCTCAGAAAAATATGGTGCCTGGGTGAAAAAAGAAGGAAGATATTTTTAAAGAGCTTCTCTCCCTACTTCAGAATAGAAGGACAAACACCTGCTGAATTTGGCACTAAATGATTATTGCTTCCTAGCAGACACACACACAAACAACTGACTCAGCGATAATGGCTGATTTCAAAACCGACAGCAGTTTCTGGGCATAGGATTTCAGTTCTGAGTTCTTGTAACTCTGTGCTAATTCCTTCAATATTTTTAGTAACTTGGAGCTGCAAGTACAAGATGGCCAACAACAAGAACATAAGGGACACATTTTATGACTCCCAGAAACTAACTCGTATGCTTCAGTTATTGAAGAATCAAATCAAAATTTTTGAAGAGTATTCTTTCTCAGGTTCCACTTAATTAAGTTCTACTATTTCATCAAACGACTTTGGAAGAAGTAAAATGCATTTTTCGGGTCTGTTATTTAACCCATGAATGATCTTCATCATTTAATAGCATGAGCTGTTGGTTTACAACCTAGACCACATTCTGCTCTCTCAGCATCATTTTCTATTGAATTAATATTTTCTCTAAGGCAAGAACCTAGGGAATATATAAACACATGCACACAGATACTAGTGAATTAATTTATTTTTTTTCAAATTCCTTGATTCAAGTAGAAAATTATTAAAAAATAAAGATAATTACAACCAGCAGCGATGAATGTAAAGAACTGAGAGATGCCAGGTCTGCTCCGTCACCTTGAATGACACGCTCTGGATGATCATTCCTTCTGGTTAGAGGAGGTGTTTGACCTTATGACAAAACTCATCCTCTGAATTAACCTCAAACGAAAGCATGGGGTTTAACATTGTTACTGAGTGCTGGTTGCCAATTGTTTGCATCTGACCTGTGTAAGCTCTCAGGTCAGTGTGTCTGTGATCTGCGTGGAAGAGGTTCATGTGCAGGAGACGGGTGGGTAGGTCAATGTACACTTATATTTCACTCACCCACATAAGCCCCCTAATTGGGCCTAATGATAGAAAATTGCAATGTTTAAAATAGTATTCAGTTAGTAGATTCAGCCTCTGACACTGCTTTTTCCAGCTTTGAAAATCCCTATGAAGGGGCAAAAACAATCCTGTAATTATTATACTGCCTGAGAAGATGAAAGACATTTAGATACCACCTAAGAAAGAAAAAAGCTTATTGACAGAGAGTGGGTTAAGAAATACCTCCTCACCTTCCCTCTGGCACACCCATGCTTTATAAGAAACAGAGATCTTGTTTGAAGAAAAGTAAAGACAGAAAAATACTGTGATTTCTCCTACTCATCATCACCCTTGCCTTAGCGACCTGGGTCTGATCTTCCAGTATTCAAAATTGATATTTTAAGATGGCAAAAGTACAGCGTTTTACCTCCCTATCTCTTTATGCTCATTTACATGAAAGATTACTAGAAACAAAAGAGTTGATGAAGGGTAGGTGCTGGCAGGGGTTCATTGCTTGTTAGAGGGACACATGAACAGATGGATCTGGGTTCGAACTTTTGTTCAGAGAGATTTTGGGAAAGAGGCTTATTCTTTCTGAGACTCAGTTGCCTCATTTGTAGCATAGAAACAATATCTATCTTCTAGAGTTATTGTATGGATTTGAGATAGAAAATATCCGATACAGTGTTGACATACAGTAGACGTTCAGGGCATGGTAGTTGTTAACAATGATGACCATGTTGTGTAGGTCTTTCTTTTTTTTTGTATGTGTGTATATTTGTGCGTTTATTGTGATAAAATATATATAACATGAAATTTACCATATTAAGTGTGTAACAGTTCATTGGTTTTAAATACATTCAGATTATTATGCAGCCATAGTCACTATTCATCCACATCACTCTTTTCATGTTTGGGATATCAGATATATGATTTGCAAGTATTTTCTGTAGATTGTTTTTTTGCTTTTTTGATGGTTTCTTTTGTGGTGAAGAAATTTTTTAATTTGGTGTGGTCCTACTTGTTTATTTTTAACTTTATTTGTTTTAAATGTTGTATCAAAAATTCATTATTAAGAACTTTATTCCTATGTTTTCTTCTAGGAGTTTCATGATTTTCATATTTTACATTTAAGTCTTTAATCTATCTTGAGTTAATTTTTTTTTTCAATTTTTTTATTTTAACATTGTTCATTTTTTTACGTTTTTTTTAGACAATATTTGCTTCCCCCCACCCCCTCAGATTGAGTCCCCATAGAATTTCCTTCCCCAAGGCACCCATGCACCATCACCACAGTCCCCTGTGCTCCCCCCTCCCTCCCTCTGATCCCTCTCCCTCCTCCTCCCCTGCAGGATGTCTCTGGTTTATAATTGCCTATTTTTTCTTTGTCGTCTTTTTACTGTTATTATTTTTTTTTACACTGATGTTTTATTTGGTTCCCCTATATTCCTGTTGTAAGTGAAACCATCCGATATTTTTCTTTTTCCTTCTGGCTTCTTTCACTGAGCATAATTCCTTCTAGCTCCATATTGTGTGGTTTCTAACAGGTAAAGCAATCATGATTAGAAAACAGACTGAGATGAAAAGAAAAGAGCACAAATAGGAAAAGAGTGACAAAATAGAAATCAGAAAAAAACAAGAAAATGCAGTAGCAGAATTGATAATAGCTTCTAGTTTTTTTTTATGCTTAATGATAGTTTATTTTTATTTATTTAGTCTACAGATAAAACTTGAGGCATATTTCAATAATTCCACAGCCCTTTCATCTGTCAGAACACGCGCCTTGGGGTCCACTGACTGCTGACAGTGCAGCTTATAGTTTTTGACTGTCAACCATGTGCTTGATATGTATCAACTCACTGTATTCAGTTTTATGAGGTAGTAACTATTATTATTTTCTATTTTAAAGATGAGAAAACTAAAGAACAGAGAGGTTAGAAATTCCCCTGAGGTCATAAAGTTGGCTAAGATTTTGAATCCAGGTGCTCCAGAGTGCGTACTCTTTTTTTTTTTATATTTATTTTATTTATTTATGCATACAAGAACTGGGATGCAGGCCAGAGTGTGGGAGTGAGAGGATTCACCAGAGAGAGAGTAGGGAGCATAACAGGCAGATCTACTGAAATACACTGCTGAGGGGAGCAGTGGGTGAGACAGGAGAGGTCTGCTGCACCATATGTGGGTCAGCTCCCTGGTCAGGGATTGAACTGAGTGATAGCGCTGAGACTTATCCCCTAGTCCATCAGGGAGGTCCCCAGAGGGAGTACTCTTAACTAGTGTGACATGCTGCTTTGGAGGCAGTTAGGGTAGAATTAACCCTAATGAGAAGTGAAACAGTTATGAGAAGACAAACATAGAAGACTCACAATGTATAGAGAAAAGGGGGAAGAGATGAAAGAAACAATAAAAAGAAGAAAGATGGAATTACAGGTATTCTTGACGGGAAAAATAAACTAATAGAACAGAAACAATCATCAAAGTTATAATTGACGGGGCCTCCCTGGTGGCGCAAGGGGTTAAGCACAGCATTATGAAGCTAGCCACAGTCACTGCAGCATGAGTTCAATCCCTGGCTGGCCAGGGAGCAACCCACATGGTGCAGCAGACCTCTCCTGACTCGCCTGCTGCTCCCCTCAGCAGTGTATTTCAGTCAGTCTGCCTGTTCTGTTCCCCACTCTGTCTCTGGTGAATCCTCTCACCCTCCCTCCACACCTCTGGCCTGTACCCCAGTTCTTGTATGCATTAATAAATCAATCTTTAAAAAATAAGTTATAATTGATGAAAATATTCCTGGGTTGAAAAGATTGGTCTTTGGATATAGATAAAAAAGGGCTCTAGTTATCTAACTAAAATGATATCCACACTTACGTATAGTATCAACAAAGTTTTTGAATGAAAGGAATATGCATTCTCAAATATTCAGGCCAAAAATGAAAAAGAAAACCACTGATTTTGGAGTTTTTTTTTTTATTAAATGTCAGAAGATAATGAAACAACATTTACTGACTTTTGAGGGAAAGATTGTGACCAATCAATTTGTAGCAAATAAGTAAACACAGGGCCTCCCCTGGTGGCGCAGGCAGTTGAGTGCAGCACTGTGAAGCTGTCTGCAGCCTCTGCAGCGCTGGTTCGATCCCAGCCAGTGGGCGAGGGTCCCACATCGCGCGGCAGACCTCTCCTGTCTTGCCCACTGCTCTCCTCAGCAGTGTATTTCGTCAGTCTGCTTGTTCTATTCCCTGCTCTGTCTCTGGTGAATCCTCTCACCCTCCTGTGCATCTGGCCTGTACCCCAGTTCTTATATGAATAAATAAATAAATCTTTAAAAAAAAGTAAACATACCTTGGTGGAGTTAACAGGAAGACAAAACAAAACTCATGTATTCAAGGACTGAAAGTATTCTACTTCTTAAATAATATTTGAAGGCATGTTCTAAACAACATGCAAAAAATAGGGAATTTGCAGTGATAAATGAAACAAAAAACACAATTGGTTAACAAAAGTGACAGACTGTATAAAACTACTAAGTGCCAGACTGGGCCTCCACATCTGCTCACTCAGACCCACAGGCAATCTGATAAGACCACAGACAAGCTCTACATAGACGTGCTCCAAAGACAAGACTGCCTGCACCATACTTACCTCCACCCTGAAATTCTATGATCAATACCAGCCTCTAAAATCCTGAAAGTTCCCTCCTTAATCTCCTCCATCCTTTTGGACACCCTGCTGAGACCTTCTCAAGGTGGTGCTCTTTGGGCTTAGCAAGTTTAATAAAGCCAAGCTTTGTAGGGTCTATAGGCTTCCCTGGTCTTTGTGGGAAGATGGAAAGACTGGCTGAGCACTGGAAATTATTAAACACAGAAAATCTAATGACAAAACTGAATGCAAATGTCATAATTGTTTTCATGAAAACAAACACAGTTGAGTTAAAAATAGTAACATGGAAAATATACCATGGAAAGTTAGATGATTAGAAAAATAGTAGTACTAAAATTATGCCAGCTATTTTTATTTTAGATGTAAATATAGTAAGTATAGTAATTCATTTTGATTTTTATAGCAAAAATGTCAGTTAAAATATTTTTGGAACGTAAATGTAAGTATGCATTAGAATAGAACTATGACTAGATCAGTGCTTCCAAAACATTAGTGAAAATCTAGTGAAGTCACTTGCCAGCTATAATAGTAAATAAAGTATATTAATATCCTATTAAAAGATTAAGACTCTCAGATTTCAAACAAAAATATAATTATCTATGTCTATCATCACAGTCAGATCCAACTAAAAATTTTACCTTATTAAAGGTTAAATAAGAAAATTATGGAAAATGTACTTTGTAAATAAGATAAAAAGTTTTTAATATTATCAGACAATTTAACAGGTGATGAAAAATGTTAATTTTATCGATGATGACTATTTCTACAATAAAAGTATAATTCTCGTGACATTTAATGTGCTGGATAGAAATGGTGAAAGCAGCAGGAAAGCTGCTTTTTTCCATTAGCCTGACAAAGATTTAAAAGACATTTAATACCTAGTGTTAATACACAGTGATGTGACTGAGGAGACAGGAACTCTCAATATTTATGTGGGAGTAAAATTTGGATCAACTTTCACAACTTGTCTGGAAATATCTATAAAGAGGCTGAACCACAGATATACAATGCACCCACCAATTCCACATCTAACTTATTTAAAGTAAATAATTGGAGAACTTTGCAAAGATGAATATAAAGGATATATACTGCAGAGTTATAGAGGTAGTGAAAAATGGTAGCATTCTCACTAATGCGAGGGATTGTTAAGTAAACTGCAGGATATCCAAGTAATGGAAAGTGATATAGTAATTTATAATAATAATATAGAATGCACACCTTACTGGGCAGTAAACCAGGACTTAATTCTTTAGACACTGGTGCTAGATAAATGCAGTTTTTTATCTGCAAGGAAAATAAACACACAATATATATTATTACATGAAAATAAGTTCCTCCCAATATAAAATATGTAATTTTAGTTGGCTTTAACATGAGAATGTTTTACTTTATATTTGTTTAAAGAAGATCATGAAAGGGAAACATGTACAGATGTACCACATTCTTGAATGAGCAGTTAGAGCAAATGATGTATTTTCTAAAGTTAAGAAAATATTGACAAAAGTGATCATTTCGAAGACTGTTCCCCAATAAAATATTAAAGTATTAAAAATAAAAATGTAGGGGGAATAGTGCTAATGATAGCCATAGTGATAGAAGGAGAGGTTTTGAAAAAGAGGCTCATGTGATAATTGTTACATTTCAAATTGGTGGGAAAAATACCTACACAATGGAATACTACTTAGCTATTATGAAAAAGTCTTGCCATGTGTGACCACATGAATAGATCTTGAGGGGATTATGCTAAGTGACATAAGCCAGAAAGAAACACCACATGACTTCAACATGTGGAAAATAAAGAAACAAAGCAAGTGAACAAACAAAACAAACCAACCTTTAGAGTCTGAAAACAGAATGGTGGCTAAAGGAGGGAAAGGGTTAGGGGTAGAGTAGAACCAATAGAAGGGGTCAATTGGATGGAGCTGGATGGTAACAAGACCTTTGGTGTGGTGTAATATAAACCTTTGTTGAGGTGTAAAGCTGTACTCCTAAAACATACAGTATTATAAACCCATGTTACCTCAAAAATTATATTTTCCTAAAAAAAAAAGGTAGAAAAAGAATGACTGTATCATAAATCATGCTAGATAGTCCAGTAAACAATTTGGGAAAATTTACCTCATACTACATTTTAAATGAATTCCACCCAAATTAGAGATATACTTACTAAAAAAGAACTGGAGAAAACTGGATATAGAATAAAGAAGTGAAGTGAATACAGTGTGAAAAGTGTGGAAATCTAAATATGTCACCATAGGCAGAAACCATAAAATATAAGATGGGAAAATTTAGTACATAAAGAGGAAAATATCCTCCATCTCAGTAATACCATAAATAAAAATAAAAGACAGTTGCATGAACGACGCATTGTTTTTGTAACCTGTGTTTTCCAGTTTTTCTACAAAGAGAATGGTGCTTGGTGGTCTCTAAGAGGGTTGGATGTGCAGATGGTGATCAAAAGGTAACATGACTAAAATTGAAAAGCCTGCACAAAATGTTGATGAGTCTGTGAGGCAATAGGACCTTCTCATGGAACTATTCAATGATTCAGTCATTTTGGGAAAGGGTTTGGCAGTTTCTTAAAAAGTTCAAATCTTTATCTACCTTAAGGCTTTTCAACTGTACTTCTAGGTACTTCCCTGAGGAGAATCTACCCAACCTGTTCATAAAGAGATGTGTATGTGAATGTTTTTGGAAGATTTATTCATAAGAGCTCCAAGCCAAAATTAGCTCAATATCATTCAACAGAAGAATGGTTCTGCAAACTCCTATATATTCACACAATGGAATATAGCTTAGCAATCACATGCGAAAAATCTCCTTAACATTATATTGAATGACAAAAAAGATAAACACATGCAATTTGCAGCAACATGGATGGCGCTGGAAGGGATCATGCTCAGCAAAATAAGCCAGAAAGAAAAAGAAAAATACCGGATGGTCTCACTCATAGCAGGAATCTAGAAAACTTAAATAAGGGACCAGGAAAAAGAATAACTATACGAAAGAAAATATCAAAATCAACAAACAAATATGAACAAGAGACACTCTATGAGGGGTCGGGGGGCGGGGAAAGGAGGGCTTGGGGCAAAAATAAGGGGGTTGTAATTGTATGGGGAATATAAAAATAAAATTTAAATTAAAAAATAAAATTAAAAAATAAATACATTTAAAAAAACATTATATTGAATGAAAATCTCATAAAACATTCCACTGAGTGAAAGAAGGTAGACTAAAAGAGTTCTCTGTATGATTCCATTAAAATGAAGTTCAGTAATAGGCAGAACATATGTATGTGATAGAAATCAGAACTGGGATTGTCAGTGAGGTCTGTGAATTGATGGAAGGGCTGTATGAAAACTCTTTGGAGTGATGGAAATATTTTATATTGCAATGTTTTTTCTTTATATAGGTGTATGCTTTTGTTAAAGTTCACTGAATTATACCCTTAAGATCTGTGCTTTTACCTGTGTGTGAATTTTACCTCAATATAAATATATTAAAGATTCCCATGTAGAAATATAAAATAAAAATATTTAGGAGAATATTTTCATAACCTTGGGTGGGGAGAACTTTGTAAGCTAGACAAAAAAACCAAGTTGCAATAAGAGACTGATGTATTGATTTTTTGAATGATTTCACACAGGATGTTTATACACAACATAAATGAAAGCAAAAGATAGAAGACAAAAGGAAACATATTTCAACACCTATAATAAAATTGAACAGCCTTAATAAATGATGATTTACTATAAATGGACAAGAACAAGATAAATGACCTAATAGAAAAAAAAAACAAAATATAAATTAACAAATAATTTACGAGAATGCAAATGACCATTAAATACATGAAAAGATACTTTATTTCACTAGTAATTAGGTAAATAAAACTTAAACCATTAGTGTCCTAAAAATGGGAACTTTGGAAACAGTATCGATGAAAATGGAAAATGGGTAGTCACATATTGCAATTGGAATTTGAATTGCAAGAACTTTTTTGGAAAACATCTGGCAATATCTATGCAGGTTTAAAATACATTGTATCATTTGATCTTGCAATTCCTTTCCTTCTGGTAATTTTTTCCATGGAACAAAAGCACAAGTACTTAAGGATAAATGAAGGATGTTAATTTAATGTTTTTTTTTTTGTAGGGGGTAAAAACATAAACCGAGTTGGAAACAATCTGAATGAACATTAATAGGGGAACAGATGGATAATTTATAATAATCCTAACTACAAACTGTTATGCAAAAATTTAAAAGAGTGAATCAGATTTACATATATTGACTTGGAGGCATTCCAGTGGTACATTATTATGTGAAGAAAGCAAGTTAGAGACTAATGTATAACATACCCCATTTAAGATCAAAAAGAAAAAGAAATGTAAACCCAAATATGTACCTTAGTGGAACATAAACATGTGATGTTTCTATTTTCTTCAATAATTGTCACTTTCATACCTTTTTCAAACTTACTCCCTGCTTAGTAGCAGGAATATTTAATAATATTCAACCCAAATTCATATCTTTTCAGTTTTTGGAGTCTCATTTAGTTCTCAAAATTCAAAGATGTGGTGGGACCTCTGGATGGCGCAGTGGGTTGAGCACAGCGCTGTGAAGCTGTCTGCAGACTCTAGCGTGGGTTTGATTCTTGGCTGGCCAGGGAGATTCCCACATGGTATAGCAGACCCCTCCTGTCTCGCCTGCTCCCCTCAACAGTGACTTCTGTCTGTCTGCCTGTTCT
This sequence comes from Talpa occidentalis, assembly GCF_014898055.3. Taxonomy (NCBI): domain Eukaryota; kingdom Metazoa; phylum Chordata; class Mammalia; order Eulipotyphla; family Talpidae; genus Talpa; species Talpa occidentalis. The sequence continues at coordinate 55,489,471 of NW_023605083.1, forward strand.
GCTCCCCACTCTGTCTCTGGTGAATCCTCTCACCCTTCCACGTCTCTGGCCTGTACCCCCAGCTATTGTATAAATAAAAAATAAATCTTTAAAAAAAATTCAAAGATATGGATGAGCTGTGCATTTTAATCCCAGTTCCAGCAATTGATAAATTGCTCCTCCTTTCTTTTGTAAGAACAAGAAAGTAGAATTGTTGATGATAATTCCTCAAGAGGGTAGACTGATTGATCAAAGTTTCTATTTTATGAACCCAGGATTTCAAGGGAATTAAGGTTGGCCCAACCTATATTGATTTACATTATTAATAAGAGCTGGAGTCATCAGTCAGCTGCTAATGATCATCCCACTTGCTTTTTCACTATATCAGTTAATTAATTCCTTATTAAATTGAGATTTATTTAGGGTAGAAAAGATAAATATCTAACTGGAAAACTAGTGCTCATGGGAGTATGATATGAAAAAGATTATTCAGCGTATAGGACATCCAATGAAGTAAGTTTAAAAAAATGTGTTCCTTATATAGAAATTATGATGTCTAGTATCCAAAATCTGTCTACCGAAGATAGGGGTTCCATTGTTCACTGTGGCTCCCAAAGAATCAGAATTGATCTTGTGTTCATACATTTATTGTTCTTTCTGAAAGTATGTGGACTGTTGTCAAGTGAATTGAGCCTGAACTATAGATGCAGGAAGTCAATTACATATACCTACCCATCTCCTTATAATCTATTTTCCTCTAGTTCACAGTCTCTGTTCCTTCCCTTACTGTTTGTAGCAATTGTCATTTCCCATAAGATACATAGTCTCATACTAAATGCTGAGATATCTCTGTTGACTTCTCCAGCCTGTTCTTCCTTAATCCGCAGGAATAGCTTGCTCATCCTCAGACTATGTTTTTACTCTCTTTGCTCCTACTTGAGAATGTTCATTCCCCCTCTTCCTCAGTGTTCCACTATGCCAAAAAGTTGGCAGAGTAGCTGAAGCCCCATCTAATATTGGCTCTGGCCATGATTTCTGGGGGTGATCCACAAAGCTGACAAACTGCATGGATGGCACTGAGGATTTGCTACCACATAAACAAAACCCACATACAGCATGTCTCTAAGTAGTTGCCTTCACTCTTGGCCTGTTCGTGTTGATGCAATTCCCACTGCTGCTGCCAAAGGGGAAAATCTTGAGATGTTTATAAAAATTCATGATTCATAAAATGCAAATCTTAAAGCAAATACATGTATATTCAGAAGGGATAAGAGCCAAACCCTCTCATTTTATAGTCAAGAAAACCCAGACTCAAACGACTTATTTAAGGTCACACAGGTAGTTTATTAGAAAGATTAGAACTATTGATAGGAGTTAGCAAAGGAAGAGAATAGAAAGCCTGAAATAAATGCACACAAATATGGACAGTTAATCTCTGACAAAGGGGCTGAGACCATACATTGGAGAAAGGAAACATCTTCCATACATGGCTGAACTCACATGCTGAAAATGAAATTAGATCATTACCTAACTCCATGTACAAAACTTGATTAAAAAAAGGATTAAAGACTTGGATATAAGATCTGAAACCATAAAAATTATGAAGGAAAACATAGGTGATATACTCCTGGACATCAACTGCAAAGATGTATTTGGGGACACATCTCCAAAGGCAAAGGAAACAAAAGCAAAAAGAAACCAATGAAACTATGGTCAAACTAAAATGCTTTTGTAAGAAGATACACAGATGTCCTACAGGACATGAAAAAATGTTCAATCTCACTTATCATGAGGGAAATGCAAATACACAATGAGAGATCACCTCACACCTGCCAGAACGACCCATATTAAGAAAGAAAGAAAGGAAAAAAACAAAACAAAACTGGAAATGACAAATGTTGGCAAGGATGTGGAGAAAAAGGAACACTCACCCACTCCACTGTTGGTGGGGATATAATTTGGGGCGGTCTCAATGGATAATGGTATGCAGCTTGCTAAAAAATAAAAATGGAAATAGCATATGATCCAGCAATACCACCACTAGGTAGTTAGCCAAAGAATATGAAAAAACTTATATGAAGAGGTTTAGGAACTCCTGTGTTCATAGCAGCAGAGCCAAGACAAGGAACCAACTGTTGACAGATGACCAGTTAAAAAATTGTGGAATAAACACTCAATGGAATACTACTCAGTTATCAAAACAGATGAAAGCCATGAGAAGAAATCTTGGCACAGATAATCAGGAGGAAAAATGGAAGCTGCCTGAGGTTTTCAGTCAATGCTGTTCTGATTGGTGGAAAGTTTTTCAAGCTGTGATCGGTCCAATTTCAATCCTAAACTTAATTCCAAAGCCTCCTGTTCTGTTTGGTTCTTAGCTGAACTTTTACCCTGTCTTGGGCATGTTCCCAATTTTTTCTTTTTTATATTATGTATCAACCTGGGTGTGTGATAGTCACCTTGAATCTGTAGGGGACCTTATATCGGGTGACCATGTACTTTGCATTCAGACTGGGACACTTGAGGATGAAAAAAGCTGCTGTTAATAAAGTAAGATGATAGGTGTAAACTGGAATTATCCTGGGTCAACTGGGTAAATGTTTGGTCCTTCTCGAAAATGATCTAATTCAGTAGTTTAAAAAAATATTCAGAAGGGTAGGTTCATTATAAAAAGGGAAGGCAAGGATGCTTGCACAGACACAAGTGGGCAGAAGGAGCTGATCCTAAAAGGGGCAGGCTTAAGAAACCTGCATAGTCAAAGGCAGGCAGCCTTGGGAGGAGAGCTGCCTCTACTGCTTTGCAAAGGGAGAAAGTTGATGAAAAGAAACACCGGCATGGTCATAGGCCGCAGGAGGGCTGCTACCTAATCCAGTACTTGAGCCCCCATCCTGAATAAAGATACATTTGGGAGTGCCCAGATAGTGGGGTGGAGAGGGCGATTGTTTACCAAAATTCTGCGTTAGAAAGGGTGTGTAATTTCTTTTTTTTAAAGATTTATTTATTTATGCATACAAGAGCTGGGGTACAGGCCAGAGGGTTGCGGGGGGTGGGGGGTGGGGTGGGTGAGAGGATTCACCAGAGACAGAATTGGGAAGAGAATGGGCGGACTGACTGAAATACACTGCTGAGGGGAGCAGCGGGGCGGGTCAGGAGAAGTCTGCTGCGCAGTGTGGGTAGCTCCCTAGCTGGTTGGGAATCGAACTTGTGCTTCAGTGGCTGCGGCTAGCTTCATAGGTTGCGTCTTAAGGAAAGGGTGTGTAATTCATCACAGGTCTCCATGTCACATTTCACCCCCACTCCCCACACACTGAGTGAGGATCATTGCACTATTAGGGATCAGGAAGGCAGGAATTGAACCCAGAGCCTAGCACTGCGCCTGGCACAGAGAAAGTCATGATTGTGCATTTTTTTTTGGCTGCCTGCCTGACAGAATTCATGAAGTTCGGCTTCTAGCCTGTTACCCTTTCCAGGGGATTCTGTCGCTTTCTGGGCCCTGGACGCCAACGCTTCTGAGGGTGCAGGCGCAGAATGCCAGGCGGGAGGGGCGCCCTCTCCATCCTGAAGGCAGTTCGCTGCTCAGGTGGGGGCCTTGCCGCGCGGGCATCAGCTGTGTGAGTTCCTGGGGCGAGGGACACAGCCCTTTCCCCCACTGGACCAGGCCACCTTTGTCAGAAATTGTGTTCCTTCCAGACACTCTGAGTATAAACCTATTGGTAAGCTTGTACTGGCAGCCCCCTGCCTGTGAGGTGCCCGGGGGAGAGACTGCGTGAGAAAGAGGTGAGTGGAGGCAGTGCCTGGAAACAGCGCCTGCCAGCCTCAAGCGAATGGCCCACGTGATGCAGGGCAGCCTGCGATCCAGGCGCCATATTTTCTGTGTCTAGTCTGTCCGTAAATAATATGGCGCAGATGTTGCTGAATATTTTATGATCAGCTTGCCCCAGGGGTCCCCTAAATGTTTTATAATTTCTGGGGAAAGAAAGCAAGCATCCTGGCCTGTGCTCTTAGCAGCAAGTTCAGCGTCGTTATAATGTTCGAGACAGGAGACGTTCTTTCGCACAATCACCCATTTTAAAGAGGACAATAGCTATAAATGTTAAAGTGTCAGTTCAATGTGAACGATGCGAATACAGAAAAATAACATCTAGCCGGAGGGATAGACACTAATTTCAGAATCTCTTTAATGATCCTGTAGCTTGAATGTGGACATAATCGTGAGAACAGGTCGATGTCTCTTGCTTCCCCACAGCCCCTCCCTCTTTTCTGGATTGATCTAAAGAACAGGAGTGTTGTTATGATTAGGGGATACAGTTTATTGGTTTAAGAGGGACAGATTCATCTCAGGGTGAGGTTCCCTGGTATAAGGAGGCCCTCTGTTCTTAAACAGCAGGCTAAACAGCAGAGGACGGCCTACTGCCAGCAGTCTGAGGGGTCCCCCCAGAGTAGGATTTGGTGATCTGGGGGATGGAGTGGGGGTGGGGTGCGTGGCTCAAAATGGAATCCTGCTTCGTGGGCAGGGGACGGGGTTTGGGGGTGTGGGTGGGAGACAAGATCTAAAGAGAGTGGGAAGGAATATTGGTACAACATAGGGGAATGGGGAAGCCCGTGGATTTACGAGGCATGAACTTGGATTCAAATTCTAGCACTTCTTCCTAGCTCTGAAGGAGTTATTTTTCTACTCTGCAGTTTCCTCATTAATAAAATAGGGATAAATACTAATTTATTTGTAAAGTCCTTGGCAAAATGCCTGGCTCATAGGACGTGCTCAATAAATGTTAGCTTTAAAAACAAACACAAGCATGCAGAGAAACAAACATCGTCAGGTTCAGGCTAAGGGAAGAGAGACAAAAAAAAATGAGTGAAGAGTCTGCTCACCTACCATGCTAGAGTATTTTGGAAAATATTCCACTATGCATTAGACTATGGTTTTATATATACACACATGCACACGCACATGCACACACACACACTTATCTACTGATAAGAACAATCCTTTGTTAGCTGTGAATAGGTTTTCTTATCATTTTATATTGGTTTTCCATTTATTTGGGAGGTGCTGGTATTTCACATCTAAATGATTTGATAGTGTGAAATTCTGAAATAGAAGTTTGAAATTGTCCTCTGCTTTATCAGGGAGAATTTAATACACTCAAGCTTAAAAACTGATTTAAAAAGAAGAGTGTTATAGACTGGAGGTGCTTTTCAAACCTTGTTCCAGGTTTTGGGGTCTGAAGATGCAGAGGAAACAGCTTTTACCACCCTTCACTTTGAATGGTAGGACCTCCTTTGACACAGTTTGATAGAATTTCAGAGTGAGAATAGTATTTAAGGTTCTAACGTTTTAACAATTACCTTAACTGCTCCTTTCTTCCTCCCTTTGCCCCAGTGAAATGAAAATATCTTGGTGTGATGCTGGGTTTAATGATCCTGTACCCCAGTTCTTGTATGCTGGGTTATCAGCACTTGAAGCTTCTCAGGGATTCCAGTATTCAGCTAGCATTGTGAACACTTGATCCACACCAACTCATCCTACTGGGGATAGGGAAAGAACTTGTTCAGATCTTCTGAATACAAGTTTAATCTTCTTCATAGTTCACCTTAAACTTTATAAGGCACATTTCCATCTTAAGTTCTACTGCATTTATTTCAGATGTTGGTAATACCCATTAACATTTATATAATGCTCTGCAATTAGAAAACAGTACTAACTCCATTTTATAAAGTACAGGTCAGGAAGGTGCTATAGAAAGATATCCCTGGCTTCCAGGGTTTGACTTCAGTGTGCGGAGGCAGAAGATCTTTTCAGGTGTGCTTGGAGTGTCCTACTATGGAATTCAGTCTCAACTCCAGTGATAGTTTGAGACCATGTAGGGGGTCAGTGGATCCCTGCCACTCTTCTCTCCCAGATCACAGTCACTGTACAATGAAATCTTAGCTCTGGTACCTAATTTATTGATTTCCCTCTCCATGCTGCCTGGGTTGGTTTTACCCCTTAAATATTTCTGAAAATAAAAACACCATTCCTAGCTTTATGTTCCAGAAGAAAGGAGTTTATTCACCTAGACAAAAGGGTATAAAGATATGTGTTCTTACAGTCCAGTACTTAGAAAATCTTTAATATTCCAGCGGAGCTAATAAGTGGAAGGCATTAGTTTTTTTAAAAGGTATATTTAAAAAAAGAATATAAAATAAATGAATTCATTAGAAAATCTGCAAGGACAGCAGGCCTGCTTAGTGGTTTCTGTGTTCATATTCATGAAATTCCCCAAATGTGTAGTTTTCTTTGATAATTTAATTTCTGCTGCAGATGTCCATCCGATTTATTTGTGATTTATCATAGATTTTAATTTATAGTGAAAGTACTGGGCCAGATTTGCAAGAGATAATATTATTTTCTTTACCTCATTCCACTTTCAATGAATAATTGGGTTTTCCCTTTTTTATTAATTTATCTTTGGATGTTAATGCTTTTGGACAATGATTAGTTGCACAAAGTTCTTCTCCTGCTGTCACATTGAAAACCTAGCATGCCTGGAACCTTCTTGGCCAATATTGCTTTCTATTTATCTTAGTAAAAAATTATTACAGTCTTAGGACTTTAACTTCATCTACGTTAGATTTGGAATTTAGAATCAAAGCTTTGAAAAGAAACTTAAAGGGAAATAAAACATGTAAATTAATGGATTTATAAGCTTTACCTGTATTTATAAGTGGATGATACTCTGTAAGGAACTCGGGGTTGTGGTTGTCCCTCCCTCTGTCACTACTCAGTCCTAATTTTGCCAAATAGATCCTGTGAGTGTTTGAACTAGTTGCTTAGCCTTATATAAGTCAGAATATCCTCATGTGTAGAGCAAAAATGTAATACTTGATCTGCCTATTTTAGAAAAATAGCCTGGTGGTTGAGAGAAATGAGTTTTGTTATCAGTCAGCCTGGTGTTCCGGTCTTAGCTTTGCTACCCAGTATAGTGTAATTCTGGAAAAGTTTCTTAACCTTTCTGACAATGCAGAATAGAATACCAGCCTAACGGGTTGTTATAAAGATGAAATTCAGCTATGTATTTTATGTGTTTAGTATATGCTGGGGCATATTGTGTTTCCTCATTAATTGTGGTATTTTATACCACAATTATATAGGTACACGTTTGTGAAGATTAAATTTGGTTTGTTAGGGTAAGGAATTACTCAGATGTGTATATCGTTATTAGAGGATTCGAGTGTTTTGAATGAAGCAACTGTTGAGCCCTAGGGAGATAGATCTTTTTTTAAAAAATTTTTAAATTACATATATTATTAACATCATTTTTCATTTTTGCACAATGTATGCATTTTCATCTTGGTTATAGTCCCCTTACAATTTCCACCACCCTTGTTTTGATCCTATTCCCTTCTCCCCCTCTCTCCATTAGTGTGTCTCTGGTTTATAGTTGCTTGTTGGTTTTGATTTTTGATTTATTATAATTAGTCTTTTTCATGCTCCCTTATTTAGGTTTTCTAAATTCCTGCTATGAGTGAGACCATCCAGTATTTTCTTTTTCTTTCTGGCTTATTTCATTGCACGCCTATGTTTATAGTGGCACTGTTTACAATAGCTAAGCTTTGGAAAACAACCCAAGTGCCCAAAAATAGATGACTGGATCAAGAAGATGTGGTACATATATCCAATGGAATATTACTCAGCTATCAAAAAAAGATAAACTCATGCAATTTGCAGCAACATGGATGGAGCTGGAAGGGATCATGCTCAGTAAGATAGATCTTTTACCAGCTGCTGCCTCTGGCTCCAAATAGCACCCACTATATTGATCAGCCACTGTATTCCAGCCCCTGTATTTTACCTACTTTATTATTAACCCTCACGACATTACTGTGATGGCTCACATTCTATAGCTAAAGCTTTGAGAATTTAAATAGATTTAATAACTTAATCAAGGTGATAAAGCTCTCAATTTGGGGAACTGAAATCACGACCCATGTCTATCTGGTTTTAAAGTACATGTACTCTTCATTATACCACGTCTATCAGTGGGGGTGTAACGAGTAAGACACATTTATACCTTGTTCTGGATCTGCCACTCATAAGCCCTATTTCCTTAGTTAACCTGGCTTACTACTTGAACCTGGGATTCTGTTCTCTGAAATGGAAGTAACAAGACCTACCTCATGGGAATGTTGTCAGTATTAAATTAGAAGGCACATAGTAAATGATAATGCATAATAGCTGTTCAGACTTTTATTCTGGTGCTTTTCTCTCTCAAGGGGGTGCTGTGGCTATGCGCCTCTCGCTCTGGCTCTAGACCAGCAGGGGGCAGTAGAGACCATAAAGGATAAGACCAAACCAGCGCTATCTCCTTAATCACCCCTAGCTGGTGTCTACCTAGCAATCTTGGAATTTGAGTCAGTTCAGGTCCTTTGTGGTGTCTGATTCTGGTCCCAAAAAAAGAAAAAAAGAAAGACTCCCTAGCGCCCATATTATACTCAAGAAGAAACAAAACTAAGAATAATAAGTCCTACTATTTGCATAAGACTCAGGATAGGTAAGTTTTATATTATACACGAAGCCATTCACAGTTGGCTCCTGTTAAGGGTTTCATTAACCTCATGAAGGCATTAATATCATTAAGAGAACAGAGGGAGAATACCTCCAGTTCCTCCCTTAGACCTAATTAGCAGAGCGCTGCAGCACAAGGGCCGTGGGTCTGTGTTTGCCAGTTTCTGCTCACACTCACAGCCTCCGTGATCCCCATTAGATTGCTGCTCTCGGAGTCATTAAATCAGCCTCATTTATGGCATGGAGCCGTCTTTCCCAAAATAGATTGCTTTTAAGAGTGAATATTGGTAAGTGATAATGATGACAAATTAGTGCAAGATGATAAAGTAAATGCAAATGCATAGTGGACCAAATATTCATAAGATAGGGTGGAGGCGGTATATCCCAGTTGCCTTGTACAATTATTTTATTCAGTCTTTCTTTGTTTCATTTCTTAGGGCAACCCTATGAGATCTTAATGATTTTTATTTTTACTCCGGTTTCTCTGGCTCTGCTCCCACTTGCTGTCAGGAGTCCATGCACAGTCTTGTGTGTTTTCCTGGTAGTTCTTGAAGGTGGCAGTGGTGTGGGTGTTTCACATGGATCATGAACAAATACAGCTGATTTCCATTTGGGATGTGCTGTATTATTTCTCTTCTGCTGTCATGTCCCCAAGAACTAGGGTCAGTTACTCCCATTAGTCCCAGTTCCCTCTGCTCTGGAATGTGGCTACTACTTCTGCTTGTTATTTCTGTGGGTGCTCTACAGCTGTGGAGGTGCCAAACTTGTGGTGGTTGAGTGTGCATGCGTGAAGGTTATGCCTCCTTCATTTTTTCAAAAAAAAAACAAAAAACTCACATCCTGTTAGGTATCCTCTCCACAGTATCAACAGAGCCCCCACCTCCAGATTCTTTATGAAAATATAAACATCTTTGGCTCCATCCTGCCAATTTCTCATCCTTCATGATTGACCTTAGATAGCCTAGTTTCCATATCCCCAGATTGCTCTGGGAGCATCTCTCAGCCCTTTGCTGCTGGAGCAAAGCAGCTTGCTACTCTCCTGACGCCTTTTCTGGACAACAGCATGGACACATACTGACATATAACTCCCGTGGCGGGCAGAGTTTACTTTATATCCTCAGCACCTGCCACATCCTGGCCTGTAGTGGGTGCTAAATCTGTGTTCATGAAATGAACCTAATCTCTTTGGATTTGAGATTGTTCCTGGTTCTGTTTCTGCCACCTCTTTAAATTTCTCCAGTCAGATCTGCACAGAGCCTCCCTGCCTTAGCATCAAACCTGGCCTACTCTTTTTTTTTTTTAAAGATTTATTTATTTATGCATAGAAGAGCTGGGGCACAGGCCCGAGATGAGGGGGTGGGGGTGAGAGAATTCACCAGAGACAGAGTGGGGAACAGAACAGGCAGACTAACCAAAATACACTGCTGAGGGGAGTAGCAGGTGAGACAGGAGAGGTCTGCTTCACCATGTGGGTTGCTGCCTGGTGGGCCGGGGATTGAAGTCCTGCTGCAGGGGCTTCGGATAGCTTCATAGTGCAGTGCTAACCCCTTACAACACCAGGGAGGCCTAGTTCTGTGGTCTGGTTTTGAGCGGTCCACCATGTTTTAAACGAGTACTTTCTTTAGATGCCATATTAGTTTCCTGGGTCTATTATAACAAAGTACAACAGACTTGGTGGTTTTAACAACAGAAGTTTATTGTCTCACAGTTCTGGAGACTGGGAGTAAGAGATCAAGGCCTCCCTGGGGTTGGCTGTTCTGAGGGCTGTGAGGGAGAATCTGTTCTGTACTGCTCTTACAGCTTTGGGAGCCTCAGTCATTCCTTTGCTGTAGATGGTGTTCTCTTTGTGTCTTCACGTCATCTTCCTTCTGTAAATGCCTGTCTCTGTGTCTACATTTCCTCTTTTGATAAGGACACCAGTTATATTGAATTAAATGTCCATCATAATGAACTCATGTTAATTTCATCATCTGCAAATTCCCAAATAAGGTTGCATTCACAATTACTGGGGGTTCGGATTTCAACATATTTTTTTAAAGATTTATTTATTCATGCATACAAGGACTGGGGTACAGGACAGAGGTTTGGGGGGTGAGAGGATTTATCAGAGACAGAGTGGGGAACAGAACAGGCAGGTTGACTGAAATACACTGCTGAGGGGAGCCGCGGGGAGACAGGAGAGGTCTGCTGTGCCATGTGGGTCACCTCCCTGGCCGGGGATCGAACTCGTGCTGCAGTGGCTGTGGACAGCTTCATAGTGCTGATGCTGAACCACAGACACCATTCAACTCAGAACAGATACCTCATCTGGTGTCACCTCAAGGGAAAACCATACCATGCAGGTGGTCTAGGTTTGGTCAGAGCTTCTCATAGCAGCTTCTCTTTTCAAGTGGGAGGTTTATACAGTATCTGACAATTGATTGTTCCCTTTCCTTTCCACCTGCTCAAGGACAGCACAGAACTCAGACTAGGACCTGTTACTTATATTTCACCCTTTAAATGAGCAAGACTGAGCATTACTTTGAGAAGTGAAAAAAAAAATGCTCAGGTTAGCCAGTGTTGGCACCTGACTGAGATCAAGTTCAGTAATACCCTGGGCTGTTCAGGGCTTCCATTCTTATCACCCCTTGTGGGAAGACTGTATTTTAATTGTAATGTTATAGCAACCTGCAGATAATGTATTCCAACATTTTATTGGTTTGCCATCTCTGAACAGATTGGGAGCTCTCTGAATATTTCCATTGAGACTTGGTAATCGTAGAAAGTATCTTAATAGCAGTGAATCAATCAGAATAAACTTGTTTGGCACAATCCACAGGGATCACCTCTAGAGAAAGCAAAAGTCAAAAGCATCAGAAATAAAAAACTGAATGGAAGAAATGAAACCAGTGAAGGATTTAGCTAATTTCCATGTTAGCCTGGAATCACTGATTTGAATCTTGACTGAAGTGGTGTTCTTGGAGTTGCCTGCCTTGCTTTCTTTTTCATCTTGATGCTCATGAATCATCTGTGAACACTTTCATTTTCTGTAGATTCCCTCAGGCCTTTTACTCCCTGGAATGATGGTCCTAAGACAGGCTACAAGCAGAGGTGGGAGTCTTTTTCTATCTGATGCAGACACATGCAAGTTTATGGTCCCTTACTAATTGTGACTTTACACAGAGGCTCTCAGTCCAGGCTGCACCCCTACAGATTCTGCTGTAATTGATATGGGGTGAGCCTGGGAGGCCGTGCTTTTGAAGAGCTGATCTGGTGATTCCAATGTGTAGGAAATACTGGGAACTACTGTCTTGTACCTTTTGGCTTGTTTGATTTGAAAGATAAAAGAGCAAAGTTAGGGGACTGTGGAGATTCCTCAAAACTCTAGAAATGGATCTGCTTTATGACCCTGCTATTCCACTCCTAGGAATGTAGTCAAAGGACACAAAACATTAATTCAAAAGGAAACCTGCAACTCTGTTTTTATTGCAGCACTATTTACAAAGGCCAAGCCATGGAAACAACCCAAGTGCTCCCAAACAGATGAAAGGATCAAGAAGATGTGATACACACACACACACTGGAATATTACTCAGTGATCAAAAAAGATAAACTCATGCCATTTGGATTGTGGAAGGGTTGATCCTAAATGAAGTTAAGTCAGAAGGAAAATAATATCAGATGGTATCACTTATATGTGGACTCTAGAAAAAGCAAAGGGTTAGACAAAGACAAACCATGAAAACTGCCCATAGATACAAGGTTTCCAGTAGGGGAGGGGGAGGCAAAGGAGCAGGGAAGGGAGGAAACAGTGGGGGGAAGGGAATATGGTGATGGATTATGGGTGCTTTGGTGGTAGGAGATCTATGGTGACCATACCTGAGGGGAGAAACCACATATTGTCCAGAAATTAATGATGTAAGAAAAAAGTGCTACATTAAAAAAAAATCCTACTTCCATCAATGTATGAATGGATAAAAAATGGTATGTATATATCAGAATATTAACCTAGAGAAGGAAAGAAACTCTGGTACATTCTGTAACATAGATGAGCCTGGAAGCATTATGCTAAGTGAAATAAGTCAGATTTCGAAGGACATGTGGTATTCTAACAGCGTGGTCCCCAGGAAGGGGGGAGGTTCCAGGTTTTCTTCCCCACCCAAAAGGAGGGTGGAGCTGAGCAAGAGAGTAGAAGCTGCAGAGGAGACGAGGAAGGAAGGAAGCAGGATGGAGCCAGAAGGAGACCTGGAGGAGGCACATGGAGCCGAGAGACACGTGAAGAGACTGCGCTTGCCTTTTGGTCTTGGACTGGGTGACACAGATGTGGGTGAGTCCCGTGGGGAGGTGACAATGGTGGTTTTGTCTTGATTTTGATTTTGCTCTTTTCCTTCCAGACTTGTCTGGTTGTTTCTGATCCTTTTCTGTGGGTCCCCACTGGAGGATGCTTTAGACTTGGGGCAGGTTTTGGGGCCTTGCTCTGGGCCAATCCCATTTGGGTGGACTTTTACCCACGAGGGGACGGGTAACATTGGGTGCTTGATTTAGAAACTAGATTCTTTGCCTTTCCTGTATTGTTTACTAATTGTATTAAAGTTCCTTTTCATTAAAGTCTCAAATGTTTTGTGTTGATGCAGTGGATGGTGGTTCCTATTTAGAGCAGGCAGGTTTGCAGGGCCTGGGGTACCCCTCTCCCCACCCTGTAACAGTATGAGTCCATACTGAGGTACCTAGAAGAGATGGAAAGTAGAGCAGTGGTTACGGGAGTCCTTGCTTGATAAGGCTTCTAACATTCAGGTTTTCCTTAATGCTCAGGAGGGAAGTAAATGTGATGCTCGGTGCCCCCACAGATCACTGTCACCTCCCTCAATTATTTGTCCTTCTCAGTGGGGTCTACTGAGCTCTCTTCCACTTAGGTAAATATGTCCAACATGAGACAAGTTGGGGGAATGATCGACCCTGCCTTCCATCTAGTTCCCTCTGCGTAATAGTGTGAAATGCCTCATTGCTCTTGTGTGAAGATGTCACATATTTTTCCCTATTAACACTGAACATGTTATCTGACCTATTAACAAATGTTTTAGGTGCACAATGCTCCATTGTTAACTGTAGGGACTATGTTGTATAACAGATCTGTAGGGCATATTCATCTTGCATAACTAAACTATACCCATTGAAAAATTGCCCATTTTCCCACCCCCCTCAGCCTCTGCAACACCATTCTACTTCTATGGGTTTGATTATTTTAATTAATTATTTTATTGAGGTAACATTAATTTATACTGCTGTGTAGGTTTCAGGCCCACAGTTTCTCACCCCAGCAACTATATATATATCACAACACACCCACTACCAAATGTTGTGCCACCATCTACCACCAACCAATTAGTCCCCTCTTGTCCCTCCCCCGCCTTACCCCTGGTAACCATGATTCTGTTGTCAGAGTCTAAGCGTTTGTTTTTGTTTTAGATTAGCTTGTTCCTTTGCTATTTTCTTGATATTCCACAAATGCGTGAAATCACATGGTATTTGTCTTTCTCCTAATTTACTTCATTTAGCATAATCTCCTTACAGTCCATCCATGTTGTTGAAAATGGCAAGTTTTCATCTTTTTTTTTAAATGACTGAGTAGTATTCCGTGGAGTTTGGTTATTTTAGCTACCTCATATAAATGCAGTTTTTCCCTATTGGGGAATATTTTTGTGGGAGTCAATAAATTCTCCATGAATTGGAATTTATGGAGAAAATGAATTTGTATAAAACTAAACCCAGTGATTTTGAACCTATCATTGTCTATTTTTTATTTCGATTCTTTAACTCCTGTGCCATCAAAGTTGTAGTTATTTTAACATATTTTTGAGCAATGTTTGTAAATGAACTAACACTAGTTGAGTATATGTTGTGTATAGACTCATGTCAGTGTCTTCATGAGTTAAGTTTTATTTTCTTTGTTTATAGTTAGAGACTCAGAAAGATTGAATGATGTGCTGAGGGCACACAACTATCTGGTATATCAGCTGAAATGTAAACCCAGATTGGCTCACTCCAAGACAGTACCCAGAGCTCTTACCACTAAATTCTGTGTTGCTGGGACTTTGAGTTACTGATACCGAACACTATTAGTTACACGTATGCATAAAGATAGACGTTAGCAGGTGTGACCATAAAAATTGCTTCTATTTCAATGGACTTTATTGTTTCCCCAATATTGGTTTGAATTGGTTGTAAACACACGTATAGAAAGTAGTCAAGGGGCTGAAAGAGCCGGGCAGTTGTACACAGAAGCACGGGGACCCATCAGGAAGGTACAGAGTGAATGCGTCCATTGTTTTTAATAGGCCAACTATTTCTCTGTTGTTCCCTTGGAGGCAGTTGGACGAGACATGCTGATAGCTCCCCTCGGGGCTTTAACTGGAGTCAAATTAGTGACGTGAAGCTTAAGTTAGTCATTTTATTCCCAGGGTCACAAAAACAGTAAGTGGATGGCAGTAGGAGTAAAGACACGTTTTCTAGCTCATCCAAGATTACAGATTATATCAGTGCAGTGTTTTCCTTGTTGTCATGACTTTGTGGTCATAGTTATAGAAAAGTATCATTTTAGATAATTTCCTATTTTTCCTGCTGTGGTTCTTTTAAGGCAAGTCTATGTAATGGTTATCTTAATAATTAATACAGACATTTACCCTTGCCTTGGCACTGATTCCTCAGTGACACAGTTCATGATCTACACTTAGTCCTTATAGGTGATCAGCACAACTGCCCCGTGTACAGGACATGGGTAATCTCTATGAAAGTGAAGTGTGGATATCCCCACGAACTTCTGACCCATTTGTTTCACTACCTTTTTAATCACCACTTAGTTTTCAGGACTTTACTTGAGGAGTCAAAGAAAAAGTAAATGATCCCATATATGGGATCCTTCAATGTTATTTTCCCAAGATAAAGAAAGAGAAGTTGAAATATCCACAGTCAGAGAAGTTCATGGGCTCTGAGACACAATTGGGGATACTTCCGTTTTGGGGGCATAGAGATGTTTGATATGCATGTTTCCTGGGGGATTAAGTTGCAACTTTTAGTGACTCTCTGAGGATCCATGTACACACAGGCCTGAGAAGAGAAATAAGACAGGCTTTTAGTTTCCCAATACACTGTGCTGTTCTTATCATCCACTAAATTATGAATTTAATGAAGTTACTCAGATATCTATAAAGTCAAATGAGAGTTCAGCATATTTTCAATTGAATTATCCAGCTTGACTATTGACGTGAACAATATTTAATTTAATTTATGG
Organism: Talpa occidentalis; assembly: GCF_014898055.3. NCBI lineage: Eukaryota > Metazoa > Chordata > Mammalia > Eulipotyphla > Talpidae > Talpa > Talpa occidentalis. The sequence goes on from NW_023605083.1 coordinate 55,505,262, forward strand.
CTGCTTTCATAGTTATGGACACTCAGTATAAACAAAAGCAATGAATTTGGTTGCATCTTGCAAAACAGTGGCTTCGCCTGGGAGTATGAACAATAAATGGATCTGGGTTCTCTCAAAGGAAAAAAACTTTTTTTTCATGGACATCCATTTCCTGTAATAATGATATATATCTGTAACTCTTCGGTCTAGCAACCATTTGTTTAGAGCTACTAGCAAGTTCCTGGCCTCATGCCCGAGGTTCCTGAAGTAAATAAGATAATCCCTTCATTTCAGAAAAGCTTTATTGAAAGATTGAATTATTTATCTCTAATAAATTGAAATGTTTCTTCAGCCAGTTAACGCAGCAATGAATTAAGGTTCTGTGTGATAAATTATTTTGTAAATAAAGGGGTTATTTTTGTATAAAGAAGAGTTACTATAAATTGGCCTCTGTAGATCCTGTTTCTTAACATGGGACCTACCTCTAATGTAGTAGCCTTTTAAAGCAGGTGTTTCAAATACTGCTAGGGTCGTCCAGTTTGCTGCGCCTCCATCTCCTGACTGTGCATGTCCCACTACTCCCAACCCTGCTCTCCTTTAGGGGCTGTTCCCTCCACCAGGTCCCACACTGCTCATTCTCATCTTCCTTGGTGATTTCCTTAGTGTATTTCCTCCCAGAATTTCTTCTTTCTGATAATACAGATCTTTTTATTTTAAGGTTTAGCCAAATGTTTTCTTTCTCCTTAAAGCTTTCTCTACCTTTATCCAAACTCTTGTTATTCATTCTAGGAACAATGTCAGACCAGTTAGCATTTGGTCAGTTTCTTGTGTTTAAATAATATTAATTAATTATAGCAAAAACAAGAACAACAACTTTTTTTTAAAAATAAATTTTATTTTTATATTCCCCATACAATTGCAACCCCCTTATTTTGACCCCAATCCCTCCCCTCCCCTCCCCCCCCCAGTGTGTCTCTGGTTCATAGTTTTTTGTTGATTTTGATTTTCACTTTCTTATAATTATTCATTTTCCTGGTCCCTTATTTAAGTTTTCTAGTAGAACAACAACTTTTACTAAGAGCTTACTGGGTATAAATGTTAAAACTACCTAACATGGAATTACTGTTATTATTTTCATTTTATAAATGAGAACACTGAAGTCCAGTGAACTAGTGACTTAATCAGGGACACATTCTGGGCAGTGGTCAAGCTGGGAGTCAAACCCAGACTGTTAAACTCCTGAGCTGAAGTCTTGTCCACTGGAGTTTCCAACTGTGTGTTCTAACTACGTGTATTAGTGGGTACTGCTAAAAATGCAGATTACTAAACCCACCCCAGATGTAATGTCTTAGAATCCGTGAAAGTAGGTGTGGAGCTCAGGAATCTGTATCTTTAACAAATTTTCTGAGTGATTCTTAAACCAAACTTTGAGGATATTGTACATGCTTTGCTGATAATTTCATTTTTCTCTTCTCTAATCAGAGTTCCCACCCCCTTCCACCCTTTATATTCCCTTGGACCTTTTATCCTTGCCTCCTCCCTCTTAACCTCAGAAACCTCACTTTGTTTATTAATGATTGCTCGTTTTTTATAAATACTTTACTTTGTCGAATTGTTTGCTATGTAAATGTCCAGTGTTTGTCTTTGTTGGCATTCAGACTTGCTTCATGTCACCTAATTCCCTCAGACTCCATTTTGCTATAAATAGCAACATTTCATCTTTCCTTATAATTAAATAGTATTCCATTTTGTAGACATACCACATCTTCATGATCTAATCTACTGATGGGCATTTAAGTTGCTTCTAATATTCTAACTATTGTAAATAGTGCTATACAGACAATAAAGTGCTATACAGACTTTTTCAGGTCAGAGATTAAGTTATCTTCTATTTTCTAAATCCCAAAGGCTACGTCAGACATTTAGACATCTACAACATTTGTACTCAGTACTTGTATTTTTGATGTAGATGTACTCATATAATAGTACATTTGTACTCATATAATGCTCGTATGTCATCATATAATAGTACATTCAATATTATGGAACTTCTGATCAAAGCATTTGGTAATATTTGAACTACAGGTACAGGGCCTGTAGTCAGTACCCAATCTCATGAATACTCCTCCAGGTTTTGACACTGATCACTACCTCTTAATTTCCTGCTTCAGTTCACCTGCCTTTAAAGTTGAGGAGATTTTAATAATACAGGAGCAGAGATATTGGTGGGAGTTAATAATTATAATCAGAATATAGAATTTTAAAAGTGATAAGGCTCATACACCATTTAGAAATTTAAGACTATATGAAATTAGCTTATTATTGGAGTGAGATCATATGGGGGCCACAAAAGTCTGTGTCCATTCTATAGTAACAAGACTTCCACATCGATTCAATTAAATAGATATGGGAGACCACACTGAAGCTTTCCTCTATCTTCTGACTTCTCTTGACAGTTGCTCCATCACATGGTGACAAGGTACTGTCCTTGCCTACACCAGCCAGTCCACAATCTTGGACCTCATCCAGTCCAGGCTCCTAGTTTTAGAGATGAACTAAGTAATTTTCCCACATCAAGTCAGAATTTTAACCCAGATGTTAATAGTCCAAATTCATTGTTCTCTCACCATATTATATTGTCTCCTTTGCATCACATTACTGAATATGTGAGTCAGAGAATAGCGTAGGTAATGTGTGAATAAGGCCAATAATGCAGAAAAGACTTATCTGTGAGCCATTTGCTTTTGCTAACCATTCTCTTAGGTGGTTTCAGCTCCTGTAGGACTATTAACAGTCTATTAACCAAGGGATCATGCTAAGCGAAATAAGTCAGAAAGAAAAAGAAAAATACCGGATGGTCTCATTCATAGCAGGAATTTAGAAAACCTAAATAAGGGACCAGGACAAAGACTAATACAAAGTAAAAGTCAAAATCAACAAGCAACTATAAACCAGAGACACACCACAGGGTGGGGGGTGGGGAGGAGAGGGAAGGGGATAGAAAGGAATAGGGTCAAAATAAGGGGGGGGTGCAATTGTATGGGGAATATAACCAAAATGATAATGCATACATTGTGCAAAAATGAAAAAAAAAAGAAAAAGAAAATAAATAGGTATATCTAACATAAAAAAACAGTCTATTAGCCATTTAACTCATCCATTTAAACTAAAATTTATGACAATTTAATCCCTTTTTAAAATTAATTTAAAAGATGTTTATTGAAGTAACATTGATTTACAGTACTATATATGTTTTAAGGGTGTAGGTTCACACCTCTACAAATATATGTTATCACACTATGCTCACCACTAAAACACCAATAATATTCCCCCACAGTCCATTGAGACACCTCCCCCCACTTTGTTCACCCCACCCCCCTGCCCCTTTCTCTTCTGGCAGCGTCAGTTCTGCACTTAGATTTCAAGGTTCTGTGTGCTAACTATATCACTAGGCACTTGTTACAATTAATCCTTAGCAGTTTCAACTTTGTAGATTACTGTTTTGCCTAAGTATGTTGCTTATTTTTATAAAAATTTTGTTTAAGGGATAGTTTTGGAAAAAAACAGCAAACAAAAACATGAACATCACTTACACTCTATTGAGAATGGAAAGTTTCTTATGTTTATTTAGAGACAAGTGGATTGGGGATGGATTTTCAAGATAGTCAGCATCTGCAGGTGTGCCCTTTGTCTTTCTGGAAATCATTTATTAAGGTTTTGCCATTTAAAGTATGACTATCACCTGCCAGTTGGTATGTTTTTAGCTTGCCCTGAAAAGAACAACTTAAACATTGTAAAAATATGTAATTAAATAATTTCTTAAGGAAATATTCCAAAAAGCTGTCCTTCTCCACAGAGACTTGTTAAGATGAGGTAGCCAGTGCTCAGTGTGTTGTTGAAGCCCAGCCAAAGGAAAGATGAATTCGGCAGCTTCATTCCTTTAATGGCCTCCTGCCCCAAATATAACTGGCCAGCATGAAATATTTATCTTAGTGATGCTGCCATTTCATATCACAAAGTGACCATGTAGTCTCATAAACATCGTCCAAAAGTGCTGACTTTTTTTAAAGACAGTTGATTTTTTTTTTTTTGCTACTGTTTTATAGCTTTGTGTAAAATGCTAATGCCATGACATTTGGAGAACTATTAAATCATTTTAATGAAACTAACAGTTATACAACTAATTCATTTGAGAGCATTTTCCTTGCAGAATCTTTTAGCAGTTGATTGTAATGAGAAGGTGGTTTTTTTCTTTTTATTTAAGCTCCATAATTTTTTTTTTCACAGGGAACCAAATCCCATTATTTGGATGTAGTTTGTACCCAAGTCTAATGGAGCCAAATCTATCAACAGAATTTGTTGTCCCAAATCTGGGCTCATTTGCCTCATGGCCCCCGCTTAATTTGATCTATGGTGGAGGCAAGCCAAGTCTGCTTTCCTTGAGAAATATGGTTTTCTGTTTCCTTTTAAGTGTTTAGGGGTAAATATATAGTAATAGGTTTTCAGCTATTGGAAATAAACTCAGTTGTTCTAACACCAAATCCAGGTATTTGTGCTTTAAAAATTACCTTGTGATCATATAAGAAGATACCTGGGATTGATTCTTGACCTGGGCCCACATTTTCTTGTTAATGGCCATCCCACTTAGCATATACTGTCATTCCAGGACCTCTGTAGAAGAGAATAATTGGAAATTCCTGAAGACATTTAGTACTTTGAGCAGTAGAATTAGATCTACATGACTTTCTTTGTCTCTGTCTTTCTGTATTTTCAGACATAGTCCCTGTCTGTAGATATTCATATTTCTTGAACAGAAATAGTCTCTTAGGAAATTGCATTTCCTGATGCCATCAAATGCAGGGTTGAATTCATTGTCAACATATTTTTTACCCATTACAACCTTGTATATTCCTGTGAAATGTGGTAGTCTGCATTTGCTTTGGTTACTTCAACCAATTTCATTAACATTCTCCTCTGAGTTAAAGGGTTTTGCTGCTAAAATGATCAACCATTAAGTCATATCTTTTTCTTCACCCCAGGCTTTTCTCAAGCAAAGTGTAAACTATTGCAGAGAAATGTGGAAACTAGAATGTATTCCCTCAGGAGGAGCTGATTCTTTATTAAACCTTGTATCTGGAACAGCAGTGTTTTTCTGCAATTTATATAGCTGTGATTAATCATCTTGGAACAATTTTTTCCCCCTAAAATAATGTCCGTATAGTATCTTGCCAAGAATGTAAAATGAAATTGACATCTCTTTGATTCACTGATGTTCAATAGTCTTACCATTCAAGTTATTGATTAGATGAAACACATCCGTTTAGCCTCTTGTTGGCAGACTAGTTTACTATATTTCATTATGCATAAAGAAAGGGCAAGTGATTCTGTTTATATTTATGTAGGTGCTACATTGAATATGCTTTGAATAATTTTATGACTATTTTCCAATTAGCTTATCAGAATACAAATTTGTCTGTTAAAATGTCACATATTTCTTTGAGTTAATGTCTTAATTATTTACTAATTTTTATGAATCATAGTAAAGATGAGATAAAAATCACTATCATTTAATTGTATATATCATTTACTATATCTTAAACTCCACAGGTATTATACTACTAATAACAACTAATGAATATAGTAATTGAAAGCTTGTGAAAAAACTTCCACAAATAAATAATCCTCACACCGCTCTCTTAGATACATTTGCTATCCCAGTTAGAAGAACACAGGTTTCTGATCATGTAATAAATTGTATGTTTGTTTTTTCCCCAGTTTTGTTGAGCTATAACTGACAGATAAAATTGTATATACTCAAACTATACCACACAATGATTTGCTACATATATACTGGGTAAAGAATTACCACAATTAGGTTAATTAACTTGGACTTTTTCTGAGCAGTATAATAGAAGAGGCCATTCATTATGTGCTGCTGAACGACCTGAAAAATTACATCTAAATTGTTTGGTACCAGAAAATAAGGATGCATATAAAGAATTTACATGGGGTATTTTGGCCACAATAGGATCAATGTTTTCAAAAAGCTGTCATTTGGGCTTACTGCATCACTTCAGTGGTGGATTTGGTTATCATGAACTCAGTTGCATTTATTTTTTTAAAGATTTATTTTATTAATTTATGCACAGAAGAATTGGGGTGCACGCTAGAGGTGAGTGGGAAAGGCGGGTGAGAGGATTCATCAGAGACAGAGTGGGGAGCAGAACAGGCAGACCTACTGAAATACAGTGTTGAGGGGAGCAGTGGGCAAGAGAAAAGAGGTCTGCTGCGCCATGTGGGTCAGCTCCCTGGCTGGGGATCAAACTCATTGCTGCAGTGGCTGACTGTAACTTGATAGCTCTGGCTCTGAGACTTAACCCTTGTGCCACCAGGGAGGCCCTTCAGATACATTTTATATGGTGGTGGTGTAATTGCTAGCCTAGCAGCAGGCTGTAGGAAGACCTCTATTTTGTAGACAACATATAAGTTACCAATTAAACATGTTTCTGAGAGGAGAGCATTATAGCTCTCCAGATTCAAAGACAGGAAAGGATCCCACAGACCACTCTTTTTCTTTTTTAAAAGATTTATTTATTTATGCATACAATAACTGGGGTACAGGCCAGAGGTGTGGGGGGTGAGAGATTCACCAGAGACAGAGTGGGGAGCAGAACAGGTAGATGTACTGAAATATACTGCTGAGGGGAGCGGTGGGCAAGTCAGGAGAGGTCTGCTGAGCCATGTGGGTCACTTCCCCGGCCAGGGATTGAACTGGTGCTGCTGTGGATGTGGATAGCTTCATATAGTGCCGCGTCTTAACCTCTTGCGCCACCAGGGAGGCCCCCCACAGACCATTCTTACTTCCTTATTCTTCCAAGAAGACTTAAATAGAGTAGCTGGCTATCAGCATAGGTATATTTCAATACAGAAAAACTTTGCAACTTTTTAGTACTTCTCCCGTAATCAGGATCTGTCTTCCTCTCCCTTACCTATTTCAAATAAAAGACTCACGCTGTTGGGTAACATCCATTTGGCTGAAATACCTGCACAGTTACTTTTGTAGTCATGACAAGCTTTTCAGGTTTACACAAATTTAGTTTCCCTAGGTTTTGTCTCTTCCATCCTTCCCTTCTCTTCGATACTTTCTTGGGGTTATTGTGTGCATTCCTAAGTATTCAAATATTACTGATACACTGATTCTTGACTATAGCGCAGCCTCCCACTGGTTCCATGGTTTTGTTTTTTCAAATTTAAATCCAATTTATATCTTGCCCCCCAAATCTTCCTTTATTTCTTTGTCTTTGTTAATGGCATTCCTGTGTCATCCATCCTCAATTGCGTAAGTTAGGAACATCTCTTATTCTTTGTCAAATCGGTCATTGAGTTGTGTTGATTCTACCCCTTAAAGACTCCTGTGGCCTCCTATACGTCTCCATCCCTGTGACCACTGCCTTGCTCTAGTCCCTCATCTCTTGCATGGATTATCCTAACTGAACTTTGATGAGTCTGACTAGCATCAATATACTGTGATTCTCTTCTTCTAGTCTCTGACTTTTTATCACCAATTTTACAAAGCTGGTTATTGCCTTTCTGCTTGATTAAAATCTTTGAATGGTTTTCCTTAAGGTCATGTTCAATTCTCTAAGAGTCATAGTAAAAGACATTTGCAGTTTGATACAGCTTAATCACAGGGACAAAATACACATGTAGGTATATATATGCACATTTATACACACACGTATACCAATATATACACATATACATGTGTGTTTATATATGTTTATGTATACATGTGTTTATGTATACATAATATATGCACATGTGTATGTATAGAGATACGTATCTAGCTTTGTTTTTACTATTTTCTGCACGGTTGCCTGTGGGCTAGTCATGCTAGATAACCCACAATTCCTCAAGCATATATGTGTGTTTTCAAGCCTTCTTGCCTTTGTTCATGCTGTGGTTCCTGTTTGGAATGCCTTCTTATACTATACTATTCTATTTATGCACCAAAATAAAGTTCAAATGTTAGCTCCTTTGTAAAACCTCTCTTGACTGTTCTTAATTTCTTGTCTGATTTTCTGCTCCCAGGTCGAGTTAATCTCTGTGAGTTTTTTCTCCCTGCTCTGGAGTGGCCTTCAGCATTGCATTTAGAATGGACTCAATCATTATAATTCTCCCTATATGAGAAATCTTGAAGAAAGAGAATAATCAAAATTTGTTCATGACACTTGGTCAGTGGTCTTATTAATCTGTCCTTGAACCTCTGTCCAGTTTCTCTTCTTCTGAGTGTATCATTTCCCTTTCATTCTCAGTTTATGATCAGCCACATCTGAACAAAACTTTGATGAAGTTGGAAAGGGAAATAGTCCAGTAATTTAGGCTCCTCAGGTAGAACTATTAAGATTCCATGAATTCCTTATATTTCATATTTACTGTTATTGGTTTTCTGTCCCTGTGCTTGATCTAACTTTAGATAGCTGGGCCTAAGCTGTTAGCCACCTGCCTGGTTATTTTCTCCTGTCAATTAGGTGCCATCTGAATCCCTGGGTAGTGGATTGTTGCCATCTGTACCTGCCATATCCTTTGGCAATATGCCAAGCTGAATCTCTGGTCATCTGAAATCCTTTACCTTGACTCTCCTTGTTTGGACCAGTGACCTCTTCTTCCTGTCTTGGGAGCCAAACTGATAATTTACCTTTGAGGGAAGATATCACTTATACTTAGAATATAACATAGCTTTTTGGGCCTCCCCTGGTGGCGCAGGTGGTTGAGCGTAGCACTGTGAAGCTGTCCACAGCCTCTGCAGCACTAGTTCGATCCCAGCTGGCCGGCGAGGGTCCCACATGGCACAGCAGACCCCTCCCGTCTCACCCGCTGCTCCCCTCAGCAGTGTATTTCATCAGTCTGCTGTTCTGTTCCTTGCTCTGTCTCTGGTGAATCCTGTCACCCTCTCACGCATCTGGCCTGTACCCTGGTTCTTGCATAAATAAATAAACAAATCTTTAAAAAAAAGAAAATAACATAGCTTTTTTATTTTGGTTAAAAATAGAGAATATGAATGAGAAAATGAGATCCTGGACACAAAATTGTAATAAGGACCAAGATGGGGAATAGGAAGGGTCTAGAGTTTTATAGACTCTGTGGGGAGAGCTGGGTGGCACATGATAGTGGTAGGGTATCTAGAGAGAGGTGCCACAGAAGAGGTGAGGTGACATCAAAGACAACTTCAGCTCTTTCAGTATTTGACTTAGGTCTAAACTGGGTTCTAGCTGCATATGCCCTCTTTATACAACATAAATCGGGACTATTTTACATATGTGCTAGCTATTAATTCACTAGCTAATTCATTCAAACTTTTGTGTTGGACTAGGATCTAGTAATTTAAATACAAAATGAAAATTCATTGTATCTCTTGACACATACCATTATACCTTCCAGGTCCTAGCACTTGAAACTATTATTGAAAAAATAAAAAAAAAATCATTGCAATGTTTCATTTCATAGAAAAATTCATATTTAGTAGCATATTGTTTAGTAGTAATATATTATTGAAATATTATTTAAGGTGGGGCAATATCCTACCTTTTCATTGGTAGGATTAGACATTTGAAGATTTACAGTGGGATATGTGACTTGAGTAGATGTGGTTTGGACATACCACATGTCCAAAAATACTGTGCTGTTAGGAAAAGAGTGGGATCTGTTCCCTCAGGCACAGGATAGGGACTGGAGAGAAGTTGTCCAGTGATAGCAGTGAGGCTTGGAGTAAGCACCTAGGCTGCACAAACACAATTGTCTCAAGATAACTCTGGAAGGAAAAGTTGGGCATAGTAGCAAGTAATTTAAAGTCAATGCAGAGGGACCTCCTGGTGGTGCAAGGGTTAATGACAGTGCTATCAACTGATTGCCAACCATTGCAATATTAGTTTGATCCCTGGCCAGGGAGATAACTCACATGGCACAGCAGACCTCTCCTGTCTCGCCCACTGCTCCCCTCAGCAGTGTATTTCAGTGGATCTGCCTTTTCTGCTCCCCACTCTGAATCTGGTGAATCTTCTCACCATCTCACACCTCTGGCCTATACCTCAGTTTTTGTATGCATAAATAAATAAATATTTAAAAAAATAAAATCGATGCAGAGTATCTACTACCAAGTGACTGTTTTGGAAAGTCATCCCATTCCTTATGGAGAAATTGAATATAAATTCAAACTCTTGGGGATGAGGTCAGAAAACACTATAATCCAGACAGCAGTGTAGTGAGATTGAAAGAACACCATCTCTTACCAGTAGTGTAAAGTTGAGAGATTTCTAAACTTCTTATACCTCAATTTTTTTCCTTTAATCTTTAAGATGATGATAATAGCACCTCATTTATGGTAATGTTGAAGAGTTGAAGGAATAATACAGTAACATGTTAAATATATGAAGAGCTTAGCATATACCTTACTAATAGTGGATGCTTTCAGTAAATCATTTACTCTCCACACCGCCTGGCTTTCCTCACGTTCTTTTTATTGAGCCTGGAAATCAAAGTCACCTTCATTTAATAGGACTCTAGCCAAAAATAATGGAATTGTGGGCAGAACTCCAGTCCTAGAGAGGGGCTGCAGCAGTGGAAATGATAATAACTTAGAATAAATGGGACAAAGGTGGGTGGGCCGCAGCTGCCTAAGGCTTCACAATGTGCTGTCTTCTGCTTCTCGCACATACTATGAAGGAATCAGAATATCTGATCATAAAAAGACAATTCATATGATTTATTAATGTCAAATATGTATGGGAGATGATCTTAGTAAAAACAGTAATTGTCAAAAATGACTGTCATTCTTTAGTGTTATGTTTTTGAGCCCTCAATGATAAAAATGACCATCATTTTTTTTTACAACCTGTAAATAATACTGTTATTTACACTAGTAATGCTGATGTGATTTTTTGTTCAATGCTATTATCATTATATTTAGCAAGCTCATGTCCCATTAACTTCTACATGAAAGAGGAAACTGTGAACTCAGTTGCCAGACTAAACTCAGGGAAGTCACTTGAAATCATGCGCCAGCCAGGGAAGGCGTTCGTTCCTTTATTACCCTGCACATGTGCTATGTGACATGAGAAAAACAGTGCATGATGGGGTGATCTCTTGGGGAAGATAACAGGGATGAGCTCAGATATGAATGGGGTACTCCTCTGCTGTGGAGGCAGCTTCCATGGGGATTATCAGTTGTCAGTGGGAATGTGCTTTCAGATCATAATGCATTCATGGTAATGCTGCCTATTGCTATGCAACAACGCTGATTTCCCTAATATAAATGAAAGCAGGAACTAAGGAATCTACAATTACTTATTTGTAAAGCAGTACATATTGAAGATTCTGTTGAATACTTTTTTAGAAGGAACTACACAGGAAAATTTAGCAGGTTTTGGAAGTTCCCGTCTATTTTTTTTGTAAGGCATAATCAGGTGACCGAAGCATTAAGGGCAAAAAATCAGGTTGCATTTAGTTGTCATTTGCAGGCCAAATCTGATTTGCTGCCTGTTTTTGTATGGCCCACAAGCTAAGAATAGTTTTTACATTTTTATATGGTTGAGAAAAATTGGAATAAAGACTATTTCGTGACACATGATTATAAATAAAGTTTTAATGAAACACTAACACATTAATTAAAAACACATTAATTAATTTTCATATTGTTTAAGTCTGTTTTCATGCTATAGTGAAAGGCTGAGCACTTACAATAGAGACCTTCAGGCCTAAAATATTTACTGTCTAGCTCTTTGAAGAATAGGTTTGCTGATCCCTGATCTAGCTGAAATAACATAACAAATCTTCACTATTTACTCCCTCCTAGATATAAAAAATACAGATACTTATAATATGAAGCACGTTGGATGAGAAGGATCAACAAGTCCTAGGACTTATCAGTTGAGAAAATGTGAAATGATAGCAATGTGACACATAGTGGGTCTTTCAACTATTAAATATGTGAATGAAATGTCTATGACTTTTGAGGCATATAACATGCTTATGATAAGTATTTGGCTATGGTTTTGGTAATAGGAAAGAGGCTATGGCAGTAATAAAAACTGCATTATGACACATATAGGCAATATATTCATATGTTGTTTATCTTACATGATGATATTATGCTAATATTTCCTCCTCAGAATGTTGATGGAAACCAAAACTATATTATTAGCCCTGTTAAATAATGTTGGTGTTTTTAATATGAAGAAACAATCAAGCATCAATTTCATTTGTTTTGCAAATAACATGCATCTTCTCAAATTGAAAGACAATTCCTTCAGGGGAATTCCTTTTCCTTAGATTCCTTGTATCAACAAGCTGTAACTACTAAACAAGTTGGTTAACACATAGGTGTTTGTTTATTTATGCTTTTGATGCAATTATGTCATGAGGAACCCAACTTTTTCTATCTTTTCCCTCAACTGCCTGTGGCAACTTAACTCAAGTTCATGGTTTCTCTGTAGCAGCTGCTGCAGGCCCAGACTTAACCCCTGTGTTCAGGGGAGGAAGAGGGTGCTATGGGTGGGTTGCAATAGGTGAAGGGGGATGTAGATATATCATCAGGATAAGCAAAAGTTCCAGAAATCACTGTCTGACTTTATGTCCCAGAAGTTGTGTCATCCAGTTACTCCTAGCTTCAAAAATAGGCTGGAGTATGTTTAAACTAAAGGCAGGCAAGTGGAAGAAGAATGGTAGGCAGGAATGACACTACCCACCAAAAAATGCAATTAACTACCTCAGAAAGATTATTTCAAAACAATTGCTTCAGCTTTTTGTTTAAATACACTTTAAAAAGATATAAATATTCTTAAGGACCAAGGCAAAAAGAGAAAATGAGCATAGCAAGATTCAGAAGCACCTGCTGACTTAGATACCAGTGGCAGCTATTTTGGAGAGTTTTGTCTATGTTCATTTCCAAATTGTGCAAAAAACATCATGTTTTCTATATTGTACGAGCATAGTTAATAGTTATACACGTTTGGAGGGAGAAGAGGCATTGAATCATCTTTGTGACTTCTACAAAGCAATTAAACATTTTTGTGCAGAAATATTTCACATGAAACTGGAACTGGGTGTGAAAAATGTTCATCTGTTTCCATTTTAATTTTCATTCTGCAATAAAAATGCAAATCACAGATTGTTGGAGCAAGTAGGAGGGGCTTTCACAGACCATTTAGTCCAAAGCCCTCATTTGTGACTCAAAATGGGCCTCATATGGGAAGGTGTCCATGTCTCACCTAGGACAGGGTATAGCCTTGTTGTTATTGTTACCGACTTCTCTGCGTTAATATCAAACGTACAGGTCAGTACTTTCTCTTTCCTGATAACCTTCGAATGTACAACAGATGGAAACTTGTGGAGTGCCGAATTTTCTTTCTGCTTTTGTTGGTTCCCTGTATCCATTTAAATGATGAGTAATTTAATTGTGCCCAGATGCAAGTCCTGCTGCTGCTCGGAAATCAGTTTTGATGGGAGAAATCTTTCTGTGTTACTCTAAGTCTGATTCATAGGAAATCATAGATGCTGAAGAAATTTAATAGATTATTCAGTGCCACCTCCTCAGCTTTTGGACGAAAAAGCAGAGTCCAAGGTTTAAATAATGTGCTTAGTGTCACACATACATTTAGTGTTAAAATTAAAATTTGGTTCTGTTTTCTAACCTAATTCTCTTCATATAATACCATGCTACAGAGATGGCTGTATTATTTGGGGTTGTACTTAGAGGCAAAAGTAAACAAAACAGAACAGCAACAAAAAAGATCTTGAGATCTAGACCAAGATCAAAACCTATGCTTACGTCTTTGATCTGCATTTTTAAAAACAGCTTTATTGATATGTAACAGACCTATAACAAACTGCATACATTTTATGTTACAGTTTGATAAGATTACACACACACACACACACACACACATACACATTGCGAAACAGTAGCTACAATCAAGAAAATGAGTATGTCCATTGTCTTCAAGAGTATACCTTCGTAGTTTCTTTTTGTACATATAATGTGTCAATTTTTTTCCCACTGGTTACTCCTAGGATTTATGGTTTTTTTTATTATGATGTGCCTTGTAATTTTATTCTTATTTCTTTTATTTAGAATTCATTGAGTTTCTTCTATCTGTGGGCTAATAGTTTTCATTTAACTTGGAAAAATTTCAGCAACAGGTGTTACAAATATTTCCTCCCTTTTTATCTCTCTTTTTTAGGGCCCCTGAAAACACATATTTTATTAAACCACTGGTCCTATAGCTTATTTACACTATGTTATTAAAAAATTTCTGTTTCGTTCATTTTTTTGGTCAGAAACTATAGTTTCTGTTGCTGTGTCTTCAAGTTTTGAAATTCTTTCTTTTGCAATTTCTTTTCTGTCATTAATCCTATCAGTAGTTTTCCTTTTTATGCTATTTTATAGTTATAATCTTTAGAAATTAAATTTGGGTCTTAACACCTTCTGTGTCTCTGGGTGGTTTTTTTAAATTTATGGATTACAGTTATAACTTTTATTAATGCTCTTATCTTCTAATGCCGACATTTGTGTTATTTCTGGTAGATTTTTCTCATTTATAAATTATAATAAATTCCTGGGGTTTTTTTTTTTGTAGGTATGATGCTCTTTGATTAGATTCTAGACATTTCACTTTTCACTTTGTGGGTGCTAGCTATGTAGTGTATAATTCAAGGAGGTATACTGACTAAAGAAGCAGCGAAACCATTTGAATGAGTAATGATCAAAACTTAAACACCATTTCTATGCAGAACTTAGTGACATGTAAATTCATTACATTTATGCTTAATTTGCACATGGTGATATGAAGGGAGAATTTGAATATTTTTTTTGACTTAGTTGCCATCAAACATAATGAGCTCTAAAATATATACAACTGTGGATAATTATATTGTCAGAAATGTGTTTTAGAATTTAAGTTTTATGTAGGTGTATCTTCTGATGGTGCAGCTGCAATGACAAAAATATGTTACAGTAGTTATTCAGATAATATGGTGTTTTATATTGTAGGTATATTTACTTGTTTTTATTTTTAAAATAAGCATGTTGATATCACATCACACCTACCAGGTTTTATCATGTTTTATTCAATTCCCAAGATAATAGTCATTTATCAATATTGACATCTTTCTGTTATCACAATATATAAAGATTTGTATAATATTCCATTATTCCATCTCATTTATTTAGCCAGTCTTGTGTTCATAAATAAGTTGAATCCTTTTATATATTTTTTTCACTCTTCTAAACAGCTTTGTAATGTACATCCTCAGAGATATCATGAGTTTAGACACAGACCATTACAACAAAGCAAATATTGAGTAGATCCTAGGAATGATGTCTCCATTGAAATTCATTCAGCCATTAATGTCTCTAGGTCTTAAGGTCTCTAGTAAGTAGTCATGGGTAAAAAAGACAGTTTTGAGCTGGTTTACCTGCATGGATCCCTGTTTTTACTTCATTTTGGGGTCTGGGTTTATCTTACTCTATTATTTGCTCAGTTTTGCATTGAATTCCATTAAAAATATTTTGTGATTTGTCTCAACATTGAGAGCTGTCCATCCATTCTCATCCACTATGTATGTTGTCATAAGTGGAAATCCTAGTAATCTTTATTTCCTCTTTAATTTTTCTTTATATTTTGGCAACCATTTTGATAATAAGGAATGTCATGCAGCTATAAAATGAGGCTTTCTAGTACTTAAAAGTTAAATAGGAATATTTGAATTTTATAGAAATAACTTCACATATGAACTATGATAATTTCCTTAATGTAGATGAGTTTTCGGCTCCCTTAGCACTCTTAGTAAATTTGGCACATCATTGCACTAAGCATTCATTTATTTCCTTGTTAACTTTCCATTTCTTCTTCTGTAATATTAACAAATGATTTTTTTTTCAATTTGAAAACATTACTGTTTCAAATTGAAACAGACCAGATTACAGAAACTATCATGGTAGACACCTTAGTTCATCCTTTTAATAAGCCTGTTGACCAGTCTTCCCTCCTGTCAGCATCTCCACCTTTTACAAAATGGGTGGTTTTCTTCTTCATTCCACCTCCTGGAGAAGATTATTTGAAGGGCCAGAGGAAGCTATTTCCCTCTTTGAAGTGTTTTCCAACAGTATAGCGTTCATGAATCAGATCCTCCATATAGATGATGACATATTTACCAAGAGAGGGTGTAATCAATGTGTTATCTGTTAGGGCAATTCACTTATTTTTGATTTTTGCCATAACCATACTTGTAGATCAATTCACTTTACTGACTTAAGGTTTGGATACCGTGGTACAATATATGGTTCCACAGTCCTCAGCATGTTAACTGAAGCTTTGTTGAGCTTAACAAAGGTGCTATTGAAGATCTGGTGAAGGCAAAGATGCTGAAACACCTTTAGGCCTTTGGCCTCTGATACCTCTGGTCCTGATGACAAATGCACATTTAGGCTCTGCAGGTGCATAGAAGTTTCCAGCTTTTCTTGCCACCCTAGTCATTCGAATCTCAGTTCTGTATATCTGCCTGTAATCCTTGTGATAGTGCTTAGCTCTTTCATAGAGAAGGTTCCTCCTTGCCTTTTGAAGCATCTTTTGGGCAAACTTTTTTTCTCACATGCCTGATCGTCAGCTTGGAAATCCCTTCCCTTTTTCTAAATGGTTTCTGTCACAGTAGAAACCTTCTTTTTCTTCTCCTCTGCACCCTCCTTAGTTCCAGCTGGGAAAAGTGAGCAACAAATGATATTTAATTAAAGATTGAGAGCCATCCTTTCTCCACTAGCTCAATCTTTGATGAACTTTTGTTTTTCCTGTCCCACAATCATACTTAAGGCTTTAATGCTAGTGATATTTATCATATTTACTATTTGGTTAGTGGCATTAAAAACCACCAGTTTTCTTCAAAGGGCTCATTTAACAAACTGCATTAGTAATCTATTCAGTGCAATCATAGGCTGATTGATTAAAAAAAGAAAATCCGCATATTATGCTAGGTTAAACTGTTGGAATCTATCAGATTTACTGGGAAAACACAAATTATAAAACCGTTGCTCTATATTCTAACATAGCTCTTCCTCAGTGGGAGAGAATCTGTATTATGGCATTATTATTATGTAAATTACTTAATGCTGCCCATAAGTATACAAAACTGCATTTACAGTATTTTTATTCATGAAATACTGGCACTTAAAGAACCATCAAGTCCTAAAAACATATTAAAGATAACTTATGTTAGGGGATTAGAAAGGAAATAAACTGGTAAGATTCTTTATTTCAAGAAATTTTTTTTCAGGTGACAGGGGGAGAAAGTATATTTGTTCTTTTCTCTCAATACCATCAGGTTATTTTTAAGCTTCCATTAGTCAAGTTTTCATTGTCATACATTTTCTTAAGTGGTCAAAAGCATTATTGCATCATTAAATATTATAAAATATTTTAAAGTTTGCATATCTACTGTTCTGATAGTTTACCCAACTTGCAGGTAAGAATGAGACTAGAGGGTGCTTTTGCTCCCTTCCTATGGTTTTTATCCATAGATTTTTCATCCATACATTTTTTTCAACACTGGCTTCTGTGCTGCCTGCCACCATGCCTTGGTGTGCCAACTGAAATATTTATTTGCAGAATGATTCTTTTGTTATGCATATAATCTAATCCGGTGCCCAGCTGGTTTAGGTGACCATCCTGTGTTTGTCCTGTTAGAGAACCATGGGTGAGTCATACAGTCCTGATTTCTATCTCTCCCACTAGACTGAAAGGTCTTGTCTCTGTGAGGTGTCATGCAATTAATACCTATTAAGTAAATAAATATGTAAATGTGTGTGTGTTTAAGTCTTCTTGACTACATTTCAAGATCTTGATGTTTAGAAATTTATACTTTTCTGTTCTTTTTATATTGTTTAATACATAGGGATACAGTAGACAATCAATAAATATTACTTGATTATATTAAATGAGTTAATCTGTGTAGTAACACTTAGAAAATTTCTTAGAACATAATAACATGTGGTGGTAAATAGAATTAAAGGAATTACATTAATCGACTAAATTATAATCCTAAAATTGGTATATTTTCGGAATTGGAGATAGGATCTAACATGGTGTTAGGCATAGAGAAGAGGATGATACATTTTTGTAAAGGCTCAACTGATGATTTATTTAAATCTATATAGTGGTAATGTCACAGAGTTAGGTCTTCATAGAATTAACAGGGATGCAATCACTTGGTAGAGGTATTTGAGTCATGACAAAGCGTATTGGAGATTAATTGGAAGGTAATAGGATAAAAGATAATTTTTTTTAAAGATTTATTTATTTATACAAGAACCGGGGTACAGGTCAGATGCGCGGGAGGGTGAGAGGGTTCACCAGAGACAGAGCGGGGAACAAAACAGGCAGACTGACGAAATACACTGCTGAGGGGAGCAGCAGGCGAGACAGAAGTCTGCTTGACCATGTGGGATTCTCTCCAGCCAGCATCGAACTGGGCTGCAGAGGCTGCGGACAGCTTCAGTGTGGCGCTCAACCACCTGTGCCACCAGGGAGGCCCAGGATAAAAGATAATTTATCATTGTCTGAGTCTGTGTTGCTAAGAGTAGAGATCTTGGAATGAACTAGGGACAGAGGCTTAGGATTCCCTCCTGGCCAGGGTAGGTGTGTGAGGAGTTATGTACTGAAAGAAGTAGAGTTCCACCTACCAATTTTAGGTTTATATCTATCAAGTAAATAATTGTCATCTGATATCTTAGAGATGGGGCTGAGGAATCTAATGCAGAGGAAACCTCACAATATAGACTGAACAGTCAAAGTAGTGTCTAATCTGTGCTGGGGTCATTCCACTTGGTCACTTGTACCCACACCATTGTCTTTTTAGGAAGAGCTTAATATTTAGCTTTTTATTTATCATAAGTTAATGTGTACTGAAGCCTGAAGGCATCAACTAATGGACACTATATTTCTCCACATTGAATTAAAAGATCATATTCAGAGCAGTTGGCTACCAGCAAAAACAGAATATGATACAAATTTTAATGTCTAAAGAATTCTTTTTCATTTCCTTGGTGTCAAAGATGTGGGTATTGAAGGTTGATGTGATTCTGTAACACCCAGAAGCCTGTGCACATGTATGTACACACACACACATGCACAAATCCAGCTAATTAAATTTTTTGTAGCTTTTTTTTGTTAGCGCTTCAACGGCAGCACGCTTTTCTTTGCAATTGAATGTGCTTATTTTTGCTTTGTTTCTTTAAAATGCAAACTAAAATTAAAATTTCCTTTTATAATTTTATCTGGTTTTGTGCCCGTCAGTTTATGAGGCTATATTTGCCTTAATACCCTATATTACAAAGCCTTTATACTTACATTCTGGCTTCTAGTGTACCATCTATACTAGGTCATTTGGAAATCTGAATGTTTCAATCTTGGCTTGTGTGTTGCTCTATGCATGAACCTTTACTCACTTCATTTTGAGTCACCATAAGATTTTTTAGTGGCGACTTTTCTTTTACTTCTTTGCATGAATATAGGCATAGGACTTTCCTGGAGTGTGTCCCTGTGAAATGACTGAGGCCAGATGGCAACATTGACAAAGCTCTAATGAAGATTCAGAAATAGTGGTGGTGGAGGGACAGTATACAGAATGAAGTGTAACTAAAAATCACTCTAGATTAGGACCTTCTTAGGTCCTATATGCCTGGATCCATGATGATTGGTCCTGTGTGGTATGCTCAAGGCTGGTGACACTTTGTAGACCAGATCCAGTTTCTAGAGAGAGAAAAGAATTTATTTCTTCCTCTGGTCAATCCTCATTTTCTGCCCCACGATATATTCTTTTTTTTTTTTTTTTTTTTTTTTTTTTTTTTTTTTTTTTTTTTTTTTCTGTTTTATTTTTTTTTTTTTTAATAAATTTTATTGTTATATTCCCCATACAATTGCAGCCCCCCCATTCTGACCCCAATCCCTCCCCTCCCCCCCTGCCCCCCTAAAAGTGTCTCTGGTTCATAGTTTTTTGTTGATTTTGATTTTCACTTTCTTATAGTTATTCATTTTCCTGGTCCCTTATTTAAGTTTTCTAGATTCCTGCTATGAGTGAGACCATCCGGTATTTTTCTTTTTCTTTTTGGCTTATTTCGCTGAGCATGATCCCTTCCAGCGCCATCCATGTTGCTGCAAATTGCATGTGTTTATCTTTTTTGAATGCTGAGTAATATTCCATGGTATATATGTACCACATCTTCTTGATCCAGTCATCTATTTTTGGGCATTTGGGTTGTTTCCAAAACTTAGCTATTGTAAACAGTGCTGCTATAAACATAGGGGTGCAGGTGTTCTTTGGAATTGATGTTTCTGTGTCCTTTGGGTAAATACCTAGGAGTGGAATTGCTGGATCATATGGAAGCTCTATGTTTAGTAGGTCCAGAAATCTCCATACAGCTTTCCACAGTGGTTGGACCAGTTTGCACTCCCACCAACAGTGCAGAAGAGTTCCTTTTTCTCCACACCCTCGCCAACATTTGTTGTTGCTAGTTTTTTTAATATGTGCCATTCTCACTGGTGTAAGATGGTATCTCATGGTAGTTTTGATTTGCATTTCCCTGATGAGAAGTGATGTTGAACATTTTTTCATATGCCTGTTGGCCATTTGCATTTCCTCTTCAGAGATGTTTCTTTTAAGCTCTTCTGCCCATTTTTTGACTGGATTATTTTCTTTGTTGTTGTTGAGTCTCATCAGCTCTTTGCAGATTTTTGTGATCAGTCCTTTATCATTAGTGTTGGGTGCAAAAATGTTCTCCCAGTTGGTGGGGTTTCTCTTTGTTTTTGTTATTGTCTCTTTTGCTGTGCAAAAGCTCTTTAATTTGATGTAGTCCCAGCTGTTTATCTTTGCCTTCACTATCACTGCTTTGGGTGATGTGTCTGTAAAGATGTCTTTGATGTGCATATCACGTAGTGTTTCCCCTATATTTCCTTCTATATATTTTATGGTTTCAGGTCTTATGTCTAGTTCTTTAATCCATTTTGAGTTGATTTTTGTGTATGGTGTGAGGTGGTGGTCAAGCTTCATTCTTTTGCATGTAGCGACCCAGTTTTCCCAGCACCATTTATTGAACAAACTTTCTTTGCTCCAATGCATATTCTTTGCTCCTTTGTCAAAGATTAGTTGACCATAAATCTGTGGGTTTATTTCTGGATTTTCTATTCGATTCCATTGGTCTGTATGTCTGTTCTTGTTCCAATACCATGCAGTTTTGATGATTATGGCTTTGTAGTATAGTTTGAAGTCTGGGAGTGTGATGCCTCCATTCCCTTCTTTTTTTTTCAGGAGAGCTTGGCTATTCGGGGTTTTTGGTGATTCCATATGAATTTCATCAATAATTGTTCTATTTCTTTGAAGAATGACATTGAAATTTTGATTGGAATAGCATTGAATCTGTATATTGCTTTTGGTAGGATGGCCATTTTAATAATGTTTATTCTTCCAATCCATGAGCAGGGGATGTCTCTCCATTTCTTTGTGTCTTCTTCTATTTCTTTTAACAGTGTTTTATAGTTTTCTTTGTATAGGTCCTTTACCTCTTTTGTTAGATTTATTCCAAATATTTGATTTTTTTTGTTTCATAACAAAAGGGATGGTCTTTTTGATTTCTTCTTCTTCAGATTTATTGTTTGTGTATAGGAAGGCTACTGACTTTTGCGTGTTGATTTTGTATCCTGCCACTTTACTGAACTGATTGATGAGTTGAATTAGCTTTTCTGTGGAGTTTTTGGGGTTCTCTATGTATAATATCATATCGTCTGCAAATAGTGATAGTTTGACTTCTTCTTTTCCTATTTGGATTCCTTGGATGTCTTTCTCTTGTCTTATTGCCCTGGCTAGGACTTCCAGTATTATATTGAAAAGCAATGGTGAGAGTGGACATCCTTGTCTGGTTCCAGATCTTAATGGAATTGCTTTCAGCTTTTCACCATTGAGAATGATACTGGCTGTTGGCTTGTCATAGATGGCCTTTATGATGTTGAGGTATGTTCCTTGTATCCCAGAATTTCAAGGGCTTTTATCATGAATGGGTGTTGCACTTTGTCGAAAGCTTTCTCAGCATCTATTGATATTATCATATGGTTTTATATTTCTTTTGTTGATGTGTTGGATAACGTTGATTGATTTTCGGATGTTAAACCATCCTTGTGCCCCTGGAATGAATCCAACTTGGTCGTGGTGAATTATCTTATGGATACATTGTTGGATTCTGATAGCTAAAATTTTATTGAGGATTTTTGCATCAGTGTTCATTAGGGAGATTGGCCTGTAGTTTTCCTTTTTTGTGTTGTCCTTGTTCGGTTTTGGTATTAGTGTAATGTTGGCTTCATAAAACGTGTTTGGTATTGTCCCTTCCTTCTCAATTTTTTGGAAGAGTTTGTGAAGGATAGGCACTAATTCGTCTCTGAATGTTTGGTAGAATTCATTTGTAAATCCATCAGGTCCTGGGCTTTTGTTTTTGGGGAGGTTTTTTATTACCATTTCAATTTCGCTATTGTAATTGGTCTGTTTAGGTGTTCTATTTCTTCTTTATCTAGCTTTGGGTGATTGTAGAGTTGTAGGAATTTGTCCATCTCCTCTAGATTGTTAAACTTGTTTCCATATAACTGTTCATAGTAGTTACTGATTATTCTTTTGATTTCTGCTGTGTCCGTTGTGATTTCTCCTCTTTCATTGATGATCCTGTTTATTTGTGCTTTCTCCCTTTTTTCCTTTGTGAGCCTGGCTAGGGGTTTGTCTATTTTATTGATTTTTTCAAAAAACCAGCTCTTGGTTTCATTGATCTTTTGGATTGTTTTTTTAGTTTCAATTTCATTTATTTCTGCTTTGGTTTTTATTATTCTTTTCTTCTACTGGTTTTGGGGTTTTTTGTTGTTCTTTTTCTAGATCTTTGAGCTTCGAGATGAGGTTGTTTCTTTGCGTTCTTTCTTGTTTCTTGATGTGAGCTTCTATTGCTATATATTTTCCTCTTATTACTGCTTTTGCTGCATCCCATACATTTAGGATATTAGTGTCCTCCTTGTCGTTCAATTCAAAAAATTTTTTAATTTCTTCTTTGATCTCCTCATTAGTCCAATGGTCTTCCAGTAGTGTGGTTTTTAATCTCCATGAGGTAGGAAAGTTCCTTGCCTTCTTTTTATGGTTTATTTCTAGTTTGATGCCTTCATGGTCAGAAAAGATGGTTGATATGATTTCAATCTTGGTGTATCTGTTGATGTTTGTCTTGTGCCCCAGTATGTGATCGATCCTGGAGAATGATCCATGTGCGCTTGAGAAAAATGTGTACTCCGTTTTTTTGGGGTTTAGTGTTCTATAGATGTCTGTTAAGCCTAATTGCTCTAGGTCCTTATTTAGAGCTTTGGTTTCTTTACTTATTTTTTGTCTTGTTGATCTATCCATTGTTGATAGTGGTGTGTTGAAGTCTCCCACTACGTATGTGTTTTCTCTGATGTCTGTTTTCAGAGAGGACAACAGTTGTCTGATATATTTTGGTGCTCCTTCGTTTGGTGAGTATATGTTAATGAGTGTTATTTCTTCTTGAAGTATTGTCCCCTTGATCATAATGTAGTGACCATTGGGGTCTCTTTTTATCTTTTTGAGTTTGAAATCTGTTTTATCTGATATAAGTATAGCTGTTCCTGCTTTCTTTTTTGGTCCATTTGCTTGTAGGATTGTTTTCCATCCTTTAACTTTGAGCCTATTTTTATCTTTTGTAGCTAAATGTGTTTCCTGGAGACAGCAAAAGTTGGGTTTTGTTTCTTAATCCAGGCTGCCACTCTGTGTCTTTTTATTGAAGAGTTTAGTCCATTTACATTTAGAGTTAATATTGATATGTTAACATCTGTATTTGCCATTGTGTTTGTCTTCCTTTGATTTTATTTTTTATTCTTTTAATAACTTTTTTTTTTTTTTGGCCTTCTTTCATTGTTATTCGTCCTCTGAGGTTCTGGCTTTAGGACTCCTTGTAGTATTTTTTGGAGTGGGGGTTTAGTTGCAATGAAATTCCGGAGTTTCTGTTTGTCTGGGAAGGTCCATATTCTTTCTTCAAAGAGGAAGGAGAGCTTTGCGGGATAGAGTATTCTTGGTTGGCATCTGTTTTCTTGGAGTCTGTTAACTATGTCCCTCCACTCTCTCCTTGCCCGTAGTGTTTCTTCGGAGAAGTCTGATGTCAGCCTGATTGGTTTTCCTTTGAATGTTATCTGTTTCTTCCCTCTTGCCAGCTTCATTATTTTTTCCTTGTCCTGGATTCTTGGGAGCTTTACTATTATGTGTCTTGCTGTATTTTTCCTTTCGTCGTGGAAGTTTGGTGTTCTTCTTGCTTCTTGTATATCAATTTTCAGCTCCTTCTTCACATTTGGGAAGTTCTCTTCAATTATCTCTTTGAATATTTTCTCTGTTCCTACATCTCTCTCCTCTCCTTCTGGTATTCCTATAACTCTTATATTTCCTTTCCTCATGGAGTCAGATAGTTCCCGAAGTCTTTCTTCGTTCTTTTTCCTTCGTACTTCTCTTTCCTTTTCTGTTTTGGTTCTTTTTATTTCTGTGTCTTCAAGATTACTTATTCGTTCTTCCATTTCATCTATTCTGCTTTCATTGCTTTTCCCAGAATTCTTTAGTTCTTCCATTATTCTTGATCTCCTGCATTTCTTTTACTTCCCTCTTTAGGGACTCAATTTCTTTCTTCTGACCATTGTTTTCCTCTCTAGGACTCAATTGCATTCTTCTGATCGTTGATTATTTTTTCCCTTATCATTATTTTCCTTTATGACTTCTGTCAGTTTTTTAATCACGGCAATTTTAAATTCTCTTTCTGGAAGGCTCAGAAATTCTTCCAAGTTATTGTCTTTGCAATCTGGGGGCTGGCTTTCTTTTTGTGGTGTGCTTTTTCTCTGGAGAGTTGCTAGGTTGCGTGTGGTTCTTCTCCTCCCTACTGTCTGTTTTCTAATTTGCCGTATGCGTTGGGACACTGTGTTGTTGGACTGGCCGGCATCTTGGGTGGGCTTCTCTGTTCCTCTGGTTCTTCCAGGAGTCATCTGTCAGTTTCAAGCAGCCGGGCGGCCCGGGGCTGTGTGCTGGTGCTGGTCTCCTCCTGGGGGGCCGGGCTCTCTTTAATGGCGCCTGGAGCTCACCTCCGCGGCGGCAGATCCTGCAGGGTTCGCCTCAGCTCCCGTTCACGGGGTGTGGTGGCTACAATAGTTCCTTTCCACTCACAGTCCCGCTTGCTGTGTCCGTTTTTCTTGTTGGCCGTTTTGGTTTGTTGTTTCCCTCTTCTCTGCCGGTCGGAGAGTGCCGCCTCTGTGGGCGGGGGAGGGGAGCAGGGTTCTGCGCTTCCCTCCCTTCTCGTCCTCTTTTATGGCAACTTTCTTCTTCGGGCAGTTTGCTGGAGTCGTCCGTTTATCTTCCGTGTCCCAGTTCTCACTGGGACCTGCCGCTTTTCCTCCCTATTAACTTTTTTTAATGGGAGATCTTACTCGCAGCGTCTCCTCGCCGCCATGTTGCTCCGCCCACCCGCCTGCCCCACGATATATTCTTTCTCAGAACAATTGGCAGTTGGAATATCTACTCCTTTTGGAGAAAACCCATATGTAAGTGATCTTGACCAATGGCTCTCACAAGGACAATTATGGCAAAATACAACAGTCCAACATCAGCTCATTTAGAGGTTTTCAAGTTTAGGTAATAGGACATTTCTGAGGAAAGTGGCACTAGTTTTGTCTACATTGAGCTGTGCTGAGCCCAGTTTAACTTGCTTTTATTGTAAAATTTAACATTTAAATTAAAATACCGTTGCTTTATAACACTATGTACACTATGTAAGTTTCAGGTGGGCATCCCTGAGACTCAATATGTGTATATACTACACTGAGTTCACCACAAAATGTCCAGTTTCAAAATAGTTGAAGATCAGGTCTGTCTATCTGCATCTGGCCTTCTCATCCTTATTTATTAAAGAAACAGCTCTTAAGACAGGAACTTAAAACACTAATACATTTTAACAAAGATTCTACATAATCTGATTAAACAATACCTTTGAAAATTTTCACATTTGCCCCCCCCAAATCTTCTTTTCTTTTTAAAAAGAAGTTGTTTGTTTGAATTAGGACCCAAATAAGGTCCACATATTGCATTTGTTTGCTGCCTTTCTGAAGTCTCTTTTGATCTCTAACAGTCCACCTAATGTACTTTTCATGCTATATATTATGTAAAGAAATAGAGATATTTTTCCTGTAGAGTTTTCTTTCTCATTTTGAAGTTGGCTGATTGCATTCTTATAGTGTCATGTAACACTCTTAATTTTATGTTTCTTATATCTGGGTAACTTGATCTCGAGGCTCATCTAGATTCAGTTGTCTTGGCAAGAATAATTCACAGGTGGTGAAGCACAGAATGACTGGTTGTTCTACTTTTTATGGTATTTTTAGGTTGATTAGTGGGTTCAGGTGATTTAAGTCAGACAGTCTATTAATAAAGTTCAGCGCCAACTTATCACTTAATGGGTTTAGCTTCCATTGGCAATTGTGGCCCAGATCTGTTGTTCATTAGGGTTTACATAAAGGGTGATTTTTCTAATTCTCTTATTTCTTTGGTGTTATTAGCAGGATTTTAAAAATATGTTTATATTTTATAAAATATGTATTTTGTTTATAAAAATTTATAAAGAAAAATTAATAAAATTCATAATTTTGTTTTAATACTCCATGTGCGACATATGTTTTTGCTCTTGCCAGGGTACTTCTCCCAGAATAGACTCTCCTAGTTCACTTTCTAGCACATGAACTCAATGGAATACAGCAACTGCTTCATCATATCTCACCACTGATCAGGAGCTTCACTCTTACTGCCATATTCTATTCACTGGTAGTCTATTTATAACCAACTGATGCTCAAAGTACAGCACAGAGTCTTTGATGAGAGGCTTTCCTAGCCAAAACGATAGGGTAGGATGTACTGAAATACTCATGCCTTTGAAGATTGCTCGCATTCATTTAGTTGCCTTCAAATTCTTGGCACATGTGTTGCAGTCCCCAGCATTTGGTATTTTGTGAATTTTCAGGATGTTACTGGAGTAGACAGGCATGACATGAACTCAGCATAGTTGTTTAACACTGTCTGGAAATCTCCTTGCTCAGGAACATTGGAGCCAAGCCTGTCAGCCTTCTGCTTTGTGATTTCTGGATATAGGAAGATTCCTTTTGCTGTGTGCTGATAAAAATGCCTTAATCTGTAGTTAAAGGGAAAAAATTCATTGCCCTATTAATGAGTAAAGACGGCTCATAAACTCAAATTCCTTATCAGTGCACATAAAATAAGAGAACGAAGAATCTATAGCCTTAAAATCAGTTACTTATTTAATAAATTTCACACACACACATATATATATATATATATATATATATTTTCCCCCAGAATGGAGCAATTAACAAGGAAATTGGTCAAAAACTAGTTTAGTTCTTACTCATATTTTTCTAGTACACTGGAAAAATCCTACCATGTTTCATTTTCTTACTATATTTATGACCAGATAGTCTGACATTAAACTCCTATCTTAGAGTTTTCCCTTAAACTAGAAGTTTAAAGAGTGGTTGAAAGATTTGCCCTACAGAGACAAAATCCTCTCTTCTAACACTGAATCAATTTTAAAGAGTTTGCTTTTTGGTCAAATTGAATCCTGCCTCTTCCTGCTCTTGGAAAGCTTTTAAAATGTGAACTCTAAGCTTTTCAGGGTATTTGTCCACTGCTATATTTGAATTAAATTGAGTGTTTCCAAGTATTTGATTTCTGTTTTTATATTTTTCTAGGAAAAATAATTTTTCTAGGTTAAAATTTAGCATGGATTGAGAAGAGTTGATGGCTTTGCCATTGCTTGACCAATAATTTTATATATTGATAGCATTTGAACAAGGTAAATATCTTCTTTTCCTGATGCTTTTTTCCTAAAGTCTCCTTATCTGAGGCAGTAGAAAAAGGTATGAAAAATGAATGTGACAGGAAGTGGCTTCATGTCCCTAACATGCTGGCATGCTAGAAGTGTTTGGGATTTATTGAAGCAGACAAGAGGTACCCAGTGTTGCCAACACATCCAATGGGCTAAAGCTCTATCAATCAGTGAAATAAATAACTGCCTGGTGCTATTGTTTTCACTTATTTATTAACTGCTAGATATCTCTTGTTGCCATAGCAATATAAGAGTGGAAAAAGGAAATAGTTGGCAGGCAGTTACAAAGTATAAAATTTTTTACCCCCTCATATGTTAAAAAATTTTTCAGTTCTGTGGGATTGTGATCTACTGCATAAGCATATTTTTAATAGGGTATGCTTTAAGAATTCTTCATGTCATCAGTGGCTTCTAAAGAGTTATGTAGAACCCCTAAAGCTGCCGAGATCTGACATCTAACAGGACAGAAGGACTTGAAAGGATTATGTGGGAATAAAGTAATTTTCCTTTGAAAATTATCCTTTGATTAAGAAAACAGATGGATCTTCTATAGCAGAGTCCCAATACCCAATTGAATTTTCCTAAATAGTTTAGTAATGGGACTAATAATATGTAATGAGAGTCTTCATATGTCCTTTCCAAAGAACTCTCCTCTTCCAAACACCTCTTTCCTAATTTCACTATGATGGAGGTAGGCCTTATCTCTTCCCAGGCAGGGATACTGAAGTTATAAGTGTAGATGACTTGAGCAGATTCAGTTAAAACCATGATTCATATTTTCCATATTTTGGGCCTGGTGTCTCAAAGAGCCATTTATTGTTGGTTTGGGCCAACAACTTACAAAGAGATATAATGCTCATGACTGGTAGTGACTGACACTACTGGCCATCCTATTCAGCACTGTTGATGGGTGACAGGTATTCCATGTCCAGGTCACCTCTGAGAGCTGTTAATCATTTGGTGGCATCACCTCCCAGTGCTGCTGCCTCTGCTGCTATCTAGTCCAGCCTCTGGGGCTGTCCATCCTGACGTTCATATTGTGGCTGCTGCGGCATCATCTCAGGGGCTCTGCCTATGAGTGCCTCCCACTGCTGTGAGTTAGATCCTGTCCTGCTGCTTGCGAGCATGCCACAAGTTTCAGGCCCTCATTGGCAGGATGGTGCCACCTTGGATGAGTGGCTTTTGTTTAGAACTTCTGGACACTGTGGACACAATCTGGGGTGTGATAGTCAGCCACTTGTGGCTTTAGAGACCCTCTGTTTTCCTCTGTTGGCTTAATAAACCCATTGTTGTTGTCCCCTGAGCCTGAGTGGTCTTGCAATTGTGCATGGATGAAGAACCTATAGCGACATGTTCTCCACTGGCACCACTCTTTGGAGGCTATATCTTCCCTGTAGCCCTGTCTCAATTATGTTTTTCTTGTTATGGTATTTACCAAAGTTGCTTATTAGTGGAGGTCAAAAATTATGTCACATTTTAAACAATCAATAAATTTTGTGTAATAAAAAATTAGCTTTGAAACTAATTTTACTAGAATTTATATGAGTGTTGGAGTTTGTCCTCTCCCAGGATGTAACAAAATACATATAAATATTTAAGATTGGGAAGGCATCATAGTTACAACTTTCTATTAATAGACATTTTTCCTATTTAAAATTTAAAGAATGTTGAAGAGACTGGTAGCAATAAATTAATAAAGTGCATTTGTAGTAGCTGAGGAGCAGCTACAGTTGGGTGGAAGTGCTGGTCCTTAGGAGATTAGCAACATTTATTGCCTTATAACAATCAGATTCTCATGGACAAAAGATGGTAAGATTTTCCCAATCGGTAAGGTCTCTTTTCTAGGATGCATACTTTAAATACTGACCATGGCATCTGATCCTGATTTGAACCTGAAAAACTTAGTCATGAGCCTTGATGGGAAAAACCTACATCATAAAATTCATCTTTGTCCTTGGGGTTTTGCTGTCTGACACAGCAGGGTTCAAACATTTACTGAAGACCAAACCGGCATTTAATTCATATGCGTTTCTCATCCTTGGTAACCATGGGGTTGTCATTTCACAACCAGGATTGCTTAAACAGTCCTTGAAAGAGGTTTCAGCCCCAGAGGATAAAGAGGTTCTTAAAAACACACTGCCCAGAATTCATTGTATCTACTTGAAACTTCTGTTAGTTCCAAAAGGATTATTTAGAGAGCTGTCAGGGATCTCCAAGGAACTATAAAACACTGCGTGCAATAGTATCTGTACCAGCTGAAATGTTTTTAACACTTCGAAACTTGCCTATTGAGTCCAAGAATGTTAATTGACGGTGTGGCTGTTTTTCATGCCAGAATTAAGTAAAATAAGGCACACTCTTTCCTCTCCCCATTCCCACCTGAACTTCGCCTTTCAACTCTTACTAATCCTTCAGGCCTCTCTGCATCTCCCTCCTCAATCTGTTTGGATGACTCTACTTTCTATTCTATTAGCATCTGTGCTTCTCCTAGCACACATTTACTGACTGTATTGTAATTACTTTTCAACTTGTTTGATTTTCTCACTAGAATGTAATCTCTGTAAGGATGATTTCCAACTCACGCATCATTATGCCACCAGCAATGCTGTCTAATTGGCACTGCACGGACATTTGTTGGATGAATGTATGAATGAATAAATGCACAGAGCAGACCCTTAGTGGATAGCAGTATTTCCATTTTTTTTTTAAAGATTTATGTATTTCAATTCTTAAAGTAGTAAGACAAAGTTTTCATTGTTCATGGATTGGTGGGAGACCAGGGTTTGAAAAATAACCCCCAGAGGGCTAGGGAGACATGAAGATAACCATTGCTATACATTAATAAATTGTAAAGGAGACTAGGAGAGGAAGCTGTGAAAGGCTGGTGAGGGTACCAGAAGGCAGTTTATGACTGGGGGTCTAGAACATGACTTTGGCATGATTTCTGTAAGTTCAAGATTAGATATGGCGTATTCTTAACAGATTGGACACTGTGAAAAAGTCTTAAATTTTTGTGAACTTTAGAATATTTTGACAAAAAAGGAAGTGCATGCTGCTTTTTACAATTTATATATACCAACTGTATTCGTCCTTGAAATATTTCTCAACCCTGTCATTTGAGTTTGGGAAATTAAAAGATAGAAACCTGGTATTCTTTTGATACCTTTACATTTTCTGGAATGTTCATGTGTCCAGATTTCTTTTATCCAAATTTTTCTTTGGGTATTCCCACCATGAATAGATTCTAGGTAGAGGACAAATGGTTATAACTGGCATATGGAAAATTTATCATTTGGTGGCCTCCCTAGTGGCGCAGGGATTAAAATCTCAGCACTGTCAAGCTGTCGCCAGCCACTGCAGCATGAGTTCAATCCCCAGTCAGGGAGATAACACACATGACACAACAGACCTCTCCTGTCTGACCTGCTGCTCCCCTTAGCGGTATATTTCAGTAGCTCTGCCTATACTGCTCCCTACTCTGTCTCTGGTGAATCCTCTCACCCTCAGCACCTCTGGCCTATACCCCAGTTCTTATATGCATACATAAATTAAAATAAGTCTTTAAAAAAGAGAATTTATCATTCAAAAATATATATAAAAATACATATATACATACACATATGTATTTGTGTTTTAGTTCTATTTTTAGTTCCAATATTTATTTCAGTGGATTACCTTCAACTTTTTTCAACTAGGTATTTTATTATATGCAAATAAAGATAAGATTTCTTCCTCTTTCCTAATATTAATACATGTTTTTATTGCCAGTGCTTTTATTTAGTTGGCTAGAATTCTCAGAGGATGTAAAAATATTAGTTATGATAATTTGTTTATCTAATTCTTTATGTTAATATAATGTCAATGTTTTACATGTAAGTATTATGTGCCAATTAATTTTATTTACTATATTCCATCTCATTTAAGAAATATTCTTCTAATTCTAGGTCACAGATTGAAAAGTTTATCAATTGCTTTAGAAAACACTTACTACAGCCATCAGATGGCTTTTCTCTTTTGATCTATTAATGTGATGAATTATAGATTTTCTAATATTGGCCTGTAATTGTATTCATTCCTGGAATAAATCCTACTTTGCCATGGTGTATTATTCTTTAAATATCCTGACAGATTTGATTTTCTAATGTTTTATTAATGATATATGTATTTATAGTTAGAATTGTGATTGCCTAGGAGACTGAGAATTCGCCTCTGAGTGCCTACTCCATGGCCAACTCTTGTTCCCGAGAGTTGCAAGTCTGAGCTCCGGTGGGGAGACTGTTTGTGACTCTCCTTCCTGCATTCTGGTCCCTTTTCTTTCAGGTCAGATTGTGCTCCTGTCCTTTATTTTGTCTTCATTTATTGCCTGTGTAACCGAATTTTCTTGAATCTTCTCTCATGGTTTCTCCTAATTCACATTGTTCCTTTATTCCTTTCTTTTTAATATTCATTTAACTTTTATTCATCAGGAGTTGTGAAAGGGTGGGGTAGCAAAACCCATTTTTTGAATCCCAAACCCCTGATTTTATGCTTTAAATCTAGCAGCAATAAGCAAAATGAAATTACACAGTATTTTCATTAAATTTACATTTGAGATTGAAGCATTTCTGAAAATCAGATGTTAACTTTCAAAAATTTCATAGTGGTAAAATTTGCCTCAGGGAGGGGAGAGTATCACTGGAGTGCTTCCCTAGGAGGTGAGAATATCTCAGGGATTGGTTCAAGATGGTAGCAGAGGAAGCTGGCATTGTATACCTCAAGTGGTAAGCCTTGTGCCTTGAAGACTGTTTAACTGTGAAGAGTTTTATGTAGCTATGTGTAGGACCCTTTTGTTAACTTTGATAATTGGAATTAGACTCACTTTTAAGACCAATAGAGTTCTACTGCATTTATGCTCTGTAGGATTGTGCTGTAGGAGGCACATTCTGAATCTTATGTATACTTGTTATTGATGGGGTCCAAAATATCTGGAAGAATGTACACCTACAACTCTCCCAAAAAACAGTCATACCAGAAGTCAGTTGCAGACACCAAGGGTATACCGAGCTTGTGCGAAACTATACTGTGCATAGGTTGACCTGGAGCATGAATCACACTGTGGATGTCCTGTTTGAGGGTCCTTCTCTGCAGGGTCTCCCTCTCTTTTCTTTTTCTCTATCCTAATGTTTCCCCTGGGGTCTTACTTTCTTTATCCTGAGCAACTTGTAGTCAAGGCTAGAATTGCTAATTCTAGTACCCATCCCTGGCTTAGGGAGATCTGTTTGACAAATAAACCTTCCTCTGGTCAAGACCGATTATTATTTTTTAGTAATGCTAGTGTGTGGTTTAGTGAAATAAAAATTCCCTCTCTACTGGGATGAATACATAGAGGGATAAAGGTACAGAGACCCTTCCTGTTACATGTTTCTAGTCTTATGGGCAACTTGAACCAGCAATTTCACTGAGCATACCAAAGCTGGCTAACTGGGTTTCACCCATGGATCTCTGACCCCAGGCCGATGGGTCCAGGGTGTTGAAAATGTTTTCCTCTAGCCAATGTGGTTGCAGTCTAGATGAGAATCCCAGGGAAGTTGTCTGTTTAGGCCTCTGGGACCCTCCATGATGTTGGGCAAATGCATTAGTTTGCCTCTCTGTAAAAGGAAGGTAACTGTGTTATCTTTTCCATTCCAGAGCTGTTGGGAAAACCAATGCAAATGTGTCCATAAAGAGCTCCAAACTTCCCCAAAAAGGGTCCTATGTAATTACAAGACATTACTGTCACCACTCTTGTGAGGTACTCCTGTTGAGATGGTGATGACTGCAACTAAGTCAGCTGCACCTGTCTGTCTTTTATTGTCAGCTTTAATGCTTTCTGGCTCAGATAATGCAGGGCTCCCTCTTGCCTGACTCCCTTGAGCCTACCCTCTTCGGGCAGATGTAAGGTAAAGGGGATTCTTGTCATGGTCAGAGAGTCCCAGCGTCGTTGCGCTCAGCAGGGTCCCAGCGTCGTTGTGCTCAGCAGGGTGACCTTGGACATGTTACTTAACCTCTCAAAGGTTCTGTGTCACCACCAGTAAAATTGGGCTATTTATAGTCATTGTGCGAATTAAATGAGATTGGGTCTCCAAAACTCTTGGTAAACAGAAGGTGCTTAATAAACATTAGTGTTTTGAAATTTTCTTTTTTTCTCTCACTTTTTGGCTCTGGCATTAATGCAGCATGTGCATTTCTATTCCAGCATCTTGTTTTTGGTAGCAATTGATATTTTGGGTGATTTGGGATATGGCATCATTATTCTAGAAGACTTGATTATGAATCATGTGTCTTCATTCTCAGTGTCCTCAAAACAGTTTAAACAAACCAAATGTATAAAAGCATTTACTTTGTGACATTTATTTGTGCATCTTCATTTGCTCTTAATAGAAAGCAAAAGCTATAAAAACTGGCCTGGCTCTTAGGAGGTGCTATTTAAAGCTGCAGTGGGCCAGAAATGACAACTTTGAAATTGGCTGTGGAGTGCTAAAGCCAAGTATGAGCAGATGCCCAGGCAACCTGTCACATTTGTCATGTGTTACCCAAAAAAAAAACTCAAGTCTACAGAGGTTTTAGGAACTTTTCTCTTAGGAAGCATTTGCCATTTTAGTCTTTAGATTTCCCTTTTCCTGTGGATGGAACATACTCCAGCAAAGGAATCTCAGGCTGCCAGCTGGGGGACTGTGGGTGGGGAGGGTTTCTTCTATGCTGAGATATTTGTGAGGCTTCTAGCTAAGCCTATCTACATGACAATTTTATGCCAGGGAATTAATGATTTTGTAGAAAAGTGACAGTTTCTGCTACACACGGTTGTATTACAGTGGTTTATAAGTTGGCTATGTTTCTGGCCCGCCTGGTGACCTTGCAGAGTTACTTAGCCCATGAGTTAGTTTCACTGTCTGTAAAATGGGAATAGTGAGAGCAACTTCATCATACTTACAAAAAGTATATGGTAATATATATAAAAAGTTCACAGTAATTGATATGCAGAAGGTCCATGATACATTTTTTTAAACAACTGGGGTACAGGCCAGATGTAAGGGAGGGTGAGAGGATTCCCCAGAGACAGAGTGGGGAACAGAACAGGCAGACTAACTGAAACACACTGCTGACGGGAGCAGCAGGCGCGACAGGAGAGGTCTTCCACGCCATGTGGGACCCTCGCCGGCCAGCCAGGATTGAACTGGGGCTGCAGAGGCTGCGGACAGCTTAACAGTGTGGCACTCAACTGCCTGCGCCGCCAGGGGAGGCCTCATGATACATTTTAATAGTGTATGTACTTGTACAATGAGTACAGTATGAGTTGTGTGTATGAGTATTGTATGAGCAGGTGTGTACACGTGTATGGTGTGTGTAAGTATGTGTGTGATTATGTGTACACTGAGGAGACCTTGGGAGCCAGAGATGAATTTAGAATTGCTATTGCCATATAAAGAATTTTTTATTTTGTTTTGCCTGACTATCCATGGATACACACACACACACACACACACACACACACACACACATCATGTCATCTGCAAATAGTGATAGTTTCCCATAGCCTTTTATTATTTTGAGGTGTATTCATTCTAATCCCACTTTACTAAGATTTTTTTTTTACCATAAATGAATACTAAATGTCAAATACCTTCTCTGCATCTATTGATGTGATCATGTAATTTTTGTCTTTCCTTCTATTAATATGGTGAATTTTTGATTTAATTCTTTAGAATAGATGTCAAGAATTGGATTATCAGGCTCTAAAAGAGATTGGATATTTTGCAAAATTGCTTTCTGAAGGTGTTACAAAGAAATCTTTTGTACTGGAGAAGTCCAAGTAGAGACTGAAGATTACTTGTCTGGACAAAAATGTGAATGAAATTCAAATAATAGCTCACCACTGAGCTAGAATAGGTGAACTTGAAGACCTCACAAATATCTGATTACTTATTTATTAATGATTCATTTTAAGGCCGTTATTAACAGGCTGGCATAAGGTGGGCTGATGGGTTGGACACTTGTGCCATGCTGCTTCTTTACCTTTGATTCAATGTCATTAGCAAGGTTTCTCCCATGGGAATCCTTTTAAGATAATTTTTCTGCCTCTGAGACATTTCAGCCCCTTCACTATTTTAGGAACACACTTCTAAATCATACAAGGTTTTGCTGACACAAGGACCATAACACCTTGCCAAGAGGAATTCTCCATGAGTGGAATAAATTGAGAGAGAAAGCCTGTGAAATGTGTGTCAGAGCAGCTGCTCTGACTTCCCCCAAATTAAACACAGTTTGAGGGTGAGGATCCCTGCCTCTCTGGGCCAGATGATGCTTTTTGTATGTGGAGTTAGCTGGATCAGCGGAGCCCCGAACCCTCAGGCAGCCTGGGCTTGGAGATGCTGGCCTGGCAGCCAGCTTATGTTTGCCAGCATGTCACTTTCACTGGATGCTCTCATCACCTACATCTTTCTTTTTTAAATGTTTATTGGGAGTATAGTTTTGTTTCAATCTCATGTTGCTTTTCAGAGGGGTTACTGAACATAATACTCTGACTTAAGTTCATTATTCAACTTTGCTCAGAAACAATCTTCTAGACCCCTCTTGTAACTAGCTAAATGTTAAAATATTCCAAAGAATTCTGAATGATATAAATCCTGGGAACTAAAATGTTCCAAAAGATTAAAGTGAATATACCTTTTATCCCCAAAACTTGACTTCTTCCTGAAGATATGAGAGATATTTTCTAGTGTGCCTAATTATAACTATAATATCCAAAATCTGGAATTGTTTCAAGTGAATAGGGGACTGTTTATATTAGTAGAGGTACATCCTTGCAATTAAGAACCATGTGGTAGACAAAAGATTTAGAGATATGGAGAAGTTTATAAATGTTACTAGTAAAGAGACCAGACTACAAAATCATCGCTTTTTTTTGTTAAAAATATATATGTATTTTTGAAGAGTACATTTGGTGTAGATAGAATAGTAGTTAATATTATTGATAGTGTATTATGTGCCAGGCACTGTCCAAGTTTCTTTACACCTGTTCATATATTTGATCCTTAACAAACTCTATGGGTACTATTGTTCCCATTTTATAGATGAGGGAAAGTGAGGCACAGAAAGTTTACCTAACTTGCTCAAGGTTAGTAGGCAGAACAGAGATTCAACAGGGGAAAAATTTAACTCAAAGCTGCACTGTTAACCACAACTAACACTGCTTTCACAGATTAAAAAAGACAGACCCTGAAAGCCAAAGTGACTACAGACCTTTGTTAAAATTACAGGTGAGGAGGCATCACACTCCCAGACTTCAAACTATACTACAAAGCCATAATCATCAAAACTGCATGGTATTGGAACAAGAACAGACATACAGACCAATGGAATCGAATAGAAAATCCAGAAATAAACCCACAGATTTATGGTCAACTAATCTTTGACAAAGGAGCGAAGACTATGCATTGGAGCAAAGAAAGTTTGTTCAATAAATGGTGCTGGGAAAACTGGGTCGCTACATGCAAAAGAATGAAGCTTGACCACTACCTCACACCATACACAAAAATCAACTCAAAATGGATTAAAGAACTAGACATAAGACCTGAAACCATAAAATACATAGAAGGAAATATAGGCGAAACACTACGGGATTTGCACATCAAAGACATCTTTACAGACACATCACCCAAAGCAGTGATAGTGAAGAGAAAGATAAACAGCTGGGACTACATCAAATTAAAGAGCTTCTGCACAGCAAAAGAGACAATAACAAAAACAAAGAGGAACCCCACCAACTGGGAGAACATTTTTGCACCCAACACTAATGATAAAGGACTGATCACAAAAATCTGCAAAGAGCTGATGAGACTCAGCAACAACAAAGAAAATAATCCAGTCAAAAAATGGGCAGAAGAGCTAAAAAGAAACTTCTCTGAAGAGGAAATGCAAATGGCCAACAGACATATGAAAAAATGTTCAACATCACTTGTAATCAGGGAAATGCAAATCAAAACTACCATGAGATACCATCTCACACCAGTGAGAATGGCACATATTAAAAAAACTAGCAACAACAAATGTTGGCGAGGATGTGGAGAAAAAGGAACTCTTGTGCACTGTTGGTGGGAGTGCAAACTGGTCCAACCACTATGGAGAGCTGTGTGGAGATTTCTGGACCTACTAAACATAGAGCTTCCATATGATCCAGCAATTCCACTCCTAGGTATTTACCCAAAGGACACAGAAACATCAATTCCAAAGAGCACCTGCACTCCTATGTTTATAGCAGCACTGTTTACAATAGCTAAGCTTTGGAAACAACCCAAATGCCCAAAAATAGATGACTGGATCAAGAAGATGTGGTACATATATACCATGGAATATTACTCAGCATTCAAAAAAGATAAACACATGCAATTTGCAGCAACATGGATGGCACTGGAAGGGATCATGCTCAGCGAAATAAGCCAAAAAGAAAAAGAAAAATACCGGATGGTCTCACTCATAGCAGGAATCTAGAAAACTTAAATAAGGGACCAGGAAAATGAATATAAGAAAGTGAAAATCAAAATCAACAAAAAACTATGAACCAGAGACACTTTTTGGGGGTGGGGGGCGGGAGGGGAAGGATTGGGGTCAGAATGGGGCGTTTGCAATTGTATGGGGGAATATAAAAATAAAATTTAATATTTAAAAAAAAAAAAATTACAGGTGATACATATTTTTGGATGGTACTTTTGTCAGCATTTATAAAAATAATACTTGTGGTGAAACAGCATTATAAAAAGTAAAGAATTCTGAGCCAAAAGTATATAGTAACTCTCTAGTTAGTCTTCTCAACTAATGGTAATTTGACTAGAAAAATAAATAGAACATAGTTTTGCCGTGTGAATCAATCACTATTGGGGATGAAATCGCTTTGGGCCAGTCAGCTCAATGTCCCTCAGAGAAGCCAGGAGAGCAGAACCAAAGCTTCTAATTTTCACTAGGTGTTCAGTTCTTAATTGGTTTCAAAGTGATGTTGACCTAGGTTATTTATATTTAATAATTATGTTCCTTGTATTGGAACTTGCAGAACTGCAGAATGTTGCCCTAGAGCAGTGCATCAGCTGGGGATGCTTTTGTTCTCTAGTGAATATTTGACAATGTCTGGAGACATTGTGGGCTGTGCTGACTAGGGCAGGAGTGTTATTCCTGGCATCTACAGGATATGGGAGGCTATGGATATTGATAAACATCGTGCAATGCACAGGATGGTCCCTCCCAACAAAGGGTTACCTTTACCAAAATGTCAATAATGTGGAGATTAAGAAACTCTGATGACAGAGGGATGACAGAGGTCATTTGGTCCAACTCCTGTTTTGCAGGTGCTAAGGTGACTCTTAGCTGCTTTGACTTCCCCTAACTTGCTGTTCTTTCTGGCAGAACTCAGGAAGATGCATCTATAACACATGCACTCTGGGTCTGTAAGGCAAAGTGGGCCATGAAAAGAGCATGGATATGGGGGTTAGATAGACAGGACAGAACAGACATGCCTGCCTTGGGAACCCAGTTGAGCCACTTACTAAACAGTGACTGTGAGCAAATTACTTAATCTCTCTGAACTTCAGTTTCCTTATCTAAAAACTGGGGGCAGGCAGCTCTCGGGCTCACCTGTGACTATACAGGCGCCTTTCTTTCTTTCTCCTTTTCCTAATAAACCTGCCCTTTTAAAATGTGAAAACAAAACAAAACAAAAAACACAAAAAAACTGGGACAACACTGTTTAATTCTCAGGGATTGTGAAATACAGTTTTAAAATATCTAGTGTAGAAGGGTAATATAGTAGATACTCAGTAAATGCTTATTTCTTTCCACTTTATCCTGAGGAAGAGTCTCGTGATCATGTTAAATAGTAGTGGTAAAAAAAAAAATGAGGTTAGGCTCTTAAAAATTGATTTTGTGCGACATTATCTTTTATGTCTGGCTGGCTGAAGAATCAATGTCCTTTCCTGCCTAGAAAATTACCAACTTCATGTGTGACTGGAGAGGGCATAGCAATGGGCCTCACCTGCTTATTTCTAAGAGAAAATTGAACACTCATTGTAGCTCACTTCAGAGCTGCATTTGCCTCCTGCTCTCCCTCCTTCCACATCTTTATTTCCTATGTGCTTTAGATAGGACTGGACGCTGTGATGATGATGATGATGATAGTGATGATAGTTACAACAGTAGCTAACACGTAGAATGTTTTCTATATGTCAGACACTGTTTGTAAATACAGCTAACATATCTCATGTTTACTGTCACCCTCCAAAGAAAACTGTGGTAGACTGAATAATGACCCTCAAAGGTGTTGGTGTCCTAATCCCTAGAACCTGTGAATATGCTACTTTACATGGTGAAAGGGACTTTGCAGAAGGGATTAGATTAAGGCCTTGAGATGGGGGATCATACTGGATTATCTGGGCAGGCCCAGTCTAATTCATGGGTCCATAAAATCTGAAACCTGTTTGCTGTCATTAGAGAAAGATATGTGAGGATAGAAGCAGGCTTAGGGAGATTATGCTACTGGCTTTGAAGATGAAGGTAAGGAGGGCATGAGCCAAAGAATGTCAGAAGATACTGAAATCCGGAATGCCAGGAAATTTATTCTCCTTTCAAGCTTCCAAAAGGATCCCTAACTCTGCCAACCTCTTGATTTTAGCCAGTGAGACCCACTTTGGACTTCTGACTTTGGAGCTATACTATAACAAATTTATGTTCTTTTAAGCCACTAAATTTGCAGTTATTTATTACAATAACAGGAAACTAATACAGCGGATGAGTCCCATTTTTTAGATGAGAAGACCAAGGCTCAGTGAGGGGAAGAGCTTGTCAAAGTTCATGCAGTAACGGGGGAGCCCAACTCTGATCATCTAAGCTCATGCTTGTTGCCACTCTGCTGTGCTATTTATAAGAATGCCTGGCAGTGACTGTTCCTACCTACCTGTGCTGTGTGACAAAAATGGAATTTGGTGAACATTTGGTAACAGTGTCTCAAATGGGAAAGAAATACTCATTTAAACTTCTGTATCTCTGTCTTATAAAAATTTAAACCCCCTTGAAAACTTTGAACCTGCATTAAAAGATGACCGTTCTCGTGGCAAGCCTGCAGGTTAGCAAGGGAGGGCGTTGGGGAACTGGGAAGACAAGGAGGCAGGCATGTGCCAGGCAGGGGGACTGGGAGGCAGGCAGGCAGGCAGTCAACTGAGCCTCCCAGACCCCCTGCAAATCTCTATGCTTTTTTCTGGGTTCCCTCTGGCATTCTCTCACGGTCATCTCTGGTCTCGCCTCTTCTGTAGTCATGGTGCTGCTTTTATTCCCTCCTTTAGGCTCAGGTGTGCACACTTGCACATGTGCTCACATCCATATTCCAGGTATCCACAATCAGACATTTGTGCCCCATGCCCATGTGCCTTCTGCATTAACACACTCAAGGCCGCAGGTGATGGCCACAGAAGCTAACGGGGTAAAAAGCCCGATGAATTCATTTACCCTACAACCATCCTGCCACTTTTGAACTTAAATTCCATTTTTTATACCTTTGCCAATGGGCATTTTTGGTCATTCCTTTAAATTTTATAACCATGTTATGGTTTATAAAGCACATTATTATTTGTTGCTTATTTGATTCTCATAATAATACTGTGTGGAAGATAAAATTGATGTCACTGAAGCTCAGAGGGTTTGTTTTGCTTCCAAGACCACATAACTAATAAGAGTGAAAGCAGGGCTCTTAGAGTTTCATCCCAAATCTAGAATCATCTCCAATACATCTTATTTTTGATATTGATAGATTGTGTTCAAAAGCTGGAAATCTACTGCTATATTTTCGTTTATATTGAGGCCAACCATCACCGCCTCCTTTTAGAAAATTATTATTTGGTCTGATAATGATGCGTGAGTGGCTTCAAGAGCATATCTATCACTCCCAGTTGCAAACCCTACAAAGTAAATCTCAATATCAGAGACAAGTAAAACCCAATTTCGCTCTTGGCTTTTATTTGTCATTTTTTTTAGCAAGTTATTCATTAGTCTGTGGCAGTTGCTTAAAGCCACTGTATTAAGAATATTAAACTATCTTATATGACTGGGTCAGAATCAGTTTTTTTTTAAAGATTTATTTATTTATGCATACAATAGCTGGGGCATAGACCAGAGGTGTGGGGAGTGAGAGGATTCACCAGAGACAGAGTGGGGAGCAGAACAGGCAGACTGACTGAAATACACTGCTGAGGGGAGCAGCGGGTGAGTCAGGAGAGGTCTGCTGCACCACGTGGGTTGCTTCCTGGCCGGCTGGGGATCGAACTCATGCTGCAGAGGCTGTGAATTGCTTCATAGTGTGGTGCTTAACCCCTTGCACCACCAAGGAGGCCCCAGAATCAGTTTTGTATATTTATGGCAAGTAAATCCAGAGCATTAGAAATGAAAATTCTGTGTAATATATGTTTTTCTATTTGAAGATATTAAAACTTAAGTGATGGGCGATTTTAGTAGTGTCATAGCTTGATTGTACTCTGAGAAAAGTCAGAAACATTGATCATAAAATAATTGTGCCTGCATCAGCTAATTAACATATTAAAATCTTCTACAAAGGACTTGAAGTGTGTCACGAACTGTGATAGCTATGAGAGAATTCAAAAGCAAATTAGATACAGTTATCACTCTCAAAAATTTCAGAGAATTTTAGTGGAATACAGATCTATAAAATATAAGCCTTAAGTCAATTTGGTTGTAAAGGGTACATCAACTTTTGCATGTATAAAGTAGGAGGCTGAGAGTAACAGAGGTACATAGAAGCAAAGGTACTGAAACATGAGAAAATAGAAAATTTTCAAGAATTGCAAATGAAGGCTATAAAGTGTGTGTGTGTGTGTGTGTGTGTGTGAGGGGGGAGGGAAGGAGAAGTGTGGTCATATCAGGGAATGTGGGTGGGTCCAAATAGGTAATATGAGTCACTGAAATGTTTTAAACAGAAGTTGACATAAAATTTAAACGTGGAGTCCTTCAAGATGGCGACAGGGTGAAGACATGGTCTTGCCTCCTCAAGATACAACAAAACTACTGTAAAACAAAACCAACAAGCACCTGAGGGAAAAGTGGATGATCACAGCACACAACAGGAGCAGCAGTCCAGAGGCAAGGGACAAGAAAAACTTTACGTAAACTTTGTTTAGAGTGATAACAGGACAGAGTAACCCACAGAGGGAGGACCAGCTGCTTCACAGAACCCCCTGCAGTTATTGATTTGGGCAAACACAAACACTGGGGTTCCTAGACCTGGCTGTGCACTGGATTGGAGGTGCAGGAGCAGGAACCCAGGATGGGTGCACTGCTGGGAGGGCTGAAGAGATGGGGGCACAGAGCAAGACTGCTGGTTTGAGTCTAAGGCTCTTAACACAGAACAGCTAGAGTCTGAATGGGATCAGAATACCTAGAGTTTCCCAAAGAAGAGGCTACTACCATTGAGCCCCAAGCTGAGATACCCAAAACACCTGCTAATTCCCTGCCCCCACGGAAACACTTGAACAAACTAGAATTGAAGCACCTACGAACAGTGGGAGAGCTACCCCAGGATAAGATTCTGTACTGAGGAAGAGACAGATTCTAGCCTGGGGACACTGTGATGGAGGAGCTCCCCTGGAGGAGGGGATTGCTGTGTACCCCTGGCACATGTCTCTGGCACCCACAGCACAATGGGAAATTCAGATTCTTGAATCTACTGGAGTTGATCCCTTGGTGGTCACTGCCTTGACCCTCTTTTATACCTACTCCTTTTTGTAGGTACCCAGTCCCCCCACTTACTTCAACAGGTGTTGAAAATTTATACTTATTAAAACATTAAAAATTGCAAGTGAGGAGACAGAAGAACACTGTAAAAATGCTAGGACAGAAAACCAAAAAAACCAATCAAAAAACCCCAAAACACCCTGAAAGGAGCCATGACTCAGCAAAGTTGTGGAGCATAACAGAAGGTGAATTCAGGTCCAAAAGTTCTAGAAATGCTGATGGAACTAAAAACAAACAAAAAACAAGGATATAAAACAACAGATAAGGATAAAGATAAGGAAAATATGTGGCAGGTCCAATTTGAAATAATGAAACTAAGAAACACTGTAGTTGATTTAGAATGTACAAATGAGGATGTCAATAGCAGACTAACAGAAGTAATGAGAATTAATGAGCTTGAAAACACCTACATTGGTGAACACAAGAATTGAACAATTTTACTTCTCAGGACATTCATTTACTTTTCTGAGTTTTCTTGTACATCTTTGATCAGCTTTTCTGTATTTTCTTCCATTT
The DNA here is from genome assembly GCF_014898055.3 of Talpa occidentalis. Lineage (NCBI taxonomy): Eukaryota > Metazoa > Chordata > Mammalia > Eulipotyphla > Talpidae > Talpa > Talpa occidentalis. Next base: position 55,549,558 of record NW_023605083.1, read on the forward strand.
CTTTGATTTTTTTTTATTATGGCAATTTTCAATTCTGTATCTGATAGAAAGAAAAGATCTGCCATGTCTCTGTGCCTGGTTTCTGAGATTTGTTCTCTGAGGTGAAATACTCCCCTGAAGACTCAGAGTGCCATGTGCTGTATTTTCCCATCTCCTGGTTGTTAGCTTTCTAGGTTGTTACGTGTCCAAGTAGTTTAGCTGCAGAACTTCCACTTTTCCAGTAGATGGCTCTGTATGGCAGGGGGAACTAATCTGTAGCTGCCTCTTCTGGGGGTGGGGGAAGGCATAGAGATTTTAGTCACTGGTGAAGGCAGTGTGCAGGGCCTTGTTTCTGGGGTGGTCCTGACAGCCCTCCTCTCTCTCTTTCAGACCTGTGTCTCTTCAGTCTGTGTGTGGGGCTTCAGCGCACCTTCCCCCTATCAGCTTGAGCTCTGAGGTGGTGAGGGAAAGAGTTGTGCTCTTCTGTGCTTTGTCTTCCTCACTGGGGGCCCTGTCTACCTATTTAATCCCCGCACGTCTTTTTAAAATAATATATATATATTTATTTTTTTAAACAATATTGCTTCCCCCTACCTCCTTAGATTGAGTCCCCACAGAATTTCCTTCCTCAAGGCATCCGTGCACCATCACCACAGTCTCCTGTTCTTCTCCCTCCCTTCCTCTGATCCCTCTCCCCCCTCCTCCCCTACAGTATGTCTCTGATTTGTAATTGTCTGTTTTTGCTTTGTTGTATTTTGTACTGTTACAAAACACAACCCTCGCCAGTGGCCGGGGACCCTCGCCAGTGGCCGGGGATCGAACTGGCACTGCAGAGGCTGCGGGCAGCCTCGCAACCCAGCGCTCAACCGCTGAGCCACCAGGGGAGGTCCCTGTCATTATTTTTTTTTTACACTGCTGTCTTACTTGGTTCCCCTATATTCCTGTTATAAATGAAACTGCCTGATATTTTTCTTTTTTCTTCTGGCTTATTTCACTGAGCATAATTCCTTCTAGCTCCATCCATGTTGCTGAGAATGACATGAGTTTATCTTTTTGATTGCTGAATAATATTCCATTGTGTATATATGCCACGTCTTCTTGATTCAGTCATCTATTTTTGGGCATTAGAATCCCAGCACTTTTGCATGTATTTCCCCACTGTTAGGTCCACTCTAAGCAGCCGTCCTTCCCGGGACTGCCTATCACAGGAGCATGGATTTGAGTTGAGTTTCCACCCCGGCTACTATCTCCAGGCACCTCTTGCCACCAACATTTTGTCGAATCGCTGTATTTCCTCCATAGTCTCGATGCTGGTCTCTGATGTCCAGGACGTGCTCTATTTTTACCCCAAGTCAGGGGATCCTCTGAGTCCCTTGTCCCTATTTAGATTATTTAGATTATCTATTTATATTATCCTGGGAACAAAGAGGGGACCTCCCCCTCCAGACTTTCATCTGCTCCCTTATTTTAAGCCACTCTTTGGCTTCACTTTGCTCCTTTGATCAAGGTAAAAATAATCCTTCATATGCCTTCCAGGTTCCATAATGATCTCATCCTGCCTATCCTAGCCTCCTCTGTTACTACTGTCTGTTTGGTCACTAGCCACTCACACTTGCTAACTCTTGTTCATTCTCTTGAATTGTCAGGACTCCTGTCTCAGAATCTTCAAATATTCTGGGTCATCTACCTGGAATATACCTACACTTTTCACCTAATCAACATCTGTTCACCTATGCTTCTCTGTTAGAGTCCTTTTCACTATTCAAATAAATTCTCCTGTAACTCTGAACCATGTACAGTGTTGTAAATCAGTTTTACCTCAATGAAAAATAAGAGTTAAAAAAAAAAAAGTTCTAAGGGATTTTCTATTTAGTGCTTTTTTTCCCCCTTCCAGCTAGACTGTAAGCACTATGAAGAAAAAAACTTGACTTTGTAAAAACTGTGGCCCTTGTATTTAGCATACTTCTTGAGCCTTGTTTAGTCAAGATACCACTTCTAATATTGAATGAAACATCTCATCTGGTATCAGCCACAGCCCCCAGCCATTCCCTCTATTTATTCATATTTTAGGTTGGGCAATGTTACCTATTTGTTCTTTATTTTGAGCAGAACCCTTCACTTTAAAGAACCTAAATATCCTTCTGTTTAACCTGAGAAAAGATATTTACCTCTTAAAATGTTATGAGATTAAATTGGTTAAAGTCGGCATAAATGCCTAGAGCACTTGGTATAATCTGACTAATTTTGCTAACTTAAAATTGGAATCTATACTTAGGGAACTTTTCACTAGGTGTGTATCCTAATATTAACTTCTGTCCTTAGAAATAGCGGAACGCCCTTTGAAAAGTTGTTTTGTTCTCATCTTTATAAATATTTGTTGAACACTCAGGCTATGTGGCATTTTTCCAGACTGTTCACGGAAAGTGAGAAAGGGAATCTAGAAAACAGAAGTTAACTCTTTGAAATGGCCAATCTTATTTGCACTTCACCTCAACTTGACATTAATATACACATTTTATACTGAAATTGTTTTCTATTATTAAAACCTGAATCTCATCATATACCAACCAATAAGGTCTTTGTGAAAGATTTTTGGTCCTTTGCTCTTGTTTTCATTTTTTAGGTTAGGTTTTACTTATGCTTGGCTGGTTTTATTCTTTGGGTATCTTTGTTAAAGTCACTATCATAAAAAATAATCATTTTCATATGAAATATAATTTTAAGCATGGCTTTCTTAATATATTCCCAGATATTCACTATGGGAAAGGAGTGGCATTTAGCATTTATTATGTTATTTCTTCATTTTAGGACATTTTTCTGTTATAAAAGCAATGCATGTTCGCTGTAGAAAATTTGGAAAATATAGATAAGGAAAAAGCAAGTATTTGTATCTTCTCCCCCAAAAGATAATCACACTGTTGCTATTTTATCTCTTTATATACATAAAAACATAAGTGCACATGAACACACACACTCATATTAATTAACACACTCAAATTAAAGAACAACTAAATATTCATCTGGTTTTTAAAATGTACTCTGCTCAATAATTAATTGTGATCTCAATGAACTCTTTTATCAAGTCTTATAATTTTGCCACTGACTTACTAGATGATTTTCTGGCATATGTCAGGTGGACCTACCTGTTACCTACAAATAATATTTTGACCTCATTTTTGTAAATGTTTATACAACTGGTGTTGTTTTTCTGTCTAATTGCATTAACTTTCCTGAACAATGATAATTGTGATAATATTAGCTTATTATGTTCTTGACTTTAATGGAACTGTATGTTTTGAATGTGTGTGTGTGCTTGTGTGTGTGTGTGCTTGTGTGTATGCGTGTGCTTCTGTATGTGCATGTGTGTGTGATATAGGTGTGTGTCAGCCTTGATGGCATGATGTGAAAGGGTCCCTGAGAGTCTGTGATTGATTGGTAAGGTGAGTAAGTAGTAACCTTCAATGAAGATTAGGGGACTGGATAAATTAAGAATAAACAAATTGTTTCAGCTTTTGGGAGTTAAATGATTAAAGGTGAGGGAAAATGAAATATTGACTCACCACTACCCTTTCTGAGAACATAGCAGCTGGTAGAAATTCACTTACATACTTTATTTTTGGCGATGAAAGGGTGAGCGGGGATATTGAAAGGGAACAAATCACTTGGAATTCCTTTTGGTGTCTTGGAGCAAAAACACTTGAAAGCAGCCCCAGGATTCATGTAGTAGCTCAATCAAGCAAAAGATGGGCAGCACAGCAGGGCTTTTGCACCCAGCAGAAGGTTTAGAAGGGGGTCTGTGAGTGCCAAATCATGTCAGTGGTGCAGAGGCCAGGCTAAGCATAAAGTTCAAAGAGAAAGCTGATCTCTGTCACAGCTGTGTAACTAAGTACAAGGAAGAAATGACACATGAAGTTTCCTTGCTACAACTGCCATTGGTTCACTGAACTGTGATGTAAAGTTATATAAAGCAGCATTCAGGCTTAAGAAATTCCTACAACAACCAGATGGCAGTAAGGAAAAACCTAAGACCTTAGGTTCTAATTCCTGTGTGAGCAGGTAAAGAAAACCACTGTGGGGTTCTTTAAAAAATGGCATGCACAGCAAAGACTTTAACATTCAGAGAAAACAAAGATTAGCTATAGGATTTAGAAAGTATTTTCATAACATCTGTTTTGGGGATTAAGTAAATTTATAGTATTTTATCAACACTATGAAGAAAGGTCAGAAACTACATATGAGACAGACTATTGAGATGAACAAAAGAACTTGAATGACATGCAGAAATAAATAACTGGATTAGAGTTAAATTAAATAAAATTTCAGTTTTCAAATCAGAATTAGAGCACACAGGCAGAAATATATTTTAGAAAATTATATAAGATATGCAGAAGACAATTTTGAAGTGTTTTCATGGAATATGCAAAAAGTGTTACAGAAATGTGAAGGTGATAAGAAAATGATAAGAGTACAAAACAGCAGATATTAAAATATAAATAAATACTAGAGAAAGCAATCAGGGCTAATGGAATATAAGTTGGTTTAAAATTTTTTTACTCGCTGGAAAATCACCGGGGTCTGTAGGTCAAAAGACTCACTGTGCCGAACGTAGAAATCCTGGTAAAGATGAATAACTTTCAGGAATCAAGAAAGAATCTATAGTGAGGGCCAGACCTCTGGAAGGTCCTGTTTTCCAGGATAGATTAGTAACATTTCTAAGTGGCTCTGATAGGGCTCAAAGAGTAAAATGGTCAGACAAAATAGGAAGTCAGCAGGTACCAGGGTTTTGCTTAGCTTGACTTCTCACTAATAAGATGGGGTCAATTAAAAAAATGATGGGGAATAATGTGAGGAAGCAGTCCCTCAGTCATGCTGAATACAGGGACTGTACAATGTGGCACAGAAAGGTGGCTATGCCTTCTCAACAAAGAAGTGGTTAGTAAATGACGCCTGCTGAGATTTTCTATAGTCCCAGGTCCTTTCTTGGGTTGCCAGATTTTGGAACTTCCCTCCATTTTAAGAATTAAGGGAAACTTAATGTTGTCCGGGCTGTCAGGGAAGGGACTCCCTGATAAACACTGACTTTTGAAATAAGAGTTAATTGATGGGATATCAGAACAGGAACTGAGTTAAAAATGCAGCCATCCTGGCAAAGAAAAGAATATAGGGAATTGTCCGCAAAACATATTTTTAGTGTCATTAGAGAAGTGCAAATTATAGCCACAATGAGATATCACTAATTACCCACTAGAATGGGATCAACATCAAGTGCTGACAAGAATTTGGAGAAAATGCAGCCCTCGTGTATTACTGATGTGAATGGAAATAGTATAACCATTTGGGAAGGCAGTTTAGCAGATTCTCAACATTTTAAAAATAGGCTTTCCTAACAGTTCCACTCCTATATATCTACCCATGGAAAGGCTGGTATGCAAATATTAATAATGGTGTTATTTATACTAGTTCAAAAGTGAAAATAATGCAGAAGTCTGTTACACAGTGGAGTAGCATGGAGTTAACACAGAGAAACAAGCTCCTGATACATGCCACAGAAGAGATGATCTTTAAAGGCATGATGTGCTCCTGCCCCTTGTCCTTCTAATATCTCTATTTGGCAAAACCCAACCCTGGATGTGGCCAGTATCTGCTTTTCCTTGTTTGTACTCAGCTTTCTAGTCTTGTTAGCAAGAAACCAAAATCTGATCAAATAGCTGTTTCTATAAATTTTTGGTTATCAATCTCACTTGGTCTCTGTACCCCAGTTTTCTCAGCAGTTCAAACTCTACTCTCCCATGACTGTTTTATACTTTCCTCCCATTTTTTAGCCAATTAAAATACCTCTGATTTAAGGGGCTCCCTGGTGGAGCAGCGGGTTGAGCGCCGTGCTGTGATGCTGTCCGCAGCTTCTGCAGTGCCGGGAATCTGTGCCTGTTCTATTCCTGGCCAGCCAGGGAGATTCCCACATGGTACCTGCTGCTCCCCTCAACAATGTTTTTGGTCCATCTGCCTGTTCTGCTCCCCACTCTGTCTCTGGTGAAGTCTCTCACCCTCCTGCACCTCTGGCCTGTACCCCAGTGCTTGTATAAATAAATCTTTTGAAAAAAATACCTCTGATTTACAGGGAAAGTAGATGTTTTCAAAAAAGACTTCTGTGAATCTCCATTAAATGTAAATTTGTTAAATTGCCATTTACTTATCATGTTTATCTCTCATCCTTCCCACTTATTTCAAGAGTTGTCTCTCATCTAATTTTTCTACTTGCATACTCCAAATTATAGTGGCCAGATTTCTGCCAGTGTGAAGTTAATATTCTACCGGGAGGAGAAACCATCAGTTCTTTGGGGGAAAACTTTTCTAAATCATAGACTATGTATCAATAAATCTTTGATAGAATGCTCCCAAAATATCTAGAGCTACTACCTTGGAACTATTGATCAAATTTACAGTTACTTGTTCAGTGCTTTCTTTTTCTTTTTATGAGACTGTTAGCTCTCTGAGAGCAAGGATTGCTTCCTGCACATGACTGTATTTATAGCCTGTAGGGTAGTATTTGGTATATGGTAAAGTCACAGCACAAATTTATTGGATGAAGATGGAATTAATATCTGTATTAACCATTATTATTTCAAAGTGGTAGGTATATTACTGATAATTTGTCATAATTTTTGTGGTCTATATTTTCTTTAACATTATTAAATCAATATCTCATACTGAAAATAACAAACAATTTAAAAATCAATGGATCTGATTCCAAGGGATTTTTAACTTACATAATCTTGGGGGGATTTGTTTGAATTATTTTGTCTTTATTAAAACTGAAAAAGCCTAAGCTAAATATTCTGCCTAGAATTGAGAAGTAAATTGATAGGTTGTTAGGTGATGAAATCATATGCAAAAATCCAGCTGTCTTTCTACAATAAATGACAGAAAACTTGTATTTAAACTTCTAAAGGGACTGTGAGATTATGCTAATTGGCATTTGGACAATTTATTGCTTATTAAATATTTAGCTGGATTCTGGAGAGCAGGGATATGGTATCACATGGATAGCTTTCCAACTTCTCTCCATATAGTTGAAAAGTTCAAGGTGATTCTTTGTGACAATGGCCCCCCAAAGAGTCAAAGTTGTAAGCATGAGTAATATGGATAACTGCTACTGAAGGACCATAGACAGCATATAGGAAATGCAGTGCAGTGCCATAGTTTGGTGTGTTACTAGTATCATTACATTACAGGTGAATTAGTTTGAATTTTATTGTAAAATTCTATTATTAAATATTAGCAAGTTCTAAAAGCTATTTATTCACTTGCCGAGTCTGTTTGTTTTTATACAGCATCTAATCTCTGACTTTTCTTAATGACTGTTGACATTGCTGTAAACTGGATCACTTAATCAGTGGATGGCATAAAATGGAAAATCACTCTTCATGCTGCATTTAATTTTGCAGTTACACAACTCCACAAGCTCTTTTAGGAAGAATAGAAAATCTGAAAGGAAGGGAAATTATCAAGCCTTTGTTATGACTATCAAAAAATTCTTTCAATTTCTTTGAATATACAGTGCTCTTTGGATAAGCTATGCTGAGCTCTTTGCTTATATAATCCTGGTAACAATTTATTTTACTATATTGCCCTTGGATTTAGTGTTATATTGAATCATCCTCTGTTATTGGAGTTATAGACTGCTATTTTAAATAATGTATCTCTATTTAAAAATGTACTCATGTCACTTAGACATGTTATATAGTTATGCCTTTGCAAATATCAGCCTTATTGATTAATCACAATGTTATATAGTATAGCGTAGGGAAAAAGGACTCAAAAGAACTGTGTTCTAATTCCAAATCTATCTTCTGGATACATTAACCTGCTTTTAATTTAAGATTTCAGAGAGGAGATTTGACCAAAGTCAAATAGAGAACAAGCGAAAGAAATAAAAAGCCCAGTGTGTTGACAAACGTGGTGTCGGGACAGACTGCTTCTCATTTGATGATGAAGAGCAGCCACCACCTCAACATCCGCCACAAAAACATGAAGCTAATGAAAAAATTACGGCAGAACCAGGGAAAGGAAAAAAGAACATGTCTTGATTCAAAGGCTGAGGCTAAAAAAGATGTGTGCACACGCACACACACACACAACATGCCACATATTAGAGAACTGATTGTTAATCAGAGTTATAGTTGTCTTTAAAAAGGAAAGAATAACACAAGGAAAGACTAGACAGGGAAATGGAAACAGAAGCAGTATTACAAACATGAAAGCAGAAAAGTTTCCTGAAAATAATCTATAAAAATGAAAAAGAGAATTAAAAAATAAGAGAGACTCACATCTGGCTATTTACTGGCAAAAGGCTCCTAGATGAAGGAAGAAAATCTCAATGCATATTATGTTTACCTTCAAAGGAACAAATATTTTCTAGTTCAGAATTCTCCTTAGGAATGATAAATGCAGAACAATGCGGTATTGATATCAAATTTCTATGAAATAACTTCCTGTGAGGAAACTTTTGAGACCTCGCAAATTTAATACTTACTCAAGTTAGATTTCATGTGTAAAGACAAGAGAAACACATTTTTAGATATGCAGACTATGAAGAATTACTTAAAATTATTGGCTGTTTTACTCCAGTATCCCAATAATGATCAAAACATGGTACAAAAGAACTTGTGGTTTTTGGAAACTTGTCAAACATAGAATTAAGGCAAATTTTTATATAAAATTAGTTTTCAAGTTAAATACAAGTGTCTGACATCGATAGAACACTAAACCCCAAAAAAAACGGAGTACACATTTTTCTCAAGCGCACACGGATCATTCTCCAGGATCGATCACATACTGGGGCACAAGACAAACATCAACAGATACACCAAGATTGAAATCATATCAACCATCTTTTCTGACCATGAAGGCATCAAACTAGAAATAAACCATAAAAAGAAGGTAAGGAACTTTCTTACCTCATGGAGATTAAAAACCACACTACTGGAAGACCACTGGACTAATGAGGAGATCAAAGAAGAAATTAAAAAATTCTTTGAATTGAACGACAAGGAGTACACCAATATCCTAAATGTATGGGATGCAGCAAAAGCAGTAATAAGAGGAAAATATATAGCAATAGAAGCTCACATCAAGAAACAAGAAAGAACTCAAAGAAACAACCTAATCTCGAAGCTCAAAGATCTAGAAAAAGAACAACAAAAAAACCCCAAAACCAGTAGAAGAAAAGAAATAATAAAAACCAAAGCAGAAATAAATGAAATTGAAACTAAAAAAACAATCCAAAAGATCAATGAAACCAAGAGCTGGTTCTTTGAAAAAATCAATAAAATAGACAAACCCCTAGCCAGGCTCACAAAGGAAAAAAGGGAGAAAGCACAAATACACAGGATCATAAATGAAAGAGGAGAAATCACAACGGACACAGCAGAAATCAAAAGAATAATCAGTAACTACTATGAACAGTTATATGGAAACATGTTTAACAACCTAGAGGAGATGGACAAATTCCTACAACTCTACAATCACCCAAAGCTAGATAAAGAAGAAATAGAACACCTAAACAGACCAATTACAAGCAGCGAAATTGAAATGGTAATCAAAAACCTCCCCAAAAACAAAAGCCCAGGACCTGATGGATTTACAAATGAATTCTACCAAACATTCAGAGACGAATTAGTGCCTATCCTTCACAAACTCTTCCAAAAAATTGAGAAGGAAGGGACAATACCAAACACGTTCTATGAAGCCAACATTACACTAATACCAAAACCGAACAAGGACAACACAAAAAAGGAAAACTACAGGCCAATCTCCCTAATGAACACTGATGCAAAAAATCCTCAATAAAATTTTAGCTATCAGAATCCAACAATGTATCCATAATATAATTCACCACGACCAAGCAGGATTCATTCCAGGGACACAAGGATGGTTTAACATCCGAAAATCAATCAACGTTATCCAACACATCAACAAAAAGAAATATAAAAACCATATGATAATATCAATAGATGCTGAGAAAGCTTTCGACAAAGTGCAACACCCATTCATGATAAAAGCCCTTGAAATTCTTGGGATACAAGGAACATACCTCAACATCATAAAGGCCATCTATGACAAGCCAACAGCCAGTATCATTCTCAATGGTGAAAAGCTGAAAGCAATTCCATTAAGATCTGGAACAAGACAAGGATGTCCACTCTCACCCTGCTTTTCAATATAATACTGGAAGTCCTAGCCAGAGCAATAAGACAAGAGAAAGACATCCAAGGAATCCAAATAGGAAAAGAAGAAGTCAAACTATCACTATTTGCAGATGATATGATAATATACATAGAGAACCCCAAAAACTCCACAGAAAAACTAATTCAACTCATCAATCAGTTCAGTAAAGTGGCAGGATACAAAATCAACACGCAAAAGTCAGTAGCCTTCCTATACACAAACAATAAATCTGAAGAAGAAGAAATCAAAAAAACCATCCCTTTTTTTATTGAAACAAAAAAAATCAAATATTTGGGAATAAATCTAACAAAAGAGGTAAAGGACCTATACAAAGAAAACTATAAATCACTGTTAAAAGAAATAGAAGAAGACACAAAGAAATGGAAAGACATCCCCTGCTCATGGATTGGAAGAATAAACATTATTAAAATGGCCATCCTTCCAAAAGCAATATACAGATTCAATGCTATTCCAATCAAAATTTCAATGTCATTCTTGAAAGAAATAGAACAATTATTGATGAAATTCATATGGAATCACAAAAAACCCCGAATAGCCAAAGCTCTCCTGAAAAAAAAAGAAGGGAATGGAGGCATCACACTCCCAGACTTCAAACTCTACTACAAAGCCATAATCATCAAAACTGCATGGTATTGGAACAAGAACAGACATACAGACCAATGGAATCGAATAGAAAATCCAGAAATAAACCCACAGATTTATGGTCAACTAATCTTTGACAAAGGAGCAAAGACTATGCATTGGAGCAAAGAAAGTTTGTTCAATAAATGGTGCTGGGAAAACTGGGTCGCTACATGCAAAAGAATGAAACTTGACCACTACCTCACACCATACACAAAAATCAACTCAAAATGGATTAAAGAACTAGACATAAGACCTGAAACCATAAAATACATAGAAGGAAATATAGGCGAAACACTACGTGATTTGCACATCAAAGACATCTTTACAGACACATCACCCAAAGCAGTGATAGTGAAGGCAAAGATAAACAGCTGGGACTACATCAAATTAAAGAGCTTTTGCACAGCAAAAGAGACAATAACAAAAACAAAGAGAAACCCCACCAACTGGGAGAACATTTTTGCACCCAACACTAATGATAAAGGACTGATCACAAAAATCTGCAAAGAGCTGATGAGACTCAGCAACAACAAAGAAAATAATCCAGTCAAAAAATGGGCAGAAGAGCTAAAAAGAAACTTCTCTGAAGAGGAAATGCAAATGGCCAACAGGCATATGAAAAAATGTTTAACATCACTTGTCATCAGGGAAATGCAAATCAAAACTACCATGAGATACCATCTTACACCAGTGAGAATGGCACATATTAAAAAAACTAGCAACAACAAATGTTGGCGAGGGTGTGGAGAAAAAGGAACTCTTCTGCACTGTTGGTGGGAGTGCAAACTGGTCCAACCACTATGGAGAGCTGTGTGGAGATTTCTGGACCTACTAAACATAGAGCTTCCATATGATCCAGCAATTCCACTCCTAGGTATTTACCCAAAGGACACAGAAACATCAGTTCCAAAGAGCACCTGCACCCCTATGTTTATAGCAGCACTGTTTACAATAGCTAAGCTTTGGAAACAGCCCAAATGCCCAAAAAGAGATGACTGGATCAAGAAGATGTGGTACATATATACCATGGAATATTACTCAGCATTCAAAAAAGATAAACACATGCAATTTGCAGCAACATGGATGGCACTGGAAGGGATCATGCTCAGCGAAATAAGCCAAAAAGAAAAAGAAAAATACCGGATGGTCTCACTCATAGCAGGAATCTAGAAAACTTAAATAAGGGACCAGGAAAATGAATAACTATAAGAAAGTGAAAATCAAAATCAAGAAAAAACTATGAACCAGAGACACTTTTAGGGGGGCGGGGGCGGGAGGGGAGGGATTGGGGCCAGAATGGGGGGGCTGCAATTGTATGGGGAATATAAAAATAAAATTTATTATTTAAAAAAAAATAAATACAAGTGTCTGGGCTTTTTTTGGAAAGAGAAAAGATATAATATTACAATTTTGTTAACAATAATTTGGACCTAAAATGTCATTTAAGGTGGGAGTTTTTGTGATGAAAGCATTTATATGTTTTTACACACACACACACACACACACACACACACACAATGCCTAATGTTATTTGTACTATTTGTTTATAGTTGCTATTTCTTCTGATTGACTATAGTGTACATTGTAATTGGTTGTACCATACCAGTTGGTAAATGTTTTGAATATCATCCAGATTGAATGAATAGATGGATAAATGAATTATTAGTTTATCTCTTCTTTTATCCTCACTTTTATAGTTTTCTTTGGGGCTGTTTTTGTTCTCATATTTAAGCATATTTGACCAGATATGTATTTTATTGAAATTCAATAAAATTCCATCCTTTCTTCATAGAAAAACAATATTCGTTTTGGTGCAGTTCCCGCTAAAGTCTGAGTATAACAATAATGTTGTCTACATCTTTATTTTTTCACAATACTATGATTTTTCTTATTTTCTTCTTACACTTGGCATAATGATATATAGTTGTCTGAAACTATGACTATTATTTCTGAATCTATTTCTAGTTGTTGAATAGCGGACACTGCTAGGTACCTTGGCCATTCTAATTCCTTCCATGTCAGGCCTGCTAAGTGTACTTATCAACAGTAAGTGGATACATATATCACTTTAAAACTTTCTACCTCCTGGGCGTCCCCGGTGGCGCAGTGGTTGAACGCTGGGCTGCGCAGCTGCCCGCAGCCTCTGCGGCAACGGTTCGATCCCCTGCCACTGGCGGGGGTCCCACATGGCCCGCAGACCTCTCCTGCCGCGCCAGCTGCTCCCCTCAGCAGTGTACTTTGGTCCTTCTGCCTGTTCTGTTCCCTGCTCTGGCTCTGGTGAATTCTCTCACCCTCCCTCGCTCCTGACTGTACCCAGTGCTTGTTTAAATAAATAAATAAAATCCTTTAAAAAACAAAACAAAACAAAACTTTCTACCTCCTCCTTTAGAAACACAATGACTATTAAAATTAGAAGAGTTTTTAGGCTTGTCTTGTCATTAAAAAAGTGACTAGAATGAAGTTGGTACAATGATTTGATTTAATTATGCTTAATTGAGGTAAAGCTTCAGCCAGCGTCTAGCTTTCCTCTCCCTTTTTCAGAACCTTTTAATCAGGTTAGTTCACTTTTGGATAAACATATGCTTGCCTTTATTGCTAACATGTGCTGCATTTTTAGTCCAAAGCTTATTATTTTGATGTTTTAGGTTGTAGTCCAGAATTCTAAATTTTCTTCTATGATACCATCTGCACAGACAGCCTTTCACCTCCCATAGCCGCCTTTCTCTATAAAACTCCCAACTGTTAGCTGGAAGAAGGATTGACAACACCACCTGTGCCCCCTCAGATTCCTAATCTAGACTCTCCTGTCCCAAAAGATGTTTCCTGGAGACAAATTTATCATCTAATTAATTTATTAATATTTATTGAGAAGTAATTGTGTGCCCAAAACTGAGGTGGTTGGTTCTTTTCCAGTTGACCAATAACTCAACTGATAAGGGGTATTTCTATTGTAATATGCAAGCAATAAGTTGTTTTTCTTCCCTTTAAGGGTATTTCTATTCTGCTTTCCCCTGAAAATTCTAGAGATACATTTAAGCTGTCATGGAATAGAATTTTCATTTCATTTTTTATTATTTATTTATTTAAAGGTTTATTTTATTTATTTATACAAGCACTGGGTACAGTCAGAAGCATGGAAGGGTGAGAGAATTCACCAGAGCCAGGGCAGAGAGCAGAACAGGCAGACTGACGAAGTACACTGCTGAGGGGAGCAGAGGGTGGCAGGAAAGGTCTGTGCGCCATGTGGAACCCTCACCCAGTGGCTGGGGATCGAACTGGTGCTGCAGATGCTGCCGATAGCTTCGCAATCCAACGCTCAGCCGCTGTGCCACCAGGGAGGCCCCTCATTTCATTTTTTAAAAGCATCTATGTTTTTCTTATGTAAGCAATGTGTGTTCATACAGACACATTAGAGAATTATGGTAAATGGAGGAATACATTTTACATGTACAAGCACCAAAAAGATCTGTAAGAATGTACTCTGAATGAAATATTTATGTGACATGAGACTTGAGGGCAGGGAAGGAAGATGGGAAGATATTTGTTTTGTTCACTTTTGTATAACTTGAATTTTTATGATCTTGTATGACATTTGTAATGAAAGAAAATATCTAAATGTGCCATATAAAAAAACCCATCAGGGTTACCTAGAGTTGGCAATCTTTTCACTTCAGTTACATATGGGAAGAAAACGTAAAGGGCTGAACTATACTTACATTTAACTGTTAAGATTTTAGTAGATTTAGAATGTGCTTTGTAATCTATTGGTGTTGTCTAGATCTTGATTTGAGGACACCAATAAGAGACCTTTCTGAAGAATGTTGGTATGGGTTGAATTATGTGTCTTCCCCCACCCCAAAAAAAGTTATGTTGAAACTCTAGACTCCAGTACTCCAGAATGTAACTTTTTTTGCATATAGTATCTTGATGGAGTGAATCAAGTTAAAATGAGGTAATTAAGGTGGGCCCTAATCCAACATGGCTGGTTTTATAAAAAGGGGAAATTTGTTAGATATGTGTTACAATTATCTTCTCCCCTTCAATATGTTGCCTTTTCATTTGTATGATGGTTTTTTCACTGCGCAGAGATTTTTATTTTGTTGTAGTCCCATTTGTTTATTTTGTATTTATTTCCCTTGCAGTTGGAGTCAAATCTTCAAAGACTCCATGTTGTTGAGCTTATGGCCATGTTTTCTTCTATGTATTTTATGGTTTCAGGTGTTATATGCAAGTCTTTAATCCATTTTGGTTAATTTTTGTGTATTGTGTGAGATAGCAGTTTCATTCTATTGCATATGGATAGTTTAGCATATGCATAGTTTTGCATATGCATAGTTTTGCATATGCATAGTTTCCTCAGTATCATTTTTCGAAGATATTTTCCTTTTTCCATTGTATACTCTTTACACCTTTGTTGTAAATTAGCTGCCCATATTTGAGGGTGTTTATTTTGGGTCTCTCAGTTGTGTTCCATTGACCTGTGTGTCTGTTTTTATTATAATGCCATACTATTTTTATTACTGTTTCTGTGTAGTATAATTTGAAGTCAAGGAGCATGATACCTTCATTTTTGTTCTTTTTTCCTAAATATTGCAATATATACAGATGTTGAATTATAGTGTTGTACACCTGAAATATATACAGGATTTTAAATAACTATTATATGCACATAATTTTTATTTTTTTCAAGGATTTTTATTTATTTATGTATGTAAGAGCTGGGGTACAGGCCAGAGGGGCGGGGGTGAAAGGATTCACCAGAGACAGAGTGGGGAACAGAACAGGCAGACTGACTGAAGTACACTGCTGAGGGGAGAAGAGGACGAGACAGGAGAGGTCTGCTGTGCCATGTGGGCACATCCCCTGGCTGGCCGCCGGATTGAACTCCTGCTGCAGAGGCTGCGGATTGCTTCATAGTGTGGTGCTTACCCCCTTGCACCACCAGGGAGGCCCTATATTGACATAATTTTTAAAGGGGATATTTGGGCATAGAGACATACACACAGGGAAAATGCTATGTAAAGATGAAGGCAGAAGTTGGAGTGATAATCTATAAGCAACAGCAAACATTGCCAGCAAACCACTAGACGCTAGGAGAGGAGCCAAGAACACATCTTTCTTTCATGCTTTCAAAGGGAGCTTGAATCTGCTCAAACCTTGATCTTAGACTTCCAGCCTCCAGAGTTGTGAGACCATGAATGAATTTCTGCTGCTTAAGCTTACACTCAGTTTATGGTACTTTGTTATAGCAGCCCTTGCAAATAACACAGACACGAAATTGTAAGGCAATTTCTGATGTTCAGTGCATTGGCTTTTAGTAGAAATATGACCTTTAAAGTTTAACAAATTTAATTACCTGAATCATATGTTCAAAATACATAATTTTAAAAAAGGTCATCTTTCTCAGTAGTTAAACACACACACACACATATTTATTCCTACATATTGTGAAAATTTTATGGCCATAATGATAATGAAGTGCAGTATAAATTCTCATATATGTATACATATGTGTGTGTGTATATATATATATATACACACACACATATGTATACATATATATATATATATATATATATATATATATATATATATATATAGTGTGTGTGTGTGTGTGTGGTTCAGAGGATCTATCTGACTCCCAGTTAATCTACACAAAGGCTAAATTTTCTAGGGTTTCAGGTCTCTGGCTTAGGAATTCGTGTGTGTGTGGGAATATTTTCTGCGTTTGAAAGTTATCAATCAAATTAATCATGATTTGGGGATGTAGAAACCAAGAAGAAGCTAAAGGAAGTGGGATGGCATGCTGTATTATTCAAGATTTAGTTGAGAAAACAAAAACCATTCTAGGTCAAGCAAGAGGCGAAATTAATACAGGTAATTAGGTGCCTTGAAAACCATCAGAATTACAGATACAGAAGGCCAAGGGAAGACCATTGCCAGATCTTAGGTTTACCACCAGCTTTCAGTGAATCAAAGTTGCAGGAGCCTCATAAATCTGCAGCATCAAGTTAGGAGATTCATGAAGAAACACAGAGACGTTCTTGTAAGATGCTGTACATGTATGACCCTTGTCCACTGTATTCAGGAAATGATATGCTTTTCCTCCTCGCCTACCTTGCTATCATGCATGAGGGCCTTTCACTGGCATTATCTAACCAAGACTCTGTTGTAGCGATTTTGGGAAATCTAGTGCCCATACTATCATCCCCAAGAGGCAGAGGAGAACTTAAAGGGAGGATTTAGGTGCTATATTATAAACGGACAGTTTGCAAAAGCCATAAGCAATATTTAATATGGGATCTTTTTTTCTGTTTTGATTCCAACTTTGAACTTTCCTAAAGTGTAGTTTCCATAGTTATCAAAGATATTGTAGCTTTATATTTTTATTGTAAATCCAAAGTGTAAGGTGTATGTTTGTCATTAAAGCAACACAAATTTTCAAATAAGAACGAGTTTATTAATTTTTGAGACAAGCAAGGGCATTGGTGTATGTTAATATGATCAATTATTCAAATATTGCTTAAGATAATGGGCTTCTGCCTAATTTAGAGAAATAGGTATTGAAGCCACTTGCTCTATATGTTAGAAGATGTGAAAGTTTACAACTCACTGGTGCCCTGCTTATACCCTATGTGAGCAGCTCTTTCCAAAATAAAATACTCAAGGCTAACTGTATGTCATAGCTGCACTATTTTGACAATATCTGCGAAGATGTCATTGCTGTAGCAGAATAGTGGATATAAAATACCTGAGCCAGAAAAGTGAGGGGTCACAGAAGAGAGAAACAAAGGGAGGAAAAAAATGTGAAGAAGGCAATACTGTGGTTTTACCTACTTATTGTTTATTTTCCCTCCTCATACATGTAAATACATAATGTCACATATATTTTGCTTGTTTTATTTACTTCTGCATTCTCAGGCTTAGAAAAGAATCTGACATCTGTTACTTAACAACTATTTGTTGGGAAAAAAAAAGAACTATGAATTAGCATTTTTATGAGGTAACATTGGTTTATATTGTTGTTTGTGCTTTAGAAGTATAGGCTTTCCCCCTCTTACCACATTGCACCCACCAGCAATACACCCATAGTCCATCCACATCGTGCATTGTGTGAATTAGCTTTTTGAAAATACTTAGGCGATTCTGATTCAGGGAGCCCCAAGAATATACAAAACATGGTTAAAATTATATAATGCTTAAAAAATTAAGTTAATTCAGAAGAATATTTTCTCATCTGTTTTGTTTCAGAGGTAGGCATGCTTTCTTGAGATTTACAAACCATTATGACATAAAAGACTGATAAATTCAGTTACTTAAAAAAAAGAAGAACAGGGCCTCCCCGGTGGCACAGCGGTTGAGCGCTGGGTTACGAAGCTGCCCGTGGCCTCTGCGGCGCCGGTTCGATCCCCGGCTGCTCCCCGGCCACCTGAGGAGGGTCCCACATGGCGCGCAGACCTCTCCTGCCGCCCGCTGCTCCCCTCAGCAGTGTACTTCGGTCCTTCTGCCTGCTCTGCTCCCCGCTCTGGCTCTGGTGAATTCTCTCACCCTCCCGCGCTTCTGACTGTACCCAGTGCATGTGTAAACAGAACAAACAAACAAAAAAAAAAAAAACAAATAAATAAAGAAATAAACATGCCTCTTTAAAAAAAAAAAAAAAAAAAGAAGAACATTTTTTAAAAAAGAACTATATAACAAAAAGTAGCATAAAGATGATAAAAAATAAAGTCATAAATCAAGAGACATAATTTGCAACATGTGTAACTGACAAAGTATACTACTATCTACAAATCAATACTTTATTTATCAATAAATAATACCTACAAGTTAATAAAAAAGGAAAAATTAATATAAAAATGAGCTAAAGTCTTGGTTGGACAGATATTTTTACAAAAGAACTTCATATTGCCAGTAAATATGATAATATGTTTAATTTTATCTATGGGCAAGAAAATGTATATTAAAATACTAGAGTATACTATTATGCATCCACTAAATTGATAATATTTAAAAGACAAAGTTGTCAGTATTAATTGTTGGAGTGGATATGGATCAGCAGAAAATTGTACCTTATAGAAGGAAGTGTTAGTTTGGTATGGCCATTTTGGAAATGATGTTTTTAGCATTATTCTGTAAACGTGACTATACCATAGCATTCAGTATTTCCTTTCCTGGGTATATCCTAGAGAAATTCTTATATATAAACACATGGACATGTGAGGATGCTTATAGCAGTATTAGCAGTATTATTTGTAATAGAAAATCATTGGACTCAGCCCAAATGTTTAGTATCATGATAACAGAGAAACAAAATGGAATATTATGCAGAATGAAGATGAAGTAATCATAGCTTACATGGTTATTACACTGAACCTTAAAAGAATAATGTTGAGAGAAAAAGAGTCACAAAAGATTCCAAATAATATATATATTTTAAAAGTTTATAAATAATCATATTTAATTTAATACTAAGGAATGCATATATGTGTATATATATATAGTAATGCTATCAGAATAATGAAGGTAGATATAATTTCAGGATAGTGGTTAGTTGTGATGGGGAATTGAGAAAAGGCACACGAGGAGATAAGAAAATGGCATGCCTACTATACAAGGGTGCTGGGAATATTGTAGGCCTGAGGGCAGGTGGCAAAGTAATGGGGTATTTATTGTTATGCTTCAGAATTTTGTATATGTGACATTCTTTTGTATGTCACCAGTGTTGGATAATTAAAAAATGTAATGACAGGGCCTCCCCTGGTGGTGCAGTGGTTGAGCGCTGGGCTGCGAAGCTGCCTGTGGCCTCTGCAGTGCTGGTTTGATCCCCAGCTGCCTATGAGGGTCCCACATGGTGTGACAGACCTCTCCTGCCGTGCTCGCTGCTCCCCTCAGCAATGTATTTCATCACTCTGCCTGTTCTGTTCCCCGCTCTGGCTCTGGTGAATTCTCTCACCCTACCCCCTCCCCCGGCCCCCGTGCTTCTGACTGTACCCAGTGCTTGTATAAATGAATAAATAAATCTTTAAAAAAAGAATGTAATGACAAATAACTAGGTAAATTGTGGCTTGTAGTTGCCAGATTGTAAATTCCCTGAGAATAGCTGTTTGTTGCAAATAAAATATCAGCAATGATTTGCTGAATGAATTCTGTGATATGTATATCATACTTCTATAGTTCTTGAAAAAAATGTAGTTAGGAAAAGATTGAAGATTGATGTCATTTGTGGTCTTCTTGTTACTTTGTCTTAATTTGTTTGGGAGGGACTTTTTTTTTTTCACAGAACTCAACTAAGTCACAGTTCTACTTCATGAAAATTAATTCTCATGTTAATGAGATCTGAATTAATGTGCTTTTACTAATCTGTATAAAACTGATGACTGTCTTGTATAGAAACTCATAGTTTGGTCTATGCATAAGTAAGTCGTTTCTTGGAAGGGGCTGATAGAAGGAAATAGAAGATTTAATTTGTGTTATAAAAATGTTCTTTCTGAGTTTATTCTAAATAGAAATTCAGAATTTTACCTCCATATACTAAATACATGTATACTTTGAAAGGGGGAAGCTGGAGAAAGTTATAGAAAGTAGAAAATTTTTCTAGGGAATATTTTTTTAAAGTTTTATTTATTTTTATACAAGAACCGGGGTACAGGCCAGACACACTGGAGGGTGAGAGGATTCACCAGAGACAGAGCGGGGAACAGAACAGGCAGACTGATGAAACATACTGCTGAGGGGAGCAGTGGGCAAGGCAGGAGGGGTCTGCCGCACCATGTAGGATTCTTGCTGGCCAGCCAGGATCAAAACGGTGCTGCAGAGGCTGCACACAGCTTCACAGTGCGGTGTTCAATCTCCTGCGCCACCAGGGAGGCCCTTTCTAGGGAATTTTATCTCTCATTTTATCCCCAAAAGATGCTTTTGTATTTCAAACAGTATGACTGGCATAAAAAGCTTTGCTCTGTGCTTATTGACTTAAATATTATCCATTGGACTTAGAAGAGATTGACAGGAAGATACATTCATATCATAGTTTGTGAGTTTTTGAAGTCAGAAATTTCAACAGTTGACCTGAAGATACTATTGAATCTTAGACTAGACTGGATGGTGAATTTAACAGAGGTAAAATGAAACTGGGGTATACAGCAAAACTAAAAGAGACCTAGAACCAGTGAAGTTTTGAATTTTGTGGTCAGTGGGCCAAGGATGAGCTCTCTTAGAGGACCTGAAGTGGGGTCAGTGAGGTCCTATTTGAGATGGTATCTCCAAAGATGAAGTCACTTAGGGCCTTAACATACTGTGGGGTCTTTTGGTGGTGCGGTTGAGTAGAGGATAGATAACAAAAGAGAAAGAACAACCTTTTCAAAGGTTGGAGAAAGCATGGGACCAACAGAGGGCACAAGAAAGACTGGGCTCAGCATAGAATAACTCAGCAAGCAAATGTACAGATGCTAGTAAAACCCATAGCCAGGGTCACTGGTGTACCAGGTAGCAATATGAGGAGATTTCTTAAATAATATTGTAATATTTGTTTCAACCTTGGGATGGAGTATGAGGAGAGGGATTATAATCAAAGTAAGTAGATAAAATATTCTACTCTTCAGCAAATACATCCTTTTGTTTTAATGTCCCCTGATCAATAGAAAAAACAAATGAAATAATACGAAGAAACCCTCTTCCTCAAGTGACTGTCTTAGAAGGGAATGTTGCATTTAGAAAAGAAATCCTTTCATGTCCTCTGGAGCACTGCTGAGATTTGATACCTGAAGTTGGGAACCCAGTGGCACTAAAGGTGAATGCAATAAGGGTCATCAACAGCTACATCCATCCACAGGGAGAGTATAAGACTGTGGGATTAGTGGAGATAAGTCCTTGAAGGCATTATTGCTTTTTTTTTTTTTTTGACTATTATCTTCCAATGTATAGACCTTTGCTTCAAGATCCTATGTGTTTTAGGTACACAGTTGACTTATGTGGGTTGATTTAAGAAGCTTGGTAAAATGCTCTGTTTCTTCTGGGTAACTCAGCAGAATCACTTTAGCCTAGGACACCAGCAAGGAACAGTTTGAAGGCCTCTGAGGCAGTCACCAATATTCCCAAGTTAGTTTGGAAGAGCAGACTAAAGTAAAGAAAAATAACTATATCTGTAAGGAAACTTTAGTCCTTTGTTGCTATGTATTAATCTAATCTTATTCATATTCTTTCTTAAAACAGAAAAGTAATGATTGAACATTGAGTGCAGATGTGGTATAAGATTTCATCTTAAATCCATGATTTGTAATTGCTGGAATGTAAATTGTCATGTCAGGAAATTTCAGTATTCCAGTCTCTGGGAAAAATGATTATCTTTTCTTGGGTTACTCTTTTCCACCTGAAGACTACAATTATATGCACAGTTCTCCATCCTTATGATACAATGAAGGTTTTATAATCTCATCCCACTTGGTCAGAGTGCCTCTGTGGTGGACCTGACTAAAAAGACTTAAATAAAGTTCTGCTGACTGCACAGTAGAGAGATGATTAATAGCTAAACAGCCAGGTCCGCCCAAAGTGATTGCACCATAGCTCATCTTCTCAGTTTCTCACATTTTTTATTAAAACAGTAGATTGATTTTTCTGCTTTCACAGCTTCTTCGATATAAGGTGATGCATTTCTTGCCTGGCACGCTCAGCAACCTGCACTTGTAAAGTTGAGTTCCTGTTACTGTGTGTGTGTGTGTGTGTGTGCGTGTGCGTGTGTGTGTGCGCACACATGTACACACACTCATTTAGTTGCTATCTTGCAAAATTTCACAACTGTGTGCTAAAAAGCTCAGGTTTTATTTTTGCTTCCTGTACTTGCAATTCAGGTTGCTTAATGAAAATCACAATCACTTTGAACATTGAAATCTTACAGCAGCAATGTCTCCTTTGTGTTCCTCACAGAGCATTTTGCCAGTACTGGGCGAGCCTGCAAGGCACTGTGGCGTCAGGGTTAGGATTGTTGGAACTGAACACAAGCAGACCTTGTTTGAAACATGATCTTGCTATTTACTCTGAGTAACTGTCAAGAAATACTTTGCTTCTCAGATAGTGTTTCTTATTTGCTCAAATATGGCTATTGTGAGCCTCAAAAGAGAATGTATTTGTACCAGAAAATCAACATCTTCCAACACAATGACAGCTTGTCTTCTGACAATTGTATCTTGATGTGCCTTATGATGCCATAAGACAATGCCTGGTAATACGCCTCATGTTGATCCTTAATCACTACTTTTCTAGTTCAAGAGAGGATTCAGAAGGGATCAGCACAACATCTTAAAGGTAGGGTGTAAAGTGTATGTATGTGGGTTCTAGCCCTTTGTAAACATATTCTCTACCTTCTGCCCCCAAAATCCTTAGAGTCTCCAGTGAGCCTCAGTGACGGGCATTGGAGGTTTTCAGGTGGACTCTGCACTTGCTTCCTCTAAGTAGCAGACAATTTTAGGTGCTAGAGTTTTTCAAATTTTATATTAGAGTAGAAATTATAACTCCTAATGTGTTGCCTTCAAGTAGGACAGTTTTGATGTTACAGCAAGCCTACCTGAAACTTCATGTTAGGACTGTGCTAGGTATAGGGGGTTTAGGTAATAGTACCCCTCACAAAACTCCAGTGTGGGCTTTATACCAAACTGAGGGTCAAGATTTTTGAGGTGATACTTTCATTTTACCTTCTTCAGTGCACCATAACTTGGTTAACTAGTACCCATTATCCAAGCTGTAACACGCAGCAGTTTCTTGCCTAATTTATTTCTCCCTCTGTATCAAACAATCAAATCCTATTGAGCCTATATCTTTTCTGATTCTCCAATTTATTCATGTTTCTCTATTTTTGCCACACTTTTTTATTTGAGGCCAGTGATCTTCGAAGTGTGATATGTGCATTCAGGAATGTGGGTGAGATCATCTATTGGGTGCAGGAAGAAAATACTAGATTTTTTGTTTCTATTTATTTTTATATCATCTTTCTAACTTAGAAGATTTTTGTAATTTTGTAATGTTTATTACAAAACATTGTCTTGTTAATTAATGCAACAGTATGGATGTAACCTAGGGGTTCACTATTCAAAATTTTTTATTTTGTCATTTTTTACTGCATTATTTCTTACCTATAATGCGACAGTGGTCTGATACTACCCTCTGATTTTGCTCTCCTCCAGTAAATCCAAAGCAATGATGCCAGATTATTACTGAAATATAAATTTAACATGTTCCTCTTTTGCTTTAAAAATTTCAGTTTTTCTCCGCTTTATAAGAATAAAGGCTGGAAGGATATAGTTATTTATGGCTGTCAAAAAGATTTAAAAAACCTCCTGCTTTTCTCCCCCAGCTTCATTTTTAATCACTCACTACTTTGCTTTCTGAATTCTAGACATACTGAATTACCTGTGGTTCTCTAAATGTGCTATTCTTTCCTATAGGCAATTGGACCTGCTCCTTCCATTGTCTGGAAATCTCGCTTCATCTCAGTCCCATCTCTCCTAAATTCTTCAGATCTCAGCTTAGATGTCTCCAGAATATCAGTTTCTAATAGCTTCTTTTTTTTTTAAAGACATTTATTTATTTATACAAGCACTGGGTACAGTCAGAAGCGCAGGAGGGTGAGAGAATTCACCAGAGCCAGAGAGGGGAGCAGAGCAGGCGGAAGGACCGAAGGACACTGCTGAGGGGAGCAGCGGGCGGCAGGAGAGGTTTACGCGCCATGTGGGACCCTCCTCCGGTGGCCGGGGAGCAGCCGGGGATCGAACCGGCGCCGCAGAGGCCGCGGGCAGCTTCGCAACCCAGCGCTCAACCGCTGCACCACCGGGGAGGCCCTCCAATAGCTTCTTTATCTCTCTCCTCTACTAAGGATTAAGCATCTCTTCCCATTAATTTATCCCTGAGTCACCGCAAAGTACCGAGCACAGGTAGCTCAAATATTTATTGAATAAATAAATTCATCATATTGAAACCATATTATCAGTCAACATAAAACCTTGATGACCCATCTAATCCGCAAGGCATATTCCAAATATCCATTTGTTTAGTCTTTGTTTCAACCGACCATGGAGACTTTTATTTAAAAATATTCTCTATTTTAGCTTATAAAAATAAGCTCTATTTTATGGGACTTCCCTCAGGAGCTTGCATAGCTGCTTTTAGAAATTATATATGTTCATCGCAAATAACCACAAAAAGAAAAAGAATGTACATCATAATTGTTTATTATTTGTTTTCCAAAATGTAGCAATTTTTTCACTTTGAACAAAATGGCATTGCTAAGCTTCTTTTTCCTTATAATCCTGGGAAAAACCTGACAGAGAGTAAGTGTGATTTGTTTTCTCAACAGTGACTGTTACTCAGAGGTAAGGACATTTCATCATTATCACCGCATTTGTAATATGATGCTTGACGGTTGGTTTTCAGTTAACAAAGGAAAAAACCAGGTGTGAATAAAGTCAGTAAAGAGATGTTCACTGTAAGGGAAGTTAATTATCTAAAGTATGTCTCATGTCTAATAGGATTTCTTGTAGATCTCATTGCAAGGATCATTTTGGAATTTGTAACAGGAAAAGAGACCCCATTATGAGATACAAAATAAGCACACAGCTTATCTGGTCATATTTTGGTGTTTAGGTTATTTATATCCTGTCGATTCTTAAAATAATTTATGGTATCTTGCAAAGATCCATATATGGCAGCAAGATGAAATAACTTGAAAATAGGAATGAAAAATGAAGTAAGGGAAAAATAAAGATAGGAAAGTATGATGGTGCCTACAAACACCTTGATGTAAGTAGACAAGCTGAGGAATTCTGTGTACTTGCCAGGGAAGGGCCAAAAGTTGGCTTAGACCTCCCTGTTGGTCAGTGTACAAGGGAAACATATTGCATTGTGCAATTCACAATATTAGTACTATAATGAGACATTTTTCCCGTGGCTATTTATAGAGATATTTTGAAATCTAGTTAATGCCATCTTCAACATTACTTTTTTAATTGTGATAAAATACATATGACATAATATATAAAATTTACCATTTTAATCATTTTTAAGTGTATACTCAGTGATTTTAAAATTAGTAAATTCATATTATTAGGTAAACATCACCATAATCTACTTTCAGAATTTTTCATAAAATTTAAACTCTGGACCCACTGAGTAGTCACTCCCCTGCCAACCACTAATCTCCTTTCTTTCTTAACAAGAGGTTTTAACATAAACCTTCTCTAGGTAAAAAAATATCATAAATGAAAAGTTGCACATGGGGCTGGCTAAAGCACATTGTGAATATGAGAAATTCCTGTCTGCATCTTTTTTTATTCTCTAGTTCCAGCCACTCTTAACTTGTGGCAGTTACTAGATACAATCAAACTATTCCCTTGCTTGAAATTTTCTTCCTGCATATATGCCCATGACTGGTCCTTGTTCTTAGGTTTCAAATCAGTTATCCTTTTCTTGGAAAGGTCTTCCCTACTAACTTTCTTTAAAATAGCCAGCAGTCACTATCCTACTCTTTATGACCTTCATTTGTCACATTATTTGTTTTATGTGTTTCATAGCTTTTATCACTAACAGAAATAGTTTTGTTAGGGTTTCCATCTGTCCCCTAGAATGCAAACTGCATGACTGCACAGACCTGCCTGTCTTGCCAGCAGCATCTGGACTTCTTTTTGGAACATGATAGGCGCTTAATAAAAGTTTGTTGAATGACGGAATGAATAAACAAATATGTATATGAGGAGATAAAAGATTGGAAGAATATATAACATAAGCAATAACAAGGTTATTTCTACGTGGAATTTTCTAAGTGATTACAAAACTTTAAACTTTTCTGATTTTCCCAAATTTTCTCAAGTGGTATTTTTGTGATTGTCAAAATTATAATTAATTGTATTTAATAGAAGCCACATTTTATTAAACAAAAGCATCTATAGTGTTAGTTCATTAATCTCAATTAGCATTGACAAAAGATGATAAATTATGCAGACTAGAAGGAACAAATTTCCTAGAAACTAGAGTGTTATCTTGCATCCTCTTGAAGTATTCACACATTTAACACATCCAGTTAGCTTAATTGAATAATAGAGGAATCTGGCCAAAAAAGCATCATCCAAATTGAATCTTCTTTTAAGATTCTAAAATAAAACTCTTCAAATAAGGGCCAAAGTAATTAAAGAAATCAAATGCCACTGCCTAGATTCCAGAAATGGTTGCCAGGGGTTTAATCTCTCTGAGTATCAGACATTAAAAAAGGCAATTGAGGAAAAGGCCTGGATATAAAACAGTTCAAAAGATACCACGATGAAACTATCTGCATTGCCTTCTGCAGCAGGGATATTATGACACTGGAAAGAGCTGTTAGTCTTGTACCCATTTTGAGTAATTCTTTGTCATATATAAACCTCATTTGAACTAATCAGTTCGACATGGGGAAAAAGTGTCAGCTTTTTGTTTTTGGTCATATGACTTGGTCAGGCCCAAGTGGTTTGAGCCACTTGGAACTGGTTCAAGTCAGTTTGAACTGGTTGGATCCAGTTCCAGCTGTTTGTTTCCAGTTCTGGGTGCTTGTTTCTGGTTCTTGCTGGTTGTTTCTGGTTTTGGCTGATGTACTTGGCTACTCTTAGTACGTCATAAGTTGGAACATTCAGTATTTGTCTTCTTGTGACTGGCTTATTTCATATAGCATAATGTTCTCAAGGGTCATCCATGTTGTAGTATATGTCAAAATTTCCTTTTAAGGCTGAACAATGTTTCATTGTGTGTATATGCCACATTTTGTTTATCCACTCATCCATCAGTGAACACTTGGGTTACTTCTACATTTCAGCTAGTGAATAATGGAACTATGAACATGGCATCCCCTTAAATTCTCTTTCACTTTTGCTTTTTTCATTTATGGCAGTTCCTGAGCCTGGATTTTCCTACTTTGATTTCAGTTAATAGAATTCTGAGAAAAGGATTTGTGTGTAAGTGACTAATTAAGGAGGTGCTCCTAGGAAAATCTAGTAAGGTATTAGGGAAGTGGAACCATTTTTGATTTTCTATATTTGGGGCAAGGTGGCTTCAGCAGTCACAGGGAGTCCTTCAGATTAGCCTTGCAAAGGTGGATTGTTGGAAGGAAAAACACACCAGAACTGGAGAAGGGATACACACCGAAAGAGTGGAAGGGAGGGCCTCCCCTGGTGGTGCAGGCGGTTGAGTGCCATGCTGTTAAGCTGTTTGCAGCCTCTGCAGCACGGGTTCGATCCTGGCTGGCTGGCGAGGGTCCCGCATGGCGTGGCAGACCTCTCCTGCCTCGCCTGCTGCTCCCCTCAGCAGTGTATTTCTTCAGTCTGCCTGTTCTGTTCCCCGCTCTTTCTCTGGTGAATCCTCTCACCCTCCCACGAATCTGGCCTGTACCCCAGTTCTTGTATAAATAAATAAATAAATCTTATAAAAAAAAAGAAAGGGTGGAAGGGATCATGGGGCACTTGGGCAGAGTAATAGCAATTCTACTGCAGTTTCTCACTGGGAGTTTATATGCTAGTGTTCTGGGCGTAAGCCTACATTTATAATGCCTTCTCCACTGCCTTCCGTGAAGCCCATAGAGATTTTATGAAAATTGACTGCTACTCACTTTCTCCATTATGCTACCATTTCAGAGAGGGATGCTTCAATGAACATCATTATATAAACTGTCTGAGAATTGCAGCCATATATTTTTAGTTCTCCAGCTTCTCATAGAAAACTGCAAATAACAGTGCACTCAATTTAAATAAATTTCTGCTTTCCTTGATGTAGGGTCAATAATATTGACTAGCATGTGAGGGAAGCCCCAAACTCAAGCAGAATTAGGAAGATAAACTAACTCAGGTTTGCTTACTGAACTGAAGGTCAGTTTTGCTATTTGTAGTTTTTGCTTTGAAAACAGGCATTAAAGGGAAATAACTTTCTCTGGGCTGAGGATCTGGTTAAATTTGGGACCTCTCTTGATATCCAGAACTGTGACATCTCAAACCTGATTTTCTAAAGAGCTCCTTTAAAACTCAGTGTTATCTTTGTAAGCCTCTTGTTCCTATTGAAATCAGTTTTGAAGGTTTTCACAAAGTTTTAAGAATGATTTTTCTTTTATCAGCTCTGGAAGGAAAACACTTTGGGACAGTATTGCAGACAAGAGACATCGTTAATGTTATTTAACAAACTTATAAATATCTATAACCTTGATTATATGAGTACACATTCCTACCTACAATTCAGGTCCTAGGGGCTTCCTATTGTAAGCAATGCTGCATGGAGGGAATGATGTTATTAAAATCTACAAATCCATCTCTCCCACTGTGAACATAACTCTTAATTTGACAATCATAAAAGTCATCAACTATAACCATAGCCACCATTTTAAAAATATAGGAAGTGAGGCAGAGAAAGCTAATGGCATTTCACTGAAGTTATATTAATATAGCAATAGATTCCACCATTAACTGCCAACTTACTCATTCATTTCCAGTCAAAAATAAATTTCTTTCATGGGAAATGATTATTATTGATTAGCAATATAGTTTAACTTTCTTCAAAAGCATATCTCCTTTCAGACCTTCATTTTTCCTATTTGTCATAGAAATTTCATTTAATACAAATGGTTTTTGAAATTCAGTGGTTAAGATTGTGCTTTATGCTATAGAAGCCTAAGAATCTTTGACATTTGTAGTTCAGGGTAGTGAGACAGAACTGAGCTGAGTGAAGTTCAAATCAGATTCAGTGTCAACCATTAATTGACTTCTGTGTGCCTTTTTCTGTGATGTACTTTATCAAGTATTATTTGACCTAATCCATATGTTACTCTTATAAGATATTGTTAATTACAACTTTGCAATTAAAGGAGACAATTGGAATAATTAATAAATATTTAATGTTGTTATATTTAATATTGTTAAAATGCTTATTCTACCCAAAGTGATCTACAGATTCACCTAAATTTCTATAAAATTTTGTTAGTACTTTCCACAGAAATGGAAAAAACAATCTTTTTTTTATTTTTTATTTTTTATAATAAATTTTATTTTTATATTCCCCATACAATTGCAACCCCCCCATTCTGACCCCAATCCCTCCCCTCCCGCCCCCCACTCCCCAAAAAGTGTCTCTGGTTCATAGTTTTTTGTTGATTTTGATTTTCACTTTCTTATAGTTATTAATTTTCCTGGTCCCTTATTTAAGTTTTCTAGATTCCTGCTATGAGTGAGACCATCCGGTATTTTGCTTTTTCTTTTTGGCTTATTTCACTGAGCATGATCCCTTCCAGTGCCATCCATGTTGCTGCAAATTGCATGTGTTTATCTTTTTTGAATGCTGAGTAATATTCCATGGTATATATGTACCACATCTTCTTGATCCAGTCATCTATTTTTGGGCATTTGGGCTGTTTCCAAAGCTTAGCTATTGTAAATAGTGCTGCTATAAACATAGGGGTGCAGGTGCTCTTTGGAATTGATGTTTCTGTGTCCTTTGGGTAAATACCTAGGAGTGGGATTGCTGGATCATATGGAAGCTCTATGTTTAATAGGTCCAGAAATCTCCACACAGCTCTCCATAGTGGTTGGACCAGTTTGCACTCCCACCAACAGTGCAGGAGGGTTCCTTTTTCTCCACACCCTCGCCAACATTTGTTGTTGCTAGTTTTTTTAATATGTGCCATTCTCACTGGTGTGAGATGGTATCTCATGGTAGTTTTGATTTGCATTTCCCTGATTACAAGTGATGTTGAACATTGGAAAAAACAATCTTAAGGTTTATATGGGTCCACAAATGACACTGAATAGTGAAAACAATCTTGAGCAAGGAGAAAAAAGTTGGAAGCAACACATATTCTGACTTAAAATTCTATTGTGAAGCTATAGTAATCAAACATGTCATAAATACAGCAAGTATACCTAATGGTGAAAGATTTAATGCACTCCTCTTAAGATCAGGATTGCACTCTGGGTACTTTTCTTTCTAGAAGGTTTGGGTGTTCTGGCCTGGGGGTAATTCAAGGGAAACTAATCAGAGTGAGGCCAGGAGTGGATATGCCCCACCCTCCTGCCCTTCCTTCTTCCATTGTCCTTTCTAAAACCTGCTGCTATTCCTGGTGCAACATGTCAGATTTTGTCTTTCTTATGGCCTCCATTTTCTTCCTAATGTTGAGTCTGGTCTGGCTTTTCTCTTCCACTCACAGATCCTTTCATACATGTCTGCATGTCCAGTACCCAATTGTGGCCAAGGTTGCAATTGTTTTCTTTCTTTTTCTTTTTTTATTAAAGTAATATTGGTTTACAACTCTATATATGATTTAAAGGTATAGGATCTCCCTCTTCAGGTGTTATTACCACACCAGACCCACCACCAAAACACTTATAGTCCTCTACCACAAACAAAGAGGATATCAATCACCCATAATAAAATAATGTCTAATCTGTTTTATGTTATGACACACAGTTAACCTTAAATTTTATTATACTCTTGGCCCCCAAATATAATATGGTCTTAAAAATTATGCTTTTTCTCACATAATTAGTTAGCATGTAATGACAATGACAGGAAAAAAAGTCAAAATTTATCTTTATACAGAATTGTTGTTATATGTGAACATATAATTTATTGAAGGTCATGTTTAAATAGAATTTGTAATACAATATATTTGCAACCTAAAATCTCATCATTAGTGAATATAGTGCAAAAAAGAACGGCAATCCCACTAACAAATATCTCAAGGATTGAAAACATTCTATATTGTGCTGTTCTGTGTGGTAGTCACTAGCTGCACTGGGCTTTTTACATTTAAATTAATTAAAATGAAATAAAAAATCTAGTTCCCCAGTTACAATGGCACATCTCAGTTACTCAGTGGTATGTATGACTGATGGCTATCCTATTGAATAGAGCAGATGTAGAAATTTGCATAATTATAGAAAATTCTATATGATTGTAAAATTAAATTGTTAAAATAGTAGGAAAAGCTGTTTTCTGTGTTAAAGTTATTCTTGTTAATTCTTTTTCATGATTATAAACATTTAGTGAGTAGGATTTAGATCTGACCAGAACTGGTCCATTCTGGATGCTAAATACATACAAATGTATTTAGTGAAACCCAAGTGCCCATAGTGAAGACAACCACAGCTGAAGTAACATCACTACCATCATATATTTTGATACACTTTACATTGAATATAGTATTTTCATGTAAATGTTCTAATTTGAGTTTAAAAACAGTTTCAAGAAATTGGCAAGAATTATCATTCCCATTTTTAGAATTGAGAAGTCTGAAGTTCTGGGAAGTGAAAGGACTTTTCTGGATGATAACAGTAATAATATTAATAGAGAATTTCATTGATCATGAATTTTCAGTATTTGTTTAGTAAAAGCTAGTATCTACTGATATTTAATTTTTTAGCTGCTAAAATTGATAACTAGTGTTTATTGACACCTCAATGAATTATATAATTTGATTATTGTGAACCTTTGATTAGACACTACTTTAGAATGTTACCATTTTACAGATGAGGAAATTGAGGCCTAGGACACTTAGGCAATTTGGTGAAAAGACTGGGATTTGAGCTCAGGAAGTCTGTTATGTTTATATGTTAGCTTAGTTTATACTCTGGCTTTTCCTGTACCCTAACTTTCTTTGGCCCTTGAAGTCCAAAGCTCAACATGGTTTCACATGATATCTTGGTGGTCTCAATTCAACTCTCTTGTAAAGAGAGAAAACTTAAAAACTAGCATATATGTCAAGTAGTCCAGCAATATATCTTATACTGGATGTAGCTAATCTTGAGAGACGCTATGTACTGATGGCATACTGATGGGAGAAACTGAAGCTGTTGATCAACAAAGCAAAAGATATGTACCAGCATAGAATCCACTATATGTACCACTATAATTACGAGTTTCTACTACAATCGCGTAAACTGACAACATGCTGTCAGCCAAAGATCTAGAAATCACAGTTACAGAAAAAGACCCATAGAGGACTCATGTTTTATGATTTGATTTGTCTGATCATTTCTGGACAAACACTATAACCAGAGGGTGGGCACTGTAACTGACCAGATTCACTCACTTCCGAAAAGAGAGATGGAGGCCAATCTACCCCAAGCCATAATCTGAGAGTAGGGGAGTGGTGTTCCTTAAAATGAACAATGGGTCTGACAGCAGTCAAATAATCAGTGTATGTGTGCCATTGGAGACCAAGCTATTTATAACTTTGTTATAAATCTTCTCTTTAACTAGATTTTACATAACTGTAATTTCCAATGTAAGAAATGAGTGACTGACATTAGGCTACTGCTGAGAAGTACTAGATAAGAAGTTTAAATATCTTTATAACTTTACATATATCTTCAAATACTAAATTATCATTCATGTTTGTCCATTAGTGACTTAAAATATAATAAAATATTTTTATTAAAATAAAAATCAGTATAATATAAGGCCTAGGTGTTCAATAGAGTTCAAAAATATTCATTGACTTCTGAATGAAAATATAAGCAAAATGCTAATTAATTTCTTTTATTTCATGCCCTTAAAATCCGATAATTCAGATGTGTTTCTAGTTTTATAAATAAAAAACTAGATCACTGATCACTAGCTAATAAAGTTGTCTTATTTTATTTGACTCCCATGATCTTTTAGCTACTGAGCTCATTAGAATAAAGACTATTTTTTCCAAATAATAAAGCAATTCTTGGTGAACATAAGACTATTCACTTTAATAATAAAATATGGGAAAGATGACTGATGGTAATATAAAAGTCTGATATTCCTGAATCACTGCAAAATAAGGAATTCCTTTATTTTGCAGCATTCTTCAAACTAAATTCTACAAAATATCATGATAATTATGCTTGAAATGTGAATTTTGATGTGATTATAGGAGCTACAACAGCTTTATTCTGTATAATGCTTCCTTTAAATGGCAATCATAAAACCTTGAGAGATTTTTCATTATAGTATCTCGTCTTAGAAAACAGTAGCATCCACAACAATGGCTCTGGAAAATGAAATGCATATTATATTATGATTTAGGTTACTGAACTGTAATAAAATAATGTTCACTTCCCTAAAATACACAATTTATTATTAAAGAAAATAGGGAGAGTTTCACAGTACAGCCCTATAGAATTCTGTGTTTAAAGAAATTATCCCTATTAAAGGATTATACTGATATGACCTTTTTATTTCTTTCTATAAGTTTGAATGTTCTCTGCAAATTATCCTGTGACCTATAGTGAGATGAAGTTGCCAATATATAATTTTTGTTATCCCAAGTGATAAATGAGCAGATAAAGCAGCAGTATCTTCCAAAGGTGGTATTATATTTTTTTCTCAGGCAGCATACCACAGGAGCATGGCGTGAGTATTTTATTTACAAGGCATCTCCAAAGGGTGACAGCTACATCCTTTCCACCTTGACTCATTATCACACAAGTAGATAGAAAACCTCAAATTGGAGGCTTACTGTCTCCCATTTCTTTACATGGGCAATTCTCTGTAATACCTCTTGGTTCCTGCCTCTGCTCCCTTCTGGCTGTTCTGTTTTTGACCTGATTCTGCCACTAATATTTTTGACCCATTTTTTACTTTCAGTTCCATCATCAACTCTTGATAGCAGTTTGTGTGTGTGTGTGTGTGTGTGTGTGTGTTGTTTAAGACCATCTCAAGTCAATATCCATTGGTGTCTAATAGCACAACTGCTGTCTGGTTCCATTTTTTTCATTGCCTGTGTCTGCCACTAGAATTATCCTTCTGGAAGCCAGCAGCCTTTGATATTCATTAACAACCTTTGGATATAACCTATTTTCAGCTTAAGGCTGTTCCAGTGCTAATCAGAGGTAGAGAGGTCAAAGGGAAGAATCTAGAGATACTAAACAAGTTTAGAAACAGGGAATCCAGAACTAATGAGACATGGAGAGACAGGGGAAGGAGCAAAAGTCTGAATCACAGGCCAAGTTTTACAGTTGGAGAAGTATTAAATTCTGTGGGGACTCTGTCGAGGTCTAAGAAGAATATGAAAGGACAGTTCAGTTAGCAAGCTGTGGTGTAAGTCAGGGTCAGGGATTAGCAGAACAAATGTGATAGGGAGCCCACTGGAGAGATGCCACATGCCATCAGAGCAGGGGTGGACTTGCTCAGAAAGCCAGCTGGATGGTGTCGGAACTACACTCAACTCTTTTTAAAATCTGCACTGCATCCTCAGTGCAGTGGTGCAGCCCTTTCTGCCTTCACGTCTCAAGAGGATTATTTGTAGGTGTTCTTTGACAGGTATGATAATTCAGCCAGCAACTAGTGCATTCAGCTGAGCTGGAAACCAACTCATATTTCCCTATCCTGTTTTCAAGGGTATTATGAGAGGCTTTATCAATGTTGTGCTGAGCCCTATAGATAAACCAGGACTCATGTTTCCCTAATCTGCCCAATTTACTCACTGGTCAGAATGCCTTTTTTCTTACAAAACTGGTATTTATCTCTAGTGATCAGTTTTCTATTGTAGTGCATGTCATTGAATAGTGAAATTATATTTGTTCCACCTCCTATGTCCTGGAACCCCTTTCACTTTCATGACTCATCAAAGATTATGAAATTTATCTGATTCTTTAATTCTGTAGTATCCATGAATATAGTGTATCCAGGCTGGGACACTTAGGGTAATACAATTCGGTTGATGGTTCTTAGAATTTATGCGTTCATTTGGACTTTATTTGTGCTAATTATAACAAGAATATGAATGGAACACAAGAGCTATGAAGTTTTATTTTTTTTCCCTGTCATTCAGCATCATTATGCCATTGACCACAAATAGTGAGTCTGCCACTACCTTCATCTTTGTTCTGAAGAAAAAAGGGTGGAGGAGAGGACTAGATCTGTTTTCAACTTTTGTTTTTAAGTGTCAGGTCGTTTGGTCTTTAGTCCTCTAGAAACTAGTCTTGCATTTCTGAACAGTTTCCTTAAAGACAAACACTACTGTAAGGGATGACTGAAAGATCTGTTACGGGTCTTTTTGCCAAGATCCTAGTACATTTTCAACAGATTTCCCTTTTTAAAATATCTTGAGGCAGCATTATCTGTTACATAAAGTTTTATTATGGACATGCAGTGTTCTTATATCAGCAACTTGGCAATATTACATCTGACCAGCATTGCTCTTTCTTATTTAGGCAAGCCATACAATCAACTTTGTGCTTTTTTATTTTAGATATTGAGTTGTGATCTTGGCTTTTGACAATGTTTATCTCATTGGATTGTTGTGAAGGTCATAGTGAAAGTCATAAACACTCAATAAATTTAAGCTGTTATTTTTTCCATGCTATGTTACTTAATGCATAAATATTTGGCATAGTTTGAATATTTTTATCAACATAGCAGGTTATCAGGGTTTAAAATTTTATTTTGCTATATATCAGTATTACAAACTTCCTCTCTTTCTTTCCTTCCTGAGATTTCCTGAAAAATATTTTGAACTTTGCCCGTTTGCTTGCCTTTAACTTATTTGTTTTTGTTATTTGATCAAAAGAATCTTTGAAAGTTAGTCAGTTTAATAATTAATATTTTCATTTAATATTTTGTTAACACTAGAAAGAAATATTTATTGTGTTTGTGTATCATGAGTTAATTTAGTTCACATCATTATTAAAAATCTTTTAAATCTCCTACTTGAGGACATCAACATTTGAGATTTCAAGTTTAGATATTAAAAACTGGAAATAAATGGTGTGGTGAGAAGGTGGCAGATACTGGTTGCAGTAAGAAGCAGGGAGGCTGGTGTAGACTTTATTCTTACATCTGTGAACTGTAATATTTTACAGACCTCAGACCTCAGTGGTCAGGGTTTTGGGACTTACCTATATTTGGTGCAGAACCACATGGATGTACTTTTTGCCTGAAAGCCAAATAGATCACCCACCACGTTTTATTTTTATTTTTTGCTACTCATAAATAGAGCTTTTTCTCTTTAAATAATCTACATATGAGTCTAAACAGAAGTGTGAGGGTTATTTGATGAGTGTACACACTCAGGAATGAGTCAGATCTCAAGGCCTGTCGAAGGTCATGGTCCTGTTGGATATGAACCTTTTATCCAAGCTGGTATTGGTGATATCCCCTCCAAGATTCTCTCCTCAGTCTTCAATACTTGAAGATAATGTCTTTTTTTTTCTGAATGACATCAAATGACTCGCTAGTTCCTTATGTGAGCTTCTGTTTGACTTCAGACAGAGAGGATAATCTTTGTTTTATGTCTATATATTTAATTGTCTATAAAACACACACATACACACACACACACAGAGTACTCTGTTAGAGTACTTCAGGGTTGCTCAACCCCCAAATTCTTGAGATTTTGGGCCAGATAATTATATTGTTAGCCTTTTTTAGAATTGAAGTAACATTACAAAATAACATAAATTTCAGTTCATTTTGGGAATCAACATGTGCATATATTACATTAAGGTTGCTGCTAAAAGTCCAAATCTATCATTCACCACACCATTGTCTTTTTTCCCAATTTGAGCCAGATAATTCTTTGTTCCTGAAGTTGTGGCTCCCACATCCTTATGGCAGACGTGATTATACCTTTTTCTGGTATCTACCCCAGTTTTGGAGAAAAGATAGCATTTAGCAGTTATGCATATCATAAAGTATCAGGAATGGCAGGAGCTTCACAGTGCTTTGAGACTTTAGGAAAAGTATGGAGGTGGAAGATCAGTTATCAATCCTTAGTTTTAGCTTCAGTTTTGCTGTGTGATCTTCGGCAAGTTCTCAGGCTTTTTGATACTTTCACTTTAGTCATCTGTCTTATGGTTTGATTCCCATTATTGCTTTTAGCCACATGAATTATTCACTTTTATGCGTCCTATCTGAGACATTGTAGGCTTTTGATAAAGTTTGTTGAATTATATTGGATGTTCTGTGAGCCCAACACTGCATTTTCGCTAGCACTCAAAATTATACTACATGCTTGTCTTACTACTGTATCCCCAGAACTGACCACAATGACAGGTACATTGTAGGTCCTTAGTAAACATTTATTTAGTAAAACAAAGAATGAATATTGTAAAATTATTAGATTATGTGACTCCTAACAACACGTGAATTCTAGAGCTTTACTGTATTACCTTTACTTAAAACTTCTTACAGTGTAGGGCATTTGCAACAAGATACAAGTATATTTCCATCCAAGTCATTGTAGTATAACTCAAGGCCTTCTTGTAATGAATTAGGTCTTGTCCAGGTAAATTCCTCCTGTCATCTTCCTGCAAACAGTGGTTGATAAAAAATAGTTTCCTTGGCCGTGGGTAGAGCCTCTGTTAGAAGCTAGCCAAATTTTGGTCCCCTTTAAGGAAATATGACATAGAAAGATGTAAGGGGAAAATCCTGTCGTTAGCATTGCAAGGTTTTATGTTTCAGGTCTAGTTCTTCAGGAAGTTTTTAATCCAGGTGAGCCTCAGTTTTCATCTGTTAATAGGAATCAATAATCCTTGCTTCATCGGACTTGTCAAAGTAAGTGAAAGAAAACTCAATAGGTGTCAGTAGCCATTCCTTTGTTAAATAAGCCTACTGTTTTACCTTGTGGTAGATAGTGGATATGTTACAAAAATTTGCATGTCTGCACATAATCCATTTTCTGTAAATTGTAGCTGAGTTGTTGTAAAACAGAAATTTTTCTTAGAAAGGAATCCTGCTACAACTTTTTGAAATGGGTTTAGGATGCCCTTAGTTTGTCTTAAAATTTCAGATTTGGATACACTTGGTTTTGCAGCATAAATTCTCAGTGTTTTCCATTAAAATAATTATTTTAGATTTGTGCTCACTGTATATTGAAATAAATATGGATTTTTGGTATCCCAGTGAATTCTAGTCCCTAGACCTGTCTGTTGTAGACATTAAAACAAGTCAGTACATCACAGTGGTTAAGATCACTGGAAGCAGCCTGGGCTTGTGTCCAACTCTGGTCTTTACCAACTATGTGACATTTTGAATCTTTAACTTAGTTGTACTTGGTTTCCTAATGTGCAAAATGGAGATAAAAATGTTTCTGCCTCATGTTATTATTGTGAGACTTGAAAGACCCAATATCTGTAGGTGTCTTTCCTATGATAGGTGGCAAAATATTAAGTAATTAACAAAATCTAGCCTGGAATTTATGCTTATAAATTAAAAAGGTAAGGCTAGCAGAGGGCATGCAAAAGCCTGGATTTGTTTTTCAGTGTACTCAGAACACCATTCACAAAGCAGTTGTTTAAAATTGGGGCTCTCCATACTGTTTTTGAGATTCTCTGTTGTATATTTAATTCTATTGCTCTTCCGAAGTGCTTCCAGGGCACTTAAATGGCTTCACAGTTGAATTTTTCTCTCATCTGTTGTGGAATTCACTAAAGATAGTGTATAGCTATAAATAAGCCTACCATGCAATTGTAGCCATGGCAACCACCAGTCTTCAAAAGGGGAGAGTGGGGCTCCCAAGGATGGTCTCAACTTCACAACAGCCTTATATGTCCCCTTTCAAATTAGGCAGCTCAGAACTATTCTTTGCACTAAACATAGCCATTCATTGCTCTCCACAGAGTGTCCATCATTGTACTTCAATCTAATACAATTCATTTTTGACTTTTACACATTCTTTGAAAGCAAACAGTACTATATCTGTGGGGGATAAAAAAAATGACTTAAGCTAAGTCCTTCCACCAACATACAGTGGGGTCTTCCTAATATTTATATTTCTTGGTTCATTCCCTTGATTCCAGCATTTCAATGGCTTCCTACTGGAGATCAGATTTAGCCCTACCTTATTTTTCAGTTTTATTTCTCACTATCCTATGGCAGCAAATGAAAACCAAAAATGAAAGAAAACCAAAAAATCCCAAACCTCTTCTATCAAGAAGGGTAGACACAGAAAACGTTACTTGGCTTAGTGTGAACAAAGATGTTCATGATTTGGTGTTCTTCTTTGAATTAATGTGGCTGGTGAGAGTTGTGAAGACAGGTATTTGGTGAAGATCTTGACTGGGCAATGTTGTTATAAACACTGAAAAAAGAAGGGGAGGTAAAGAAGAGAAATGTAAGGTAACTGTAAGGCCCATGTGACTGTGAGAATAATGAAGCCATCAGTTGAGACAGGAAGCAGAGGAAGAACATATTTAGGGGTGGAGTTGTGCTCAGTTTTGGACACATTATTTGGATGTATCATTAGAACATAGATGTCTAGTACAAGGTTGAAAATTCCTGTTTAGATCTTAGGAACAAGTCAGAACTAGAGATGTTGGCTAGAAAATCATCAAAAGACAGAGGAAGTCCAAGGCAATGGTGTGAATGAAATTGCTCAGGAGAGTGTAGATTTAGAGAGAAACCTACATCAAACAGATGTCAGAGAAAATGACTTGGATGGGGTCCTTCAGAGAGAGACAAAGAGCCCAGGTCAGGTGCGGAGTGTGACCTTGGGAAGGAGACATTATTTCTTTGAACCAGGTAGGAAGGGGTGGAATTGCATGGAAGTGAGTACAGATAAGGTCCTCTCTTCTTCATGAACAAAGTAGGAGTCAAGGCATCTTTGGAGAGTAAAGCATGTGGGGACACCACTTTGGTAAGAATACAGTTGGAATTCTGCTGTGGTAAATACTTAGGGAAGGGGAAATCACACACTGGATTAAAGCAGCTGAGATTGGGCAACTAATTCTAAGTGGAGTCTGTCAATTGATGTGACTCCTTTCATGGGAATTAAATATCTTGGGAGTGGGGATGAAATGAATAAGAAGGAAATGACCTCTTCTATACTTCACCTCTCACTTGCTCCATTCCAGCCCTTTTCTGCCCCTTGAACTTGTCTGGTACGCCAGCTGTTCCCTCAGCACTTCTGATCTCCCACTCTCCTTGCCTCTTCAATTGACCATATCACTTTCCTCTTAACTAATAAATAATTACTCACTTAACATGTTCATTATTTCCCCTCACAGCTAGTATTGAGCTCTGTCTTCTTAAATGACCACGACAGTGCCTGACACACAATAGTAACTCAAAAAACTTTTGTTGAATGAAATTAAGGTGGTTTAAGAAATGTGGGTGTCAGTGAAGGTATATGTTGGTTATTAACTTTACCAAACCAGAAGCAGAAAATCCATATATGAAAACTGTGCTTTTTGTGGTTACTTTTTAGAATTATTTGTAATAATTTCTTAGGTTATAAAATTAAATTATCCTCTACTCCCTTGTCAGATGCCTACTTCTCCATCTCCCTCCGTTTATAATTGTAGTTAAAACCTACTCTGATAGATCATTCACTCACATCTAAGCATAAAACCATTTTGATCTATATCATACAGGTTATTTGCATTCTAAATTTCTGTCTCTCTGATTTATTTATTTAATTAAGAGAGTCATTTTAGTTTTAGAACTCTGGAAGTCTTTGAAAGTTGGAGGAGATATTTTTTGGTGGTAGTTGAAGGAGGACAATGATTGTGGCAAAACTAAGAGCTTCTTATTTTTTCTCTGAGTGAATGCCTGTGTCTACTACAGTTGTGGATGGACGTGCTTACCCTAGCAAAAGATTCCCCCCCTTGCCATTGAATTCCAGATAATCAAATCATTCAATTCAGTGGCAAGAATCAATGAACTACTTTTATGTCTTATGAGTTATTCTGCACATTGTAAGACATAGCTTTGAAATGCTATCCTCTGCTTTCCCCATATTTAAGAATCTAGTGAAAATGATAAAAACAACTTTAAATCAAGGCAGGTTTGTCACAACTTAA
Organism: Talpa occidentalis; assembly: GCF_014898055.3. Taxonomy (NCBI): domain Eukaryota; kingdom Metazoa; phylum Chordata; class Mammalia; order Eulipotyphla; family Talpidae; genus Talpa; species Talpa occidentalis. The sequence continues at coordinate 55,591,161 of NW_023605083.1, forward strand.
AAAGGCAGTTACCGCAAATAAGATGGAGAGATGGGGCCTGTGCTTAGTTGTCCTCTCTTACTGTACCTGTTTTAAAGTGAGGGGAATTTGCTCACATTCTCCTCTCCTCTCTGACACTCAGGCAGACCTTGCACATCTTTACCACCAGTGGCGGTTTCTTTTGGCTCTCCTCTTTTGCCCGCAATCTTTTCATAAGTATTCTGTGAAGATGAATAGAAAAGAGTTTGTGGGTGGGTATAGACTCCCCTTGTCTGGAGCGCCTAAGTATTCAAAACTTTCTCATCAGCCCAAACTTGTACCTTCACTTTTATTAAAATCTCAGATGTAAGGGCCTCCCCTGGTGGCGCAGTGGTTGAGCGCTGGCCTGTGAAGCTGTCCTCAGCCTCTGTAGCGCCGGTTCAATCCCCGGCCACCGATGAGGGTCCCACATGGCGCAACAGACCTCTCCTGTCACGCCTGCTGCTCCCCTCAGCAGTGTACTTCAGTCCTTCTGCCTGTTCTGCTCCCCGCTCTGGCTCTGGTGAATTCTTTCACCCTCCCGCACTTCTGACTGTACTACCCAGTGCTTGTATAAATAAATAAATAAATCTTTAAAAAATTAAAAAAAAAAAAACCAGTAATATAAAAAAAAAGTAAAATCTCAGATATAAAATATACAAATAAGAACTCTCCAATGTTTTCATCTTGCCCACTTCTGTGGTGACTGCCTCCTATCTCTATTGCTCTGCCAGAGAAAACGGTTTTGGGATCCATTTCTTCTTGTTGGGCTTAGCCATCTTTTTGAATTTTTGTGCAGGAGGTTATCTTGTGATCTCCTCTCTCTGGCCTCCAAAATTACGATTTTTATAAGCTATTGGACATGTTCCATTATTAGGGTAGGTGATACTTTCTCTGCTTTACCTTCTGTATCCTAGGTGGAAAATATTTTTAACGTCTGGAAGGAACATTTGGTTCTTTCCCCAATGTCTTTGGTTATTTAAAAATCTTTTGGTGTCCTGCTCACATTTTAAAGCATTTCTTTTATTTCTTTAAACATACCAGACATAGTTATTTTATATTCTGTGTGTAGTAATCCCATTATCTGGAAGCTTTGCAGATCTCATTCTGCTGTCTTGCTTTTGATGTCTCTGAGTGATTGTCCTTTGTGTTCTCATGTTTTTGGATTTTTGACTATAAGCTTATGTTCTTTTGAACCTTTATCTATGGGAATTCTTTAAAGCCTGGATTGAAGCTGAATTCTTTTAGAGAGGATTTGTGTTTACATCTGCATAAAGCATAGTCAACCATTTTATATAAATTATCTGCCTGAGGTTTTTCAGACATTTCAAACCAGTTTCATGAGTTTGTAATTATAAATTCTTAGGGAGAGTATCTTTTTTTTGTTCATCTAGCACCGAGGCCAAGACAATTTCATTTATGAGTTATGCTATTTTATTTTTTAATTAATTTTTTCTACTAAATCTGTTTACATTTTATTACTTTATTTAACTTTTTACATTGAGGTAACATTGGTTTACAATACTGTATGATTTAGGGGACTAGGTTCACATCTTCAGATATATATTACCACACATGCTACCAAAATACCTGTGGTCCTCCATCTTAGACCACTGGGCCCTCCCTCCTCTGTGCCCCACCTCATCCTTCCCTTGTAGTAGCCTAAAATCTGCAGTCAGATTTCTCAGCTTTGTTATTAGTTTCACTTTATCTAACCCCCCCTTTTCATCTATTGATATATTCTACATGTACATGACACACGGTGGGCAAATATTTTCTCCCATTCGGTAGAGTATCTTTTTGTTTTAGTGAATTCTATTTCATTGTGCAAAACTTTTTTGCTTGATGTAGTTACACTTGTTTGTATTCTCTTTGTTTTCCTTTCTGTTGCCAATGACTACAGAAAGACATCATGGAGTGTTTTGCCCATGACTTCTATGTATTTTATGGTTTCGGGTCTTACATCCAAATCTTTTATCCATTTTATGTTAATTTCTGTGTATTGTATGAGATAGTGGTCTAGTTTCATCCTTCTGCATATGTGCTGTCCAGTTTTCCCAACACCATTTATTGAAGAGGTTTTCCTTTCTCTACTATGTACTCTTCACTCCTGTGTTGTAGGTTAACTATCCAGATTGGTCTGGGTTTATTTCTGGGCTCAAATTCTATTACATTGCTCTCTGTGTCTGTTTTTGTTCTATTTTGAGTAGTATAGCTTTGTAGATTAATTGAAGTGAGAGTTTAATACTGACATTCTTCCTCTTTTTTGTCAGGATTACTTTCGCTATTTGGGTTTTTTGGGGTTCCATATGAATCATTAATGTTTGTTCTATTTATTTGAAGAATGCCATTGAAACTTTGACAGTGTTTTTCCCAATGTCTGTTTTCAGATTTGATAGTAATTGCCTTATATATTTTGATGCTCCTTTGTTTGATGAGTATGTATTGATGCATGTTATGTTTTCCTGATGTATTATTCTCTTAATCATCATATAGTGTCTATCCCTATCTCTTGTTCCCATTTTTTTTCCACTGGAAATCTATTTTATCTGATATGACTGTCTCTGTCTTTCTTCACATCTCACTTGCTTGTAGGATTATTTTTCAACCTTTTATTCTGAGCCTATATTTATCTTTGAAGCTCAGGTGCATTTCCTGGATACATCAAAAGTGAATTATGCTTTCTGATCCACCCAACCACTTTGTGCCTTTTAATTTGTTAGTTCAGTATATTTACATTTAGAGTGATTATGGGTATATGAAAGTCTGCTACTGCCATTTTGTCCTGAATTTTGTGGTTCTGTCTATTTTCTCGTTCGGTTCTTTGTGAATATTTTTCTCTTTGATTTAGATAAATGCTAGAGCTCCTCTCAATATTTCTTGGAGGGCAAGTCTAGTATTTGCTAACTCATTCAGCTTCTGTTTGTATGAAAAGGCTTTTATTTCTCCCTCACATCTGAAGTAGAGTCTTGCAGGATCGGGTGTTCTTGGCTAGGAGTTTTTATCTTTAAGAATTTTCATTACGTAATTCCATTCTTTCTTTTCATAGTGTTTCTCATAGAAATGGATGTCAGACTGATTTGGTTTGCTTTATAGGTTATCTGCTTGTCTCCTTACCTAACTTCAATAGTCCTTCTTTGTCTTGAACTTTTGGAAGTTTTCCTACTATGTGTCTTGATGTAGGTATTGATATATTTTGATAAACAGCTGTTTTTTTATCTTTATGAATTTGATATTTCGTTCCTTCTCCAGATTGGGAAGTTTTCCTATATTATTTATTTTAAAAGTTTTTTTTTGTTGTTTCCTTCTCTTTCTCTTACATTTCTGGACCTCCCGTTATTCTTATAATGCCTTTCCTCATGGAGCTGGGGAAGTTTGAAGTGTTTCTTCATTCCCTCCCTTTGTATTTTTCTTTCTTCTTCCACCTGGATTCTCTGGGCATTATCATTGTTAAGTTCACTGATTTGGTCTAGTTTTCCTTAGTTTTTGCCAGGAAATTTTATCTTCTCACATCCTGAATATTCTTTATTTTTTTCTTTAGAGCTTCAGTTTCTATCTTCTGGCCATTACTTTTATTTCTTAGGACACTCATTTGTTTTTCTGAATTTTCTTGTATATTTTAATACTTTTATCTGTGTTTTTTCCGTATCTTTGAATTTCTTTATTATGGCAATCTTGAATTCTGTATTTTGTAGAAATAGAAGATGTTGCATGTCTTTGTGAGTGGGTTGCGGATATTTGTGGTGTAGTACTCCCTTGAAGATTCAATTTTCAGTTTGTTGTGTTTTTATATTTCCCCATTATGGATTTCTAAATAGTAAGGGTTCAATGCTTTCACTTTTCCAGTAGATGAATCTATATGTCTGGGAGAACTGATCTTTAGCAGATTCTTCCAGGGGTGGAAGAATTTTTGGAGGATGTCCCTAGTTGGTGAATGTGTAGGTAAGCACATGGTTTGTGCCGGTGCTGCCTCTGTTAGTCCTGCTCTCTGTATTTCAAATCTGCACACTTCTGCATTCTGTGGGATACACTTCCTATACAGCTTCCCAGTGCTTTGAGCTCTGTTTCACCGTATCCACTCAATCTCCAAATCTGCCCTATCCAAAGGAAGTTGGTTGGGGAGGTTTCATGTCCTTCTGAGTTTTGTCTTCCTCTCTGGAGGCCCTGTCCAGCTGGCTCATTCCTGCACTCTTTCACACATCTCCCCATGGTTTGATGCACAGCAAGCAGTTTTGTCCTCCCTGGATGTGGCTATGAACTGTGGTTTCCACCTCAGCTGACACCTTTCCTCACTTATTCTTTTGTTGCCCAGAGCTGAATGTCTCAGTGTCTCTTCTGTCATGCACTGTCAGCATTGGTCTTTGATTTCCAGGTTGTGCTTTGGTTTTGCCCCAAGTCATAGGATCCTCTGAATCCAGTGCTTGCGTGTACTACATTAGTTTATTCTCCTGGGAGTGAAGAGGGAACTTCCTCTGACTCCATCTTACTTGGCAACCAAGTCTACAGCTTCAAGCCTGGCCTTTTAAAGGGATTATCATAGAAGAAAAAAGATGTCCTTTCATTTTAATTCATTGTGGTATTCCAATGCTCTTTGTATTCCATCTCTAAGTGGTAGAGTAATTAAAATGCCCATAGTCTAGTAAAGAGGACATAATTTTATCAAAAGTCATGGTTTTAGAAATGGCTTTTCCATGGCTTAAGGAGTTTTCATGACTCAAGAAAAATAATTGAGTTTAATTTTAAAAAGTGAATTTTTACTTTTGCTCTCCCCTTTTTCTTTGTCTTCACTCTGTGTGGGGTGAAATTCTCCTGACACCAAATGAAGGGTAGTGAATCACTTCACTTCTATTAATATCTAAATGATTGTTAAATTTATTTTAAATCTCTCAAGTTCATGTACTTTGGGATAACAGCTGTGGTGTGAAGTACCATAGAGAATTATCTTTGAATTAAATTATAAATACATAGGCGCACAATCCACTTTCTAGTAGAATGCCATAGAACAAACCACTGGCCATGTGGATTCTTCAAATTATTTTAAATAAATCATAAACCATTTGCTAACCTTTATTCTGTTCCCCCCAGAGAGTCATTATTTTTAAAGTAGACCAGATTCTCTTTCATCCCTATATTTAAAAACACTTAAAAGTTCTCTGTTGCATGATAAGCAAAATAACATATTTTAAAAGGGATTTCATAGCCCTTCAAAATCTAGCTTTTGATCTAGAAACACTGAATACCATTTATATTGACATCCTAGGACTGTGCTCATGCTCCTCCTAAATGGAGTGTCCTTTTTGCTTTTCCATATGATGAACTCTTATTAACCCCTCATCTGGCATCTCAGCACCACCTTCATTCCCTTCAAGAAGAGAAAAATGGATTGGTTCTCAAACTTTGGTACACATGAACTTTGTTATGTATACTACATAACAAAAAAGAAAGAAAGAAAAAAAAGAAGTGAAAAGAAAGATGTAACTATTTCTGGGCCTCAACACAGAGATTCTAATTTAGTTGGTTTGAAATGCAGCCTGGGTATCAATATTTCCTGAAGCCACCAGGTAGATCTATCATAAAGTCAAAGAGAACCCCTTGTAGTGTGCTTAAGAACTCAGATGCTATATTAAACTATAGATGAGTCTTGATTTCACCGATGCATAACTTTGTTGCTTAACTGCTTTGTTTTAGTTTTCTCACATGTAAAATTTAGAAAATAACCATCCTTAGTTCTTAGGGTTGTTGTGAACATTAACTTAGATGATGCTGGTAAAGAGCTTAGCCTAAAACCTATCATAATAAATGTTAGCCAATATTAGTAGAAAAATTAATTGTTCTCTTTGGATTCTGATATTTGTTTTTTTTAATTAAAAATTATATCATTTATAATTTTTATCACACTTCCCTATGGGTCTGAAAGTTTTTTGTGTTTTCTGTTCATAGATTGTGTCATCTGTGGAAACAGCTTTCCTGCCACCAGCTTCTTATTCCACCACAGTACTCCCCTCTGTCCTTTTATCTTGGAAAAAATTATATTTCATTCTCTCTTTGAAGGAAAGGTTCAGTAACTTGTTAACTAATCTCCCTTAACATCCAGCCTCTTCCACATCAATTGTTCTGAACAATAATATCTTACTTTCTCCTCTGTGTTGCTAGTGCCATTGTAAAAACTGTTGTTATAGATTTTTAAATCACAAATTCAACTCTATTTTAGGCTATCAGCATTTTAAAGGAAAGATCTATATCATTTCATTTGTGCATCTGACTTCTTGCAATATCCAGGTAGATAATAGATATTCATTTTGTAGGGAGAAACATAAAAGGAAAAAAAATTGGAGAGAATTGTATAGTGTTTTTGAGTTTACTTTAGAAGTATGATTGAAAGCAGTCTCCAAAAATGTCTGTTTAAGAAATTAGGTATAACAGAAGACAGATGTGACTACTGAGAAAAATCTAAGACATAAATTCATAAATCACAGTGCAGCAGACAGAGGCTCTACTAGAGGAGTTTTTGCAAACTCAATAATTAACACTTCAACAATTTCCTAAGCTCGTCAATAAAAATTTTAAATTCTCTGTCCATTCCTTCTTTTGTCCTTCCTTTTCCATGGGTGTTGTCAATGCAAGCAACTCATTTCTTAAAATTAAGTCACAGTGTTTCTTGGTAAAGAGAAAGTTGAGAAAGTAAATAGAGATGTTAAATTCTTTGCTAGAGTGCTGATGAAGAATGTTTCAGGGGATATAATAACTGAAAAAGACATATCATTACATAAAGATGCTGAAAAGAAATCTGAATTTAATCTGTGTATTCTTTATGATTAAATGGAAAATTAAAACCAGCTTAATAGTCATGCTGTTCAAATGTTTTGTGGCATTTTAACAGCATATTTTAAATTTTAGTACCAAACTCATTATACAATATTTCAAATATCTACATCTTTCCATAATAACAAGACCATTAAAATGTACATAGTCCTTATCCTGTGGGAATTATATGCCACTTCTTATTTATTAGCCTTGGGGCATGCTTCAAAGTACTTAGTATTGCTATTTATGATCCAAAGCAGACAAAAATAAAAATGAACTACAGTTTCTGTTACTTGTAAAATCTAGACAATGCTATAAGATATCTTATGTATCTCTTGTTTTCTTTTAAAAGAAGCAACAATTTATCTTGTTTCTCTTTATAGAAGCGATGCTGGCCAATTATTTAACGTTTTGAAAGCAAGCAAGAGCAAAACGAAGGAAACAAAAATCTCTTATATTCTTATCACCCAGTGATGACCAACTTTTGTTGTTTTATGTTTTATTATATTATTTTATATTTACTTCAGTCTTTTTTTCTATGTGAAAGTTCATTCATTAATTAATTTTTTAAAAAATATTTATTTATTTATACAAGAACTGGGGTACAGGTCAGAGGCGCGGGAGGGTGAGAGAATTTACCAGAGAGAGCGGGAAGCAGAACAAGCAGACGGACTGAAGACACTGCTGAGGGGAGCAGCAGGTGAGGCAAAAGAGGTCTGCCACACCATGTGGGTTTCTCCCTGGACGGCTGGAAATCGAACCCGTGGTGCAGAGGCTGCGGACAGCTTCACAGCACAGTGCTCAATCTGCTGCACCACTTGGGAGGCCCAAAAGTTCATTAATTTAAATGCATAACCTAAAGATAATTTTACATACATGCAGTTTCAAATATTGAAACATCTCTGCTTCTTAAAATTTATGTCCATTGGTTGCTTCCCAATGGAAGTAGGGAAAAAGAGTAAGATATTATCTTAGCACCATGTTATCCAGAAATCTTTCACAGTAGCTTTTATTTTATTTTTTTTTAAATAATAAATTTTATTTTTATATTCCCCATACAATTGCAGCCCCCCATTCTGACCCCAATCCCTCCCCTCCCGCCCCCGCCCCCCTAAAAGTGTCTCTGGTTCATAGTTTTTTCTTGATTTTGATTTTCACTTTCTTATAGTTATTCATTTTCCTGGTCCCTTATTTAAGTTTTCTAGATTCCTGCTATGAGTGAGACCATCCGGTATTTTTCTTTTTCTTTTTGGCTTATTTCGCTGAGCATGATCCCTTCCAGCGCCATCATGTTGCTGCAAATTGCATGTGTTTATCTTTTTTGAATGCTGAGTAATATTCCATGGTATATATGTACCACATCTTCTTGATCCAGTCATCTATTTTTGGGCATTTGGGTTGTTTCCAAAGCTTAGCTATTGTAAACAGTGCTGCTATAAACATAGGGGTGCAGGTGTTCTTTGGAATTGATGTTTCTGTGTCCTTTGGGTAAATACCTAGGAGTGGAATTGCTGGATCATCTGGAAGCTCTATGTTTAGTAGGTCCAGAAATCTCCACACAGCTCTCCACAGTGGTTGGGCCAGTTTGCACTCCCACCAACAGTGCAGAAGAGTTCCTTTTTCTCCACATTCTCGCCAACATTTGTTGTTGCTAGTTTTTTTAATATGTGCCATTCTCACTGGTGTAAGATGGTACCTCATGGTAGTTTTGATTTGCCTTTCCCTGATTACAAGTGATGTTGAACATTCTTTCATATGCCTGTTGGCCATTTGCATTTCCTCTTCAGAGAAGTTTCTTTTCAGCTCTTCTGCCCATTTTTTGACTGGATTATTTTCTTTGTTGTTGTTGTGGAGTCTCATCAGCTCTTTGCAGATTTTTGTGATCAGTCCTTTATCATTAGTGTTGGGTGCAAAAATGTTCTCCCAGTTGGTGGGGTTTCTCTTTGTTTTTGTTATTGTCTCTTTTGCCACAGTAGCTTTTAAACAAATGAGCTGAGAATGAGAAGGAACCTGCCTCCCGTTGCCGTGTGGAACTTAGGAATACAGGTGAGGGGATCAAGTTTTGCTAACCTTATGTCAGAAATAGCAGAATCAGAAGTAGGAGGGAAGGGGAGACCCCGTGGCCAAGCCCATGGGCTGGAAGCAGCAGGGCCAAAGAAGAAGATCCCCACTGATAGAGGAGTCTGTGGGGATGATGTCTTTTCTTTTATCCTATCCAATTAGACATTAACTGCAGATGACAGCACAAAAGACAAACTGTCACTCTCCAGTTGCATGTTGCAAATTAAATGGAAATACTCTAACCACTTACTCCTCATCTCTGTAATGACTTCTGACGGCAAAGTTTCATTATTCTGATCCCCAAGGAAAGTGAGGAGTGGGCATGAAAGGGTCAGACTTCAGTCAGGACAGGTGGAGGTATGTGCATCATTGGGATAGCTGAGAGTTAACTCTCAGCAAATGTGTGGTTGATCTCTTTCCTTGCATCAATATCAGAGCCAGTACATCTCATGAGAGAACTACATGAGCCCCATTTTATATCCAAGGCAATGGAGTGTCAAAGAAGTTAAATCATTTGTTCAAGTTTATACATACAGTGAAGTTTATACATACAGTGAAGGAGCCCAAAATTACTATGCATGAAGGATGGTTTATGATTTTATTTATTTTCATTTTTTATTTTTTTTAAAGATTTATTTATTTATACAAACAAGAGCTGGGGTACAGGCCAGAGATGCGGGGAGTGAGAGGATCCACCAGAGACAGAGTAGGGAGCAGAACAGGCAGACTGACTGAAATATACTGCTGAGGGGAGCAGCAGGCGAGACAGGAGAGGTCTACTGCGCCATGCGGGTAGCTCGTGCTACAGAGGCTGTGTATTGCTTCATAGTGTGATGCTTAACCCTTTGTGCCACCAGGGAGGTCCAGTTTATGATTTTAAAAAGATAATATATTACTGATTTCAGAAGGGGAGGGGGACAGAGTGGGTAAATTGGGTAAAAGGGTCAGTTGCATGGTGAAGGTTAGAATTGGGCTTTTGGTGATGAACTTAATGTAGTATTTGCAGATGTTGATTTACAATGATGCATATCAGAAACATTAATTTTTATAATGCAATATTACCTCAATAAAAAGTTTTTCAAAAAAAGCTTTTGAAATCATTGAGGTGGATTCTGGAATATTAAAATCATGGGAATCTACTTTAAGGTTGTGAACAAAATTCCATAATGGGAAGAACAACTTCACATTACTTATTTCCTCAAGAATTGGTATCATCTGAGGAGATGAATTTGTTCAAGAAGGTATCTACCAAAGGGAGTTGCCAAAGAAAATTAATGTGTTTAGGTACACATTTTCAGCTTCTAAGGCTATGTGTTCTTGGAAAAAAAGAAAAAAAAATTGATCCTCTTATGAACATCTCTGTGACCAACAAGGCAGACCAGAAAAGATGTGGACCTTGGTAACAAATGGATTGAGATCCAGATTTCAGCAGCACTACTGTCTGTAGGAATTGGGCACCTTCATATTTCTGAGACTGTTTGAATTTTAACATCTGTATAAAGGGCTAATAATTTTTTTATCTTAAACTTGTTATGCTGATTAAATGAGATTACGGATTATGAAAATCTGTCCAGAAATGTTGGCTGTTGTTAGACAACAATTTCTATGCAGTGAAAAAAATCATTCCTCTAAAAAATGCCAGATGTTATTCTTGGTTTTGTTTCAAAGAGCACTTAATGTGTTTCATCCTCAGGGTGATTGCTTTGTAAGTCAGGTGTGAAAAGGTGGCATTTTACCAGAGAGTTTCAACAGTAATATGAGCCAACTCACATAATTCTAGATCAACTCAAGATACTATGTGGACCTGGTATCCATCTGTTATTTGAGTAAATCATAATTTAATTCCTATTTGCAGTTAAACAAAGTAGACACGAACATCTATCATTTCTTATTCATTGATAATTTCTCTGCTTCCTGTATAATTACAGCATCTGAGTTGATTGTCTCTACATCTAAGCTTGGAATAGCCCAATACGAATTTCTTTAACCTTAGCCAAATATCGAAACAGTCAGTAGAAAATGCAGTCTACTTTTATCTGGATACTCAATTAACCTTGTGCTATAGCTGGTTGACCTTCACATTCCAAAAAAATTCTTGACCCACAGAATAAAATCTAATCCTCAAAGGTATACATAAATTTTTTTTCATGAATTAAGCTCTTTTTCTGTCCCATGTTCTTTCCCCTTCCTTCCATGCTTTATATTTTCTAGCCACAATGACTTCTCATAGTCCCCAGCCACCTTCTCTTTTCTTGGTTGTCACACCATCTGCACCAGGTCATCCCTTGGATGAACATTACACCCCTTTGTGGGATTTGTATTCTTGATCAGCTGTGAAAGGGGCCAACTAATCTACCATAGGGAGAGCCTTAACTGTTGGGAATACTGACAGATAATTCTGTTTTCTTTTTCTTGGACTATCTACTACTGCCAGGTGAGTCTCATCTGGAGGGGTACTGTGCAAACATGCTGTGGAGCGAGGTCTGTGTCTGTCTTTGCTTATGTATCTGTAGCTATCGTAATGCATCTTATCACCTTGTATCACATCTCCCCTTGCCTCCTTTCTCTCTCTCTCTCTTTTTTTTAAAGATTTATATATTTATGCATACAAGAACTGGGGTACAGGCCAGAGGTGTGGGAGGGTGAGAGGATTCACCAGAGACAGAGTGGGGAATAGAACAGACAGATCTGAAATACACTGCTGAAGGGAGCAGCGTGTGAGTCAGGAGAGGTCTGCTGTGCCATGTGGGTAGCTCCCTGCCCAGGGATCGAATTCATGCTGCAGTGGCTACAGATAGCTTCATAGGTTGCGTCTTAACCCCTTGCACCACCAGCGTGGTCCCCTTTCTCTTTTTATCTCTTTTTTGGTCTTGGACTTGTTCCTGCCAAAGAAAGTATTAACCCCTTAACTCTTCAAGTTCTGCTTTGTAGGGAATCTAGGCAAAATGTTATTCCTAAATGACTACCACACTCTTCCATACCTTGATTTTGTGTGCACATTCTGCTTGAAATGTTCCACCAGGGTCCATTATTCTTAAAGTTTCAGTTCAGTTGGTGACATCTCTGTGCTCCCAGAGCACCGGACACTTCTCCTAATACTGTATTTAGGAGTATTTTAAAATTCCTAAAATACATGTTATGCTCTTTCATTTATATGTAATGGTAGGCCGATCTCCCTTGAAAAATTATAATCTCCTACTGGACAGAAAAATTGTCTTATTTATCTCTGTATTTATGACACTTAGAATGGTGCCTATCACCTGCATGGTGCTTCATAAATTATTCAAGAAATGAATTGGACCAACTTATGTCTGTGCCTTTTTTATATTTCTCTTGAGTATAATGGTCAACACTAAGATATTTAATAATTATCATCACTGGTAATTTGTTATATCATTATTTTCATTTATAATATAAAGAAGCTGGAAGCCTCTTTGACCTGGAAACAAGAGAAAAATAAATTAAGTGGTTATAATGTGGTAATGTGGGAATCTTCTGATACTGCCTCTTACTGATATTTGTCCAACATGTTTCTGTATAACTCCTTATCTAGTTTCTGTTGGACAAATTGGTAAAAGTGATCACATATTTAGATATTACACCAAAATCCCTGTGTAATGAGCAGTATTCCAGGATGTCTGACTAATTAGAATTCCAAAGCTGATCTATGGACAAAGCATGATATTGTTAGAACAATGGCCACTTCAAGTGGGCTTTTGTGATGGGTCTGGAGGTTAGAAATTTAGGAAGGCTTTAGTGGAGCTGGGGAAGCATTTTCTATTGCTTAAGTAAGTACTAGGGTTCTGGAATTATAGAAGCTTAGGATTGGGTAAAGTCTACCACCCTGAATTTCCTTATCTAACATATAATGTTCCCAAATGGCATCTCCTATTTCTCCACCTTTCCCTGTGTTGATATGTAGAATCTATGTTATCTGAGTATTTTCATACTGATGTAAATATTCCAGACAAGAGAGGGACCACAATCAACCAAGAAATAATAACAACAAAAAAAAAGTAGACACAAATCTAAGATGAAAAATAAGGGACGCCTACCTTCTCTTTCTAGTTTATTCCCTCCATGGTCCCTCTTTTTCCATTTGTTGCCTGCCTGGCCTTCATCTTGATAATGAGTGATTGCAAAATCCATGTGAAAGTCTTTTTCTTTGAGTTAAGCTACCTCAGGGCATTCCTTACCTCTCCTAGTATAAGTTGTAGTAGGTATCAAAAAGATCTCCTAGTTTTTCCATTCAATTGTATTGACCATTGTACTTTTGTATATGATCCTGCACCCCAAAAAGGGGTTGGGATACAGAAGAATACAGATCATTCTGGTAATTGTTGGGGCAGGGTTGATGGATGAACTCTGAACCAGAATGGAGATACAGAGTTACCATTTATCTAAGCACTGTTTTAGAAGTTTCCTACATGTAACTTTCCCAATAAAAGTACCGCAAAATAGACATTATATCTTTATTTTATCTATGAGGAAACTGACAGCCCAGAAGGTTTTGGTGTCTCGTCCAGGAACTGAATAATAAAGATTGTTTTTTGCACACTTGGTTGCCATTACCTTTTAAGATGTGGTGTCATGAGAGCTAGTTTTTCCACTTTAAATGACTTCTTACTTTTGGCTCCATCTATTTACACTTTTGTTGAAATACTCATTTTATAGTAGACTATTCCGGGCACAAGACCACTTCCTTCAAAGGGAGCCATTTCTCACATAACTCTTCTGAATGGCTAAGACAATGACGATTTAACAGTGGCAATTGAGACTGGCAGTTCAACAGTTAGTGTCTGGTGGCATAAGGAATCTCCTGGAGATGAACAACAGAGTGAGAATTTCAGCATACTGGACTTTGGCAGGCAGCAAATACTCTCCTGAAAAATGAAGGCATCCCATTTGATTTTATAGCAGTTGAAAATCCTAAAAAAATTTCTAAACCTTCCCAATTTCTTCTGCAGCAGAACTAATATCACATCATTTATGAAGAGAGAAGAAAGTTTATTTTTTGAATTTTTCAAATTTAAGAGCTCAAATGCAAGTTCTTACCATTTGAACAGTTCAGCTGAGCATTCAGATAAAATGTTGTGAAAGCTTTTTTCCACTCTGTTGTCTTTTCTAGTTATTACTGTTGAGAAGACACTTTAAGAGAAAAACCTTTTTTTTTTTTTTTTTTTTTTTTGGTGGGACCCTTGCCTCGCAGCCCAGTGCTCAATCGCTGCGCCACCAGGGGAGGCCCAAGACCTTTTTTTTTTTTAAGATTTATTTATCTATACAAGAACTGGGGTACAGGCCAGAACATGGGAGGGTGAGAGGATTCACCAGAGAGAGAGTGGGGAGCAGAAAAGGCAGACAGACCAAAAACACTGCTGAGGGGAGCAGCGGGTGAGACAGGAGAGGTCTGCCACACCCTGTGGGAATCTCCCTGGCTGGCCAGGAATCGAACCCACACTGCAGAGGCTTTGGACAGCCTCACAGCGCTGCACTCAATCCGCTGAGCTACCGGGGAGGCCCCAAGAAAGACCTTTTTCTTTTCTCTTTTCAAAAAAAGACTCAAGCCCCAAGAATCCACCAAAATAAATTGTTTTACATAACAATTTATTCAGCAAAGAAGTACATGCGAAAATTTCCTAATCTTCCACAAAGTTCTGCTATTTCCATAAAAAGCATGAAAATGTAGTAATAAGGACTTGGATTCAACAAATTGTGATTATTCGGGGGGGGATATAAAAGCAGAGGTTTATTCTGAGTGGTTCCATTTCAGAGCTTTCTTTTTAACAGCACTGATTTTCATATCTACCTCATGTATTCATGAGAAGCCATTTCTTCTCATCACGGTCTGCCTACTGTGTCTTACTTTCTTTTAAGATTTAACCTGACTGAAGTAGAACACATCCACCTTCTCTGAAAGTGCACATTTATTCTTAGCCCCCCACCAATTTTTATTTTTATTTCCAATTTATATTTATTGAGAAGAGGTAGGTTTATGTCTTTGTGTCTGCTCCAGGGATTAAGGGTTCAGACCTCTATAAATGTGCACTCTCACACTTTGCCCAATACAAGTGCCAACAATCCTCTACCATGTTCCATTGGTTTCCTTTCCTTCCCCGCTCCCACCCTGCCACCCTCCTCTGGTTGCCTCAGTTTTGCATTCAGATCTTAAGAGTGTTATTATTGGCTTCATTTTCACAGACCCTTTGTTATATTTCTCTGTAGTCCACAATTAAGTGACACCATCCTGTATTTGTCTTTCCCCTCATGACTTACTTCACTTAGCATTATCTTCTCCAGTCACATTCATGTTGTCTCAAGTGGCAGGAGTTCATCCTTTTTTATAGCTCAGTAGAATTCCACTGTGTGTGTACATGCATGTGTGTGTGCTTGTGTGTGTGTGTATTAAATTTTTCTGATCTACTCCTCTGTCCTTGGGCACTTTCCATAACTTAGGTATTGTAAATAGGGTTGCAAGGAAATATAGGAATACATATATCCCTTCAAATTGGTGTTTTGTATTCCTAGGTAGATACCTAGGAATGGAATTGCTGGGTCATATTGTAGAACCATTTTCAGTATTTTGAGAACCTCTATCTAGTTTTCCATAGGAGCCAACCAGTTAAATTCCCACCAACAGTGTAAGAGGGTTCCTTTTCTTCACATCCTTACTAACTTGTTATTTCTGGTCTTTTTGAGGCCCTCTGCCATTTTTTAAAGGCATGATTTTATCCTCACCTACTGTAATTCAAGGAGCCATCTTGAAGTCCCTTTCTCTTTTGAATTACCTCTCCAAAGAGTCTGCCTTCTCAAGAACCACCACAACCTCATGTGCTTTTGCCTTCTTATTCTCCAATCCCTTATGCTTTCTCGGAATATTTTCACTTTCCACATAAGTCATTGCCAAGATCTTTTAATCACCCCTCCCCGCCCCATTTGTTCTCATCTTCCTTGCTTCTCACAGCTTGTTGTAGAAGATCCAAAACTTTCTAATGTTCCTTCACCAATTCCTCTGTCTATTGAACTTCATGATCCCTCATTTCTGGCCAGGCAGCTCTATTCATAGCTCTCCCAAAGCATGATGATATTCCAGGCATATTTTAAGTTCTTTTGACATGCCATCTAAATCCTCAGTGAGTGAACAGATCGCTGGCAGGTTGCAGTGGACATTGAACTTGGGCAGGTAATATAATTCATTGTATGAATTTTGGCAGATAACTTAATTGCTGCATGTGTTTGTTTCCTTATATCTGAAATGAAAATGATACCAGTGTCCACCTCACTGAGTTATTGTCAGGATGTAATGCAGGTGTGTATTAACAGTGTCTCGGTAGTGTTGGCTGTTAGCATCATATCATGCAGAAGGAGGCTGAAGCAGACAGATTAAGCAATTGTTAAAACACTATAACCAATTAGTGAAGTTATAGTTTGAACCAAATCTGACTTCAAATTCACCTAAACCTAGCCCTATTATACTAATTGACTTATCTGCACACAATTTATACCTGAATTACCTCCTTAGTCTCTTTCCTTTAAGAATATCTCAGGCTTCTAGGACTATCAGTAGCTTCTTTTCAGTTCTGTGATACAGTGGAAGCCATGGACAGAGAGCAGGTGGCCTGTTTGTGCTTTGCCACTTCATCTTGAGTTCTGGTCTTGAGGCTATGATTGCCATTTGCTGAACCCTCTCCTCCCCACCCCCCATACTCTGAATACTTTAAGCGAATGCCTCTGGTTTGGCCACAGTGTAAATCTCTCAGGAATAGGATGTCCCTTATTGAGGGGGAATAATCAATGCATATTTTTCACATTATAAAAATGCCCTCTAAAGAGGTGCTACCTGTGCTGTAGGATGCCAGAGCTGGCCGAGGGACCCAGTGCCCACCTAGAAACACCCTCTCTTGAAAGGAGTCCATTTTCAGTGCATGGGTCATGATCATGGCTTGGAGATCTCTATTGTACTGCTAATTAGTCAATTCCCAAATAGGTAAAAACTCTTGGAGTTCATAATTATTAACATAGGAGCAGTTCATGATTGAATTTATATATGATTTAGTTAATAGGACTTTTCCCATTTTGACATTGTTACTTGCCTTCCATAGACTGCTTGTGTCATTTCTGATTTGTTTGTATTCCCACCCAGAGTCCCCCCCATCTAGAATATCTTATCATCATTATGTTTTCTGCTAGTTTTGGGACAGTTAATGTTTATGAATGCTTGTTAAAAGACTGATATAGGGCCTCCCCTGGTGGCACAACTATTGAGCACTGGGCTGGAGGCTGCCCACAGCCTCTGCAGTGCTGGTTTGATCCCCCACTGCCGGCGAGGATCCCACATGGAGCGACAGACCTCTCCTGCCATGCCCACTGCTCCCCTCAGCAGTGTATTTCATCAGTCTGCCTGTTCTGTTCCCTGCTCTGGCTCTGGTGAATTCTCTCACCCTCCTGCATTTCTGACTGTACCCAGTGCTTGTATAAATAAATAAAATGAATCTTTAAAAAAAAAGACTGATAAAGTTTTTATTAAGGTTATACTAAACTTAAACCATGCACTTAAATGTTCTTAGTATTCATCCAGTGATTTCTCCTTATTCTTTTCCAAATCTGCTTATTGCATATTGTTTTTGAATTGGCTTTCATTGCCAAAATTTTGATTAAGTAAATGCCAAGGATAGAAATTAATTTAGAAGCACTTATCAGATTGCAGCCGAGTGATATCGATCTCTAAATGCAACCTATATATTTAACGCAGCGCAGGGCGTGGACTTGCTATCTTTGAAATGAACTGTAGTAATAAATCGGGTATGTTACATTCCTCTTCATGCTTTTAGCATCCATTAACCAATTACTAAACTGGGAGGGGGATGAATAGATGGAGACAGAGGACGTGCATGCTGCAGATTTTTACGTGTACAGTATTGTCAATGAAGAGAGGGCATGACGCTATTTACTTCTTTATAGTTTTCCTTGGGAAGTCTTCCTGAAGATCTTTCTATACTTCTCATCATTGGATTATTGAATGTCTCTAACTTACTTTGTGGTTCTTTGGAGAAATGCTACTGCAGGCAGAATTTCCTTACATTACAACTTGCGAGTTTTTGTCCAATCACGTTCAATAGAGGAACTGCCCATACTCCCCCACCAACCTCTTGCCCATCACCTTCAATTAGGGTGGAGAGGTGTCCCACCAGACAGCTGTAACTGCTGAGTGGGCATCTGCAGCTGCCAGTCAGAGCCAAGACTCTGTAAATGAATGGTCAGATCACTGCCTGAGGGTTCCAAGGTTTAGAATTTCCCGTGCAGGGGCAATTACCTCCAACTCAGAAGGTGAAAAAGAACTTCTGTTGAGACTGTCTTCCTTAAGGGGAGGGACTGCCAGCACACAGTGAAACCCTGATTAATTGGATGTCAGCCCTGACTTTGCTGTCAGGAGGACTGTGATAACTGGGTCATTCTTATTTTAATCCCAGTTAAGGAAATTGGGGGATTAAAATAATTGCTTGACTATTTCTAAGCAAACTGGAGTAGCAATTAAGTTCATGAAAAAAGCTGATCTTTTGGCAAAATATCATCTTATTTTCTCACTTCATTCTCCCTCTCTCTCCTCCTCCTGATCTTCTCCTTCACTTACCTGAAATATTGGTTGGTAGTGAAAAGAGTTTTGAAGTTAGAATTAATTTACATTCTTAATTTTCTGCTTATGAGCTGGAGTGACTTTACTGCTATACTTCTTGATCCTCTATTTTCTCACTGACCAAATGGGTTGTCTTGAGAATTAAATAATGGATTAAGTGATACAGTCTTGTGCTATTGGCACACCATTTAGGATTAATTCCTTTGTTTTTTCCGGTATCATTTCTGCATTTTATTCATGCTAGGCCTTCACAGCTCTAGTCTATATAGTTTGAAAAACTTGTCCTGATCTCTGAGATTATCTTGGATTATTAATCAATCATATAACATACTTTCAACTTCACACCAGCTTACCTCCATAGCTGTTATGTCACTCATTGACTAATTAGTTGTTTCTTTCTTTGAAAAATTATCTCTACAATACTGTATTCCGGTTGCTGGCTACCAGGAGGTGGGAAAGAGGAAGTCTTCTCAAAGAGATAAATGAGGGTTAAGTCTAGAAGCGTAGAAAAATCTCTCTCAAAAAACCCAATTGTATTATATACAAACACACACACATATATGTATGTATATACATTAATAGGTTCTTAATAGGACTAATTTTTCATAAAATAACAATAAAATCTTACCTCAAATGGTTTGTTTGATATCTTTATATTTCATCCCTTCGACTTTTTCAAGGCAGATATCTTCATGCTGTAGACAGTAGGAAGTAGAAGTTACAAGCACACACTCATAGGTTCTGGTCTTGAAATAGACTTACTAGTTTTATAATTCAGATTTTTCTGGCACTTATTGGTTGTATTGCTTTGGAAAATTACTATGGGCAAATTACTTAGCCTAAATTTCCTCAGTTATAAACTGGGCTCTATAATAGGAAGTCACTTGATAGACACACAACCCTAGAGTATTAATAGCCCAGAGTACTAGTATCTAGCTCTAGAATATTAAAGTTAACCTGAAAGTGTTACTATTTAGCACTGTAAAGCAGTGTCTTTAACCCCATCATTACTTTCCTCTATTCTTACTAGTTTAGATTTTGTCCATATTTTGTCCACTTACTTTCTTTAATTTGTATTGCAGGAGTATATGGACTATTCTCTTCTAAATTACACACATGACCTTAAGATTCCTATGTACCTTCCCTATCTTCCTCTCTAGTTCTCCATTAAGAATTGCAGAAAAAGGGGCCTCCCTGGTGGTGCAAGGGGTTGGGCACCTCACTGTGAAGCAGTCCACAGCCTCTGCAGCATGAGTTCGATCCCTGGCCGGCCAGGAGCAACCCACATGGCGCAGTAGACCTCTCCTGTCTCGCCTGCTGCTCCCCTCAGCAGTGTATTTCAGTCAGTCTGCCTGTTCTGCTCCCCACTCTGGATTCACCAGAGGGTGAATCCTCTCACCTCCTGCATCTCTGGCCTGTACCCCAGTTCTTGTATGCATAAATAAATAAATCTTTAACAAAAAAGAAAAAAAAAGAATTGCAGAAAAAAATAACTCAATAGAAAATAAATGCTGGGTATTTGGTGGGCTGTGGAGAGTGGCTAAAGAAATATCTACAAAGCAACATGACCAAGTAAAATTGGCTGATATTCCTGTAAAAACTCTACCCACACTAATGAAATGCAGTAGGCCCTTTCCCTCTACAGAGTACATCTGGTGCAATTTCCCCTTTGGCCATAAATTTCTGTTGCCACAGACAGCTGGGCAATAAATTCTTTGTTTAATTTCTCCTAGTCCTCTGTTAGGAATGGGGTTCCTTCCCATGATTATACTTGATGTGAAAAATATATATATTCCTACACAGTTTTAATCAGTTTGCTTCTCTCTGTTATATATAATGCTTAGGTTGTTTTTGTATACTTAAATGTAATAGAATAATTAAATAGAGTTCTAATGGTTTTAATTCTCGTTGTCTTTATTGTCTTAATAACATTGAGTTTGAAAAAATGAAATCTTATATTTTATGTATTTATTTATTTTTATGATTTGTACTCATGACATTATGTAACCCTGACCCCGTACAGACTCACATATTATACTCACTAATTGCATTTTCAGGTGCTGTGTTGTTCAGGCTTGGAGGAAGAATTTAACACTGTGTTCTAGGTTATCAGGCGCGCTCCTTGAAAGGTGGCTCATGGCAACAGGTTGGAGCTGATGGAGTTAAACATTATTCACCAAATTCACTCTTTATATGGAACGAAAACTCTCACTCTAGTCCTTCTTTATCAGTTTTATTTAGTTTTAACAACTTGAATCTATAATGCCTTCATTTTTCCAACTTTCAACTTTCTTGTAGAATCCTTTACAGTAAGCTCTACACAATGGTGTGCCAATAAATGGAGCTCAGGGGGTAGGGAGATACCCTGGCTTGTGTAATATGTCATTATGATATAAATGCACCCATCATGGCCGATTTCAAGATACAGACATGACATACGTGTGTGTGAAGTTGGGAAGAAGTATACATGAGGCAACTCCAGTAAAACAATGCTTCTATCATTAACTACTTTAACTAAGAAAGTGAATCACTATTCCAAGTTATCCTACTTTAGTTGAAAGATATTATGTACATGTTTGTATATGTGTGGGCTCTCTCTATATAATCTACAGGATAAATTTTATACCTATATCTCTCTGTCTGTTGTCTATGTCTAGCTATCTATCATTATTTAATCTAATCATCTTTTCATTTGTAGCCAGAATTTTAGGCATTTTGTTTTCCTTGGAAACTGTGTATCATGTGGTTACAAGTGACATCCAATATAACAACTTTACTGTTTATAAATGAATAAAGCTTTTAGGTATAAAAACTCCACAATTGGGGAAATGCCTTTTTCTCTGCTTTTCTAACAAGCCAGGTGTTCTTAGATTAAAAAGAAGAAAACAGCGTTGTTCAGTTAACCTGGTTTTTAGTATAACTATATTGAAATGAATAAATGTTCTAATCAAAGAGGCATATCTCTTTACACTTCTTGAAAACAGACTCAGATTGCTGTACATTGTGATTATTTTTTTCCTTTTTGATTAGTGAAATGCCATTTTCTAACTTCTGTTAGGATAATTGGGGTTGGGAACCTCTCAGTGCCTTGACAGTTCTGTTTCTGTTATCCTGAATGGCTCCAGAGTTTGGCAAAGAAATTGTGCATGGTGCCTAGTGACATTCAGCTAGCTGGTGTTGTATGTCTGTTCATAATTTCTCAGGGTAATGGTGTCCTTTGAAGTTCTCTAAATCCGTTTTACCAAGTATGCAGCCATAGGTGTGATGGTGGAAGGAAATGAACTGGCTTTGTTCTACTGAAAAACTAAAACTGATGGAACACTGCGACTCATTTATATCATCAAAAGAGATAGTAATATCAGCAGAACTGGCTACCTAATTTACAGGGCATAGTACAAAATGAAAACATGGGGTCCCTTGTTAAAAATGATTAATAATTTCACAGCAGTGACAGCAGAGCATTAAACTAAGCATGAGGTCTTTCCAGATGCAGAGCCATGCATGAATCCATGGGGTTATGTCCAAGAAACTGACTTTGGGTGATAACATGGGTTCTCTGCGTCTTCCAAACGTTTCATAAAGTCACCATCAGGATAAAACTCGGCAACTTCAGTAGTGGCAAGATGTGCCTGGGTTATGAGGAGGCCTCCATCTACATGACAAGAAAGTTTCCAGTCCTTGGATGAAAAATTGAAGTTAGCATTTTCTTCCAGAAGACATCCTGGGCAGAGAATTACAACAGTGGGATGCTCAGTCAGAAGAAATCCACTAAAAAATAAATTGCCACTATGTAAAGTTCAGAAGGTTGAACTTTGGGCTTCCCTGGCTGAAAGGAGTCAAAAACTTTAAATTGAAAAGGTTCAGTGAAAATAATCTATCAATGTTACACTTTAAGAAAGAATGACTAAGAGGAAAAAGGCTCATTTTCTGTCAGGATCCCAACAAAGGCAAAAACAAAAGACTATAAAATCGATGAAACCAGCTGCTAACTGACTTGGTAAAAAATGTTTAATTAGCATCATCTAGAGGTTAAAATACAATTTTAAACTTCCTTTTAAAAGATGTTAACATGGTCTCATGACCAATGTGTTATACCGTCTATTTGTAATGTTTATTCCCACTTTTATAAAAGGGTTCTTTTGAGCAGAATTGTGTCTAAAGCACAGCTGTCATTTAAAAATGTCAAGAGTTGACAGTTCTTATTCTTCTACCTTGATATGAATGGCAATTGGGGACAGGCTGGAAGCAGTATCTGGGTGAGAGTCTGGATACCAGGGAGGAGACAGGAGGAATTCTAGTGGTGGAGCTTGTCTACAGTTAAACAGAGTGTTTAAGAAATCATCAAGACCATCCATAAAGCAAAAAAAGAAAAAAGAAAAAAAAGGCAACCCATTGAATGCAAAAATATATTCACAAATCACATCTCCTAATTAACTTGTATTCTGGCCATAGTGTGTTAGAAAGAAATTTACTTAAAAGGAGGCAGATTATGAATGTATTACATTGTAGATCCACCTACAGCACCAAGAATTGTTAGGGTGTGAAGGAAATTTGGAAAAAATTCGACCCATTGATGCCTTATATGATCATGATAATTAGTATTTCTTGAGAAATTACTGTGTATTAGTGTAAGTATCATCTTTCCATTATCTCATTTAATCCCCAAAATAACACTGGGTGTTATTCTCAGGAAAGCCTGAGAAATGGTCCCTCCAGGAACAATATCAATGGGAGAGGTACACTTCCCTTCCCCACTAATACACCGAGGACTTCCCCTGTGCTCCCAGCTCACTGCAGTTGGGCAAGTGCTGTCTCCCCAAAGAGCAACAGCAGCTGGGTGGGATAGAGCTGAAGCACCTGGGGCTGGTGGCCAGCTTGAAACACACAACCCTTCCCTGGCTTTGCTTGGTGAGCATCTGGCCTGACTCAATGGAAAAGTACTCAGCTATAAACCAGATGAAATCTTGCCATTTCTGACAACATAGATAGAAATGGAGAGGACTTTGTTAAGTAAAATGAGTCACAAGGAGAAAGACAAATACTGGATGATTTTACTCATATGTGGAATATAAAGAAACAAAACAAAGGAACAGACAAAACAAACAAAACGTACTCTTTAAATCTGATTGCAGAACTGAAGCTACCAGAAGGGAGGGAAGGGAATGGAGCAAAAAACAGAGGAGGCCTGTAAGGACAGGAATGACACAGGGCAGGTTTTCTGATCCAGCAGACCCGGGTAAAGGAGGAAAGAGTCCTGGAGCCCTCAGTAGCTTTTGCAGGCTTTTATTGGGATTTACCAGGTAAATGGCAGGTAGGGGTGTTGGGGGCCAGGAGGCTGGCAGGCCTCCCAGCCCCCAGCAAGTCTTCACTCTATCTGGGCTCTCCGGCATTTTCTCGTGGGCTCTGCAGCTCTGCTTCTTCTTCTCTTGGCTTCTGTTCTGCTTCTCTGCTTCTCTCGGCTTCTGCTGGTGTCCCCGTGACACCACCCTTTATTTATTTATTTATTTATTTATTTATTTTTAAATAATAAATTTTATTTTTATATTCCCCCATACAACTGCACATGCCCCATTCTGACCCCAATCCCTCCCCTCCCGGCCCCCACCCCCCAAAAAGTGTCTCTGGTTCATAGTTTTTTGTTGATTTTGATTTTCACTTTCTTATAGTTATTCATTTTCCAGATCCCTTATTTAAGTTTTCTAGATTCCTGCTATGACACCACCCTTTAAAGCCAGTCTCAGCCCAGGTGAATCCCAGCTACATATGCCCACACTCTATCCCAGGTACCCACCATCAGGCATGCATTTGGGACCACAGGGTTCTGTCATCTATCCTAATGGTAAAAGGGCAGAAAACCCTGATACTTTTTACCTTACCCTTCAAGGCCTAAAGCACTTTGGTGGAGAGTTATTGGGTGTAGGATAAATGAAATGGTCAGGCTTTTACATGGCTGGCCTCTGTGGCTATCACCTGCGGCCTTGATTGTGCTAATACAGGAGGCACTTGGGAGTGTGGGGCATGCATGCCTGGTTGTGGCTGCCTGGAGCATGATGTGGGCATGCATAAGTGGGCACACCTGAGCCTAAAGGCTGTGGCTGTAAGGGTGGCATCACTCAAAGAACAGCTATGGCAGAAAAGCGATGGGTGGACAAGTGACTACAGTGAGGCAGGACCTGGATATGATGCCAGAGAGAGTCCAAAGAGAAAGAGTAAAGGACTTGCTTGGGGGTTGGCCTCTTGCTCTCCCTGCCTTGCCAGCCTTCCGGCTTGCCCCACAATAGGTGTGGCAAGAACATTGAAGCCTAAAAAAAGCCACTGAGGACTACAGGACTCTCCTTTGCTCATTTGCCTGAATCGATCAAGAACCTGCCCTGTGCTTGCTGGTACTACACTGAGGTTTTGGTTGTGGGAGAGGTATGATCACATATATTTGTAGAGGTGTTGTAGGGTAAAGAAAATGTCAGGCTTTTCTGCCCTCCCGCCATCAGGATAGATGATGGATCCTTGAGGTCCTGAATGCATGCCTGATGGCGGGCACCTGGAATAGGGTGTGGGCATAGGTAGATGGGATTCACCTGGGCTAAGACTGGGCTTTTAAGGGCGGCGTCACGGTAACGCCAGCAGCAGCAGCAGAAGCCGAGAGAAGGCAGGAGAGTCCAGGGTGAAGACCTGCTGGGGGCTGGGAGGCCTGTCACTTTTCTGGCCCCCCAGCACCCCTGCCTGCCGTGTACCTGGTAATCCCAATAGAAACCTGCAAAGCCACTGAGGACTCTGACTCCTCCTTTGCCCGGTCTGCTGGATTACAGAAAACCTGCACTGTGGCCAGTCCTGCCTTTACAGGTGTGAACCTATAACATA
The DNA here is from genome assembly GCF_014898055.3 of Talpa occidentalis. Lineage (NCBI taxonomy): Eukaryota > Metazoa > Chordata > Mammalia > Eulipotyphla > Talpidae > Talpa > Talpa occidentalis. The sequence goes on from NW_023605083.1 coordinate 55,616,512, forward strand.
CAGTGTTATAAATCAACTTTACCTCAATAAACATAATAAAATAAAAAATTGATAAAATTGATGTTTGGAGAAGTGAAATAATTGGTGGTGGATCTGGAATTAGACCCATATACTGTCAAATTTATATTTATAATAATATATTAAGCTGATATCTATTTTATTTTTTGGTAGAATAAACCTATTGTTTGTCCTCTCTCCCCTTTCTCAGGATTGCTTTTGCTATTCAAGGACTTTTATAGTTCCATGTAAATTTCAACATTTTTTGTTAAATTTCTTTGAAAAAGAAATTTTTGATAGGGATTGCATTAAATTTACATATCATTTTCGGCAGGAAAATAATATTGATTCTCCCCTTCCATGACCATGGAAATCCTCCTTTTCATTTTGGTGTGACTTTGAGATACATTGTTATCTTCTCCAGACAGACTAGGAAACTGAGTGTCAGAGAGGATAAGGGGCCTGTTCAAGCTCAAGCAATTGAGTTGAACCAGAAAACATGACTTAAAATGCAGGTGCTTGGTATTCCTTTAATTCTTTTAGGTTATTTAAGTGTCTTGAAGTCTTAGAAGTCATTTTTGATAAATTATGTTCAGATCCTAGAAAGCAAAGGGGGGAAAATTAATGTGCCAGATTGCCTATTGGCATTTGCACTTTTCCTGCCCATTTGTGTTCTCTCCCTGGTATCAAAGGGTTGAATGCCTGGAACTACCCTTCCCAGAAACCTTTGCCAGCAGGGTTCAGCTTTAGATTCTATAGATGAAAGGAATTTGCAGAAAACTTGTGATGAAAGGAAGAGAGAAGCAGAAAGTCACTGACCTCCTTCATTTACTATTTTCCCTCGTTTATTCTCTAGCCCTCTGGTCTCTTTGTTGTTTCTCAAATACTCCAAGAATTCTTTAATGTCAGAAACTTTGTAAATGATCATACTCCTACCTGGATTGTCCTTTCCTCAGATATCCACATTGCTTGCTTTTCCTTTTCCAAGTCTTCATTCAAGTACCTCCCCCACTCTATACACACATTGAGGTTTTATCTGAGCTCCTTACTATAATATGCAAAAACTATCCTGATGCATGCTGTCTCCATTCCTTGCTTCAGTTTTCTTCATAGCACTTCTTATCATTGATATATATTTTACTTTTTAATTTATTTCAGTATATTTCTACTCAAATATAAACACAAAGGCAATTATTTGTGTCCATGAATTACCAATTCTCTATCCAGGAAGATATCGGCTCAAAATAGCACTCAAATATTTCTTGATTGCATGAGAATAACTACTCTCCCAGCCAGGTGATCAGAGGCAGTCTGTGCGCGCGGCGCTGGTGCTCACCTGAAAGTCAGATTTAAGGGTCTCATTTATTTTGATCCAGAGCCTGCCATTACCACTGCCTTTTCGCCTACTCTTTCTTGCCACTCTGATCTGTGAAGGCATCTGTGTTGGGTAAGGGATCCAGTTTTCCACAAAAAATGCAGATGGAATTATCAGGAAGGTTATGATTAGCAGGGAGCCTCATTCTGCCAAGCAGTTATAAGATCTCTGTCCTGGCAGTCTAAAGGGGAGCAAGTGGTAAGGACTGTCTGCCCCAGTGGGGAGAAATACTTCATCACATTGTTTAAGATTGCCGGTGCATGGGGTGAGTAAGAAGCAGACCGACTTTTATTTGGCTTTATTTATAATCTTGTACCTAAATTGTACCCTTTTATTGCCTTCACAGGAAGTGAACCACCTCCACTGCCCTGCCCTGGGTAAGCTAGCAACACACACGTGGCTGTGGGTACTGAGCTGAAGCTGACCTCTGACTGGCAGGACACCATCCAGTGGGACTCGCTGTGGTAATAGATTCACCACTGAACACCTTGCTGATTTGCAAGGAAAGTTTGTGCAGCACAGGTGCAGGTGTTGAATTGGTTCCATTTGTCCACTGCTTCCTTATTTCCATGTCCTAAATTTCCCTATAGGGGTGGGAGGATTTCTGGGTGCTTTATCTATTGCTTTGTAACACATTACTCTAAAACTTAATGACTTAAAACAATTTTTATTATTTCAGTTTCTGAGGGAATCCAGGCAGCTTAACTGGGTCTTCTGCTTCAGTGACTCTAATAGGCTGCAGTCAAGGTGTAGGCAGGGTCTGCAGACTCATCTCAACATGCAGCTTCCAAGCTCGCTAATGATTGTTGTCTGGGCTCAGCTTCTCAAGGGTTAGTGGACGAAGGGCTTTAATTCCTCACGTTGACCAGAGACCACTCTTAGGTCCTTGCCATATGCCTCTCTTCATAGAGCATCTTACAAACGGCAAAGTGAGCAAGTTAGAGGGCAAAAATGGCACCAGTTGAGAGAGGACTAGCAAGTCAGAAGTCACAGTTTTCATAACCTAATCTTAGAAATGATAGCCCATAATTTTTACTGTTTTCTATTTGTCAGAAGCAGGTCACTAGTTCCAAAACACATGTAGACATGATACATGAATATCAGAAGATGGAAAACATTGTGAGTCATTTCAGTTGCTACCTGCCACCCTGGGATTCTTCTTTAGGAATGAATCACTCTACATATTTTAAGTATTGGACCTTGGGAGTAGTACTTTCCTAAGCCAGATCCTATTTTTGCTATTCCTTGTAGAAATTCTTCAAAGCTTCTGGATTAATGGATTTATTTTCTATCTTATATTGAGGATGAACATTTTTGTTTTTCTAATTCATAATTTCAAAGGGAATTAGGTAGGAAAGGAAATTAAGTAAGTAGGATCAACTATTTTTATATGGAAATTTTCAACTAATTTTTTAAAAGAGCGGTGCATGGACAATACAGTTTTTGAGGTTTGCATGTGTAGATGTCTGCTGTGGCATTTAAAGGAGTTGGGTGGATATCAAATATTAATATAAATTCAGTTATCTTCAAAACTTTGCTGACATTAATTCACTACCTATCACCATTTTTGCTGTATGGAAGTCTGAACTAACTAGGGTTTTGATCACGGTCAGCAGATACTTTCAGTCACCTCCTCACATCACCAAGAACTAGCCATTCTAGCATGTACCAACAGAATCCACTACAAGTCCCTGTGACTTTCTGCCCGAGGACTTCTCCTAGCATATGGGCGGAGGATGGAGACAGGTCAGGATAAATATCCCAGCTGCCTGACACCTTGGGTGGAGAGCCTGGTGTGTGTGTGCTCAGTAGTCTTATATTTCTCCATTAGGACTGAGTCCCCACTGCTCATAGTTGCATCCAGCTCAGTAAAGATCACTTTGATGATTCCCTTTTCTTCCTTGATTCATGTTCCTATACTCCTACAGGTGCTACCTTGGAACACCACACCCTTGTCTCAGAATATGCTTTTGGGAGAACCCACTAGAAGAGAGTCTTTTAAAGGTAAGTTTGTTCAGGTATTAGTAACCATGTTCACATATTTATAGTATTAAAAAATATTTATTTTGGTTACTTGAAATATTGTCACATCTGCTTAGAAATTGTATTTCTTTACCTGATTTTTTTCCTGGTCTTTAGAAAGTCCTTTAAAAATATATGTACTGTTTTTTCTCAGCTCAAGGATTTTATTAAACTACAGTAAAACTACAGTTTTGATGACATCATTTTCAGTTTATTCTCATTTCTTCTTTATGGAGTTCTGTCTGTGCTGCTCTCTAATATCACTGAATAACTTAATATTGTTTCTCCATCCTCCTTCTTCCATATCTGCAGTCATCTCTCATTACTTACATATATTTGTCTTTGTTCCCCAGATTCTAAGAGGGCTTTTCGGGTGTAATTCTCACATCACCCCATCAGTTTTCTGCAGCTTCAGTTCTGCTTTTTACTCTTTCAATGAGATCTTAAATTCTGCTACTGTGTTTTTATAATTTCTCATTATCTCATTCATCTCCTTTCATTTCATTTCAACTCCTGAAATGACTTGTTTTGTTTCATAGAGGGCATGTCTTTTACACATTATGAAAATTTTCTTTTGGATCTTGCACTTAATAATATCATGGACATGTGCTTCTCTCTGGATCTCCTGATTGTTGCTTTCCCCTTTTGTCCTGAAGCTTTATAATTTGTTTTGTTGCACTGAGACATTTCTTCTCTATTACTTCCTCTGTCTTCATCATTGCTAAAGATAACATCTATCTGGACTTAGTACTTATCAACAAATAGGGTGATTAATTTGACCTATGTGCTTCTTACTGTTTGTTCAGTGATCAGATGCCTTTCTCAGATTCCTTGTTAGAAGAGAGAAGATTCACATATACAAGTCTAGATAAATTTCCATTTTTCTAGCAGGTACAAATCCAGTGAAGGTGCTAATTTTATAGCCCAATTTTCTGGAACATTAAAAACCATAATTAAATTTCTAGAATGTTCCATACAATTTTGAATTGTGTCCTCTCTTACCCCCTCTCCCTGTTTTCTTCCCACTTATTTTGTAGAATTTCCTGACTTGCAAGATGTAGCAGAATGCCAGTGGAAGTGCGAATTAGTAGTTTTAGGAGTTCAGATATCTCCACCCTGCAAAGTACTGTTCTAAGCATTATAGAGGAATTATTTCTCAGAGCAGTTCTTAATGTCTGTTTAAGAACCATGTTAGGTTGCAAGGTTGTAGTTGATTTTTCCTACCTTATTCATGCAGTTCCTTTTTCATAAAGCAAAGCTAGTTAATGCTGTGAGCTGATGCTTGGATCAATATTCTAAATTCATGTCCATATTTCTTATAACCATTTTGTTTATCCCAGATTTTGGCATTGGGTTTTATGAGAACCTTAATTTCTAGTAGCCTCGTGAATTGTCTTCTTTTAACATGCTATCATTAGTATTTCTGTGAAAGATTGGGAGATACTGTGTAAGTTAACGTTATGAGAAATCACATCTTCATGCATATTACAGTAAGTGCATCATAGATTTTGTTTAATTAGCTGAACATGATTTATAGCATTAAGACTGATTTATAATTTAAATTTTATTCACAAGTAATATTGTTTTCTATTATGGGATTAAAATATCATCAATGACAAATAGCTTAAGAAGCCTGCTTTGTATATCTATAAATGTCTGCCTTAAAATTATTTTTTTTGAGGTAACCACTTCAACTTTAATCTACCTGCCGATCTTGAGGAATATTGCTGCCATATGTTGTGATGAAGTACCTCAAAGTGTGCATATTGCTGGCTACTGCCTCATGTCTATCATCAGAATTCATGATTACATCTAATGTAGGGACAGAAACTCGGGGGAAGAGATCCAAGAAAGTGAAACATAAGCCACACAGAGGACTTCCCCATTTTTAGCAGGTATTAAAAATATCAGCCTGCGAGTGATTGATGTGCAGGGGTAAAAGTGCAAGCCTTTTTCTGATAGGATGAAAATAAAATAATGGGAAAACAGACATCCATCTGCAGTATAAACTTTGGCCCTGAGACCTTTAAGATTAACAGTGGAACCACTAGAATTTTCATGGTATATATAAATACAAATGTGGACAAGAAATTAAATGTTGCTAAATCTAGTGATGAGTAGAAAAATCTGCACATTTAGTTATTGACAGCAGGGTGCCAGGACAGCTTTTTGCATCCTGAGAACCAATTGCATGCATTTCTTCTGAGCTCTGTTCAGTGACATCACAATGAAAATGACTGTGTTGGGAGCATTTATGTCACAGAAATCAGGAAATGCTATTGTTAGGACTTTCCCCCTCAAAGAACCAGTTGCTAAACACTTATCAATACAAAATTATCATCTGGGCCCTTTTTCTATTTGTTTCCTGATGGTTACATGATTATATTTAACTTATATTAAATTACCTAACATTCATTATAATGATTGAGTCAGAATTGATATTGGGTTTGAGTTTTTACAAATTTGCTTTTTTTTTTTTAAAGATTTATTTATTTATGCATACAAGAGCGGTACAGGCCAGAGATGCAGGGAGTTAGAGAAGTCACCAGAGACAGAGCAGGGAACAGAACAGGTGGACTGACTGAAACACACTGCTGAGGGGAGCAGCAGACCAGACAGGAGAGGTCTGCTGTGCCATGTGGGTTTCTCCCTGGCCGGCCAGGGATTGAACTCATGCTGCAGAGGCTGAGGATTGCTTCATAGTGTGGTGCTTAACCCCTTGCACCACCAGGGAGGCCCTGAGTTTTTATAAATTTGCTTTTACAAAGGAGCAGCAACCTTTTCTTGAACAATCGTTTTGTATCTTCTTAGGGAGTGGTTGTTGCTTGTGGCTAATAATTACAAAAGGGCCACAACTGTAAGCTAGATCCATTTTTATTTTTTTTATCATCCATCTTTCCAAAGCAAAAGATGCACTGTACTCCAGTTTTTAAAAAACTTTAATATTAATTAGAAACTGAATGCCTCCAGTTGTGGTAATAGTGGACTTAATTTCATTTGGCCTAGACAGTGTTTTATAAATGAGGGTCCCTGATGTAGGGATCTGTTACCAGCTCAGCTTATCCCCCTGAAGCATGGAGGTCTTGCCAGGGTCAGGTAGGCAGTCAGTAGTGTGAGAAGAGCACCTATAGCAGTAAGGAAGAAGAGGGGCGGGTGCTCACACCCTGCTGTCCCCTCCGTATCTCTTGACCGCAATATATTTTTGTTCCTCAATATTTTCTGCTCTCCTCTCATTGTGATTTAGTTGTTTATTATACTTATTAGGCTGCATTTGTAGCTCATGCTTTAATTTAAAAAAAGAAGCAGTCAAATGGAATGATGAGTTTATGTTCGTGTAGGTGACCTGGTAAGAAAGCAGTTTATTATCTCTTTTAACTGATATTTTTTAAATGGGTGTTCAGTATTTGCTTGAGGAAAAGGGACTGTCAGCATGAAAACATTATTTCTGTCTGTGATGCAGGACCAGTTGACATGTAGTTAGTTGTGAAAGGAGCAGAGGATGCCAGGCTCAGTGAACTGGAGTCATGTTTGCAAGTTAATTCAGTAATATCTTAATGTTCTTGAGAAAAGCACTTCTCAACTTATCATGCACATATCTATTCACCTGGGAATCTTGTTAAACGCAGATTTAGCAAATTCTAATTTAGTTGGTCTAAATTAGTACTGGTTAGGTCTGAGATTCTGGTTCTTACATGAAGCTGAAGTTGCTGGTCCAGGAACCACACTTGTAGTCACAAGACTTTGAAGGGAGAGTGTCTTGGGAGACTCAATATTTCTAGATGGAAAGGGGTGACAATAAGCTGATTTTCTGTTTTAAGACTTTTCTTTATTTTATTCCTTCATTCTCTTTCTTTTTGACTTATGAATCATGAAGACTTTTTGTGTGTGTGAGGGGGGAGATGTGGGTCACAGCTCTCTAACATTAAATAAATTCTCTATTTTAGGTATCCTGCTGAATATGGAGGTGTATACACTTAAGAGAGAATTATATGATACTGCAGTTTTAGAATATACATTTCAAAGTTACTCCTCAGAACATGAAATAGGAAATCCCTGATGTGCCTTTTAAAAGGAATTTTTTCATAATAAAGTACATAGAAACCGAAAGGCGTGAAACATAAAGCCCACTCACAATGACTTCAAATGACCCCTAGACAGTGACATTTCTGTAAGAATTGTTCTCCTGATAACCATGTAAATTAACATCTTCAAGTTCTAGGTCATTCTGGTTTATGAATATTGGGGTTTGTAGTTGCTATGCATAAAACAGATCCCCCACCCCAGATGAAGTTTTCAACTATGCAAGTCCGAGCAAATGACAAGCCGCCAGGCATATATTAGATACTCAATAAATATTTGTCCAATGAATTGAATCTAAAGGAACTTCATGCATAATTTGCACACCAGCCTAACTTAAGCAATGCCTCCACAAGCATGCTTTCCAGAAATGCTTCCTTTTGAGACCTGGAAGATGAGCAATGCTCTTTTGTTGGTTTTTATGATCTGTCTATAAAGTTCCCCCAACCATTTCTAGCAACATTGAACTCCTCTTCCAAACAACGACTGCACTTATCCTGCTGCAGATTTCTGCCCTTTGTGTCTTGAAAAGATTACATCTCCTAAAATGTTCTTAAAAGCAGAGATTCTTAAACAGAAATTTTGAAAAGCAGAGATTATGTCATACTATTCTCGTGGATTCCATTGTAGTTAGCACAGAGCAGCTATTCAATAAAAACTATCAGATTGATTTCCTGCTTTGGTAAGTGATTGTTGGTGACCCTTTATTTATAAAATATCCATGTCAGATATTTCAGGCAATGCCCAAATCATTCAACCTCACCTGAACAAAATATGATATTGCTTCAAGAAATTTTCTTATGACTCAGTAATTGAAAAACATACAGATTAAGATATCTCAATGAAAAAGGTTTAAGGTATGTTTCTCCAAGGCTCAGCTATGCATGGTTAGCAGTGAATTTCCCCAAGGTGCAGTTGAGAGTAGCTTTTATAATATTTCTATCCAGTACTACTGGTTGATGTTTTCTCAAGGGATCACTGAGCATGATTTTGGTGTGATTACTTCAACCAGTCAATACGCTAAGAAGAACAAACATAGCTGAATCATGGGAAAACATAATTAAGTGTTTTTTAATGCCTGTAATAGCTAACATTCCTGAAAGTTTACTCTAGATCATGTCCTATCCTGGTGCTTCAATTTAAGAGTTCATTTTGTCTTTGGAGCACCACTAAAGAGTAAGTAACACATTACTCCTATATAGAAGGAGAAATTGAAACCAGGAAAATTAAAGTCACTTTCCCAATGTCATGGGGCCAGAAAATACAGGACCGGGGCTTGGACTCAGGTTGTGTCTACAGTTTTGCTGTGCAATGTGATTGCTGTTAGCCACATGAATATTTAAATTTCTTGAAATTAAATAAAATTTGAGAATTCAGTTTCCCTTGCACATCAACCACATTTCAAATGCTCAGTAGCCACACTTGGCTAATGGCTCCCACTTTGGATGGTGCAGATATAAAACATTTCCATCACTGCAGAAGAGCTGTCCTGGCCAGTGCTGCCTAGTGCCTGCACCTGCTGTGGCCTGCTGGCCGTGCTGCTGCCAGACTCTATATAGGGTGTGGAAGTTGGAGAGTTAACTTTTGAGCAGGGGAGTGTGTGTAGAAATGAGATGCAGGGAGTGGTGAAGGAGGGAAGAGTTCCACATCATAGTTCACCTAGGACCTAGGTTCAGGGCTTCAGTAAGAGCTAAGTTTCCCCTGGAATATCCTATGAACAGCTGGTGGAGGGTCTCCCCCAGCCCCCCAGTGGATTTAGGGTGTTTAGGCCAGTTAATTTAAAAGCTAAGTGCCAGACTAGAGAGAGGAAAGAAAAGAGAGGACATCTGTACATTACTAGCCAGCAGTAAGCATCTGCCCCTACTTGGCCTGTGACTGCCCTTAAGGCCACGCTCTCTGGAGAAGCTCAATTTTACCCAGGGCTATGAGAACGCATTGGAGAAGTGTACAAACACAGCCTCCACTGACATACTTCTGGGCCCATCCAGTCAGCACCCACCCCTGAATTCCTAACAGACTCTGGAGATGAGTATTCTGTTTGCTTTGCACACACTGACTAGCATTTCAATTGAGACTGACCATGTTAGACACATAAAATGCTCCAGATACACACTGCAATAAAAACAAGCATGGCTTATACTTAATACATTCCAGGTACTGCGTTTAGTAATGTAATAAACATTACATTATTAATTAGTAATAATTGTTACTATTATTTATGTATATTCTTTATACTTCAAATTTTCACACTGTAACAGAGGTATACATTTATATATTATTGTGATGAATATTATCATTTTCATTCTTATTTGATACACAAGGGAACCCAGGTACAGCAACTTGCTCACACAGCCAGGAGATGCCAGAGCAGAGGGTAGGCCTGGTTAGTCTGGATCCTTAGTTCACGTTCTTAACTGCTACCCTGAGCTGCTTTGCTTGCCCAGAATGACAACTCCAAGTTGTCATTCCCTGTGTTCTTCCTCTTTAGAAACACTCAGTTGAGTGTTTGGTTTGGGATGGTTTTCACATGATTATTATAGCTACATTCTGGACAAACGTTCACTGAGCTTCTAGAAACTGCTTATTTTGACTTCCATGTACCACCAGTGGTAGCAATCATGTAGTAACTGATAGGCAGAATTTCATCCTTTTTACATCACAGTTTGGATTTCTAGTCTGTCCAGAGGTAAATGCTTTTTGCTTATTTTGCATTTTATATGGTGCAATATATAAGTATTTATTTATTTTTTAAATCACAATCAACAAACCAGAGACACACTATGGGAGGGGGTGGGGAGAGGAGGGATTGGGGTCAAAATAAGGGGGGTGCAATTTTATGGGGAATATAAAAAAATAAATCTTAAAAATAAAATAAAAAATAGATAAGTATTTATAAATGTATACACTTTTGACAAGAGTCAGAGGGACAAGAGTTTGATTTCAATTGCTCATCCCTCCTGATAGCTGCTTTTAGACACAAAAAGAAAGTGTTACTCTCTCTTGAGCATGATTATTCAGCAAGCATTACCTGAGATTAATGAAAGTGGTAATTAAAAAATAAATGTAATCATTAATATTCTTTCAATTGTTATTAATGTGCACCTTACCAGTGCTGCTAATATAAAACACAGAGGGCTAATTTTTAGAAAACTGATATGGTATTATGAACATAAATAAATTGGGGAAAAAAAGACAAAAATCCAGGGGCTGTGTAAGTCTTCAGAGCACTGTGATAACTGAAAGCTATCTATTAATTTTATGACATAAACATTCTTGTCAGCAATGTGTTGAGAAATTGTTACCCTCTTGGGTGTCTTCTTAGGTAATTTGGTTATATATCTGTACCCTTGACCACCCATCTTGGATTTGTCAGTTCCCTAGGTATTGTTCATTATCTTTGAGGGTACATGAAGACCATAGTTATGAACTATCAGATTATTGTTTCCTCAACATTTTATACATTTTTCTTTGGCTTGTCATTTATTAAATTTCTTGAATAAAATATTTATAGACAAGAGGACCTACTTCAAAATTTCAACCAAAACCAACATTAGCACATATGCACTTTGAGTACAGAATAGTACTTAAAGTAACCTAATAAAGTAGGCATCCTATTTATAGCATCACTGAAAAAGCCTCATGTCCAATTTCACTTAGATCCCCTATTACAAACCATTACCACCACCATCTGACGCTAACTGAGAAACAGATCCGAAATTTAAGACCCAGGACTTTAGAAAGAATATATAGTTTTCTTTATATAATAGTAGTAATAAGGGAAGTATATCCTAAGTGTCATATGTAAATAGTGATGTTGCCAATCCTTCAAGTTGAAGAGGTAAAAAATAGCTATTCCAGAAGACAAGGTTTGTTTCTCTTTCTCCGTGTAGATTTACTTGATGGTTATACATAAATATATTGAAGTAATGTTATGTTAGACAAACAATAGCCAAGATATGAAACTAAATACAGTTCTGGTTCTACTGATTAGGAATTTAAAAAGCTGCATTTCTGTACGCTCAGTCTTTTGCTGTTGGTTTTCTTTTTAAAATACAAGAACAAAAGGAGAATCCCAAACAAGGACTGTTGGCTTCTGCTATGGAATCCTAAACAACTGATGAACACTGAATTCCTAGATTCAGCCACAGCTGCTGGCAAGAATCCAAACCAAGAATTAGGGGGGCTCCCATGAGGAATTCTTGGGGAATGTCAAGATTTTGTGCATGCTCAAGTCCTTGTACTTGTAGGTTGGGGATTAGACATATCCTTCTTTATTTGTTCAACAGTATCAGCAAGGTAGTCCTTAGAGTTTATTGCTAACTACCAAGGCAACTGCAAAAAAATCACAAGATGAAAATGCTGATGATAAATGAAACAGGTATTATGTGTGTAGTGATTCTTTTTTATAAAGATTTGTTTGTTTATGCATACAAGAACTGGGGTACAGGCCAGATGCACAGGAGGGTGAGAGGACTCACCAGAGACAGAGTGGAGAGCAGAACAGGCAGACTGACTGAAATCACTGCTGAAGGGAACAGTGGGCGAGATAAGAGGAGTCTGCCGCGCCATGTGGGCATCTCCCTAGGCTGCTGGGATCGAACCTGCATTGCAGAGGCTGCGGACAGCTTCACAGTGCTGCATTCAACCCCCTGCACCACGAGGGAGGCACATGTGTAGTGATTCTTGTATCAACAGACAACTGTGTTTGACTTAAATAATTAGAAGATTTTCTAACTCTTGAATCGAAAAAAAGTTAACTGTCAAATGATCATTGTCACAGAGGAGGGATATACTTGGATAAAACCAAGAGAACTTTCTGGTTTTGATTTCCAAAAATCTAAATTTAGGAATCTATAGAAAACTCTAGGTATAGAGAGAATATTTAGAGCTTGAGGAGAGAGGGGGGTACCCCATCCTTCATCCCCCAAACCCAGACTACAAAAGATTTTCTTAGAAGGAATGTTGAGGGTGTGAGGGAGAAATAAAGGGAAAATGAAAGAGTAGAGATGTTGAGGGTTTGTAAAGAGTGAACTTGTGCTCTGTTCCCAAGCCAGAGTCTTGGAGATGAGCTAATTAGTGGATCCCATCTCTTTGGCCCTTTTGGATCTAAAGAGAGGACTCAAAGTGAAGCTCAAGATTCCTAGCAGTAATTTTGGAATAAATGCTCATTCTCTCCCTTTGTAGAAAATATGATGAACTATTTTTTTTTCCCAGCCTAAGAAAAGCTACCTTTGAAACAAAGCTAACTCAAAGAGGAGAGAAAAACCATGGAAAGTTGGGCGAACAATTGGATTCCTGATGGACATTAAGAATTGCTGTGCTAAATTGTGTGATTCATCTATGTAATACAAGATATCTCCTTTTTTATTATGTGAATTTGAACTAGGTAGTCTGTTATATAGTATCTTACCTGATAAGACAGCAACTGTTTTTTAATATACCTTCTGTGTATGTGCAAAGCTTTAGAGGTAAACTCAATTTCTGTATCATCTTGGGAAGTGAAAATCATTATCTCCATATTACCATTCATAAAGTCAAGGTTCAGAATTGTTGCTCAAGGTGGCAGAGCAGGAATTTATTTGCATCTGGGACCATCAAAACCCAAAGCTTGGAATTATTTTCTCTTTTATCAAATTATATCCCAATTATATCCTGCACTTGACCTGAAGATGTTTCATTATACTTGTTTGTTCAATGTATCACATGTTTTTTTTCTGACCTCTCTGGAACCACTCCTATTCACACATGTTTTTGAGATGTATCCCATACAGTGTACAAAGCACATTTCTTTACTACTGAATCCCCGGGTGGGATTCAGGAAATACAAATCAAAGTTATAATAAGGGATTAAAATCTATTTTGAAATAGACTCAGGTATTTAAGGAGAAAAGCTGAAGGCACCACATTGAAAGCCTACTTTAAATAATAACCTGAAGTAGGAGAAACTGGGGGAGTTTAGAGTTAAGATGTGGGTAGACAAATTCAGTTTCAGGACCTCTGGGTTTAGAGGGTGGCCTAATAATAGATGTGCCTAATCAATATGCGCTCAACTGAAAATCAAAAGAATATGAAAAAACAAAATTAGCAATAATAATGATAACTAAAGAGGAGACTATAATTTAAAATCTGGTTTAACTTTAACTACATCATTGAAGGTGAAGCATTGAGAAGTCCTTTCTCAGATGACTACCATGTGCTCTACCTATAATTGTCCCTCTAGAAGATATTGAATAATATGAATTGATTCCTTGTCCATATTCTTACTCCAGGATAGTGAGGGATCACATGGTTAGAAAACCCAGTCATTGTACAGTTATGCATGAAATAGCCTCTAAGCCAAACTAAGCTGGAATCATCTGTTTCCCAATCTGTGATAGCTTCCCAGTCTGCCAGCCCTCAAATTGTGAATCTCTTTCTTTAATTCATGTAGTGAGTTCAACTCCAAACATACAACACTACAGAAAAGAGAGAAGTTTGGAAAAGGTGTATTGTGTGGTGTTGTAGGAGAGGAGTCTTTTGTAAGGATGTTTGCAGCCAAAAAATTGAAAACAGAGATGGAACTCAAAGGGTAGCGAATACAGAAGAGATGAAAGAAACAACCAGATCGAGGAAGGGAAGATCCAATTTATCCAGTGGAACATCACTAGGTGAATCTGCTGGGAATCATAAATGAAGCTGTGCGCTATACCCTCCTCCAAACTCTATATGTGAATAGATAAGGAAAGTGGTAATTTCAGAATGGGTAGTAAAGGGGAGAAGCAACAAGTCTGTCTCATGACAGACAGTGAACTAGGATTGAAACACGTATAAACAGAAAAACAAAGCAAAGCACACAAACAAATCACAAGAGGCAATTTAGAAAAATATCGATAAGGGGAGGAAATTCAATAAATGTGGTAAGTGTGGTTAGATAACAGTTTGAGACACCTATTTTTTCTCCTGATGCTTCCCTTTCTCCTGTGTCTCCCACAGCATCCCTTTCAAGTTGCTGGGTAGGTCTGTGCTTCCTCCTCACGGCAGGGGAAAGATCAGCAGGAAGGCAGAAACAAAGGAGTGTTAATGATTTCGTCACCAAAAGCCTATGTCCTATGTGACTGGAGATGACTTTAGGTTTGGGCAAAATGCTGAAAGGTAATGAGAGTTTTCTCTTTCCACCCCAACTGAAAGAAGGGGTGTGGACTGTGGCAGGGAGATGGATGTCTGCTTTCTGGAGGAAGCCTGGGGATTAGAAGAGGAAATGTGGTAAATTTAGGAGAATGGGTTTGGGGCAGGTTGACAGAGGTCTTGGTGTCAGCTTGACACCAGGTCATCTTGACATGGAAAGATAAGTATATATTTTGTGCCCATAAAATGAAAGGAGATTAGGAGAGAAAGCCATCAGACGTGGAGGGCACCAGCAGAGAAAAGCTAGTGGTGTTTCTCTTAGTGCAACATGTATAGATTATGACCGAAAGCCAGAAGCAGCCAATGTCATCTCAGAAGAAATCTGCATGGACAAATGGTATTAAAGATCAGATTAGTGTCACGCCCCTTGTATCTGAAACTTGACATAACCATATGCAAGGGGAGAGAACCCTAATTAGCTGAGATTAAGTTTCTGCCATCATGATGGAATAGACACTAGGCCAGGTTATTCATAATTATTATAAAGTTATATTTATTTGCACATCTGAGATGTAAGCTGAGATGAATATTAACTACATGGATAGGATTATGTTTATTTTCATATTAGAATCTTCACCTGAGTCCTGTCTGCTCATTAAGGGCAATCCTTTAAAATGATTGAATATAAATTTTATTGAAAATTTTATGTCACTTTTTGAGGTAACAAGATTCCAGCATAGGTTATTATTTGCTACAATAAAGACTTTAGACGTAACTCTGGTGGCTCAACAGGTTGGCAGCAAGGACTCAAGAGTTAGGGAAAAATACATGTAAACTTTATTTCACCCATTTCTCACTCCCTCAATCAGGTGTACGGGATGGTGTAAAACTGGAATTCCTCTTAGTGATGTACACTTGCATACTAGTTCTCTGACCTTGGGCTAAGTGAGACCAGTAGAAAGATCATACATAACTGAAAACCATTTCTAAAAATAGACTGCTTTTAAGCTGCCTTTAGATCAATTAGGGTATTTGGAGAGAAGCTGCTTACGGGCCATAGAGCACTTTGATGTCTGTCATCTTCTCCTCGAGATTAGTGAGAACTAGGAAGCTCTAAGAGGCCACCCAGTATCTCTTCTATTTAATTTGCAGCAGAGTTTTTCAGCTAAGCTCAGGAGACAAATAATTCAAATGATAACATGTGACAATTTTCTACTGCCTTCCAAAAATAAAAGCGGAGTTTATTTGTGGCCACAATTTCCAAATGACGGGAAAAAAAGAGAAAAAAATACCATCTGTTTCTGATTTTTATTTCTTTGTGCTAAAAGCTTCAGATGAACTCTGTGTTGATCTTTTGTCTATAAAATAGCACCTTGTGAATTCTGGGTAGCGGTTCTCATCCAGATTTTCATTGTAAATCCTCACAAGTATTTTGCTTGAAAATGATTTATTCAGTTGCTTTATTCATTCTGTATTTCTAAGTGCTTCCTGTGTGCAAAGCATTGTGCCTTGTGCTGACTTGGTAGAGAGGACCAGGACACAGCGTTTCCCACAAGGAGCTCACAAACCCCTGGGAAACAAATGGGTACATAGTTCGTAACAATTCCATGATTTCAATATTTTGATAAAGACTTGGAGCTAGCACCCATTGTATATGGAATGACTAAACAGGAAACATATTTTATTTTTAATTTTTTTCATTTTTTTTTACACTGTTGTTTATTTTTTTGTACATTGCTTGGTTTCTCCTCTCAGGTGTAATTGCCATAAAATTACCACCACCAAGACACCAGTGAACCATCACCATAGTGCTCTTCCCTCCCCTGTTTTGTTCCTTTTTCCTCCCTCTCCCCTGCTGAATGTCTCCAATTTCTAGTTTGCCTGCTAGTTTTGTCTTTTTCCTTGTATGGCCTCCCTGTGTTCCTCCTATAAGTGAAACCATCTATAGGGTAAGGAAAAATATCAGGCTTTTCTGCCCTCCCGCCATCAGGATAAATGAGAGAACCCTGTGATCCTGAATGCATGCCTGATGGCGGGCACCTGAAGTGGGTACACCTGCGCTAAGACTGCTTTTTTAAGGGCGGCATCATGGGGACGCTAATAGAAGCCAAGAAGCCGAGAAGAAGCAGAAGCAGAGAATGCCAGAGAGCCCAGATAGAGTGAGGATTTGCTGGGGGTTGAGGGGACTGCCAACCTCCCAGCCCTCCAGCACCCTGCCTGCCATATGCCTGGTGAACCCCAATAAAAGACCTGCAAAAACCCACTGAGGACTCTGACTCCTCCTTTACCTGGTCTGCTGGATCAAAAAACCTTCTCAGAAAAGTGGGGCGGAGCAACATGGCGGCGAGGAGACGCTGCGAGTAAGATCTCCCATTAAAAAAAGTTAATAGGGAGGAAAAGCGGCAGTTCCCGAGAGAACTGGGACACGGAAGATAAATGGGTGACGCCAGCAAACTACCCGAAGAAGAAAGTGGCCATAAAAGAGGACCAGAAGGGAGGGAAGAGCAGAACCCTGCTCCCCTCCCCCGCCCACAGAGGCGGCACTCTCCGACCGGCAGAGAGGAGGAAAACAACAAACCAAAACGGCCCACAAGAACAAACGACGCAGCAAGCGGGACTGTGAGTGGAAAGGAACTATTTCAGCCACCACACCCCGTGAACGGGAGCTGTGGAGAACCCTGCAGGATTTGCCGCGGTGGTGAGCGAACGGCTCCGGGCGCCATTAGAGAAGAACAAAGACCCCGGGAGACGCGCACACAGCCCGGGCTGCCGGTAAGCTGGCGCGGAAACGCGGCGCGCTTGGCGGCGTGCTTGAAAAGAAAACGCGGACTGGGATCGCAGCGGCCCAGGTCCCCGCTCCTGCGACCTAGGCTTGCGGGGAGACGCGCGGAGGTCCTCACTGAGGTGAAGGTCCCTCCCTGAGTGAGCAGGAACCAGGCGCCCAGGCACGGGAGCAGTGCAAAAGGCGCCATTCCCGCGCCATTGAACTGGGCTACAGCCCGCGTCCTGGACCTGAGGGCTTTGAACTGAGACCCAGGGCACGAAATTAGGGGCGTGGGTTCCCCACGACGGTGGGGCACAAGGCAGACACAGCACCCCAAAGCTGTTGAGGTTTACCCTACCATTCCCGCTCTGTTCCCTGTCCCACGGGGTGGGGGGGAAAAACAGCCCCCCAAGGACAATAGGAGAGATCTCTGGCGCCACCTAGCGACCAGGAAAAAAAAGTCACTAACACCCCATAGAACAGGAAATTTCTTAAGACTGCTTGAAAAGGGCAGAAGGCTTCTGGAGGACCCAGTGGCCAGCCGGGAAGTTAGCCCACCCCACGCCAGGCCCCTTCCGACCAGCAGTCTGAGCCCACAGAGGGAGCAGGCACCCACGTCCGGGGCAGACCAGGGGCGCAGAAGAGTGTGCCTGAAACCGGAGGCGCAGGGACTGCATCCCGCTTCGCCATTTTAGAACAGGGACATTTCTTCAGTAAAAACTGCCTAAAACCAGCAGAAAGCTCCCCCAGAAGACAGAGATGGCTCCTGGAAGAGCCAGAGGGGAGCGGAGAAGTTCACCCAAGATGCCAGTCAGTCCGAGCAACACAGTGTCCCAACGCATACGACAAATTAGAAAACAGACAGTAGGGAGTAGAAGAACCACATGCAACCTAACAACTCCTCAGGAAAGAAGCACACCACAAAAAGAAAACCACTCCCCAGATTGCAACGACAGCAACTTGGAAGAACTTCTGAGCCTTCCAGAAAGAGAATTTAAAATTGCCATGATTAAAAAAGTGATAGATCAGAAGAAGGAAATAGAGTCCCTAAAGAGGGAAATAAAAGAAATGCAGGAGATCAAAGAATTAATGGAGGAACTAAAGAACTCTGGGAAAAGCAATGAAAGCAGAATAGATGAAATGGAAGAACGAATAAGTACTCTTGAAGACACAGAAATAAAAAGAACCAAAACAGAAAAGGAAAGAGAAGTATGAAGGAAAAAGAATGAAGAAAGACTTCGGGAACTATCTGACTCCATGAGGAAAGGAAATATAAGAGTTATAGGAATTCCAGAAGGAGAGGAGAGAGATGTAGGAACAGAGAAAATATTCCAGGAGATAATTGAAGAGAACTTCCCAAATGCGAAGAAGGAGCTGAAAATTGATATACAAGAAGCAAGAAGAACACCAAACTTCCACGACGAAAGGAAAAACACAGCAAGACACATAATAGTAAAGCTCCCAAGAATCCAGGACAAGGAAAAAATAATGAAGCTGACAAGAGGGAAGACACAGATAACATTCAAAGGAAAACCAATCAGGCTGACATCAGACTTCTCTGAAGAAACACTACGGGCAAGGAGAGAGTGGAGGGACATAGTCAACAGACTTCAAGAAAACAGATGCCAACCAAGAATACTCTATCCCGCAAAGCTCTCTTTCCTCCATGAAGAAAGAATATGGACCTTCCCAGACAAAGAGAAACTCCGGAATTTCATTGCAACTAAACCCCCACTCCAAAAAATACTACAAGGAATCCTAAAGCCAGAACCTCAGAGGGACGAATAACAACGAAAGAAGACCAGAAAAAAAAAAAGTTATTAAAAGAATAAATAAATAAAATCAAAGGAAAGACAAACATAATGGCAAATACAGATGCTAACATATCAATATTAACTCTAAATGTAAATGGACTAAACTCTTCAATAAAAAGACACAGAGTTGCAGCCTGGATTAAGAAACAAAACCCAACCTTTTGCTGTCTCCAGGAAACTCATTTAGCTACAAAAGATAAAAATAGGCTCAAAGTCAAAGGATGGAAAACAATCCTACAAGCAAATGGGCCAAAAAAGAAAGCAGGAACAGCTATACTTATATCAGATAAAACAGACTTCAAACTCAAAAAATAAAAAGAGACCCCAATGGTCACTACATTATGATTAAGGGGACAATACTTCAAGAAGAAATAACACTCATTAACATATACTCACCAAACGAAAGAGCACCAAAATATATCAGACAACTGTTGTCCTCTCTGAAAACAGACATCAGAGAAAACACATACGTAGTGGGAGACTTCAACACACCACTATCAACAATGGATAGATCAACAAGACAAAAAATAAGTAAAGAAACTAAAGCTCTAAATAAGGACCTAGAGCATTTGGGCTTAACAGACATCTATAGAACACTAAACCCAAAAAAAAAAACGGAGTACACATTTTTCTCAAGCGCGCACGGATCATTCTCCAGGATTGATCACATACTGGGGCACAAGACAAACATCAACAGATACACCAAGATTGAAATCATACCAACCATCTTTTCTGACCACGAAGGCATCAAACTAGAAATAAATCATAAAAAGAAGGCAAGGAACTATCCTACCTCATGGAGATTAAAAACCACACTACTGGAAGACCACTGGACTAACGAGGAGATCAAAGAAGAAATTAAAAAATTCTTTGAATTGAATGACAAGGAGGACACCAATATCCTAAATGTATGGGATGCAGCAAAAGCAGTAATAAGAGGAAAATATATAGCAATAGAAGCTCACATCAAAAAACAAGAAAGAACTCAAAGAAACAACCTCATCTCGAAGCTCAAAGATCTAGAAAAAGAACAACAAAAAAACCCCAAAACCAGTAGAAGAAAAGAAATAATAAACAGCAAAGCAGAAATAAATGAAATTGAAACTAAAAAAACAATCCAAAAGATCAATGAAACCAAGAGCTGGTTCTTTGAAAAAATCAATAAAATAGACAAACCCCTAGCCAGGCTCACAAAGGAAAAAAGGGAGAAAGCACAAATACACAGGATCATCAATGAAAGAGGAGAAATCACAACGGACACAGCAGAAATCAAAAGAATAATCAGTAACTACTATGAACAGTTATATGGAAACAAGTTCAACAATCTAGAGGAGATGGACAAATTCCTACAACTCTACAATCACCCAAAGCTAGATAAAGAAGAAATAGAACACCTAAACAGACCAATTACAAGCAGCGAAATTGAAATGGTAATCAAAAACCTCCCCAAAAACAAAAGCCCAGGACCTGATGGATTTACAAATGAATTCTACCAAACATTCAGAGACGAATTAGTGCCTATCCTTCACAAACTCTTCCAAAAAATTGAGAAGGAAGGGACAATACCAAACACGTTCTATGAAGCCAATATTACACTAATACCAAAACCGAATAAGGACAACACAAAAAAGGAAAACTATAGGCCAATCTCCCTAATGAACACTGATGCAAAAATCCTCAATAAAATTTTAGCTATCAGAATCCAACAATGTATCCATAAGATAATTCACCACGACCAAGTTGGATTCATTCCAGGGGCACAAGGATGGTTTAACATCCGAAAATCAATCAACGTTATCCAACACATCAACAAAAAGAAATATAAAAACCATATGATAATATCAATAGATGCTGAGAAAGCTTTCGACAAAGTGCAACACCCATTCATGATAAAAGCCCTTGAAATTCTTGGGATACAAGGAACATACCTCAACATCATAAAGGCCATCTATGACAAGCCAACAGCCAGTATCATTCTCAATGGTGAAAAGCTGAAAGCAATTCCATTAAGATCTGGAACAAGACAAGGATGTCCACTCTCACCACTGCTTTTCAATATAATACTGGAAGTCCTAGCCAGAGCAATAAGACAAGAGAAAGACATCCAAGGAATCCAAATAGGAAAAGAAGAAGTCAAACTATCACTATTTGCAGATGATATGATAATATACATAGAGAACCCCAAAATCTCCACAGAAAAACTAATTCAACTCATCAATCAATTCAGTAAAGTGGCAGGATACAAAATCAACACGCAAAAGTCAGTAGCCTTCCTATACACAAACAATAAATCTGAAGAAGAAGAAATCAAAAAAACCATCCCTTTTATTATTGAAACAAAAAAAATCAAATATTTGGGAATAAATCTAACAAAAGAGGTAAAGGACCTATACAAAGAAAACTATAAAACACTGTTAAAAGAAATAGAAGAAGACACAAAGAAATGGAAAGACATCCCCTGCTCATGGATTGGAAGAATAAACATTATTAAAATGGCCATCCTACCAAAAGCAATATACAGATTCAATGCTATTCCAATCAAAATCTCAATGTCATTCTTCAAAGAAATAGAACAATTATTGATGAAATTCATATGGAATCACAAAAAACCCCGAATAGCCAAAGCTCTCCTGAAAAAAAAGAAGGAAATGGAGGCATCACACTCCCAGACTTCAAACTATACTACAAAGCCATAATCATCAAAACTGCATGGTATTGGCACAAGAACAGACATACAGACCAATGGAATGGAATAGAAAATCCAGAAATAAACCCACAGATTTATAGTCAACTAATCTTTGACAAAGGAGCAAAGACTATGCATTGGAGCAAAGAAAGTTTGTTCAATAAATGGTGCTGGGAAAACTGGGTCGCTACATGCAAAAGAATGAAGCTTGACCACTACCTCACACCATACACAAAAATCAACTCAAAATGGATTAAAGAACTAGACATAAGACCTGAAACCATAAAATACATAGAAGGAAATATAGGCGAAACACTACGTGATATGCACATCAAAGACATCTTTACAGACACATCACCCAAAGCAGTGATAGTGAAGGCAAAGATAAACAGCTGGGACTACATCAAATTAAAGAGCTTTTGCACAGCAAAAGAGACAATAACAAAAACAAAGAGAAACCCCACCAACTGGGAGAACATTTTTGCACCCAACACTAATGATAAAGGACTGATCACAAAAATCTGCAAAGAGCTGATGAGACTCAGCAACAACAAAGAAAATAATCCAGTCAAAAAATGGGCAGAAGAGCTAAAAAGAAACTTCTCTGAAGAGGAAATGCAAATGGCCAACAGGCATATGAAAAAATGTTCAACATCACTTGTAATCAGGGAAATGCAAATCAAAACTACCATGAGATACCAACTCACACCAGTGAGAATGGCACATATTAAAAAACTAGCAACAACAAATGTTGGCGAGGGTGTGGAGAAAAAGGAACTCTTCTGCACTGTTGGTGGGAGTGCAAACTGGTCCAACCACTGTGGAGAGCTGTGTGGAGATTTCTGGACCTACTAAACATAGAGCTTCCATATGATCCAGCAATTCCACTCCTAGGTATTTACCCAAAGGACACAGAAACATCAGTTCCAAAGAGCACCTGCACCCTATGTTTATAGCAGCACTGTTTACAATAGCTAAGCTTTGGAAACAGCCCAAATGCCCAAAACTAGATGACTGGATCAAGAAGATGTGGTACATATATACCATGGAATATTACTCAGCATTCAAAAAAGATAAACACATGCCATTTGCAGCAACATGGATGGCGCTGGAAGGGATCATGCTCAGCGAAATAAGCCAAAAAAAAAAAGAAAAATACCGGATGGTCTCACTCATAGCAGGAATCTAGAAAACTTAAATAAGGGACCAGGAAAATGAATATAAGAAAGTGAAAATCAAAATCAACAAAAACTATGAACAGAGACACTTTTTGGGGGGCGGGGGCGGGAGGGGAAGGATTGGGGTCAGAATGGGGCGTTTGCAATTGTATGGGGGAATATAAAAATAAAATTTATTATTTAAAAAAAAATAATTTGGGGTTTAAAAAAAAAAAAAAAAAAAAAACCTTCTCAGTGGTCCAGTCCTGCCCCTACACCATCCAATAATTTTCTTTTTCCTTCTGACTTTTTTCACTGAGCATAATCCCTTTCAGCTCTATCCATGTTGTTGCAAATGTCATGGTTTATCTTTTTTCATTGCTGAGTAGTATTCTATTTTGTATATATCTCACAACTTTTTGATCCAGTCATCTGTTTTGGGGCATTTAGTTTGTTTCCATATTTTAGCTGTTGTGCTAATTAATAGTGCTGCAGTAAACATAGGAGTGTAGTTTTCCTTTCGAATTAATGTTTCTGTGTCCTTTGGATAGATTCCTAGGAATGGAATTTCTGGGTCCTATGGTAGCCCCATTTTTAGTAGTTTGAGGGTCCTCTACCCGGCTTTCTATAGCGGTTGGACCATTTTACATTTCTACCAGCAGCGTAAGAGAGTTCCTTTTTCTCCGTATCCTTGTCAGCATTTGTTGTTGCCAGTTTTTTTAATATGTGCCATTCTCACTGGTGTGAGGTGATATCTCATTGTGGATTTGATTTGCATTTTAGCAGGAAAAGTCTTAACCACCACCAACGGGTGAGATTGTGTGGTGGCAACCAGGCCCTATGAGAACACTCTCAGCTGTTGGTCGCTCTGATGTCCCAGGGTAGAGTTACTGTTCCCTCCAAAGGGGGCTGCTATTCTCACCTCTCCCTTTCCAGTAGGACTGGTAAAAATGTGTGAAGTGTTCCCATGGGGAACAATTCAGGACTCAGAATGGGAGAAGACAGTCAGGGTCCCAGACAGTGCTAGAGTGAGAGACATTATTAGCAGAGTCATGGAAGTTACTGAGAACTTAACATAGCAGGGGACCCACCAGGAAGTTATCTTTTGCTTTGTTTTTCACTGTTGTAGCCTCATTAGCAAGAATTAAAGCCACGTGGATACCACCAGAGGTTAATGAAGTCACACTTAAGGTCTTAGCTCTCATTACCTCCAGAAACAGCAAAACAAAACAAAACAAAAAACTCTCAAAATAGAAAACAAACCTTTACATTATCCTAGATCTCTTTGGTGATATCAAGATATTTCTGGTGAGAAACCAGGGCCTGTTGTGGGAAGACAAGAAGTGAGGGCAAACCCCTCATATTTCAGGCTGGTGTTATCACATGGCCCCACAGAGCACCTCAAACTGGAAACCCCTCTATTCAGGTCCAGTAAAGTCTTCATAAGGGAGACTGGGAGGCTTCAGAAAGTCCCTGGGTGAGGTGGTGTTACACTTTCCATGAATCTGGACAGGTGACTCCTTGAATTGATTATAAACTGGAGTTTCTCAGCCTTTGCACCAGTGACATTTTGGGTTTGATCATTACTTTTTGTGGAAGCTGCTTTATGCAATTTAGGACACTGATACCCACTGGATGCCAGTAGCATCCATTCCACCAGTGTGACAATCAAAATTGTCTCTAGACATTCCCAAAAGGCTCTTGGGATTTCCCAGTTGAGAATCATTATTCTAAATAAATATGACAGATGGGGAAAAAAGGAAAAGATGGCATTATCTGTTCTTGAGCCTTGTAGAACAGGTCAGACCCATCACACCGGGGAGACAATGCACAGCAGGCATTTTGTAGACTTACTGGCACACACGAACTTTAGCAGTGATCGAAGATGACGTTAAGGGCTTCCAAATGAAACGAGACATCCCAATACAGGCAGGGTTGGATTTGGCAAGAAAGGTCAACAACATGAATACAGTGAGAGAAGATGAGCCAAGCCAGAATGGAGCAAAAGCGTATAGTCACACCTGGTGAAGTATTTTTTTTTTTACTAGGTATAAGGAATATCTGGGCATTTATATCAACTCCTAAAATGAATATTCTTTAATTTTTGTATATTAATTACCCATAAATCATGAGTGTAGAGTTTTCATTCCAGGACATTTGCTTTTTCAAGAAAGTCTCTTTCTTTCCTTACAGAATTTAATCAAGAGGTCTTGATTCAAGTGTGCTTCAGCTACTGTTTTGAATCCTGTAGCCTCTTACCGGACAATTGAGTCAGGTGTCTGGTGCTTGGGCTTTTTAGAGCAAAGCCAGGTGAGCTGTGAGCAGCCTCTTAGAGAATGTCACTTCTGCCTTGTTTTCCTTTAAGTCAAGAAGGAAAGAAAAGGAATGAACTCATTCAATTCCTTATCCAGACACTTCTCAAGCCTCTTTTTTTGTGACTTATTTCCTTTTCAAGTTGTCTTTGGTGTTTATTAGAGAATCTCTATGTCGCCACAGGGAAGCACACGGGGTTGTTGGGTCCCCACTACATGAAGAGTCCTGGAGTCCCCACTAGACCTTTTCTGAGTCGTGGCACCCAATTCTCTCATGATGTCCTTCCTGAGATTTTTTTTTCTCCCAAGTCCATCATTTTCTCATTATCCTCACAGAGGATATATCATCCTGTATCTCCACAGTCGTTTCTTCCTTTGAATTATCAACACAGAATTTGAGGATGAGATTAAATCTCAAAAACAATCCAGGTCACTATCTTCTCCCTCCATCCCCATATATGCTAAAGGAGGACCAGAGTGGCCCCCCCCACCCCAGCTTAAGGAGAGTGCATGGGAAAGAGGAGTGAGGATGAAACTTCAGGAACACTAATTTTAAAAGCAGACAAGACAAATTTAGGAGAATCAGATACCTTGAGGAAAACCAGACTTGAAAAGTGATGGGGAAGCTAAGGGAATTGGGAGTGACAGAAAAAACAGAGTAGCGTGGTGGCAGTGCCTGAGATGGGAAGGCGTGCTTTGGGCAGGAACTTGGGACACGGATGTCCTGTGGAGGGAGGTGGAGCTGCAGGGGTTCAAGAGGGGTCAGAAAGAAACTCAAGAGTGTGGTGATGAGGAAGCTTCGTCTTGAAAAGGACGCAGGCTTTCATTCTCTATTCACCTGTCAGAATGTTCTTAATGCTCAGAGCTGTCTGTGGCAATGTAAACAACAGGAAAAGCAGACTCATGAGACTCTGCACTGCTATGCTCAGTTTCAAAGTCTCATTGGGAATTGTGGGATTTCTTGGGGTATAGGAGTGAGCCTCAGAGAACAGAGGCGAGAAAGAGAAAGGTAACTTAATGATTCCACGTCATTTCTCTTGGTGTGCAATTGTGCAATAGACATTTTCCTCTGTTAGGGAAATATGTGCTTTTGCATTATAATTTAAAATGGTTTTCCTCAAATATCTGCAGCTTTTATTTGAGTAACTGATGAAATAGACTACCTACTAGTTATGTGTTGTAGGGTTATTTTTCTGCCTGGGGGTGATTTTATTCTCAGGGGAACAGGATGCTATTTCTGTAAATCTCAAACATTACATGCATCAGAGAACTCAATGAAAAAGCTTTTATTCTCTTGAGACAAACACAAATAGCTCCAGTTTCTTCTACCTCTTGTTTAAAGCTGCCTCATAAAGTGCTATCACAAACAGGCGCCAAGGATGAATTGCTCATGCTGTAAAGTTTATTTGTGTGCAAACACAAACACACACACACACACACACTGCATTTATACACCACATAGTTATGCTATGCTCTCTAAGAGCATTTTAGAAGACTAATATAGATTTTATTCAATGGAAAATAAGACCAGAAATACATATGTTAAAATGTAAATAAATGATGGATATAAAAATTTCAAAATTTTCTACTGAAAGACTGACATCTAGCCACTTGGTAATGGAAGGCTGATTTCCTACTCAGGTTGTTTTTCTCTCTCTAAACCACTTGGTAGTTCTCAGCCACCACATGTGACCTATCCACTGTGTTCCCCATACAAGGGAATTAAGTCACATGATTTTGACTCCACCTTTTAGTAAAAGTCTTCCTTCCAAATGAATCTCATTTTTTTCCTTCATATTTTTTTTACATAATCTTCCTTTTAAAAGTCCATCAATTGGGAGTTCAGAATCCGTAAATATCCCCAAAGTGGGTGGGAATAAAAATGCGTCTAGGAGAATTTGATTGATTCACATGACCGAAACTGATCAGGCATCTTCACAATGAGGGTGCTCTCTATTCTGCACATTCAGAATCAGATTTCATATGGCTGCAGAAATTTATTTTCAGCCTGTGTGTTTCCAGCCCCTAGTGGAGTATCTGACAGATAGTAAGCTTTCACTAGATTGGTATTGAATAAATAGATGGAGATGGAGAAGAATTATGCTGCCTTAAAGAAACAAACATTTTCAAAGAAATAAACCATCAATTTTGTCAATTATGTTCACATTCCAAAACTAAGTATCCCTTTATTTGGTAAACAAAACCAACAACAAACAAAACCAAAAAAAATAGCTATACATTGGAATTCAAAGCTAATAGTCATAATGTAGATGTGCAGGTGATTAGGCAGTACTACCTGTCCCTGTGTTGATGAGCAGGGTAAGTCTGATGTCCAGAATCCAGGGTGCCGCATAAGTCAAGTTGTTCTTCCTGAAGGTTGCAAGGGTCTTTTGTTGTCCCAGGTTTAGTGATATAGAATTAAGTTACAGATTGAGAAAGCAGGAAGAGGTGCAGTGGAAAGATTGCTACTTGTGAGGTTGGGTTTAAGATCCCCTTTCAGTTCTTAAATTCCTGCTTCTATTTCTTCTGCAATGGGAAAGAATAAAAGGGAGAATTTACTCACATTTGTAGGGAAGGATGCTTCACAATCATAATGAGTCTTCAAGCTTACAGAGTCTCCATACCAGAAGACATCTTTTATAAAGACAAAATCATAGTTGTCTGAATTGTAATGGAGGTGGGTGGGGATAAGATTGACTACATAACATAGAATTTCCAGCTTGGTGTGCCTATCATTGGCATGGCCACAAAAACAAAGTCTCCCAATCAATTCTTACATGAGCCAATGATTTAAGCTTCTTTCAGTCATTCTCAAAGAGTGAGATAATAACATAAAGACTTGTTCTGTCAGTGGTATTGCTTTGCATCCTTTATTTCAGGAGAAAAATAATCCAGCTGCAGCAAAAATGTATTAGCAAAGCATTGTCCACCTGAGTTGTCAAATAAATCACTCCAATTATCTACTTCATTTGCCAGTGAACATTTGAAGTAGTCTTAACAAATGATTGTAGTATTCCATGACTATGTCATGAAGCTATTGCCTAGCATAAAATTTGCAGATTTAATTTAGATGCAACAGTTAGTTAAAATGCCCATTTTGAAGCAACCCTCATGCTCCCAAGTATGCCAGGTCTACTCTGACCTGGGTGGGCTTCCACCCAGGAGTCCTCTGTTTGTCAAGCCCCCCTCAGTCACAGCTCTCAATTTGTTTAGAGACTCTCAATTTCTTGGAAACTGCAACTGAAGTGAGGAGAGTGGTGGTGGAACTGAGGCAATAGAGCTGATTGCATTGCATCAGGTCCCCTTGGGCTATGGGGGAGCTGACTCAACAATTCTCAGATGGTAATGAATGTGACTGTTGAATGAACTGTTTAGTTCTTTCACTATTTTACCATTTTATCCTCAGCCTAACACATTTCCTACTCTATGTTGTAATATATACTTGTGGATTAAGTGAGTTCAGAACTAAGAAAATGGTAATGTAGAGAAAGAAGAAAAATTATCATCCTCTATCCAAATAAGTGTTTATAGAATATTAAATAAAATCAGCAATTTTTTTTCACTCTAAAGCGACTCCCGTCTTTTTTAGTATTTTGTTTTGTAAATCCTTGGGAGAAGGATTTAACAGGCAGTTTCCCAGATTTTTTTGAGTATAAAATTCTTTGTTCTGAAAGTACTGATTAGCATCTTTCTGCAGTACTTGAACTAATGCATTTAAAAATTAGTATGATACAATAAGCAAAAGGATAGTACTTGAACTTAAAGGTGTTTGCTACCTTTAGAGGTAACTGTGTGTGTGTGTGTGTGTGTGTGTGTGTGTGTGTGTGTGTGCGCGCGCTGGACTTCTAGGACAATAGAGCACATAAAATTCTCTAAATTTTTGAATATATCTATAATACCTGTAATCTATTATAATTGGAGTAGTAAACTGTCATCTGTCATCTCTAAAGTAACATCAGTCCTGTTCCATATCTATCAGACAGTTGCAAAAGTAAATTATGTAATACTGAAGATTATATAAGCACTTGGGGGTGTCTGGTGTACATCTACATTTGAAACACCAGGGGAGCTTGCTAATTGTTAAACAAGGATTACCGAGCTCCATCTCCCTTCTACAATTGCTGGAGACAGATATAGGGATACCTAAGAATCTGCACTTAAAAATCATCCCAAGTGCTGCTGAAGCAGTGAGGTCAATAGGCTGCAATCTAGATAATACTCACATAAATATAACGATATAACATTACACTGGTCAAATATATTCTGTCTTCCTAATCCAGGATTTCTCTCCTTTGCAAATTGATACCTTTGAAGCACTTTAGTTTTGAAACAGATTGTAGCAGCCAGAGATTTTGATATGAACAATAGTCTTTACAAGACATAGGCAGCCCCTTATAGAAAGTATATGGTACCCAAATACTTACTGGTAAAAGCTTGTGTCAGCAAGAATTGAGACTGTAGGTTGAGTTGGAAGCTACGGGAATGGTAAGAGGCGAGGAATGCCATCTAAGCAAGGAAGATTGTGAAAATCCCCTTTGAGATTGGACTACTACAGAGCACAACTGAGGGCTATCTAGGGATCCCAAACTGTTAAGGGGTGCATGCTCTAAAGATGGGTCTGGCCATCCATGCACAGAAACAAAGAAAGCATATTCTTAGTGTGAAAGATCTTTAATTTAATTGGTATGAAGAGAGAAAGAGAGGTAAGGAGAGGAGAGGAAAGGGAAGGAGAAGGAGCAGAGGAAGAGAGGAAATCAAATAATAAACCCCCATAAAACTCCAAGAATTGCCCATCCCCTCATGGTCAAATGCTCAGCCTGAAGTGGGGTAGCTGTGGTCTGAAAGCTTGCTACAAGACTAAAGCATCTTTTGGCAGGGAGTCATAAGAAAGAAGTCAGTCGTCCCAGAGAACTGGGGGGAAAGACTCAGAATTCAAAATGTGCCACATAATCTACCATGACATCAAGATAATACTGTTGTTGTCTCTGTCAAAAGTCCTGGGAGGCATTTTATCATGTGTCTCTCACCTGTGTCTCTTCACATGTCCCTCTTCCACATGTCTCTCGTAAGTGTCTTTGCATGTGTCTCCCCTTATTCACTCCACTTCAGTTTATATATCCATCCACCTTGCTCCTTCCCTACGAATTCTGGCTCATGGCATACTGGCAGTTGTAATACAAGGTGGCTGCATGTAAGTGGGGGCAGAGAAATTTACCATGTTCCTCCCCTTTTCAGAGATGCATTCTGTAACATTTCCTCACATCTGTCAACTTGACAAATGGATACAGTGATTGGTAGAATGGGAGGCATAATGTCTGTGACTAGTGTCATGGGCCATGGATTCAAGGTATTTCAATTCTAGTGCTTTGCCATCATGGGGCCACAGTATGTTACTTAATTTCTCTAGCCTATTGTTACTTCATTTGAAAAATGAGAATACCAGTGGTACATATCCCATAGGATTATCTTTGTGTTTAAATTAGATGGTTTCTGTAAAGGGCATAACCCCATACCTGGCATGTGGTAGGCATTTATTATTAGCAATATTCACCTTGAGTAATGGTGGCCTCAAGTTCCTCCACTCTAGTACTGGGCATCTTAAGTCAATCTAGTAACATTTGTGATACTGTCATAAAAAGTAAAACAGAACAAAAGCTACATATCTTACATGGAGTACAGTTTAGGATGAATATTAGCTCCACCCATCACATTTACAAGCTGTATAATTTTGGACAAATTATTTAACTCTTGTGAACCTGCTTCCTTACTTGTAAATAACAATAGAATACCTAAGGGTGAATGATGGCAGTTTTCATTGCCATTAATATCCTCATGGGATCGAGTTAAGTGTTCCTATATCTCTGCTTATAGGAACTTTGTAAATCTCATTTCACTCCATTGAGATCATTGAGAAGATTCTCTGAATAATAGGGACAAGAGACTCTCCAATGTTTAGGGCTAGTTGGAGTTCTAGGATCCACCCAAGCCAGGGAATGATTGAGAAAAATGGGCAAATATGAAGTATGGCATGGACAAGAATCAGATTCAAATCCTAGGCAAAGATGAGGTCACGTAGCAAGAGAAACTCTGAGGTGTCAACACCAAGGCTGAAGTGAAGAGAGAAAGCAGTGCAGTAGAGTGAAGGTTTGTGAGATGGCATGTGTCCCAAAGGCAATTATCTGGAAATATTTTCCCAGTCCTCAGAATAAGAGAAGCCCTGATGGAAACTGCTAGATGGAGCCCATGCTTGGTAAACTCTTAAGAGAACCATGCAGTTGGGACCATGCTAAGTAGTATAGAGTGATTAACTAATTATTCATTTATTCCATATTCCACTGTGAGCTTTTTGAGATCAGGGCCTGTGTCTATTCCAATTTTGAATGCCTGAATCTATAGAAGCCAGAAATTAAATGATTAAATTGAATTGGTTCAAAGAGATCAAGGGATCCCTTGTTTATCCCATTCCCTTTGATTTCTAGGTCACTTTCAAATATTTAGGGCTTTAAGCTTGATTATAGGTTTTGCTGAGAAGGTTTTTCATATTTTAATCAGCCCAAGATTCTTTGTAGTAAGAAGTCAAATTTATTTAATTTATCTGGAATGGTTTTTGGATCAGAATATAATTCCGGGCCTCCCTGGTATGCAAGTGGTTGAGCACAGCTCTGTGAAGCTGTCTGAAGCCTCTGCAGTGCTGGTTCGATCACTGCTGGCTTCGAAACAAACCACATGGTGAGCAGACCTCTCCTGTTTCACCCACTGCTCCCCTCAGCAGTGTATTTCGTCAGTCTGCCTGTTCTGTTCCCCACCCTGTCTCTGGTGAATCCTCTCACCCTCCCGGCATCTGGTCTGTACCAGGCTCTTGTATAAATAAAATAAATCTTAAAAAAACAACAACAATATAATTCCTGTTTAGTAATTAGTATGTGTATTGTACATCAGGGGAAATCTAGGTGCATTTTGGAAGCTTCAGTATTTTCTGTACCTTGGAAAAAGTAATTTTACTCTTCCAGGTAAATGAGTTTGATGTGAACTTGAGAAAGTTAAAATTTAGTTCAAATAAGAATGTACAAGTGTGGGTTGCAATGACCATATGTAAGGGTTTCTTATAAGTCAAATTGGTGTGCCCTGTAGAGAGATGTATTGTGATATCATTGATGGAAAATTAGAACATTTTTGTTACTTAAATGGAAAGGAAACTAGGAGACATTTCTTAAAAACCTCATCATTGTCTCATCATTTTCAAAGAAAGTAATCACAGGATAATTTAGGAATATTTACATAAAATTTTAAAGAACTGTATTATATTGCAATATCCTTTTCAAGCATCAACATGCTTCAAAACCTGCAATTTCCTTAATCATAGATTTCTTTTTCATTTTCTTAGTTGAGAACAGCACTTGCATGTAGAGCTTTAACTCTTGATAAACTGGAAACTTGAAGACAGAACCTATGATTAAGAGCTGTCTGCATCTAATTCTAAATTGGAACCATCTACTTTGGGGCTTCTTGATTCTTTTTTCCCTGTTTCTGTATTCTTTTGCTTTTCTTTATATATGCTTATGAGATATAAATCACATACCATAGTTAATGCCTTGAAATGACCCTTTTGGAGTGTAAAATTCAATGATTTTTAGCATATTTATAGAGTTGTGTAATCATCACCACTTTGTAATTTTTAGAGTATTTTTCTCTTTTTTCCACTTATCCAACATTTTTTTATGTTAATGACATACCGTTATTTTACATCCTTATTTATTTTTTCACAATACAGGATTTCTCCCCTCAGTCTCCTTAGTTTTCCACCATAGACAATTGTGCTCTCCTTCCCCACTATTTTTCTCCCTAGTCCCCTCTTTCCCTTCTCTGCTGGATGCCTCAGATCTATGGCTAGCTTTCCAGGGTCAGTTTTAAGGTTTGTCTTTGTTTGATCATTTCTTTGATTTCTCTATATTTCACCTATAAATGAAACCATTGAGTATTTATCTTTCTCCTCTGACTTCACTTAGGATAAACCTTCCAGTTCCATCCATGTTGTCAGAAGTGGCATGAGCTTATCCTTTTTGATCACTGAGTAGTATTCCACCAATTTTCACTGGTGTGAGGTGATACCTCATTGTGGTTTTGATTTGCATTTCCCTGATGATGAATATTTTTTTCAAAAGCCTATTTGCCATATGTATGTGTTGTTTGGAGAAGTGCCTATTTAGTTCTTCTGCACATCTTTTGCTTGGGTTGTCTCATTTTTATTGAGTTGTATAGAGCCCTTTGATATCAGGTCCTTGACAGTTGCATGGTGTGCAAATATTTTCTCCTATTCAGAAGGGCGTCAGTTTGGGTAACTCTTTTTTCCTCTACAGAAAATTTTAGTTTGATGTAGTCCTAGTTGTTAATTTTTTATTTTGTTTTCCTGACTACTGGAAATAAGTCCACAAAGATGCTTCTGAAGTTTATGTCTTGAAGTGTTTTGCCTGTGTTTTCTTTTCTATATTTTATAGTTCAGGTCTTACATCCAAGGCTTTTATCCATTTTGAGATGATTTTCGTGAATGGTGTGAGATAGTGGTCTAGTTTTGTTCTTTTGCATGTAGCAGTCCAGTTGTCTTAGGACAATTTATTGAAGAGGCTTTCCTTGTTCTAGTGTATAAATTTTGCTCCTTGTTGTAGATTAATTATCCATAAATGCATGGTTCTATTTCTGAGATCTAAATTCTCTTCCATTGGTCTGTGTGCCTCTTTTTGTTCCAGTTCCATGCTGTTTTAGTTATTATGGCTTTGTAATATAGTTTGAAGTCTCGAAGTGTAACACTGCCATTCTTCCCCTTTTCAGTCAGGAGAGCTTTGACTATTTGGTGTCTTTTGTGATTGCATATGTATTTCAGTAGTATTTGTTACATTTCTTTGAAGAATACCATTGAGATTTTTATTGGAATTGCATTGAATCTGTAAGTTGCTTTGGGTAGAATGCCCATTTTGCTGATGTTGAGTCTTCCTGTCCATGAACATGGGATATCTTTCCATATCTTTGTGACTTCTATTTCTTTCAACAATGTTTTATAGTTATCCTTGTGTAGGTCCTTTACCTCCTTTGTTTGGTATGTATCCAGTTATGTATTTAATTTATTTTGGTGAGTTTGTAAATGGGATGATTTTCTTAATTTCTTCTTTTTCAAGATCATTATTTGTAATGGGATAGCAACTGAGTTTTGTGTTTTGAGTTTGTATCTTGCTACTAAATTGGTTTACTGTTTTGATTCATTTTTGTGCTTAAGACAGAAAATACCATTATAAATTTGATTCAAGAAATGAAAAAGACTAAATGATTTGATTAAAAGAAAAGTTTGAAATATTGTCCAAGAGTTCTCCCCTAAAATAGCATTGAATCTAGATTTTTTTTTACAGCCAAGGTTTAGCCAACCTTTTATATGGATTATTCCTTTGATTATTAACCAATTTTTGTTACAAACTTGGTACCCCTGGAATTTTCCCTGCCATACATATGGTGCACTCACGTATCACACCATACCACACACAAAACTCACTTTATTTTATGCATTTCTCTATAATGGCCATTAGTATCAGATCCATTGCTGTTTGTTCACAAAGGATTTTGCTTTTTTGGGTGGTGCATTTCCCATCACCTCTTCGGCCTACCTTTGTCCTTGAACTCTTACCTTTCAGGGTAGGAACTTCTTTCATTTGCTGTCTAGATATGCTATTTTTATTTTTCCTCATGCAGATCTGTAGTGGGGTCCATTAATATTGTTTGCTTAGTATTTGCCTCTCAGGGACCCATTCCTGATTTCTTGTGTGTGGGTCTTATCTGTACATTTTGTTGGCCATTTTCTTGGGAATTTGGGATAAGAACAGCTTTTGCCACCAACTTGTCTCGAAGTATTTTTCTAGCTTTTACTTAAGTGATATACCTGTGCATTTTACTGAAAAGGGTTCTTAGATTCTTTGTTCCTCTTAACAGAAAAGGAGAAAAGAGGGCATACTTTTTATTGTTTTTATAGTACTTTTTATTGTGAAAGCAAATTGTTGATTTTACTTTGAGTGAAATTTCCTTCCTTTAGAATGGAAATAAAGAAAAAATATATTTTCTATTTCTCTCTCCATGTCTTATGTATGCTATTATTGCTTATTTTTGTCTTCCTCTTGCATTCCATGAAGAATAATTAACTGTCTATGTAGTTATTCTTGCTCCTGTATAAAGAATTAGCAATGGTCCTCATGCTCCATTTCTTATCTTTTATACCACATTACTCTCTCATAACCAATTCTAGCCACAAGTCTATTATGAATTATTTTATGGGCAATTTATTCTTTTCTTTCCAAAGTCCAAGTATGATTTTTTTTCTGTTACCACTACGTGATAAGTGTTCCAATTTGCAATTTTCCAGGAATTCCTTTAATGTCCAAAGCATCTGATAAAATACACGTGGGATCATAAGCTTCCATTTGCTCCAGTACATTTTCAATTATAGATAGTGGAGTGTTTAGACCTCCTGAGCTCTCAGAACATATATAATCTCCCATAACTGCTGCAGATCTCCGACTGCTTCTATCATCACTCAAACTGGGGGTCTCAGGTGGATCAGTGTGCATGATAGTCCATGTGGGATTTTAAACTGTGTTTGTTTAGAATTACAGATTGATGCTTTCCACCATTGCATCTTGAATGCATTCAAAGAGAATAATAAAAGCACTAAAAGTCTGGTTGATTTTCCCTTCCAGCTCAAAATTATTGGGGAGGAAACATGGTAAAGTGGAAATAGTATGAACTCAGAGAGAACAGATCTGAATTGAATACAGCTGTACCACTTATGATACATATAACTTTGGACATAGCACTTGATTTTTTGAGCCTCAGTAATGGGGTAGATATTAGACACTACCTCAAGAGTCAGTAGCATTTGGAGGATTGATAAGGTAATGAAGAAGCCAATATGAGATTTTTGAAATTATGTGACGCATCACAATGCTCTGATTCATGACAAAGTTTGAATAATTAAGATCTGCAGACCCCGATTTTAAAGATTAGTGGTGAGGATGGTGCTCCTCTCCTTCCTCTACAATTACCATTCCCATCAGTCCCTGTCATTTTCTTTTGCCACTCATTCCCCCGGCTCAAGCCTGAGAACAGGTCTCTCTTGAAGCAGAAAACACATCAGAGTACTTAGGTGGAGGCCAGGGTGGGTTCACCCTCCATGCTCTGCTTGGGACATGTTAATAGTAATAAGCTTTTTCTGGGCAGGTGATATCTTTTATAATGTCTGTTCATATTTCCTGTCCATTTTGTCTATTGTTTATTATTGTCTTCTTACTCTTTTTTTTAAGGCTTCATTGATGTAGCACTCTTAAAAATATTTCTGTATTATTTCCTAAAAAAGGTTTCCCAATTTGTCAAGGATGTTTCATTTTTGTTTATTTTAAATGCATAACTTTTATGTAGTTAATATTTTCTATTGTTTTTATACTTAATATGTAGTTTTCTGTTAATTTTCAAAGTAAGTAGTGAGGTTTAGGAACAGAGAGCTCAGTAACTTGAAACACAACTGTGAAGATTTGGAGTAAGGAAATACTTCTAAAATGGAGACTGAGACTTTTCATGTGCCTATTACAGTATTCTTTATCAAAACTAAATAAATAAGTAAATAAGTAAGTAAATAAATAGAGACTATCCAAATATCAGTGATAGGGAATAATTAAGTACACTGAAAAAAAATCTCTTGGTGGGATGTTGTACAATTTTAATGGCTATACTTATGGATAATATAGGTAATTCAGAAAATTACCTATGTTGTAACAAAAAAACAAAGTGACAACCTTAATGCATAGTTTGATAGTTTGATCTCAGCTATGTAAAAAAATAGTTCAGATGAACTACCTCCACATGTTAACACTGATTGTCTCTGGATTGTGATTCCAAGGTGATTTTGATTTTCGGAATAATTTTCCATAATTTTAGATTTCCAATCATAGCTATATTTTGTAAGCAGAAAGGGTGGCTTTTGCCCAGAGATGCACTAGGATTTTATGAGGGGCTTATAAAGTTGCATTATCTTGGAGAGTGTGCCATAGTCTAGTGTCAGCCCTCAGCCAGTCACCTTCCAGTGTTATCAGAAGGTCACTTACCGAGCCTATAATCAGAGCAAGCAAAGGTGGCTAGTCTTGAGGGCTATTTTATCATGGCTGAGGAAAAATGCAATAAATCACCTCTCCAGTGACAGGAAAGCTTGTGCTCATTGGTCTGAACAGTGCCGAACAAAACACATTCTACTTCTGGCTCTCTGCATTTCCCTCTCCAGGCATTCTGCTGACCCTTCTCTTCACATGTAATTAATGAGATTTCTGCTTACTAAATAGTACCATAACCGAAGTTTGCTTCCCAAGTATACGACCATGTCATACCTCTTTCTCTTATAGGCATTTTTTAGATTCATTTCTGTCATTGACTAGTTTATCCATTGTTTGTGAATTTTATTTCTAAATTCTTGAAAAACACTTGCACATTATCCTAATGTGGTGACAAAGACATACATTTATTTTCACAACTTGAAAATAATTTTAAAAAGGTGCAGGGACTAGTTTATTTGTTTAATAAAACATTCATGGACACATGGATGTTTTTAATGTAATAGTCCTGGGAGGCAATTCCGTTGCCATCACTGAAAATATTCTTGAGTTTGTCCCTTCAACCTGACCATCTGCCATATTATCCAAATTTAAAATTATTTTTGACTGGCTCCAGAATGCAAATGACCCTCCGAGGCCATAGAAGCCATCATGGTCTGCTGTGGTCATATTGAATTCCTACATGTGGACTAAGGGATGCCTCAAGTTCTCTCCCTTCTCAGGCCTAAGCAGTACTATTCCCTTTGCTCTTGAGACCTCAGGCCAAAACTCTCCCTTCCCCTTCCTTTACCTGGTAACTTCTGTTCATCCTTTTGCCTCAGTTCAGGCCTTACTACCACTAGAAAACTTCTCAGAACCACCCCTCAGAATTGTCCCACTGCTCGCCTATTTCATTCTGCATTTACCCTGACATAACACATGCCACATGGAATTATATTCATGTTTATTTATTAGAATGCCTTCTTTTTTTTTTAAGATTATTTTATTTATACAAGAACCGGGGTACAGGTCAGATGCACAGGAGGGTGAGAGGATTCACCAGAGACAGAGAGGGGAACAGAACAGGCAGACTGACAAAATACACTGCTAAGGGGAGCAGCGGGCGAGACAGGAGAGGCCTGTTTGCCATGTGGGTTGCTCTGAGGCCAGCGGGGATGGAACCGGCACTGCAGAGGCTGCAGACAGCCTCATAGCACTGCACTCAACCACTTGCGCCACCAGGGAGGCTCTAGAATGCCTTCTGACACAGTGACTAGCACATATCAGAAACTCAATATTTTTTAAAGGATCATCAAATAGGTGAATAAATGAAGCAATGTCCAACAGTTTGTCAGGGATTCTGTTTTATTTTCATTGTATTGCTAGAATCTAATACCAGATTCTAATAAGTATACACTAAATATTTTCAAATGAATCATACATTTATGAATGAGAGGCAAAGCTTACACACACATGCCTGCACACACATGCACATTTTATGTTATGTTAAGACAATTTTACTCAAGGCCACTCTTACTTAGTTAATGGATACCATCTCTTCAGTGCCCACTGAGGAAACATTTTGTATGATAATGGAAGTTAAGGGATTATAACTATCAAGTGTTATTATTCAAGGAGAGTGGCTACCATAATAAGTGCATCACGGTCTTAGGTTTACACTGGTATTTTCATTTTCTACATGCTACTTTCCTTCACCAAACTCCTACCCAAGTAACAACTATTGGGGGGGCAGAAAATGGAGACATCAAAGAAGCCCTTTAAACATTTTTAGATATAAAATCTTTACTGAAAGATTTGAATGCTTGGAATAGAGCACCCATAATTGAATGTTTCAACTGACCACAAACATAGTATTAAAGTGGAATTGGTTTCCAATAAAATATAAATGATTTAGTTTAAAATGTTTGGGATTGAAATATTAATCCTAAACTGTGAATTCAAGGATGCAGTTGATAAGGATTTACTAGATAAAAGCATTATTCAAGTAATGCATAAATATTCTACATGTGAATTAAAAACTTATAGCTTAGTGGTTTTATAATGTTTAATACTCATGGAACAATTCAGATTAATCAAGAAATATATCATATTCTTTTCTGAAGTACATTAAATTAACTTGGTTCAAAAATTAAATAGAGTTTGGGCCTCCCCGGTGGCACAGCAGTTGAGCGCTGGGCTGCGAAGCTGCCCGCAGCCTCTGCAGCGCTGGTTCCATTCCCGGCCGCTGGTGAGGATCCCACATGGCACACAGACCTCTCCTGCTGCACCCGCTGCTCTCCTCAGCAGTGTACTTCATCAGTCTGCCTGTTCTGCTCCCTGCTCTGGCTCTGGTGAATTCTCTCACCCTCCCGTGTTTCTGACTGTACCCAGTGCTTGTGTAAATAAATAAATAAATCTTTAAAAAATTAAATAGCTTTTAATTGCAAATTGTAGTAACAGTTTTAATAAAGGTTCCTTCTAACAAGGGAGCCATTCTGTTGGGGGATATTGGTAATGGGAAGGCTGTGCAAATGTGGGGGGCAGGTTGAATACAGAAATCTCTTTACCTTCCTCTTTATTTTGGTATGACCTACAACTACTCTAAAAAATAATTTTAAGAAAACTTCCAAATAATCATATTCCTGTATTCATCTTCTATATTTTTGCTTCCTGTCATTCTCAGTGTCTTTTACATGACAACGAAGTTATTGCTTTTTCTTAAAAAATTAATTGTTCTATAAGATGTACTCTATCTGCATCACAGTTGAAAATTATATTCTTCAGGTTTTTATGGCTAGTGCATATGATTTTTAATATCAAAATTTCAGTTTAAAAAGAATGCCCTGAAATTTTTATCTATAATTAGATGTTTATCCCTATTGATTCTTCTGAATTCAGAAGAAGAGTGCAGTGTAGTCATTCTCAAGTCTGAATTATTGTCTCACAGAAGAGCACTGATTTGTAATAGCAGATCTGATCAATAGCCCACCAGATCAATAATACAAATAGCTGTGTTTGCCATGTCAAGATATTGTTTTAAGTAACTTATATGTGCTGACTCAGTCCTCAGAATGACCCTATGGGCAAGACTTGCTTATGGTTCTCTCCTGCTCTATTTTAAAAAGGGAAAAACTACTGCACACAGAAGTTCAGGAGATGTGCCAGAATCACACCAGCACCAAGAACATTGTTCAGAATCCTAATCTGAGGTAGTCCAGAGCCTGAGTGAGTGCTTCTCTTGCACAGAGACCTGCACTCCTGCACTTACTGGACAGCAGTCCCTCAAGGTGAGTGGGCATCTGTACCACTAAATGGCTCTGTAGTTGATTCTGATGTGTGTCTACAGGTGGGATGAACTGAGGTTTCATTCTGACTTGAATTCTGACTTCCACATTTACTTGCTATTTAAAATTGGGCAAGTGATTCAATATTTCTGAGTCTCAATTTTCAGATAAGTAAAATGGGGAAATAATTACTTCTCAGAATTGTGAGTGAGTTAAATGAGTTATTGTATGTGAAGCTGATACAAAGTACATGTTTAATAAAAAGAAGGTATTATTATTATTATTTTGGAGAGTTTACCAAGTCTTTATGTTCCAGTAACACTCTTTGAGAAGCATTTTCAGGGAGTATAAGGTGGTCATTATAGTTAGATAGTTTTTGGTTTTTGCTTATTTTGGAATTATGTTTTCTTATTAACTCAAGAAGAAATAGACATCTAGATACACACACACACAAACACACACACATATTGGGTCTGTTTTATTGTGACCTCCATTAAGTACCTTGATATTATTTCAGAAAAAAACTCTTAAAAGAGCATTTCACAGAAATACATTATTTAATGTAACACAGTGTATAATAAAGGAATGGCTCTATGCCAGGCTCTTGAAAGGGAAGCCATTGCTTAGTATCTGGGCAGAATTTTGCAGAAGAGGTGAGAATCAAAAGTATAACCTCCGCTTGGGGCCTCCCTGGTGGTGCAGGGGTTAAAGTCAATGCTATCAACTATCACCAGCCACTATAGCATGAGTTCAATCCCCAGCCAGGGAGCTAACCCACATGATGCAGCAGACTTCTCCTGTCTTACCTGCTGCTCCCCTCAACAGTGTATTTCAGTAGATCTGCCTGTTCTGCTCTCTACTCTGTCTCAGGTGAATTCTCTCACACCCCACACCTCTGGCCTACACCCCAGTTCTTGTATGCATAAATTAAGAAAAATCTTTTTTTTAAAAAAGTGTAACCTCAGTTTGGGCTTACTGTTTATTAGAAAAGACTCCAGAGAGTATTGGGTAATATAAGGAGATGATATGTTATTATAAACCAGTGCACTCATAGAGTACAGATCATTTTCCCTCATTTTAGCCAGAGATACTCATTACTTTGAGAATGGTTGGATTATTATAAAAAGTTACTTAATTTTTGTCTTCCAAATTTAGCTCTGTGGATCCAATTCAGGAAATAGTTGTGAAAGGCAAAGCTTTTGATGTGCAAAACCCAGGTTATTTGAGAGGAAGAAAAGCATTCCAGAAATGGAGAAAGAAAGCCCTGAGGGAGCCATTTACAAACTAATCCATAAATAATAGAAATCACAACAAGGATAGATGACCAGTCAGAAAACCCCAACCTGGAGAGTGAGGGGATGGTGGGGGTTGATTGGGAGACCTGGTTTAGAGAGTGAAGACTGAAGGAGATTGGGTCAGAGACCTCTGGGCTCCAAGCTTGGAGAGTCCTCTTGTAGGAGCCAGATCCCTCACAGAAAATGCGGGGTCCTGGCTGGAGTGAGCTGGAACTTTGAGCTGAGGGCATGAGCCTCACTGCGGGCCGACTGTCCATCACAGCTGAGGTACTGTGTGAGCTCCCTCATTATGTCAGTGAGGGCTCTCTGTGCTGTCTGTTCCCTTTGACACTTCGCTTGGCTTGGCCCATCTCAAGTTATTTGTGTGGCTAATCTGCCACTTCCATAGCACAGAGCACTAACACCCCACCCCTCCCCAAAAGAATGGGACCCTGGATTTACCCATTGGCAGTGTTGTACCAACAAAGACACCCACAACACCTGGACCTAAGAAGCTGAACAGAAATAGCTTTATTTTCTCCCACTTAAGAAAATAGCTGAACATATACCAGTTTTTAACTGTTCAGTTGTAACCACAAAGTCCTGTGAAGAGAAAACATGATGTGCTTTGTAAGAATAACTTATGACCTGTTTTCACAGTGAAGTTTGGTTATCTTACTAGTTTACGTGTAAATAGTAGGAAAACTGTTGAGTAGCAGAGACTGTGTTTTTAATAAGAGGCAGCAGAATCTTAAGTGGGTGAAAAAGTAAAGTAATAAAAGGTGAGTTATTTCAGTTTTCATTGTAGAACTTATTTTGAGGCAAATCCTGCTTGAAAAGAGAACATCCTTTCTGTTCACTTGTAGGTCATTTAGAAAGTTTGCTGAACTTGGTGGCATTGATGTTTCAGTTCTGAAGTACTTTCATAAATATTGTTAGGTTTGTTCCTTTTTAGAACTTTATGAGAAAGGAAAGCAGACTTTGTAAATCCCACTTTTCAAAGGCTAAAATAGGGTTTTGGGGGGATGTAACTGAGGACCAAAGGTACTGAGTGACCTTGGAAAAAGCTATTGCAGTGGATTCCTTTTGACACCAAAAGGATGATATTTACTATCATTTGGTAAAGCATGTATGAGGAAAATGTATATATTTTTGAGAAGACTGTTTTCAAAAGTTCTGCTGGAACGTTACAAAATTTGAATTCCTCTAGGAAATCAAATATATTGCATGGTAATAGTTTATTTGATTTCCTGGAGAAATTCAGATTTGGCCAATTTTGTTCACATGAAATTTAGGGACTTTGAAAGAAGAGCAGTTCTGATTTTATAGTGATAATATTGGTTCCTCATTTTTCTTGATGGGGACTTCATTTGGAATTTGAAATGCTCTTCTATCCAACTCATAGCTATGATGATAAATAATTCTTACCTAACACTTCCCAGCAATAACACTATTTCAGTCCTCTGTTTCTCAGAATATTTTATCATCACCTTCCTTGGCATAGACATGTGGGATTTAAGTAAATTTATATTTGTGTGATTTGCTAATGCGGGATACTTGTGTGGATCTTGGTATAAAGGCAAAAACAGGATCAGTCTGGTGACTTTTATATGTTCTCTGTCCCAAGAGGCTGATGAATGAAGGAGGTAGGATTCTGTGCATCAGGACAATCATCACTGATTTGGCAGTGAAGGTTACATTAGCAGACTTATTCCTCCTGGTGTTTGTCATCGATGTGGGTAATTATGCTGATGTCAGTTGAGGTGAAATTATCACTAAAGAGGTAACATTTAAGGTAATATTAGGTGGATGGGAAAGCAATGCTATTAACCACTATTCTTTCATAATGGTCATTAATCATAGCCCTTGAATTTATAACAATTCAATAAGAGAAGAAGGCTATACAAAAGGTATAATACTTGAAAGGTGGAGAGAAAATTGTTTCTTCTTGTAGAGAACATGGATATATATGCACAGATAGAAGAAGAAAAGTACTTAATTAGAACCAACAACTATAATTCAATAATGTAATTAGAAATAAAGTATTTAAAAATTAATGGCTTTCCTTTATCTATCAAAAATGTAGAAGATTAATGGGGATAATTTCTTATTATTAGGTAACCAAAATCAGAAATGTTTTTTTTTTTTTTTTTAATAGAGGCATGTTTTTTATTTATTTATTTGTTTGTTTGTTTGTTTCTTTATACATGCACTGGGTACAGTCAGAAGCGCGGGAGGGTGAGAGAATTCACCAGAGCCAGAGCGGGGAGCAGAGCAGGCAGAAGGACCGAAGTACACTGCTGAGGGGAGCAGCGGGCGGCAGCAGAGGTCTGCGGGCCATGTGGGATCCTCCTCTGGTGGCCGGGGAGCAGCCGGGGATCGAACCGGCGCCACAGAGGCCGCGGGCAGCTTCGCAACCCAGCGCTCAACCGCTGCGCCACCGGGGAGGCCCCCAGAAATGTTTAATAATGATTTTTATAAGAAAAATTTTCATGAAGACAACTACAAATCTTTACATGATGATACAAAATAATAATTGAATTAGTAGGGAAAAATACCTGTTCCAGGATAGATGGCAAAGAAAGTATCCTTAAGGTATCATTTTTTCCTTAATTCATTTATATATTTGTGTAATTTTATTAGAGCACAATTGTATAGCCTTTGTGTAAGAAATGCCCACCTTATCAATGAAACAGTAGAGTTAGTTTTGAAAGAAATCATACGTAGCCATACATATATAAATAATGTAATATATATAAATAATTTATATATGTAAAAAATGTAATGTTATAGTAAATATTGCTTAAAAATGGAGAACAAATTACTACAAAATGTATAGAAAAAGCTTGATATTAACTTCATACTATATAGATATAACTTTTGAAAATTGAAACTCAAAAACAATTGGGTATTTTTACACATAAGAAGTGATGGGATATTGAGACAGAAAACTACATATTATGTATAAAAACAATAGAAAATATTAACTACATAAAAGTTAT
This sequence comes from Talpa occidentalis, assembly GCF_014898055.3. Taxonomy (NCBI): domain Eukaryota; kingdom Metazoa; phylum Chordata; class Mammalia; order Eulipotyphla; family Talpidae; genus Talpa; species Talpa occidentalis. The sequence goes on from NW_023605083.1 coordinate 55,661,493, forward strand.
GCATTTACGATAAACAAAAATGAAACATCCTTGACAAATTGGGAAACCATTTTTGGGAAATAATACAGAAATATTTTTAAGAGTGCTACATCAATGAAGCCTTAAAAAAAAAGAGTAAGAAGACAATAATAAACAATAGACAAAATGGACAGGAAATATGAACAGACATTATAAAAGATATTACCTGCCCAGAAGATTCTTATCATTATTAGTAACTCAAAAATACATATTAAGATAATAACATTCATTTTTACCCACCAAATAAATAAATACATTAAAATATTTATACTAAATGCTAATTGGCAGATATAACTTTGAAAGTATTCTACTACCTGCTCTGGCAATGAAAAGCACTATGACTTTTTTTTAAAAAGATTTATTGATTTATTTATACAAGCACTGGGTACAGTCAGAAGCGCGGGAGGGTGAGAGATTTCACCAGAGCCAGAGGGGGGAACAGAACAGGCAGGCCGACGAAGTACACTGCTGAGGGGAGCAGCGGGCAGCAGGAGAGGTCTGTCGTGCCATGTGAGACCCTTGCCCTCAGCCAGGGATCGAACCGGCGCTACAGAGGCTGCGGGCAGCTTCGCAGCTCAGCGCTCAACTGCTGCGCCACCAGAGGAGGCCCAGCACTATGACTTTTTTACAAAATAACTTGGTCATAGAAATCAAGATTTCTTAAAAGAGTTTGTATTTTTTGGTTTAGTAATTACAATTCTAGGAAACAACAAAATAAATGAATCAAAGATGCTGACAAAGATATAGGTGCATGGAGATGCTAGTCATCATTATTAATAACCAGAAAACCTTCAAGACGGCTAAGATATGCAATGGAGGACTGATCAAAAACTATATTTATATGATGGTGTTTCTCATAAAAACATATTTTTGAAGAATACTTGATTACACAGATAATGTTCACAAAGTCTCATTAAAAAAGACAGGATAAATAAAACCAAATATATAATATAACCAAATTTTGTAAAACAGTATATATATGTGCATATATGTGTGTGCATGCACACATGTACCTATATGGAGATAAGCATAGAATAATTAAACATTTAAACAACAGTTATTTCTGGATAATAAGATTATAAATTTTTTTATTTGTTACATTCCTCCATTCTAATTATGTTAAATCTTTATCATGTATTCTTTGATGTCTAAGAAAGACATCTCATTAACAGATAACATTAACAATAAGAATGGGTAGCAATAAGGATTTTCCAATAGTAATTATTTTTTTGTAGGCTCAAAAAAATATTCCATGGCTATATGATGAAATTAAGAGGAAACATAATAATCATAATTATGTTAATTTTCATAACTGTAACACTCAAGCAATTCTCCATCCACGAGTGATAGTAAAAAAACAGTAAAGATTTACACGTATTTTTCTAATTAAAGACAATTTTTCACATTTTTCAACAGAACAGGGTTACACTCTTCAGACAGCATAGTATAAATGAATTCATACTTAAAATAATAAGCACTTACTATGCATTTGGTAATGTTATTAGAGGAAATCAATGGCAGTGCCCTTAAGTTTTGTGCCAGCAGTACAACAGCAGCTCTTTCAGGAATACACTCCCTCTTTTGCTGTGTATGCAAATTATTGAAAGCTAGGTCCATATTCAGTGATATTTCCTTCTGAGAGACATACAGAAATCGTTAATTCCAATCTTTCCACTGCAGCCTGCTCTTCTACTGCTTTAACTTAGGAACTGTATTCCCATGATTGCATTGTTTCCATAGGTAGTAAGAATACATGTTTTATTTGATGTAGTCCCATTTGTTTATTTTTGCTTTTATCTTGCCAGAGGCATTGAGTTTCTAAAGCCATCACTGGAAACAGTGTCGAGGCGAGTATTGCTTATCTTTCTTTTGTGTATTTTATGGTTTCAGGTCTTACATCCAAGTCTTTAATTCATTTTGAATTATTTTTTGTGTAAGGTGTGAGATGGAGGTCTAGTTTCCTTCTTTTGTATGTAGATGTCCAGTTTTTGGAGCATCATTTGTTGGAGGCTGTCCTTTCTCCATTGTACACACTTGGTTCCTTTGTCCTACATCACACTAAAAAGTTTCTGCACAGCAAAAGAAGCTATTACTAAAATAAAGAGAGGGGCCTCCCTGGTGGTGCAAGGGGCTAACAGGCAACCTATAAAGCCGTCCACAACTCCTGCAGCAGCTGTTCAATCTCCGGCCAGCCAGGGAAATACCCACATGGCGCAGCAGACCTCTCCTGACTCTCCCGCTGCTCCCCTCAGCAGTGTGTTTCAGTCAATCTGTCTGTTCTGTTCCCCACTCTGTCTCTGGTGAATCCTCTCACCCACCTCCCCACCCTCTGGCCTATACTCCAGTTCTTGTATGCATAAATAAATAAATCTTAAAAAAAATAAAATAAAGAGACCCTGCTGAATGGGAGAAAATATTTGCACATCATACATCCAATGAGGGGCTAATATCCAAGATCTGCAAAGAAATTACATACCTCAACGATAAGAAAGCTAATAACCCAATGAAAAAATGGGCAAAATACCCTAAGTAGATACTTCTTCAAGAATTCCAAAATATGAATATAAATAAGTTTCAAGGCAATACAAAAACTAAGGTTTATGGGAAATATAATTCAAGATGATGCAAGAAATGTCCATTCAGGCAGATAGAGCAGTGGATTTGAGGAAGAATCTATCCAGGCTTCACCTCTTGAAACAGAACCAATCTGGGGACTTATGCAGAAACTTTATACTTCTCCTTCCACCTGTTTTCTGAACTAGAGAACCAGCAACTGATCTGACCCACCTTACAAATGAAGCAGAAAATTTACCAGTTGTCCCTGACTATAGGTGTTTTTCATGAGATGGCTAAAATGCTATACTTCTCTTTTGTATATTTATTCAGAAAGAAGTAGTGGATAACTATGGAAAGCTGTGTGGAGATTCTTCAACCTACTAAAGATAGAGCTTCTATATGATCCAGCAATTCCACTCCTAGGTATTTACCCAAGGACACAGAAACATCAATTCCAAAGAACACCTGCACCCCTATGTTTATAGCAGCACTGTTTACAATAGCTAAGCTTTGGAAACAACCCAAATGCCCAAAAATAGATGACTGGATCAAGAAGATGTGGTACATATATACCATGGAATATTACTCAGCATTCAAAAAAGATAAACACATGCAATTTGCAGCAACATGGATGGAGCTGGAAGGCATCATGCTCAGCGAAATAAGCCAGAAAGAAAAAGAAAAATACCGGATGGTCTCACTCGTAGCAGGAATCTAGAAAACCTAAATAAGGGACCAGGAAAAAGAATAGCTATAAGAAAGAAAAAATCAAAATCAACAAACAACTATGAACCAGAGACACACTATGGGGATGCGGGGAAAGGAGGAATTGGGGTCAAAATAAGGGGCTTGGAATTGTATGGGGAGTATAAAAATAAAATTAAAAAAAAGAGTAAGTGGATAAATGCAAAAAATGAGACATGTATGAACTTTAATTGCAGAAAATGCTCTAAAGAGGATTTTGTAAAGAACAATTTCAGTTTAGCATTGAAGAATGAAGAATGAAGCAATAAGGATATGAATAGAACAAAGATGCACCAGAAAATGAAAGAAAATGTTGGAAAATTTGACTTGGAATGTAAATTATGCATCATTTTATCCTCTGGGGACAAATTTGTTGTTTATCTGAGAAGTGGAGTTAAGAGCAACCAATTTAATTATCAAGTGTGGATATATTTTACCTAGTTGGAAGAAAAAGAGATAGACACGAAATTAAATAAACAAGGGCTCTAGTAAATTAATATGGAACAGTGGGAAAGAAATGTTATTCTGAAGGGTCAAGGAAATGTTTGCCTGAAAATATAATTTACTCTAGGATTCAGAAGTGTTTCATTAGAAAACAAGAAAGTACAATCCCTAAGAGACAGAGTACTACTAAAATAAATTAGTAATTTAGGTCTACTAAGTACTTACTAAAGCTATAAAAAAATCATAAGGTAAATACAAAGGAAAGCAGAACAAGATATAAAGGAATATTGATAATCCTTAATAAGGACTTAAAGGCAACAAACAAGCAATAACAATTCTAAAATTATGCTTCTGGTAATGGTGGACTAACTTGTTTGGATCAATCCTGTTGCCAAGCACAGCTAGTAAAGCCGGACAAACTATAAGTGATATTTGTTTAAAGGCATTGGTGAGCTACTGAGTTTAGAAGGGATTTGCAACAAACAAGATGTGGAAATGAAGCAATCCTTGCACTTGGCACTGCTTTTCTCTACAAGAAACTTGCTGTTTCTGAAAATATCAGACAAGCATGTGAGGAATTGATCATCTATGGTGGACTAACAGAGTTAGTGGTATGAAAAATGAAGTTCAGAGTCTGCCCAGGGAAGAAGGTCCTCACACTTGGCTTTCAGGTGAGGCTGTGAAAGGTTATAATCTGAGTAACAATAAGTCAGAGAGAGAGAGAGAAAAAAGGAACCCTTTGTATCAGGGGCCAGCAAATTCGTTTACTTTTCAGAGTTAGATGATACATATTTTACACTTTGCCAGGCATATAGTTGCTCTTGTAACTACTCAGATCAGTTGTTGTAGTGTGAAAGCAGACATAGACAACATGCAGATGAATGGGCAGGACTATATGTTCCAATAAAATTGTATTCACAAAACAGGTCTAGAATCCCCTTCTTCATTAGCATCTGGGATTATTGAGTAAATATTGGCCATGATGCCAGGGTCAACAAGCAGTCGGAATAATAGATGCCTTCTTCCTGAGTGGGAGGGGAGACAATGAGAGATTCAGGTAACTTTGCAAATTTTGGGATTACTCTGTGTGTGTTAGGCAACTCCCAACAAAGATACCTCAGTTCCAATCCTCAGATGCTGTGTATCTGTTTTGTTACATGGCACAGGGGAATCAAGTTGGTAGCCCGTTGACCTGAAGATAGGAGAGTTCCTAGAGTTCCTAGAAAGGAATATAGCCTTGGTTTTTTCTACAGAGACTCATTTTGAACTTCTTACCTTCAGATTTGTGAGACCCAATTTGTGTTGTTTTAAACCACGAGCTCTGTGGCAGTTTGTAACAGCAACCAAAGGTAGTGAATGCATGTACTCCTTGCACTGCGGGGTGGGATTGACAATGCAAGTGGGGTGAAGAAGCCCCATGTTTTAGAGAATGGGGGATGTGGAGATGGAAAATGAGGTTGAGACTAACAGTACTCACTTCCTTTGCAGCTGAATTATGAAAATAAATGAGGTATCAGCTTTCTAAATTCTATAATCTAGGACTTAAATCAGTAACAACTACCCAGCTACTCAAAATCCTTCATGATTTAATGCTTCCTTAAAATGAGCAAGTCCATAATTAACTCAGTTATTTATTTATCTGCCCCCCCAGTTACATCTATCCCTGCTGTTTGTTTGATTAAAACACAACTGATGAGATTGTGACTTATAAAATTCAGAACTGAATGTTGCTTCTGAAAAGAGTCCACTGGCCTGACTTGAAACTGAATAAATCTCATGTCATAGATGGTTATCTTGCAATATGCCGTCAATTAAAAAAGTTGGATATTAACATGACTTACATCCTCTCTAGCCTAACGACAGTAGGTAGCATGTCTAAAGTTTTATAGAACTAGTTAAACAACCCACACATATTGAGGCTATAACAGGATGAGTTTAACAGAGACTAGAAAGGATTTTGTAAAAATTGCTTTGTGTTCGACTATATGGAGGTGCCTGACCCACCAGGGAGAATGGGGAGCCCAGATGAGCGTGTGCCCCTCACCTCAGTTCTAATGAAGGGAAGGAGTCCATCCTGCATTTGTTAGACACTGTGGACTGATGATCACCCGGGCCTGAGAATGCCAAAGAGAGATGCTCATGGAAGCAGAGTAGAGGCTGCATCTGCAGAGCAATGCATCCCCCTCCAGCAGTTGGCCACAGGTACCAAGATCCTGTGGGACAGGCATGGAATTCATGTCTGTCATAGGAATGTTGGCCTGGATGTCACTTAAAAAAGACATTTGGCTCAAAAGGTTGTCTACCACAGTACAAGGGAGTCTTAGCAGATAGAAGCTGAGGGTGGACCCCTGGATACAGAAACCATGAGAATCAGCTGAAGGAGAGCCCTGCCAGGTCAATAGAAGTGTGGTTTGGAAGCGTCCCTGGTGGCCTAGGGGTTAAATCTTAGCACTGTCACCACTATGGCCTGAGTTTAACCACTGGCCAGGGAGCTAACCCACCTCTAGAGACCTCTCCTGTCTCTCCCACTGCTCCCCTTAGCAGTGTAATTCAGTAAATATGCCTTTTCTACTCCCCATTTTGTCCCTGATAAATCCTTTCACCCCTCCCCCTGTACCTCTGGCCTATACTCTAGTTATTCTATACAAAAAAATAATAATAATAATAAAAAAATTTAAAAAAAGAAGTGTGATCTGGAAGATATGGCAGGAAGTCATCAATGGATCAGGAAAAGCAAAAGAGTGTAAGAGTGGGTTTTTGCCAGCAGGCAGTTCAACACTTTCCTGCTTCCCTCTGATCTGACTGATTCTCTTGCCTCTCTGGAGTCTGAATCCAGAGGGCCAGGAAAATGAGTAGTGGCTACTCTTTAAATCTACTGAAAGGTATTCAGAGGGGTACCCAGAGAGCTTGATGTGGTTTCTTGCCTGAGTAATCTAAAGGCCAGGGGCTATGGCGACTGCCTGAAGAAAGAAAGAGGGAAAAGGGGGGCGATGGGCTAGAGTTAGAATTTGAAGTTTATGGGATGTAGATGAATGCCTGAAACTGTGTAAGATTCCCCAGGGAATCTTTTCCCTTCTCCAAAATAGAGGAATATGGAGAATGACTCTATCGCAAACACCACCAATTAACTGGTGGGAAGAAGAATAGGAATTTGTTTTAAAACATAAGAACAGCTTTTCATCAAGTCCCCCTTTTGGTCAAAGGTCCCCATTTATGAGACCTCTTCCTGACATCATGGCTTTAGTCTATGATCTTGTAAGAAGTCACGGTTAAAAAGTCAACTAGAAATTAAGTATAAAAGCTTCATATTGCCAGTCTGTATAAGTAATGAATGAATGGGACCATTTAGCCAGAGATGTAAAGGGGAAAAGAACTACCACACAAATGAACTTAGGGTTATTTATTAGTCCTTTGAATCACATTCTCCTTTGCTCTTATATATGAATGGTAATACTGCCAGTGGTGTCTTCTAGAATGCAAGTAAATGATGATAACTTTAGTAGCAATAACTATAATTTACTGGTCTACATTTTCCCAAGCCCTGACTAGGCTTTTTTTTTTTTTTCCCACAGTATTGTTAATCTTGCCTTGAACAAAGAAGGGAAAATGTATTGACCAAGGACAGGAATTAGGTCATGTCAGAAAATTCTTATTTCCCATGCATAACATCAGTGAATGGATTTTTCCAGCCTATTAATTATTTAAATAGTTATTATCTATGTTTGTCCTTCTTGCTTGAAATGAAAACTGCTGATCTAAGCTCATCTGTGTAACATCTTATAGGAACATAGATAGTGTGCACAGGACCTTTATTTTTTTTGGCTAAGAAAGAGGAGAATGAGTCTTTCTATGAGCCAGGCAGCATGTCAGTCATTTTTATATGCATTATCTCATTTAATTATAACAACAAACTTTCAAAACCGGTATCTGACATTCCCCTTATGAATTAAAAGACCAAAGGCACTAAATTAAAAAGCAACAAGGTATAGGATGTAACCCCAGTGTCTGATTCCAGAGCCTAGAATGTAAAATTAAGCCCTATATTCTTTCCATGAGACCATTTAAAAGTTCTTTATATGTCAGATATCATTGTATTCCTCCATGTGCCATGAAGTAGGCAAGAATTAAATATGATACCAATTTTACAGAAGGGACTTTAGTACAACTGGCATAAGTGCTAGTTTATGTAAATCCTGTAAGTTTATAGATTTTAACTTAAAAATATATGTGATCAGGAAGGCATGATGTTTCAACTGTAATTTGTCTCTCTCTCTCTCTCTCTCTTTCACACACATACACAAACACACACACACCCTCAAATAAATTCATTTCCCAATCCCTAGAACCTTTAAATATTACCTTGTTGGGCAAAATATATGACTAAGTTAAGGATATTAGGCAGGATATTAGGCCCTGATGGACCTAAACGCAATCACATGTAGTCTTACCTAAGAGAGACAGAGGGAGATTTGAGAGAGACTGCTGAGACACTCACATACAGAGAAGGGGATGTGAAGATGGAGCCAAGGAAGGGGCTGCCACAAGCTGAGGAATGCTGACCGCTACCAGACATGGGCAGGTACCAGGAATAGGTTTTGTCCTAGGATTTCCAGAAATGCAGGCCTGTGGGCCTTTGACCTCTAACTTCTGACCTATGGAACTGTGAAAAGAGAAGATAATTTACCATGAGAAAATGGTGCTTACTCCAGTAATACAAAGTTGGGTTACTCAAAATCCAACTAAAGTCATTTATTATATTAAAAGAATAAAAGACAGGGCCTCCCTGGTAGCGCAGTGGTTGAGCGCTGGGTTGCAAAGCTGCCCGCAGCCTCTGCAAGACCGGTTCGATCTCCGGCTGAAGGGTGAGGGTCCCACATGGCGCGCAGACCTCTCCTGCCGCCCACTGCTCCCCTCAACAGTGTACTTCGTCAGTCTGCCTGTTCTGTTCCCCACTTTGGCTCTGGTGAATTCTCTCACCCTCCCGCGCTTCTGACTGTAGCCCACTGCTTGTATAAATAAATAAATAAAACTTTTTAAAAAAGAATAAAAGACAAATACAAATAATAAAAAGAAATTAAGACTTAAAATCATCTCAGTATATACTGTAAAAAAGGTATTGGACAAAATTTAATATCCTTAATGATAAAGTTCTTAGCAAACTAGGAATAAAAGAAATTTTCAATCTGATAAGGAGTGTCTGAACTATCTACAAATAATGTACATAATTGTGAAACACTAATTCTTTTCTCTAAAATTTGAAACTCTAAGGAAGCATATTTCTTACAAAGTAACAGGAATTATATTTATATCACACTTTTGTAAGTTCCCAAAGCCGATAAATAATACCTTAACTTTGTTTAGGAAATGAAAGAATCTGAACCATGGATTAACATGTCAGGCTGGATAATTTTATGCCAATAAATAAGGAATTTCAGTGAAATGAAATTTCACTATAAAAAAACTAAAATTGACATAGTGAGAAGTGGAAATTATAATTATTCCCTTATTGTTTTCTTAATGTATGTGTTAGAAATGAATTGTCTAACATCATCTCTTTTGTCAATGCACATGGAGCTCTATAGACGGGACTGCTCTGAAATTTTCCTGATTTCAGGAGTTCAGCATTTAAGAAGGAAGTGAGACACATATACTAAGTGCAATGCAATATATACTAAATGTCATATACTAAGTGCCATCTACTAAGTGCCATATACTAAGACACAAATACTAAGTGCCAAGTGTGAATTGGAAATATGTGCTAATGCAAAGTTTATCTTTGGATGTTTCAAACCTTATATTAACTTTTTAAAAATATAAAAAAGGCCTACAAGAGAGAAAAAAAAAAACTAAGCATGGCCCTACATAGTGGGAAGATGAAGGTATTTTTCCTTACATTTCCTTTCAGACTATGTTTAAGAAACTTTCCCATCATGCTGTAATACCAGTGCATTTAAAGTTAATATTGACCCCATTTTTCTGTTTCCACCTGCATTTATACAGTTTGACTACAGACTGGGTTGAAGCTGAAATGAGACATTCACCCAAATAAATACTCAAATGTGATCTTATTCTTCCCATTTCCTACAGATTGACAATAAAGCAAAGGGATGACTTTTTAAACATCACAGATGGAGATCATGGTGATAAACAATTTTCTTTTTGTTTACTGATTTTTGATATTTGGTTAATAATTAGGCAACTTCTGATTCTCTATAATACCACTGTATAAAATGTATTTTGCCTGTATCTTTTAGGTTTTTGTGAAAATATTCCTTGTTATACTCATTATAATAAAATATTGTTGAAATTGATCAGGCAAGTACATACCCAAGCAAGTTGGACATAGATTATAAAAGCTTCCTGAGACACACCTAAGTGTGCAGAAGGTTATCCTGGGGTATATACAATGCACATTGGGATTCCCTTGCTAATGGATGGCATGAATCATACTTTCTATGGAAACAATTTGGCCCTTTATTTTCATGTGCATCTACTCGCTATAATAGTAGAAATGATAGTAATAAATTACAAAATGATAAAATATCAACCAAAGCTATGTATCTGATAATCTTTCTCCCTTTTCTGTGGGGTGATTTTTCTGTGTTTTACTTCTTGCTCAGGTAATCAGGAATCTTGGAGAATTATTTGAGGCTCAGCTCCAGAAATGTTATTAATCTTTCTAACTAATGTATGTCTTTCTTTCCATCTTATATACTAGTGTTCTCTTTTATTAGTTTTATTTTTTTTACAGTAACTTTCACTGGAAGGAACCTCAATAAGACTGTGTCATGTATAACATGTAACTAAATCCAATTGTGACATTATAGGAGAGACTTGACAGAAAGAGTCAAGCAATTTATTTTATTTATTCAGAATCCCCATTATATTTAATTGGTCAAAATCTAGTTTATTGCTATATGGTTTATTACTTTGCTAAGTCTATCATATCATAGCAAAGTTCCATAACAAAGTTTTGGTCTATTTGACCAAAAGAAATGTATTATCTCACAGTCCCAAGGCCAGAAGTCTGAAATTGTGGTAACAATAGGACCATGCTCCCTGGGAAAGCATCTGTGCCAGATTTCCCTTCCTCTACTAGAAGGTCCTTGGCTCATGGCAGTGTAACTCCAGTCTTCACATGCAAGTCTCTCTGTTATGTCTGGGTCCAAAATGCCCCCATTATATCAGCCATACTGAATTAAGTGTTCACCCTACTCCAGTATGACTTTATCTGAACTAATTACATCTGCAATGACCCTTTTTACATATATAGTCACATTCTTACGTCCTGGGGCTTGAGACTTCTCATACTAATTTTTTTTTCTGGGGGTGGGGGCATACAATCATGCCCATAATGATGGGTTTCTATTTCTCCAAAGAAACCTGCCATTAATATGTTAAATTGGAACTTACAGTCCCTCAAATGGAAAGGATAACTTTCAATATTTTATCAAAACATAGGCAGAGAAAATCTATTACTTCTCCCTAAATAATAGCCAACCCTATCTCTTCATAGACAAGTCATATTTCTTAGCACAATCATCTGAGTGTCTGAAGAGAGGCAGAAAGCAATGAGCACCTCGTCAAATGTTGCCTGTTGGGCTAGTTTGTTCCCTTTGATGGATACACAGAGCTGGTGGCCAGTAAGCAATTGTCTGTTGCTTTATTTTTTCATTTGTAGACATTTACATGTGTTGCCCATTTTGTGATAGATCAGCTCTGCACTAGTCACTCAAATAGCAGCCTTGAAGACTGACAGGGAGTCTCTGAGTAACTGTGCATGGAACTTGACAGGTGGACAGGCTGACAAATTCAGAGCTGCTCCCACGCAGCCTCCATCTATTCAACTGGAGCTGATCAGATCCCAGGTATACATCACACTCCTTTGGAAAATGTCATTAAATGTTTGTTTCACCATTTTCACAAAGATCTTGCTCAGGCAGCGGCCAAGTGAAATATGTCAACTACAATAAAAAATGGTGATAGTCTCATTTTTCTGTTGAACTCCCCACCATGGAAAGGACTTCATTATCGACAAAGAGCACCGCTACTGAGGAGCTGCCCTGCTGCTCCTCAACCCCACTGCAGTGGAGGACTATAATGAGAGAAGCTGCAGGAGGCAATGATGCAACTGAATTTTTCAAACCGGGCATCTCAGGCTAATCCCAACCATCCTATCCTCATTAGCAATTGCCAAACCATGGACCCAACCCACCACAGGTGACATCTGTGAAGATCCAACATGCTGAGTCTGTTAGGTGCTATGAAATGTGTGCTGAGGGAAAGTCCAGATAATAATGATAGTAATGATAATAATAATAGAATAAACTATTTGTCAGACACTATGCTAGGTGCCAAACACTATCTCTGAGTCTTCTAAATTATCTTTCAAAGAAAGTGTTATTTTCAACTCTATTTTATTAATGAGGAAACCAAGAATCTAGGTGATTTGCAGTTATTAAGGAGTCTGTTTCCTAGCATAATGCTTTCTTTATTCATCTACATTACTCCTCTATTGAGTTCACAGCATATGTTTCTATGTGTGTAATGCTATCCAGATCTAGTCTGGGGTGTGCATGTATGCGTATGTGCATGTATGAGTGTTTGTGTGTGTGTGTATGCACATCCACATGTGCTTCTAGGCATTTTGAGCTGCAAAGGAAAGCCTATAGCCCTTCACTCACCTTACAGCTCCTGCTTCAAAATAAATTGTACCCACATATCACTGCTCCTTTCTCTTAGGTCCTAATGCACCTCATAATTTCTGGTGACCATAGCATCATCCATCCATCCATGCTCTAGATTGTGCCCTTATGTAACCTGTGACCCCCGCTAATATAAGAAGTCTCTGACGGCGAAAGAGATTCTCTGCCTTAGAAAGTGCATGCTGACTGCATGCTGGCTGCAGTCCTGCTCACAGATGTGATTTCTTGGCCAAAACATGGTTTCTTTGTTTGCATTTCTAAAGATGTTTTATTCGTTTTTTAAAAAAAGCCCAAAGATTCCTTGTAGAACCAGATTTATGACTTCTTTTTAAAAACAAAGAACTGGCAATACTTTGTGCCTTTTCTGCATAGCACCTCCTCTAGAAGGGCTGCCTCCCCTAGAAGGGCTCATGCTCTGATCCACACCAGTCCTTTGCACTCCCATCTGTCTCTGCATCTGTATCCATCCTCCATCAAGGATTCTTATCGCCTACCTGACAGACTTCTTGAGTTTGCCGGTTCTTGCTTTTTGAATCCTGACTGCCATCATCTAAGGCACTGCTAGCAGAGCATCTTTGATAGCCAATTAGCCAAGGCTACCCTTTTTCATTCATGATGCTCAGCTGTGTGTGGCTTTCGTTTGGTAGCCCTTGACAGTGTTGGTAGCGAAACCCTATGCTCGGTAGTCAAAGGAGAATCCCCTGACTATTCCCAGCAGCTTCTTCAACCCTCAGTTTTGTCTGGGTGAGTAAAGCAGAATTTTGTGGAACTGTGGTGATCTCTAAGGAGATCCAGGAAGTGTGATTACTGCTTTAGAGTCTTGGAAGCATCTTTTTCACTGAAATGAAAACTCTGCTCCTTTCTCTGGTCCTGTATGAATTTTCCACCCAGCTGCAAACCATCTGGTGAATGCCAGTCCTTTCCCCAAACTGAGAATGATGTAGAGAAATAACATTTATCAGTTTATCTTGGCAATGTTTTAGCACTGTGTTCAGAACTAGTGTAGCTCTCTTGTGCCTCAGCTGACACACCGCGCTGTGCAGAGTGCGCTGGTCACACCACTTTTGTAGAACCTGGGCATATTTGATCCTATCTAATCTGTGTATTAATCCACTGAAGTGGGTCTTTACCATGCCTGCTTTATAGCTGATGACTGAGGTCGAGAAGGACCTCACGCACTATCAGTGTAAGAAATGACGAGCACAACTAAGATTTGGATTCAGGGTTTCGGCTTTATTTCAATGCAATGCCTTGAGTTTGTAATGCCAATTTAGATCATACCAACTTAGAGGAAGAAAGACAGTGTTCCTCTGACTTCTAGTATGTTATGGTGTTTCAAATGGGGGCAGTATAGATGAAAAGATCATTTCCTTTACCACATAGAAATAGCTACTTTCTTGGGCCTCCCTAGTGGCACAGGTAGTTGAGTGCAGCTCTGTGAAGCTGTCTACAGCCTCTGCAATCCTCGCTGGCCCAGGAGATACCCACATTGCACGGCAAACCTCTCCTGTCTTGCCTGCTCCTCTCCTTAACAGTGTATTTCGTCAGTCTGCCTGTTCTGCTCCCCACTTTGTCTCTGGTGAATCCTCTCGCCCTCCCACACATCTGCCTGTACCCCAGTTCTTGGATACATGAATAAATAAAACAATCTTAAAAAAAAAAGGAAACAGCTACTTTCTTATTCATTTCTGGTTGCTGGCAAGGGAAACCGTCATCCTGGGAGAGGGTGCCTCTACTTCCAACTCCTGTCCACCATCACTGGCACTGATGCTGATCTTTGTGACAAAACCAGTGGACTGAGCCAACATTGCAGGTGCCACAGGAGTCCCAGTCCCTCAATACTGCTCTCACTCATTAATGTAGGCATGAGGTGGCACAGCAATCACTGGGCATGTGGGGGTCCTGGCATTCCTGATGTGCCGAAGCAGCGGCTATGTTCCCTGGTGCTCTGTGCCACCCAGGTTTGCTGCTGTTAGGGGTGGGTGCAGAGCTAAAGTGACTTAGTTCAGTTGAAGTGGCCATGAGATTTCCAAAGCCAAGTGTTCCCTCTATTAGACCGAGTAACAAATGGAAAAAAGCAGTGGCACGGGTCTTCTGTGTCCTTGTGAGCACAATCCATTTTGACTTGGGATATCCTATGGATAAGCAGAAGAAAGCACTAACATTTATCTTTAGATGAGACATTCCCTAAGAATCAGCCATTTACCACCACACTTATGCCCTGATACTGGTAGGGAAGCACAGCTATTCATATGTCATTTATTCAATCCACCTGTTAGATACAAGGTATAAGACACAACTCCTATCTTCAGTTTGCTCAAAGGTTATAAAGGGAATCACTAATATAGATAATTGCAATATAGTTGAAAAAGTGCTAGGCTACAGGTAAATGAGGGGTACTATAAGAGCATAGAGGAGAGGGTCCTTTACTTCTTCACTCCTACCTTGGGGGATTCAGAAAAGTGCTTTCTGGATGAGGTCATTTGTGAGCTGTCACTGGAGGGCAAGGAAGAGTTAGGCAGACATGATGGGGAAGTCAGAACAGCATAGAAGAGGCAACGTGGGGAGAAAAGGTGTTACATTAGGATAGTTGGGTAGGTTGTGGATGGTGAGCTTTGGGATTTGGGGCTGATATGTAGCCTTGATAAAGATCATGAAGGATCTTGAGTCATTGAAGTGAGTGACATGGTCAGATTACATTTTCAGTTGCTTTTATTTACAGAATGAAAGATTTATTTAGGGAGGGAAACACAAAAGAATGGCTCCTCTTTCTCTGGGAGGTTGATGCTTGTGAACTGACTAACTGGGAGCTGTGGGGAAGGAACACTCACCAAGCCAGTCAGATCAGCCTGGCAGTCAGAGGGGTGACAGCTGTTCCAGGCACTTTCCCTGACTACCCCATGGGACAGGGGCCTCTGGGATGGGAGGCAGCTTCAGCCTGCTGTAGTGCCAAGGGACACCTGTCTGATCACACAAAGCTGTGATTGGCACATGTTCCATCCAGGCCTAGGAGAGCAACCTTCCAACACCACTGTCATCTTCAGGAGCCCAGAGAAGCTGGCATTAAGGGGAACTTGACCAGACTTAGCTGGATATTGACAGCAGTGCTGGTAATATACTAGGGCTGGGCCTGAGGCCAAATGAGTTGGCAGGGTCTGCCTGGCCTCTGTCTTGCCCCCTTCAGCTCCATCTGTCTAACGGTGGGTGTTAGCCTTGAAGAGTGCCAGCCTTTGAATCTGGCAATTCAGCAAAGGGGAAGAGGACATAGAAGATATATGCTCATGGGTGGAAGACTGCCTAAAATGCTCAGCGCTAGAAATCAGTCACAGTGGGACCAGAAATATCCTTTAAGTACTACTCCCATCATTTGGTTTCCCTTTTGTTTGCCATGATTGTTCTTTAAAAGGTGTCAGAATTAATGTATCCATAAAGAAATGTTCAATGGGACCAGGAAATGAAAACCTAATTCAAAATGCCTTTAACAAAATGAATTATTTGCTTGAGTAACTGAAAAATCTTTATAGCATGGCTAAGTTCACAGGTTGAAAATTGTGTAAAGGCTCCTCTCTAGATGTTCCTAGGTATAGAGCATCATAAATGATTAGAATACCAGAAAGAGGAGTCAGTTTTTTCCCTGTGAGCAAAAGTTCTGGATTTTTAGCTAATTTTCCTACTTTGGATCATTCGTCATCTCTGAGAGGCCACAATAGCTAGAGCAATGGGAAACTCTGACTAGATCAGGGTTTTATGCCCATGCATGGAGGTGGGAGAGGTTCTTCAGCTCAGCCCAAACCACATGGATTAGCAGTTGGAGAGCAGTGGTTTCTTGGAGGAAATATGGATACCATTAGTGCTCGAAGGGGTGACTAATCCTCATGAAGATCATCTGCTGATGATAATGATGGTGATATTAATTATCATCGGTATTTTATGAAGTGATTTGTGTAGTCTGACATATAGTTCAGTAATTTTTCTGAGAGTTTTCCCTGTCAGAGTATGGTTGAGGCACTTTGCTGGGTTAATATGTATCACCACTTCTGAGGGCTTTGGGATGATTCTAGTACTAGGAGACACACTTTTTTTTAAAAAAAAGATTTATTTATTTATGCATATGAGAACTGGGGTACAGGCCAGAGGTATGGGGGATGAGAGGATTCACCAGAGACAGAGTGGGGAACAGAACATGCAGACTGACTGAAATACACTGCTGAGGGGAGCAGTGGGTGATTCAGGAGATCTGCTGCACCATGTGGGTAGCTCCCTGTCTGGCTGGTGATTGAACTCATGCTGCAGAGGCTGCTGATAGCTTCATAGAGCTGTGCTTAACCCCTAGCGCCACCAGGGAGGCCCCACACTCTTAAAAAGTTTAATCAACTAACTTTATGTTACAACTCATTTCTACATCAAAGTTATATGGTTAAAATGAAACTTTCTTGATTGTACTATATTATTTCAGTAAGACCTTAAGATTGTTTTCAGTTAAATTCTCATATATCTTTGATGAAATAGTCATTTTAGCAAATATATTTGTAAATTAAAAACAATATAAATGTTGGGGCCTCCCTGGTGGCGCAGGGGTTGAGCGCTGGGTTGTGAAGCTGCCCACAGCCTCTGCAACGCCGGTTCGATCCCTGGCCACTGGCGAGGGTCCCACATGGTGCGCAGACCTCTCCTGCCGCCCGCTGCTCCTCTCAGCAGTGTACTTCATCAGTCTACCTCTGGCTCTGGTGAATTCTCTCACCCTCCCACGCTTCTGACTATACCCAGTGCTTGTATAAATAAATAAATAAATCTTTAAAAAATATCTATAAATGTATAAAATATTAGGACTCATTTCCTCAGTATACTCTATGGGGTTCTTGACCTCAACTTCTGTGATTACAGTGGCACTGAACATTAAACACATAATGGTTAAACAAAAGAATTGATTATTATTTTACTTGGTAAGCTACCCAGGATGATATATCTGTGTAAATTCCAGAGGGGAACTTCTGTATCACATGATAATTCCTACCAGTAGGACACATGGGTTCCAATTTCTCCACATCTTTGTCAACAATTGTTATTTTCTGTTTTCTTCTCCTTTTAAAAAAAAAAACTTTAAAAAAAGATTTATTTATTTATGCATACAAGAACTGGGGTATAGGCCAGAGGTGTGGGGTGTGAGAGGACTCACCAGAGACAGAGTGGAAAACAGAACAGGCAGTTTGACTGAAATACACTGCTGAGGGGAGCAGCAGGCAAGTCAGGAGAAGTCTGCTGCACCATGTGGGTAGCTCCCTGGCTGGGGACCGAACTTGTGCTACAGTGGCTGCGGCTAGCCTCATAGGTTGAGTCCTAACCCCTTGCACCACCAGGGAGGCTCATGGGTGTGAAGTGGCCTCTCATTGTATTTTTTCCTTTCCCATGAAAAATTACACTTATTTTTTATTACTTCTTATAAGCATTATCTTTATCATTGTGGTTTTGATTTCCATTGCCCTAATAGCAATGTTGAGCATTTTATATATGCATGTTAATATATGAAATATTGGCATATTGGATATTATATATATTTTTTTTTGGAAGAAATGTCCATTAGGTGGACATTTTGGTACGTTACTATACCAACTTCATAGTCTTTATTTCTTTCTATAGATAGGACAGAAAGCAGGATTCTTCCTTCTACCCAACACATGCTGGGTCCTTTGCTCATTTTTTAATTCTGTTGTTGTTGTTGAACTGTAGTCATTTTTTATATGACAAGAATATTATTAACCTCTTTTCAGATATATGATTTATAAATAGTCTCTCTCATTCCGTGGGTTGCCTTTTTATTCTACTGGCAGTCTCCTTTGATGGACAGAAGATTTTCATTTTGCATTAGCACAATTTATTCTTTGTTTTGTACTTGTGCTTCTTGGATCATATCCAAGAACTAATCAACAAATAGATGAAACTTTTCTTCTATATTCTCTTCTATATTTTGCATATGGTGTAAGCTAAGGCTCCAACTTTATTCTTTTGCATATGGGTATCTAGTTTTCCCAGAACCTGGGTCATATTTGTGGAAAAGACTGCCTTTCCCTACTGAGTATTCTGGGCATTCTTGCCAAAATTCATTTTACCATATATGTGAGTATTTATTTCTGAGTTCTGGATTCTTTGTTCTATCCCATTGGCCTATGTGTCTGTTCTTTATAAAAGATTACTATGGCTTTGTAAGCTTTGAAATCAGGAAGTATGAGACCTTCACTTTTCCCCCCTACAAGATTGTTTGGCTACTTGGTGTCTTTTGAGATTCCTATGAATTTTAGAATATCTTTTCTATTTCTGAAAAAAAAAAATACCATTGGGATTTTGATAATGTTATGGACTATATTGTGTTGCTTGAAAACTCACATGCTGTAATCCTAACCCCTAGTGGTTCAGAAAGTGACTGTATTTGGAGATAAGATCTTCAAGGGGTAGTTAAGTTAAAATAAAATCACTAAGTCACCAGTATGACTGTTGTCCTTATAATGAGAAGAAATTTGGACATAAACGTATCCAGAGGGAAATAATATAAAGACACAATGAGAAGATGGCCATCTACGAGCCAAAGAGAAAGACCCTAGAGGAAAGCAACCCTGCTATCACCTTGATTTCTAGAATTGTGAGAAAATAAATTTCTGTTATTTAAACCATCTAGTCTGTGACCCAGGAAACTAATACAAATAGGGATTGCACAGAATCTGTAGCTTGCTTTGGGGGAGTGAAATTTTTATATAGGCTGAATTTATAACTTTGCACTGCATATGTAAAAAATGCTCAGCCAGCAGCTAAATTTATATGCGTTCAACTCAGTAGAGGTTGTTTCTATACTGGGACATACACATGAATGTAGTCTTTCTTATTGGGGTTGAATTTATTTATCTTTAGGGAGACAGTTTTTTCAAGGTGCTAGTTCATAATTAGAATATATTTACCTAGTATACTATGTTTACACAATCATTTTCCCTCCATTTTACTGTAAAACACTCCACACATTTAACTTCTAAGGCTGCACAACTCAGTTTAGGGTTAAAAATAGTATAGTGGCTGTTGCTGCCACTCTTTCATGTGGAAAACATAGCCAACTGTTTTTTCAAAAAAGGAAAAATCCTAATTTTCTGAGTGTATTCTTAAAATAGTGTGAAGGTCACATTGACAAGGCTCCCCTAAAATGACAATGGACTAAGATTTCCTGTACCAATTTCATGGTTTTTATTTCTTACAGGCAGGACAGAAAGTAGGATTCTTTTCCTTTCTTCTACCCAACACATTGCTGGTGACAGAGGTGAAAGAAAGAAAATGAGAGGATTAGACATGGGATTGACAAACTATAGCTTGTGGGCCAAAGCAGCAAATCCAGCACACCACCCATTTTTGTAAAAATAGAAAATAAAAGAATAATGAAACACAGTCATTCTCATAGTTTTATGCATTGTCTGTGGCTGCAAAATTGAGGAATTGACCTGCAAAACTTGAAATATAGATTATCTGCTTCTTTACAGACTGTTTGTTGACTTCTGGGCTAGACTATTAATAATGTGATGATCATGTAATTAATTCACACTTCTCATTTTAAAGATAGAAAAATGAAGACTAATATCTTATGGAGTGAAGAGCTCCATTGGCAGCATGTGACAGACTCAAGGAGAAAGAAAGATGGGTTCCAGCAGACCTGCCTTTTCCAGGACTGATATAGGGTCAGGAGGCAGGAATTGTTAGTAGTAGATTGTCCACATCATGCAAAGTCCAAGGAGATTGAATCATGATTCTAGTAATTCCTAGTTAGGTTTCTAAGAGCAAATAATAAGGATGGCACCAGGGTGGAAATAAACAGTAGGGAAATCAAAGATAGTTGTCTGGATCCCACTTGTTGGAACATGGGGGACAAGGTAGGATTTCTAGCAACAAATGTGCATGGATCCTGGGAGCAACCCAGAATACAAATCATGGTATATGGGGAAGCCAGAGATCAGAGCAGATGAAGTAGCTATGAACATTTGGTCCAACGTGGGTAAGGAATCCAGAAAGAAGAAGGAGATCCTTGAAATCTGTATCAGTTAGGATTTCTACAAGAAAAAGAGGGCATTCTCAAATAAATATAATCTGAGAAGAGTAGTAGGGTTGGTCTGTGACTGATAGAATGTGATGGCACCTATTGATAGAAAATGGCAGAAGTGATGGTACGTCACTTCTGAGACTAGATTGTGAAAGGCTGCAGCTTCTTTTTGGGGACTGCTCTGTCTCCCTTTTTCAGATCATCCTCAAGAAACTTAAACTGGGGGTATTGAGTGAAAGAAAAAGATAAACATCACACCAATCACCTGGTCTTCCCATTCTCCTATCCTTGGTCATGGGTAGTTTTCAAGTTTAGCCTCCCTCTGCCCCACCCAGTCCTCACCCCCAAATTCCTATCCATGAAAACAGAACCAACTTTTTACTGGTTTGTTTCACTCAAGTCAATAATAATAGAAAGCCTTGGGTGGTCATTTTCACTTTTTAGATGATCTCTTTTGAAGAGAAAATGAGTTCTAACCTCAGCAGAGACTCAATTATTTCTTCCTACTTAGGGGGAAAACTAAATAAGTTAGAACATAATTCTGGCTAGATTAAGTTGGCCAGCACAAAGGTATCTTTTGAATTGTATCTCATTTTGAGCCAAAACACATTTCCTTTCTGAACCAGAAAAATTAGAGTGGGCTTGATTTATATGTTTCCCAGGATAAACACAATCTACAGAAGCCTGCTTTGCCTTTCTCATCCAACTTCCATTTTTAAATAATCACACACATCAAACCATAATAGTGTCTATGAGTTTATGGTCTTTGAGGAATACCAAAAGTCATCGTGTTTGGGAGTCTTTTCCAAAGTCAACATTTTACCAGCAAAAATTTATTTTTGGCTCTGTACTCATACATTTATATATATATTTACTGAACATATTCCATTTGCTCAGTTTCATGAGGCATCAGGAGCATAAAAAAGAAATAAACCTCTGCCCTTGAATGACTTACAACCAACGTAGGTGGTGGCAAGTCAAACATAAAAAAAGGACTTGTTAAGGGTGACAGTCATGAAACATTGACTTTTTTAAAATAACAGTTTAGACTTTAAAGTCATGACGATATTTTTACTAAATCAGATAAGATTAATAGATACTTATGAAATTTCTACAAGGAGAAAGTGATAAATTTACTAGTCTTACTAGTATTTGAAAATACTAGCACTTGAAAATACTAGCATTTGAAAATAACCAAAACTAGGCAGAACACAATTTAGGTGCAAATGGTGAGTGTGTCTCACAAGTATTAGACAGTATTCAGAGCAGAACCTAAGTACATGCTATGTCTCCTTAGAATTGCATTATTTCAGAACTGTATAACCTAATGAAATTATTTTCAAAGAACTGAGACATCTGTATAGTATCCATAACTTATGAAGCGTTATTATGTTTAAGCATTGTGTCTATTATTGGTTTTTAATAATTCTGAAATTGCTTTTGGTATTGACATTTTGCTTTGAACAGTGGCAATACTTGCTTATTTTTAACATAGGACGTGCGGCAATTAGACATGCTTTCTGGTAAAGAGAGGGGCTGTCTGTTAGATATGGGGATGAATGTTAGGTCTGCAATCTGAATTAAAGGAGCATTGAAGTTCCTTGCAGTCACTGAAATTTTGACTATTAATTCATCTCAAAACCATCTGCAGATGTGTGCATATTAATTGGCTTTGGGCATTCTGTTACCTAGAAGGAGTAACACATTAGGGAGCTAAAATTAGGATGGCAAAAAGGGTGGAAATACAAAGCTTGATGAATCCGTGTAGCTGGGGCCTGACAACAGACTCTGCCAGGGTCCTGAACCTCTGTGAGATGTGAGAGGTGAAAAGTGCTTGAGGCCTGTTAATGACAGACCTTGCTGTCTCACACTTGTCTCCAGATCCGAATGTGGAAGGGGTTAGGCACCATTTACACATTTTTATAGCATGCTTTTCATCTTGTGCATTTGAATATATTAGTTGCCTGGTGATGTGTTTGAGGGTGCAATGTAGGAAGTCAGAAGGAAAATTGGAAGGCATTTGGCTTTCATCTATTTCATTTATTTAAGCATAGGGGGACAAAGCCTCCAGTCCTTAAAAACACCATATAATGAAAATGTTAACATAACATACATACAAATTATGGGGAGCTTGCTGTGCATGACAGTGTTAAGTGTTTTATGTACATCATCTCATTTAATGTCTCCATTTCATGTTTCCCCCCAATTTTAAAAAGTGAGCTGCTTCTCAACCTCTCATAACAGTACCACAAAGGATTCTACTTTATTAGAAATTCTGAATTTATAGTCTCTTTCATTCTTGACCTTATTGGAGCTATGAGATGGCGAACATGTGTCCGTGAGCATCAGGGAATGATATCCTGTACCCAAGGTGACCCCAGACAAAGAGAAGAGCTTCCCGGACACTTATTGTTGGGGAAATGCCTTTACTGCTAGAACTACCAAGTCCAGACCTGCTGCACCCCAACCCCACTTTGCTCCTTGGCTCGCTCACTTCTGGGATTCAGAGCCTTCGCTTACTCATGCTTAGGGCAGGGGGAAGGGCTTTTCTACCTCAAGGTTCTGCCAGTGCCAGCAACCTATAACTCCAGCCAACATTATTCACACTGCTCTGAGGGCAATGTGGTAACAAGGAAGAGCTATCTCAGATGCCTTCCAAAGATCGCGGTGCCAAGAGGAAGGAATGAATAAACAGGCATGGAAGAAGGAGGTGCAGATATTGTGGATGGTTCACGAAGGAGGTTTTGCTGTTTTTCAGGAGAAGCTGTTCTCTCTTACCTGGTGGATAAAGATTCAGACTCACTGTCCTTTTTAAGCAAAGAGATGCTGCTGCAGTGCTACTCTTTCAGAGAGCTACTGAGAGAAGGAACCAGCCACTACAAGGTGTGTGTGGGGGAGCAGTTCCATTTCTTAAGAACTTTCCCTTTCTATTTTTTTAAAAATTCCTTTCTTTCTTTCTTTCTTTTTTTTCCTCCTAAACTTTGCTTTTGTTGGTGGTATTTAGACAAGCTTTTTTCTCTCCTCCGGGTGTGCTCTAGGGCTTGATCTAATTGTCCTGCTGTTCTGGTGTCACTGGGCATTATGATTGGGAAGAGGAATGCGACCAGGTCAGAGTTCAGAACAAAGGCATCTGCTCACTTGCACTCCAGAGTGGAAATGGTCAGAGGTGATCTTTAATGAAAGCTTGAAAAGATTTGCCTAATACACCGTCTTCTTTTCCTCTAAAGTTGGGGTGATCTAAAGGTAGTCCTTTTTTGGAGGAACCATAAATGAATAACAAGAGGAAGGAGTATCTTTACAGGGAGTTTCCTGCTTGGGATATCTTTTCATCTGAAGGAGAGAAAAACAGGAGGGACACACAGGGTGATCAAGCAAGAAGAGGTTGAAAATGGAAGTTCTTGAATGAGTCCTAACCACTGGCCTGTTTTGCTCATAGAATAGTCTCACTGAAGAAGAGTTTCCACTCACTGGCAGACTCTAACCCAGCACCCCCCAGGTCCTCAGGTTACTGCGCCATCACTCTTGGGGGCTCAGGTTCTCTGGACTTTGCATGTAGACAGTTCTGCTTTACCAAGTAGTCAGAATCCTTACCTAGGAAGACATCGAACTGCTTCAATATTCGAGGAAAGTCTGACAATGGATCTATTGTTCTTTTTGCCTTCTTGAACTGGGTAAATGCCTCCTCCACTTTGCCCTCTCACTAACGGAGGCTGACAATGGAGTTGCTTGAGACTCACCTTCCTTCCACTCCTGCTTTGGCCTTTGGAAGAGGGTTGTGATGTGCCCCTCAACGCTTTCTTCCCACCAGACCTGTTTTGGGACCCCAGGGGGCAGTTACCTCTTTCTGCCCCCCACAGAGTGGAAGTGGGAGAGGAAGAAAGCTACACAAATGAGGGGCCTCTCTGGTAGCGCAAGGGTTTAAGCACCGCAGTACGAAGCATTCTGCAGCCTCTGCAGCATGAGTTCGATTCCCGGCCGGCCAGAGAGCAAACCACATGGTATAGCAGACCTCTCCTGTCACGCCTGCTGCTCCCCTCAGCAGTGTATTTCAGTCAGTCTGCCTGTTCTGTTCTCCACTCTGTCTCTGGTGAATCCTCTCACACACACAGACCCCCACCCCTCTGGCCTGTACCCCAGCTCTTGTATGCATAAATGGATAAATCTTTAAAAAATTAAAAAAAATAAAACAGAAGTACTTCGAGCCTCCCTGGGGGCACAAGGGGTTGAGCACAGCACTGTGAAGCTAGCCACAGCCTCTGCAGCACAAGTTCAATTCTGGCCTCTGCAGCACAAGTTCAATCCTGGCTGGCCAGGAAGCAACCCACATGGTGCAGCAGACCTCTCCTGTCTTGTTCACTGCTTCTCCCTTCAGCGAACTGAACTCTCCTTCAGACTGACTGTTTTCAGTCAGTCTGCCTGTTCCGTTCCCCGCTCTGTCTCTGGTGAGTCCTCTCACCCCCCACCCCACATCTCTGGCCTGTACCCCAGCTCTTGATGCATAAATTAAATTTTTTTTTTTTTTTTAAAGAATGCTACACAAATGAGGAAACTCATTTTAGTTCAGGTGCTGTCTGTGGTTCCTCTTGACCTCTGGGGAACTGCACCACGGTGCCCCGCCGCACAGAGGTAGGAGCAGTCCGCAGCCTCCCTGGAACAAGCATTTTCTTGCAGCAAGGAGAGTCCTCCTTAGAGGACTTGCAGCCGAATTGGTCTCCTCGGTGGGGTGGGGATCCCGCCACCGGCTTCCCCCACCGCGGGCGCCAGGGCGACCCGACGCAGGGCGCACCTCTGCTGTCAGGTTTCCCCGCTGCCTTCCGGGATCCCCACGGAGCCTCCAGCACCCTGGTGGGCACAGCCTCGCTGCTCTCAGCCCCCAGCTCTCTCTCCGCCCGGTGCCTGAGCGCCGGAGAGCGCTCAGTGCGCCTCCCTGAGCATGCGCGGCGCGGGCCCTCCCCGCCTCCCCGCCACCCCAGCCCCTCCTCCGCGCTGCCTTTTGCTTCTTCCTTTCATTAAACAAACAGGAGATCCTGAAACCTGGACCCTGTAAAAGCGGTACAGCGAGAAGGAGGCGGAGGAGAGGCAGAGCCCACGATGGGTGCCGAGGGGTTGCTGTGATCCCGCGCACCCCGCTCCACGCGCGCGCGCGCACAAACACACACACACTCGCATACTCGTACTCGGGCACAGCTACACATACTCTCACAAACACACACTCGTACACGCCCGCGCCGCGCGCTCGCCGGCTCGCTCTCCCACGCAGGCAGAATGCAGCAGAGCCCGGGGAGCGCGTCTCCCGCCGCTGCCTGAATGCGCCGCGCTCCCGAGAGCCGGTCGACCCCGCAGGGCGCCAGGGAGGACGCTCCACCACGAGAGGTGAGTGGGGTGCCTGCCCCGCGGGCCGCTCCGGGACGCCGGGGTGGCAGGAGCAGGTGCCCGGCCCCACGCGGCAGCACAGGTGGCCCAAACCCGGCTTGCGGGTTTGAAGGTGCATAGGAAGGCGGCGCCCGGGCTGTGCCGGGCGAGAGGGGGATCTCAGGAAGGGTCGCTATCTGCGAGGTGTCAGCAGAAAGCTGCACCCTCCCTGATCGTAAAGTTTCCTCCCTTGTCATTTGGGGAACGTGCAGACAAAGGGGGCGTGGAGGTTTCCTTCGTCCGGTCGCGTGCCACGCTCCTGGCTGCATTCCGGGCTGCACCAGAGCCGGCTTGCAGGCGGGGGCGCCTGTGGGTGGCTGGTGCCAAGTCCTCCGGCCCCAGCGGGGTTGGGATTTCTCACCCCTAGATGAAAGGGGTGTCTTTGATTTCCCTTCAGGCGTGGGCACCTGTCATCTTTCCTCCACCCCAACCTCCGCCCGCGCCCTGGGCGCATCGTCGTGTGTGCGCGGTGTCACCTGGGGAATTGGAGGGGTAGCCTTCGGCTTTCTCATTCCGCTTGGGTGCCAGAGGCGCCGGGGTGAGGCTGGGGTCAGTGCGGGCATGAATGATGAGTTACTGAAAGGCTTGCCATAATCACCTCCTAGAAATGCTTGGAGCCAGCAGGGATCTGTCCTCCCCTGGGGAAGGTGCTGTCTTCGCAGGCACCAAGGCGGCAGCCCTGGGAGATGAGCTGGGGCTGCCGTCGCCGCGACAGCAGCCCAGGGAAGCTGGGGCTTCATTTTTGCCCTGGGGTTTTATGACACACACGTGGAATAAGTGCAGGATTCTGAGCTGTTTTTTTTTTTTTTTTTTCTTTGTGGGGATGTCTTTTTCCATTTCAGCCTCTTTGGTGTGAGAGATTATCTGCAGCCTGATATCTAGCTTGTGGACATGCACCTTTCTGATCTTTTCTGTCCGGTCGAAAAGGTCCGGAGAAAGGAATTCCCTGAAATGCCAGCCCCAGTGGGGCAGGGTCAGAGTGCAGAGCTGTTGTTAGCACCTGGGAATAGCCACAAATCTAATGGTCGTTTGAAACGGCAAAGTCAGAATCCACACATGAGTAGTCCAGAACCGGGACAAAGGGGAATAGAAGAGGGAGAGATGATGGTCATGTAGGAGAGGAGAGACTAGAGGCAGATTAAGGCAGGAATAAGGCAAGTGTGAGGCAAAGAACCCTGCAGCCTTTATTGAATTCACATGCCCTTCTACTTCTCCTATGGTTGGTGGGACTCTAATTTTTCTCTGGAATGTCACATCTGGAGCATAAGACTTGATTATTCCTGGGCTAACCTATAGAGCAATCTAAATGAGATCTTTAATTCTAGAAAGTGCCATGTGTGAAAGTTTCTCTATCTTGTCATTTTGTATATGCCTGGAAGACTGGATGGACAGACAGGTACATTCTTGGGTCTTTATATCTCAGGAGCCTTGAATTTGTAAGAGAAGTGTGTGGGATATCTGAAAGTCAAGCTGATATGACAGAATATTGGAAGCGTGAATCTAGTACTTGTGACTATGGGTTGGCAGAGGGGATTCTCTTCACTTTAAGATGGCAGGTGGAGGCCATCTCTCTACTGCCTTGGGGAACCTTTTTATTTTTATTTTTGACATTTTTTAAAAGCTTTGCTGAAGTGGAAAAGAGTGTGATATTAATGAAGCTAATTGAGAAAGTAAGTCACCATAGCCAAAGGTGAAGTTTTTGAGAAAGAAAAGGAAGGGGAATAAAGGAAAGAGAAAAAGAAGGGAATTAAGAAAGGGTTGCATATCATTAAAACAACTTTGCTCTTCTGATTAAAAAAAATTCAGTAATATGGAAATCCAAAAGTTTTTTCTCTCTTTTTTTCAAACAACTAGTCAATAAAAAACCTTTTTAGAAATATTTGCAAGGTGAGAAATTGTCATTGAAGGGGTTTAAATATAATTGTCAGCATGTCATTTTTATTTCATGATGAATATTCTCATCATTTTCTCTGCAAAACTTGGCAAGAAAAGATTTAGATTATTTTTTGCTTTATATTAGAATTTTATTTTTCTCTTTATATTTCCTTTTCCTACATCTGCAAGTTCAATTCATTTGGGTTATATTCAGATCCTATTTACAAGTTGTTTGTTGATCCCCCTTCCCATATTTAACAATGTGGGCCCTGTAAAAATATGTAGTATAGTTCTGCCCCCAAAGGGTTTATGATTTAGTTGTAAATGCAAGATTCACGTGCATGACATAGAGTAATATTGCTCTGCATTGCACTGTGAGCTCTTAACATGTCTGCTGTACACTCCCTCCTCCCTCCTGAATTTTCTCAACATTCAGAAGATACACATCAGCACTTCTATGCTGGAGGCTGAAGGAGAAAAACAAGAAAGTAAAAAATAATGCCAGCTTTCAAGGAGGGAGAAGCAGATTTTTAGCTAACTGTGATACAGTCTGATTAAATGATACAATTGTAGAATAAATTAAGAATCAACAGTTCAGGCATATAAATTTTTTTTTTCTTCTGGAGAATCTGAGCAGGTAGTTTTTGAGATATTTTTGAAAAATAAATAGTCCTTTTCCAAATAGAAAAGAATAGAAAGGACATTTCAGTCAGAGGAAAGTATGAGAGTGCCCAGTAATTTAGGGTAGCTGTAAGCCAACCCATGAGGGTAGAGCACAGGGTGCTGGAGTGTGGACAGGGCATGAAGGGGCGGGGAATGGGTGACACTAACAACTAATGCCATAGAGGAAGTGTTTGGGCAAAGATAAGATCTGGGGGCTTAGAAGCACAAAGGGAGGGCATCCCACTAAAGAAGATTGAGAAGGCTTCTTAGGGAGTTGGCATTGAGCTGAGTCGTGAGGGACAAGAATTAGGCTTTCCAGGCAAAAAAAAAAAAAAAAAAAAAAAAAACTCTATGTGAACTGGAAGTAGTTCTCTGTGGCTGCAGTTTGAGACATGGGTTTTAGATCCAAGGAGAAACAAACCATTAGGCCAGAGAGATAAGTAGAGATCTGGTGTGATAGAAATATGCTCTCCTCTCCTCCCATATTGCTTCAGTTCTATCTGAAAGGCTAGGAGAGAGTTTGGAGATTGGGAAAGTTTGAGGTATGATTAGATTTGCTTTAGAAAAAGAAGGCTGTGACCACAGTGCGGAGGATGGTTTGAAGGTGGTGAGACTGGAGGCAGTTCACCGTGGAAATGTAGGTGTGAAGTGATGAGGACAGCTGCAGTAAGAATGAAGATAAGGCATCTAGCTGGGAGACAAGTGAAAAAAGTAAACTAATCTAAATTTACTAATCTAAGAAGGGCCTTCTGAGTGCTGCTACAGTAGCCTGGCTCCCTCAGCATTCTCTTACCTAGCTCTCTTTCCTGGGCTTTGAGGGAAAGGCATTCATAGTTGCATTTCCAGCAATCATCATGACCCTAGTACAGAATAGGAACTTAATAAAATATTTGAATGAATGATTAAATCAATGAATATATGCCATTCACGAAGTAATGCTCTCTATATTAGAACTGTAGATGTTCAATCATGACTTCTATTTCTCCAAAGTGATCAACCTTTGGGAGGTCATGGGTGCATGATAAAGGAGATTACCTCTGTGATGAACTGTCCACGAAGCACCAATGAGAAGGAAGCTTTGTGACATCCCATTTCTTACATTAAAAAAAATTATATTACTGGCCTATCTTGGGAGAAACAACACTTAGCACAGTTCCTGATTCATAATAGACTGGCAGTAAATCTGAATCTCCTTTTCCTTCCTTCTTACTTTTCAGAATTTCCTGATTTCAGGCACTTTGATCAAACTTCTCAGATAGTCTGAGGCCATAGAGTTTGTAGACCACATTTTTTTCACGTAAAGATTTTGTAGCATTTTGGCATCTTGGGTGAGGGCTAGGCATCATATGTGCCAGTCATCAATGGTGCAGCCCTAGGGTTAGGTCCCTTACTGAACCAAACCCAAGTGTACTGAGTTTTAATCTTAAAGATCCTAATAAGAAGTGTCAGAATGGGGGGGCAAAAAAAGAAGTATCAGAATAGATAAGCACATAAGAATTTGTTGCAGGGGACAAAAAAGAGGTATCAAAGATAGTGCTTTAGATTTGACCTTTGGTAGTTGGGTGACAGTGGCCAAAGAATGGGGAGCCCAGAAAAGTGAAAAACTCAATACTATCTTGTGGAAATTGATTTTGGGGTGATGCTGGCACATCCTGGAAAGCACACAGTACATATTTCAACATGTAGTGATTTTATAGGAAAGCCATCTATTGTTTTTGTTAAAGGAGAAGATGGAGAGACAGGAGGCCATAAAGCCAAAAGCTAAATCTTAAAATTCAGCAAAATGTAGGGATTGAGGAAAGATGAAGCACCATAGAAAACTCATACCAGATGGGGAAGAACAGGGATGAAAACAGAAGCCTGAGGGAATGAAGAGAAGGATGGTCTGACTTTACAGGAGCAGTCCTATCTGTGTGGCAGGCCTTGTACAAGTGCCTGCGTGTGGGATCTCCTTAATCCCCATGCCACCTGCGATTCCTCTCTCTATTTGATCACTGAGGCGGCCGAGACACCACAGTTCTCATGCTCAGAAGTGGCCGAATTGGGTCTCAAAGTCCCTATTAGAAACCATACTCACTGACTCCCTTTATCAAAGGTGTAAATTAACCAGGATGATTTTAAGTGTGGAGAGATTGAAAAGATTAAAAGTAGGAAGCTGAAAAATGACAATGAAAGGAATTCACTGGTGACCATTAAGAAAGCAATTTTAGTGCAGTGGTGTGCCTGGACGCCAGATTTCAGGGAGGTCAGTGGGGAACAGGAGGTAAGAAAAGCAGAGAAATGCACACCTATCAGTCATTTATGAAGTCTGGCGAGGAAGGAGTTATTGGGCTATAGGGAAAAGTGAACCTCGAATACAAGGGGGAGCAGATGTGAAGAGTTTGAGTCTAAGGAGTTTGAGTCTGTGGAGAATGATAGCAGGAGAGGAGAGGGAGGAGGGAAGAGAACTCTTTCCAGGAACATGGAGAAGTGGATGTGAGGACAGATGTGGGGTGTGTGTTTGTCCCCGATAACTAAATGACTGGGGTGCTTACCAAAACCAAGAGAATTCAGATCCTTGAGTGTCCTGGAAACTTCAGGAGCCTCTGAGCTCCCCATACTCTAAGGGTTCACTTGGACTTGCAGGGTGATGGACCTCATTCTGGAACCTGGTGGCTGAGCACAGACTCTGGAGTAGACAAGACTGTATGGGAATTCTGGGTCTACTACCCAGAATCTGTGTCACTTTGGGCACACAGTTCATCTCTCCTTGCTTCAAATTATTCCCGCTTGTAAGATGAAGATAAACATCTTCACTCATCACCTGGGGTTGTGAGTTAATATTTATAAATTTTGACATAGAACAAATACTTCAATAAATGATTGGAATGATGTCTGACAACAGTGAGGTTAAAAACATAAAGCTTTCACTTTATGCTTAGAAATGTAAAGACTGTGTATTTTGGTGTTCCTTTAAACTTATTTCTGGTTGGTTATAAACAGCTGGCTCTAAACCTATCTTTCTACGTGCAGGAATTAAATCAGCAGACACAGATATGGTAGGAGCAGATCAGTTCTGCAGTCATAAGCCTACGTAGAGTACCCAAGGTGTGTTTGCCCATGAAATTTGAGTTCTTCTCACCTATCTGGGGAAGATAAAAGTTTGCCTGCCTTTAGGGTGGTGCTTGCATTCTTCATGCTCACAGGTTTCAAACAACAACTACTTAGATGTTTAGCAAACTGTTTTCAGGAAAGTGACTACATGCATTAATTATAGCACCTCTTTGATGTTGAGGGATGTACACTCTAAATATCTCCGATGTGAGGTTTGCAACCTTCTTTGGGAATTAAATACCTCTCTTCATAGAAGTGTTTGTAATGTGTTTTAAGATAGAATCCTAGTGGATTTGGAAGCCCTACCATCTAGCTAGTTGGCAACAGGGCAGTGACAGGGACTTAGGTCAGACCATTACCTAGTGCCTTTGTATTCCACTCTGCTAAAGACTTTCATTAACGCCTTGTAATCAAAGATTGGTTTTGGAAAATATTTAATTCATCCTATTTATGTTTTAGCCACAGTGAATTTATTACAGTGCCTCAATTGAGAATTTTCTTTTTCAGCTTCAGGTCTTTGGACATTCTGTCCTCTCTGGCATTTTCTCCTTGCTGCCCCCTCTCTGCACCCTTAGTCCTTGAGGTCAGAGTCACTTCCTAGCCAAGATTGTCCTGACTGTTTTTAGCACTAAGGCTGGCTTCCTTTTCCACATGTTTCTGTACCCCCAACTTTGTTATTTGCAGCCCCCAACACAGCATTTGACACATAATAATTACTCAGTAAATATTCTGGATTGAATTACTGAGTGAATTAATTTTGTCCTTTTTAGTCAGTCACGATTCCCTGATTATTCAGCTTCATGTTACAGAAAATCATAGAATTTTCAAGTTCAAAGCTTCACTGGAAGTTTTTTAATCAGACTAAGTGAAACAAGATGAGGAAGCTGAGAACCAGAGAGTGACTCCCTAGAGGCCATATAGCTAAGCGGTGTCAGAACTGGGACCACAACCCCAGGCTTCTGATTTCAAATACTGACTTCCCCAGGGCCTGATCAGGGTGAGCAAAAGGAGGCAGGGCTGTGCAGATGCAGGGTAGGTCCCTGACTTTATTTGCACCTTTGATGTCTTATTCATCATGATCTTTTTACAAATTGATTTTAAAAACTATCATTCGCCTTGATTATTAAGTTTTTTTGGCACTCATTTAAATTTTTCATGAGATGGAAGTGCTTTATGCACTTCAGCCTAATCCCAGATCTGATTTTTCCACAAACAGGAAGGAGGATACTTTCTAGCCTTCTAACACTGGCATAAGGAGGCCATTACACAGTATGGCAAGAGCCCTCATTGAAAATATTGGAGGATCCACCATTCAACATGGATGTACTAGCTATTAATAAAAGTCTCATTACATGGTAATATACTAATTAGGAAATGTTACATTCATGGTGTAAAAGCAAGACCAAAAGGAAAAAGTAAAAGCTATTTGCGTATCCCCTATGTATCTGTCTGCTGCGGGACTAACGGAGAATGGAGAGATCATCTAGACTAGTTTCTTCATTTATAATTTTATGCATATGGTTGTTTATATACTTCTATATTTTTGAATTTTTGGAAGACCCGAGATGAAAAGGGAGAAAATTATTTTACCCATCAACTTGGCTGATGTTGGCTTATGGCACTGCTGGCCTATTTTGAGGATTTGAGCCCAGAAAGTGAAAAATACTTGGGCATTTTTGGGAAAAAAAGGAAAGAAAAGAAGAATTAATGGAAAGGGGAAAAAGAGATAAAGGGGGTAACTTTGAGGGGGTATCTACTAATTTCCACACGTTACTACTGTCACCTACAGAAGTGGCTTTACAGATACTATTTCATTAATTGACACAGCATGCTGGAATTGGTATGAATGCCTCCATTAGACAGCTGAGTAAACCAAGTCTAAGAAAGGTGAGTTAGTGTATCCAAGCTCACAAAGCTTGAGCTGGATTCCAACCCAGGCCTAAGTTCAATGCCTGTGTTCATTCCATTTTATTCTCCTGCTCCTGAGAGACTTGGGGTGACAGATTACCCCATCCCTTCTCACCATCATCAAAGCCTTAGGATCAGGCCTTCAGCAGTTTGTCTGGGTTGGCTGCATGGCAAGTCAGCAGGCAGCTTCACTCCCTGTTGTTATTGCTCCCTCTATGGTACATTTATCTTCTCCATTAGTCAATAACAACAGGAAGCAGAGATACATACATTGGAAACAAATACCTCTCTTTGTGTCAGTGTTGTAAACTTTTACATGACATAATAGCACAAATTTTATATTGCCTCCATTATGTTAGATCAGGCTTTTTCTTGGGGTATTAGCCATCAAGTGTTCTAGAAATGCTCAGACACGGACTGCGGCAAAGGTGATCATAATTACTGGAGCAAATCTGTCACAATGAGGGGTAATATATTTACATGGCTGACTGTCAAGGGTTTCCAGGGTGCTCTTTTTTATTGACATTTCTGATAAGTAGACTGGAACAGTGACCCCCCAATATTTTAAATTCAATGAAGTGCATAATCAAGTGGAATCAGATATAATTAAGAAGAAATAAAATCTGGTTGAGAGTGGTGCAGTTCAGCTCTGAGCTCTCCAAGCTGGGCATGCTTTATCATTATTTCCATCTTCCAGCCTTTGCTAGCTATCGCTCCCAGGCAAACCCACACAGTCAATGCTCTAATAATCAGCCCACAGGCTTCTCTCCTGGGGGTCAGAGGAACTGAAAAAAAAAAAAAAAAAGTAGAACCTTTTCATTCACACTTGTATTACCTGGAATGAAATTGTGTGTGTGTGCGTGCGTGCATGTGTGTGTTGCAGTATAAAAGCAAGGCTATATCTCTAGGTTTGAGAAAAGCATTTGGGCTTGGTTTTTTGCATGGGCTGACATGTAACATGTGACACAATTCCTGGCTGTCTTATTTTGGAACAATTAGAATTTTTAAGCAATCAAAAAATGAAACCAATTATATATGTGCTACAGTGTTACACAAAAAGCAGATATAATGAAGTATGTGATGCAGAATGTAAAAATCAGTCATATTTCTGCCAACCTCTTTCCCAGAAAACCATTGTCAATTGGTGTATTTTACTCCAATTTTTTGTCCATTAACATTTATATATATTAGACTCTATTATTTTAAAAGGTGGGATTATACTGTACATATTTCAAAGGAAAGTAATTTCTTTAGATTAATAAACATTTGGTGACTATTTCTGTTGTTTGATAAGTGTAAATGCTGTTTTTGTTTTGTTTTGTTTTGTTTTTTTCATTTATTTATACAAGCACTGGGTATGGTCTGAAGCGCCGGAGGGTGAGAGAATTCACCAGAGCCAGAGCGGGGAGCAGAGCAGGCAGACTGACGAAATACACTGCTGAGGGGAGCAGCGGGCGGCAGGAGAGGTCTGCACGCCATGTGGGACCTTCGCCTGGCGGCCAGGATCAAACCGGTGCTGCAGAGGCTGCGGGCAGCTTCGCAACCCAGCGCTCAACCACTGAGCCACCGGGGAGGCCCTGTAAATGCTGTTTTGCTTCCTAAAATAGAACTCAGCTGACATCTCCTAGGGTCCTTTGGCCATCTGCCTTCATGTATATTTTGTCGATCAGTCAGTGAGCTGTTTCTAGGAGCCACCTACTTTTAGAAGCTGGCACTCTATTTAGCAAGGCATAAAATAATGAATTAATTTGAACTTAATGAAGGCCTTGATTCACAGAATTGTTGGAAGGGATGGCCCATTCCAATTGTCTTAGTTTTGTGGATGAGAAAATTGAGATCCGTCAAAGTTGAGTGACTTGTCTAAGGTTCCACAGCTGGTGATTAGAGACTGGAATGAAAACTGGTTTCTAGCCTATTAAGACAGTGCTGATTCCATTATACCTGACTAAAAACAGTCCTTACATCTGGAAGAGGGAACTAGGGAACTCACTTCCAAACACTAGCTTGAGCAATGAATCCCTAACAAATTGGAATTCATGCTTTATGTAAACATTGTCATCCAAGAGCTACTGCAGATATCCTCAACACCCCTCCCCGCACAACCAAACCCTGCACCAGCTCCATCTGCTTCTCCTCCCTGGCCTGACAGTCTTCTGTTTTAGTTAACACTTTGACCATAATTTTTCGTAACAGCCTCACCATAATGTTGAGATGAGATGTGCCCGCGTTACCTGGAAAGGGTATTCTTCTCTAAATATATTAGCGGAAATTTATTTTCAGCTTCACTTCTTGCCATCTTAAATGTTAAGGAATGAATTCTAAAATAAATGCATTTTACCTGTCAACTTTAATTAAGGCAGGGAGTCTTCCTTCTATTGACTGATGATTTTTCTCTGTGATGTGAGCATAAGTAAAACTCTGATTCTTAAGTATTCCAACCTGGTTTCCCTGCCATGGACGCAGGATCATGTATTATGATAACAGTTTGGACTGTGGAGTCAGATGAGGTTGGTGTCTAGTCCCAGCTCTGCCACTGGCATTGTGATCCAGGTCAAATCCTTAGTCTTTCTAAGTCTCTGATCCCTCACCTGTGAGATGGAGATAATAAAAGTACCCATCTCTGAAATAGGGAATGTAAAGCATTTATAAATTACTGCCTTACCACAGAATTTAGAATATAATAAGGACTAAAGAAGTTGTAGTTATACTGTATCATTCATTGTTTATGACATACACAGGGCATGTAGCTGATAGAGCTCTCAGAATCTAACGTGAAGCTTTAATATACAGGGTTGTCTTTTTCCTGGTCGCTTATTTAGGTTTTCTAAATTCCTGCTATGAGTGAGACCATCTGGTATTTTTCTTTTTCTTTCTGGCTTATTTTGCTGAGCATGATCCCTTCCAGCTCCATCCATGTTGCTGCAAATTGCATGAGTTTATCTTTTTTGATTGCTGAGTAATATTCCATTGTGTAAAAATCAAAATCAACAAGCAGCTATAAACCAGAGACACACTACGGGGGGAAGGCAACTCGGGAGGAAGGATTAGGGTCAAAATAAGGGGGGGTGGGAAGGTGGGAATTGTATGGGGAATATAACCAAGATGAAAATGCACACATTGTGCAAAAATGAAAAATGATGTAAAAAATGTATAAAATAAAATAAAAGAACACTAATGATAAAGGACTGATCACAAAAATCTGCAAAGAGCTGATGAGACTCAACAACAACAAAGAAAATAATCCAGTCAAAAAATGGGCAGAAGAGCTAAAACGAAACTTCTCTGAAGAGGAAATGCAAATGGCCAACAGGCATATGAAAAAATGTTCAACATCACTTGTCATCAGGGAAATGCAAATCAAAACTACCATGAGATACCATCTTACACCAGTGAGAATGGCACATATTAAAAAAACTAGCAACAACAAATGTTGGCGAGGGTGTGGAGAAAAAGGAACTCTTCTGCACTGTTGGTGGGAGTGCAAACTGGTCCAACCACTGTGGAGAGCTGTGTGGAGATTTCTGGACTTACTAAACATAGAGCTTCCATATGATCCAGCAATTCCACTCCTAGGTATTTACCCAAAGGACACAGAAACATCAATTCCAAAGAACACCTGCACCCCTATGTTTATAGCAGCACTGTTTACAATTGCTAAGCTTTGGAAACAACCCAAATGCCCAAAAATAGATGACTGGATCAAGAAGATGTGGTACATATATACCATGGAATATTACTCAGCATTCAAAAAAGATAAACACATGCAATTTGCAGCAACATGGATGGCGCTGGAAGGGATCATGCTCAGCGAAATAAGCCAAAAAGAAAAAGAAAAATACCGGATGGTCTCACTCATAGCAGGAATCTAGAAAACTTAAATAAGGGACCAGGAAAACGAATAACTATAAGAAAGTGAAAATCAAAATCAACAAAAAACTACGAACCAGAGACACTTTTAAGGGGGGGGGGGTGGGAGGGGAGAGATTGGGGTCAGAATGGGGGGGCTGCAATTGTATGGGGAATAAAAAAATAAAATTTATTATTAAAAAAATAAAATAAAATAAAATAAAAGATAAAAAATACAGGGTCATCACATTTTCTTCTCTGACTCTTTAACCCCCTTTAAAAAATTGTGATTTGACCCAAGATGTTAAAAAAATGATTCACTATGCTGGTAATCCCCAAATGTCATATTTTTGTTATCCATCCCCAAAATAATAGGGAATACCTTTAAGGTAGATCCAGCCTTCTAGTAAGTCTGTTCTTGAACGTCCAGAACCATAGGAAAAAAAAGTGAGAACTTTTCTTTTTTTTCAAAAGTAATTCTGAATTATTTTTCAAGTTGAGTTTAGGAAACAGCTATCATTTCAGTGATTCCGTGTTTTACTGAAAGGAAGTTTTATAGAATTCTAATTTCCTAAATACTATTTTATAAATGAAGTCGATTTAAATATTATTAAAAGGTGAAGGAAATAGGAATTATTGTTCCAATATTATAGGAGATGAAACGCAAACTTCACCTTAACAATGGCTCTGCATGGCCTCACCCAGGATGTCTTCATCTCCTCTGACTTAATCTCGGTCTTCTATTCCTTTTCTCTAGAGTAACCATTCCCTTGCTTTCATCTTTACTCTCTTGCCCATTTTATTTTATTTATTTTTTATTTTTTGAAAGATTTATTTATTTTTATACAAGAACCGGGGTACAGACCAGATGTGCGGGAGGGTGAGAGGATTCACCAGAGACAGAGCAGGGACGAGAACAGGAGGACTGAAGAAATACACTGCTGAGGGGAGCACCGGGGGAGACAGGAGAGGTCTGTTTCGCCATGTGGGGTTCTCGCTGGCCAGCCAGGGTGGAACCTGTGCTGCAGAGGCTGCGGACAGCTTCACAGTGCGGCGCTCAATCGCCTGCACTGGGAGGGCCTCTTGCCCATTTTAGACAGCCCTTGCTGCTAATCCTTAATGAATGACTTATACTCTCTTCCCTAAGCAACTTTATAGTCCATACCCACTACCAAAGAGAATATAAAGATCCTTTGGACATAGTGGAAAGTGCGAGACTACAGTAAAAAGTTCTGCATTTGAGTCTTGGCAATGCCACTTAGTCAGTGTGTGACCTGCACGTTTTCTTAACCTTTCGAGATTTACTTGTTTCGTGTATAAAATGGGGACAAGGATAACTCACAAATTGTTCTGAGATAATATATGAGGGGGTGAAATTTAAAAGTCTGCAAAAGTGTTTATTTGTTAATACTTTGTTACTAATTCAGAACCATTAACTTACAGAAAATGAAGATGAAGAAATTCTTCCATTAATGTGAGGCTCAAATTTTTACTGTTCACTTAACAATCAAAAATCAAAGTATGTAGTATGATTTAGACAGAAATACACAAGCTGACTGAGGATAAAATCACTCCAAGATCAGATGTGTTTCTTTCTTATATGACTTGGTAGTGTTCTGTGGTGTAAGAGTACATATTTGGCATTCAACCTAGTTGGCCCAAAATTACTTATCTAAAGCACTTAAGTTTTATGCTTACTATGTTCTTGTTTTAATATGAAGTGTGTCTGAGATTACTCAGAAACGTTGAGGAGATTCTCAGCCTTGATTTAAAACTGTGTGAGTAGAGGAGGGGGCTGCCCCTGTTGTTTGAGGGGCAGAAGTTAATGGGTCTGTGAAGTTCTCTGAAAGAGGGAGATGGTGAGAACAAAAGGAGGAATCAGCTGCTTCTCATGAACCAAGGCATTGCCAGATTATAGGACCATGTGTTTCGAAAGCATCTCTGACAAAGTGAGGATTCTGTACCTCTTACTTCTATAGATTTGGAGATACCCAAACCATTTTATTGAAAATCACTTGAAAAATTCAACTGGATGAACGGGATACATCTGGATATGCTTGAGATCTTAATGACAGTCAGGCAACAGTTGAAACTGGACACATTTCTTTTCTTTGATTATTAGACATATTCATTGAATAAAATTCTATTCATTGAATAGAATTTTGTTGAATGAATAAATGGAAGAGCAAATGAATACGTGAATATCAAGAGTCATGAATGATGGGATGACCTTGAGCTTCTGAGAGCTGGAAGTTAGATGCCTAATGGAGCTACATATTTGGGTAATGGGTAGGGAGAGGGTGAGTTAGAAATGTGCTAGATTAGAGATTCCAAATACTCTCTCTTAAGAAGATATTTTGACAAGATAGAGTTAGATAAGAGACTTATCTCAAAGTTGCCTAGATGGTAGTTTGTGATATCCTTGTACTGACATTTTGATAGAGACATAGTATAAAACAATGAGATGACCATGGGTTCTGAAAT
Source organism: Talpa occidentalis (assembly GCF_014898055.3). NCBI lineage: Eukaryota > Metazoa > Chordata > Mammalia > Eulipotyphla > Talpidae > Talpa > Talpa occidentalis. Next base: position 55,701,309 of record NW_023605083.1, read on the forward strand.
ACAAATGATTTTCAATTTCACATGGACAAGGTATTTAACTCCTCTGACTTGCAATTTCCTTATCTGAAAATTGGCTAATAACACCTACCTTATAGGATTATTGTAAAGAGTGTGTGGGCTGTCTATAAATCTCCTGGCTTTTTCATTCTCAATAAATGTCAGTTGGCTTCTCTTTTTCTTACTCTTGGATTATAAAATATCAGCAACACCCTGCAGATACAGACATGCTAAAAATGAACAAAGAATCATAGCTTCTTCCAACATTTAGAAATTCGTATTAACTAATCAAATACTGGTTTGCTGTTACAAAATCCAGCATCTATATCCTTAAGCACGTTTGTGTTTATGAGGGTCTGCTAAACAGAAACTTCACCTTATCAGTTGGCACTGTATGAACTTCACCCAGTATAGTTTCTTCTTTGACATTTTCCCACTCTTATGCCTCTTTTCTCTGAGCTACCTTTCTTTTCCTTATATTTCTTTTTATCTACTCCTGCCCCTCTTAAAGAGCTCTTGCTCTGAATCTTCATGCATGACTTCCACCCCTTCCTTCAGACACCTGTGCCTCCCACACCCCCATCCAGAGCAACACAAGAATTACCAAGTTCCATTTTTTTTTCCTTTTCCATCTCTGATCCAATTTTTCATCTCTTATTCTTACCAAAACCAACAAAATCTCCTTTATCTCTTCTTTTTTCTGAACCCTTGGCCCCTTCAGGTTATCCTTGCTATTGCTGTTCTTGCAAATCTTTGTAATATATTTTAATGTATTTGTCTTATTTTTGTGCCCTCATAGGTATATGGTTTTTAAAGTAGAATTAATTGAAATCCACTGGTTTTTCTAGAAAACTCAGCAGCAGAATCATTTATAATTTTTTTAGTTATATATTTACACTCAAGACTCTCCTCTCATATACAAATACCAACTCCCTTTAATGAATGAACTACCATTTCTAGAGCTTTGGAATAAGGGATTTTTGCCCCTTTCTTTTCTGAATTCCTTGAAATACTCCTGATTGACTATCAGGAACACTGTTTTGAGATGTTTCCCTCACTTCTACATCACTGTTGATCAGAATAATTTACCTAGTATTAGTCCCCCTAATGACTTCATCTACTCTTTGAGAAATGAATTCACAAAAAGAATGTTTGTTAGCTGTGTATGTGAGCACAGAACTATCAAATTGCCTTCTGCCAGTCTGTGGCTATTTGCCTTCCATCCCTGCTCTGTATTGCATGTGTCCATCCTGTGGCTTGAGCACACGGTTCCTTTCCTTCACCAGCCCAAGCAGTTTCCATCACACTCTTACAATGGGATCACATCAGTGTTTTCCCCCCACCCCCCATTTTATCTCCATTATAGATTATAATCAGCATGAACTCACCCTGAGGCCTGAACCATGCCATTTCCTCATCATTTGATGAGTATTTGTGTTCTAAAAATATCTAGGTTTATAATGGTCATGGCATAAGTTATTTCTGTCTTCAAATACATCTGTAACTGTCGTTTGTTTGGAATGCCCTGTCTTTGAGTATTCCTTCCATTTCTGTCTCTTCTTGCCCCTTTTGATTACTGCCATGTGTTTCTTTCTCTGAAGCTACTGGTTTCAACTAAAATCTATGAAGATCTTTTAGAATTGAATTTTTATTGTTGTGGGAGGAAATGGTTTAGCTTAGGTGGGTCTTGGGACCTTCCTCGCATTCTGCCGTATAGGTAGGTGGGCACCTGGCTTGTTCACAGAAGAAATTCAATTAATACTTGTTGATTGACTGACTGAGTGAATCACCTGCTCCTTCATCTCATGGGCTCATGCCCATGAGCAGTTTAGCCCAACTTTCTTCCTTCTTTCTCTGTGTCTTGAGAACTATGTTAAAAGAAATGTGCCAGAGAAACAGGCCCATAAATAGATCATTACTCACAGGGAGAAATGCCAAAAAGCCTTGTTCTGTGTCCAAGGAACCATCAGGACTCCTGAAAAGCAAAGTGAAAAATGACAACTGAGCTTACTATTTCATTGAAAAGACAAAATACATAGACCTAAGATAGTATGATCCTTGATCTAGTGAGTGTTTGAGGTTAGAAAACATCAGGCCTGTTCTGAGTTAACTGAAAACTACAGGGATCCTAGAGCCCTTGGTGTAAACTTCTTTATGAGTCTCATATATTCCTATTTAGTATCAAAGAAGAACACACTACTTTGGGAAGCAAGACTGTTCTAGAAAAATGGGGCTAACAAAAGATAGAAAAGATAGAAAATGAATCAGACATCCCTTTGCAGGAAGAGGTTTATTTTTCTTAAGGTGAAATATGAAGTTTGATGTGATGCTGTCTTATTTCAGAGAGATTCTTAGAAGCATTGATTTTATAATAGGAAACATGCACATCTTCTAATGCATTTGCATCGAATGGTCATACTTTAAAAGCCACAAATCCTCAGAGGATAGGGAAGATTTTTGATTCAGAGCCATTTTCTAAAGAATGGCCATTCACTAGTACATATGGAGGATGAAACCTTGAAAGATAGAAAAATATTATCAGTATGTATGGCTTACAGTGGGTTAATAAACTTACTTTCAAAGAGCACTACAAAATGATAAGAAACTGTCAAGAGTAAAATGAGCAAAGGGTGCTATGAACAAGAAACCTGTAACAGAGAAAATTAGAAATGGCCAATAACTATATCAAGGAGAGTCCATTTTGACTAGTAGGAGGAGAAATGTAAATAAAACCTCATGATGCCATTTGTAGCCATCAGATTAGTAAAAAAATTCTAAAAATTCTACTCTTTTCATTCAGTGGTGGCAAGTGTATGCATGGGTGTATGTGAAAACAGAAACTTTGTACACTGCTCATGGTTGGGTGAATTACCATATTTTTAGAACTTAATTGAAAAATTTTTCAAAACTTAAAATCACATACCTTTTCACTCTGTACTCTGATTTTGGGGAAGATATCCTAAGGAAGCGAGGGCATGATTATTTAAAGATATATATACACACATACACACATATATATTTATATATACACATACATATATATGTATATATACACATACACACACATAAACACACACACACACACTTTGCCTTTGAGTTTATTGCACTTAAATAGCAAGAACAAGAGGTTCCTTAAAGATTCCAGAAAAAAATCCAAGATCAGTGATTCTGTGATCCCCAAATTGATTTGAATCTTCCTCAATGCCTTTTTGGGCAAAAAACCTATTTATTGATAAAATATGCTGTCTACCCTGAGAAGCAGAGGGAGTCACAGAGCAGCCTGGGTTTTAAACATAGGGTCATGAATGTAAAAGACAGTAAAGCAATGAAAACTAAATGTATTTGAGCTCTCCAGGTAGATGTTGGTTCTAATTTTTGATATATATGAGGAAGAGATCTCAAATAAGTAAGTGTATATTTACTGCTATTTTAGACATTTGTAGCAAAACTAATTGTGAAGGGATGGCATCTGGGACAGGGGATATTATAGAATAATTTGAAGTATTGTAGAGTAGGACAGAGGAAGTATCCCAAAAGAGGAAGTCTGGTCTTTCTATTGGTAGTGCTAAGTTGATTAAAAAAATAATGTTTATAACAGTCAAAATTGGCCTAAGTGGATGCCTCTGAACTATTTATTCTACTTCTAAAACCTGAAAGAATTACGTGACCACAGTCTTTTAGCCTTTCATCTTACTGTCTCTACACTGCCCTTTTATCTATCACCACCTCTTACTTAAACTCTTTAGCTTTTTCTTTGTGAGTAGAATGTTTTACCAAAATTCTACTGTCACTGTAGATTCTCTTTAACTGCCTGCTCTTTTGGCTTCCTTTTTTTTTAATATTTATTTATTTTATGCATATAAGAGCTGGAGTACAGGCCAGAGATGCGGGGATTGAGAGGATCCACCAGAGACAGAGCAGAGAACAGAACAGGCAGACCGACCAAAATACACTGCTGAGGGGAGCAGCAGGAGAGTCAGGAGAGGTCTCCTGTGCCATGTGGGTCACCTCCTTGGCCGGGGATCGAACTCATGCTGCAGAGTCTGCGGATTGCTTTAGCTTCATAGTGAGTTGCTTAACCCCTTGTGCCACCAGGGAGGCCCCTCTTTTGGCTTCCTTGACATGGTTCTTTCCTAATTTTCCTTTTGCCTCTATGACTTCTTACTTTCAGTCTAGTCTTCTAGCTTATCTTATTCCATCTGCCTTTAAATGTTCATGTTGATGAGCTTCCATTTTCTGCTTTCCACAATGCCCCTAGTATTGCTTCTATTTTTGTTCCATCCTAATTAAGGCTGTCATCATTTTTGGTGATATTTTTTAACTCTTAATTGGTCTTTTATTTCTCTCCAATTGGTTGTAACTACTGCTGTCTAATCTGTCTATCTATCTATCTATCTATCTATCTATCTATCTATCTATCTAACAATCATATATCTCCCTCTAATCATATAACCTATTTCTGTAATAATTTTCAATAGTTTACCATTGAATTCTGAGCTCATCATTCTAGTATTTGGAATTCTCCAATTTATAAAGCTTGACTGTCTTCCCCCTCTTATCTCCTACCTGCTCAAACTGAGCAAGACTTCTTGCCTTTCCACAAGTATGCCCCGCATAGTCCTGCTCCTGTGTCTTTAACTTTGTCCCACATGAACCTCTCAAAATTTTAACTACTCTTCAAAACTTACTAAAATCTTCCCCCACCATCTGAGATGTTCCTGATCAGAAATTATTCTTTAATTAATTTTTGTTATATTCTGTTATTTTATTTGTGGTCATTTATATTTACTATATCTTTATAACTATTTTTGTACATCTGTTTGTCTCCTCTGCACATTCTTGAAGATGTGTTTATTTTTAAATTTAGAGATACAGAAAGAGTATTAGTAATTCTAACATCTGCATGATGATAACCACTCTTAAAATTCTTTTTGTCTACACACAGTGCTCCTTGTTTAAAAATATAAAATATCACGGTATAAATATTCTTTTATGACCTGATTTTAGTACCTAACTAGATGTCAGGATTGAAAGGGTTGAGTCAAAATGGTAGTTAAAGAATTGTGGTAGAACTGACTGCCTGAGTTTAAATCCCTTCGTCACTACTTACTAGCTCCGTGAACTTGGGGAAGAAATTTTATCTGTTTCTACTTCAATTCCGTGATCTGTAAAATAAAGGTATTAATATCTATTTCTTACGACATAGGATTAAGTGACAAAATCCACATAAAATATTTACAATGGTGTATATAACATCATAAGCATATACTAGATATTGCTTGCTATTATTACAAAAACTGTATCTTGAATAGTTCCATGTGATAAGAAATATGGCCTGGATTAGCTGTTCTCAAGTGTTGGCAATCCCTCACACACACATGGGGACATTTGGCAATATTGGGAGATATTTTTGGTTATCACAAGAGGGGATGGAAAGGTGCTATTAACATCTGCTTGGTAGAGGCTGGTGCTCCTACTAAATATGTCACAATGCACAGGCCAGTCCTCCACAACAAAGAATGTTCTGATTCCAGATGTCAGCAGTGGTGAGATTGAGAAGCCATGAGCTAGGGTGTCCAGCAGACTGAGATAGCCAAGAAGACTGGGATGGCTTGGATTTCTCTCTACATTCTCCTTCTTCCTGTAGGAAGCTAGCCTAGTGTTGTTCCTTTGCACAGCAGTTAGAAAGGGCAAATCCCAGTGTAAGGGTTGCAAGCCATTGTGGCTTTTTTTTTTTTAATTTTATTCTACCATAGAGACTGGGCACACTTTTAATTGAAACTCCTGTTAAACTGTCCTCCAGGAAATCTTACCAATTTATTTACCCAGTAGTTGCCTGTACTTCATTATTTTACAAGTACTTTTAAGTTGGTGTTAAAAAGATATTAGCACATAAAGTCCTTGATCAGTCAGATGAAATTAAAAGGCCAGGATAGAAACAAAAGAAAACATAAACTTTTATTAATTCATTTTTGGTGTTTCCTTTTGGAAGAGTTCAGATTCACATGTTCAACGGCCCAATGGCATCTCAACTTAGATGTCACACAATACCTAACACAAAAGATGTAAAAGGATTTCTTTATTCTCATAAACCTGCTTTCCCCACACTTTCCATTTCCATGAATGGCACCACTGTTATCTAATCATTTGAGCTGGAAACCCAAGTTTGGAAATTCTTTCCAAGTCTTGGAAACTCCCTCTCTCTGACTCTCTTTCCCAATCAGTCACCAAGTCCTCCATCACTTTATCTTCTAGATGGCTTTCATATTGGTTCCCTGTTTCCTCACTTCCATCACCATAGGATTCATTTATACTCTTATTATTCCTGCTTGAAACATTACAGAATTCTCTGTGTTCACTATCAACTGCCCCACCATACCTCACCTATTCAAAAGCCTTTAGCATTAACTTTTCAGAATAGATATAAGAACAAGTCAGTTCCATGACAAAAATTCCTTCAGTTTGTATGTTTTTAAAATTCAATAGCTGTGTCCTTCAGGAATTAAGTTAAACTTCCTTTCTTGTCCCTGTTTTAGCACCTTACAAGATAATTCATATGAACAGTTGGGTAGATGTTAATTAAGTGAATGAGTGTATTTACAAATGAATCAGTGATTGCAAAAGAGATACTTCTGTTACTGAAGTAAAGGACTTGGAAGTTGCAGGGCAAAGATGCAGGGTGAAGGGTAGTCCAGGTAGTCCTAAATGATTTGTGTATTAAACTGAGAAGTCAGGATTTTATTTTGTAAGAAATCAGGAACATCCTGAAATTCAGATAATCTCTAGAAAGGGAAATATCAAACCCTTGTTTGTAGTGTATTTCAATGTCAAGAAGATTATTAGCTTGAATGCTCTTATTCATGCTGAATCACAATTTCCAGATGAAACTTAATCCTCCTAATAGCCTGACTTCTATAACCTGACTTTTGCAAAGGCTTCAGATTCCCAAGATAAATTTCAAAGCCCCTCTCATGTATTCATTTCTTTGGAAACAACCTTTGACCTGTGTCAGAAAAAGTTCCCAACAATATTACTGAAGTATGTTAATAACACAGTCAATTGGAACAGAATCCAAAATGATTTGGTGGCGTCAAGGTGTAATATTTCTATTAGGTCTTCCCACCTGTCCTTGGTTGTGCTTTGCACAAGCCCACTAGCCCTTTTTTTGACAGGATTTTTTTTTCATGACTCATTGCTTATCACAATGTCCTGTGATCTCCAAGTTTATTGAAAATTGATTTCTTCCAATACCTCTGCCTGCATCAGCCACTGAAATTCTTGACCATCGAAGGAGGGTGAGAATTACAAATAAATAAATAAAAGGAGTCTTCTTTGTTTCAAGTCTCTGACTCCTGCTATGCTGCAGACCTTTTCCTGTGTGCATTTGCTGTGTCAGCCAAAAGTGCAGCAGACAGAATGGGAATTGAGGAAGGCCATTAGGAGCTGAAGCAGTAGGAGCTTTGGCCCTGCTGTGAGTACGAACATGGGGAGCATCTGTGGCAGGAGTGGAGCTGGGGCACTTTTTTCTTTGCTCCTTCATAACAGCGTGGCCACTTCATGAACAAAAGGATCCATGTGGACTGCTTAACCCGGGCTCATCCATTCAGTTTCTAAGATTGGGAGTCCCTTTTCATTGAAACCAATGATTGGGTAAAGAGGCTGGGTCTTCTTTTAGAATGGGTTCGTCACTTATTCACTTGGAATAAGGTCAATAAAGTTTCCTTGAAGGATTTATGTATTCTGCACAGTATCATCTGTAACATTGGTTGGTTTTGAGTTTTTATGCTAACACTGAAAAAGATCTAATTCAGAGTCCTTCCTCTCCAATGCTAATCAAGGAAGCATCCTTTTAATACCCATGTAAGAGGCAGTCTCTAAAAGCAATAGACTGAAATATGTTAAAAATGCTTATTTCATTCAAGACTGAACTTACTTTATTTCTCTGTGACAGTTGTATTAGTCTTTCTGAATGCTGTTTGGTCAAGTATTTCAAGTAAATCATAAGTCAGCTAATTAATTCCTTATAGAATTGGATTAGATAGATACATTTCAAATGGCAGCTTTATGCTTACTCATTGTCTTGAATAACCTTAAATATTATCGCTATCTTCCTGCTCCATTATTTATGAAATCACTGCCCTTGGTATTCTGCTTCAGGTCATATAAAATCACTTACAGATATTTTCAACACACACACAGAGGCCCTTTATGTCATAATCCTATTTGATGGGTTTTCTTCCCTGCATTACCTCATGTGGGAATTCTTGTCTTAACTTTATTGATCTGTCTGGCTCATTGTGCTGGGCTATTCGGTTCCACATCACATGGGTAGGATAGAGAGGTGCAGTGAGGAGATTCACACGGTCTGAGACTTCTCTTGCCAGCAGAAACAATTAACTTCATCTCTTTTGAGCTGTCAGTTTAGAGTCATTGTTTGCTTAGAATACATTTGCATTGAAACAGCATTGTTTGTTTACATGATGCAAATCCCCCAAAGCTAACTATCTCCTCTATCTGTAGTTGGCACCTTCCATTTTATGTTCATTATTAAGATAAAAGCTGTAATCACAAGTTCCGTTTATTGAGTCATCTTAAGTGCCAGACTCTGTATATGTATTTTATACACATTATCTCTTTAATCCTTTACTATTCCAGGGAAATGCTAGGCATTATTACTATCCATACTATTCAGGTGAGAAAACTGAGGTCCAAAGAAGTTGAGTAACAGCCAGTATGTGTTAAGTATCAAGATCCAAACTTCTGACTTTCAAACCTATATTCTTAATCATTATATTAATAGGATTCAAAGGGACTCTGTTCTGTCTTTCCATTTCTTTCACTTGTTAAAACATCTTATCTTAAAAGTTCCTGAAATATATATTCCTATAGATTTTACTTATGGGTCTTATTTTAACAATGTTGGTTAGGTGAAACAGTTTTTAGTTTTCTCTCTGGATCATTTTTTAGAGACAAAACATCCCCAGTTTCTTCTGAAAGAATGTATCGGGCTTTTGCCCCACAGGATGATGTAGTCTCATGAAATATTCATTCCTTAGAACCATACATGACTTTTATAGATACTGTTTTTCAGTGTCTCGTCTTTATTCTAGTATTTCAATCACACTGTCTTAGGTTATTTCTGCCCCCCAGTTCTTTTTTCTGGTAATGGTGTTTATAGACCAGGACTAGGTTGTACCCACAGACTCCCCTCTGACTAAGATGAGGTCATGTTCTAATTTCAGCTACCCCCAGGTCATCTGCAAATCCGGAGGTCATCTTAACGAGTTTCACACTCAGCAAAGAGCCAAAGGATCCAGTTTTATTTGGGAAATCAGGGCCCCTTATTGTAAGCAAGAGTCAAGATTTAAATCTACCCAGATATGCCCACCTAGAATTAAATTAGTATCATTAGAATTTTAGTCCTTGGGCATGAGAATTGCCTGAATGTAACCTATGATACATATATATATATATATATATATATATATATATATATATATAATAAATAAATCTACCTTTAAAATTCCATGATAGATCTGAATGTCCCAAGTCACCTTTTGATTTAGAAGATTTCTAAGACTGGTAAAATTTTGTTTTGACTGATGCCTCAGGGTCATTAAAATCTCTTAATCCAGTCTCTTAATTCAGCTCTTGGATATATGACTTCGTACCCAGCTACAAAAGTCACTGGCACTGTTGTGGCCCCTGTACTTTCTGGGCTCAGTTACACCCAGGATTTGGTTGTCGGTTAAGAAGACACAGCTATTATAACTATTAATGGGTCACAGGCTTTTTGATACTCAGCCTGTTGTGCTTAGATCTTCTGAAATAGAAATGTCCAGCTTAATCCCTCCCCCCTTTTCCTCTCTGATGATTTATCAGGGTGTTCAGAAAGCAATTTGAAGATTCTACGTCTCGAGATCCTTCTTGCTTCTCCTTTGGGCCATATATACCCTTGCTAATTTAACTGTGCAAGCAAAGATGAGAAGAAGCAGGATTTCCTCTCAGCCAGAATAAGAAGAAAAATTCCAGATACATTAAAAATGAACTGCAGAGCAGTAATGACCCACCTATTATGTACAAAAGTCCGAACCATTTCACCTCTCTCGGGTTATGGCACTCGCCTCCATCTAGCCAGAGTCTTCAGGCTCTGGGGGACAGAGAAAACAGGAGATGCACTTTCTCAGCAGTTTCAAATTCTACAAATGTGATGGAGAGAGCTGAAGGCAAGTAAAGAGAGCTTAAGTCAGGATGAGACTTGACTTGAAGGGTTCTGTATCTTACTTCCCTATGCAAAGACTGGGAGGCAGGGAGGAAGATGATAAGCAGAGGAGGACCACCTCTTTTATTAATTAGAACTTGGGAAAGAGTTTGATTTACCCTATGGTGTATAAGGCTGTCACAGATTGGTTTAGGCTTTTTTGGGTGTTCCCTTCAGTAAGGGTGATTTGGGTTGACATCCAGCATATTAAGACCCTGGATTCCCTTCTGAACCATTAACTATGGGAATTTGAATGGCTTCTTCCATGCCCATAACTCCTTCAGCCTGATAGTTGCAGAAGTATCTGGGAAGCTGGATCTAAGAATGGACCCCAGAGGCCCCTCACAATGGGCAGGAGAGCAGCTGTATGCTTCCTGAGCAGCCAGGCATGGCTGTCGAGGCCCCATGGTTGGGAATGTGGGTGTTAGCAACAAGCTGAGTGGACTAACAGTGGAAGATGAAGCAGAAATGAAAACAGCAGATACCATCATCCATGGAGACAACTCCAGGATCCATGTACCCACTCTAGTGCCCTGGCACCATGGAAGCCTCCCAGAATAGAGACAAAACTCAGGGAAAGGAAGACCCTCACTGGCAGAGTTTATACATCTTCCTCAATAGAGGGGGGCTTGTGATAGAGAGTAAATTTAGTTATAGGAAAATAAAGGAAATTTTGTTTATGAGAGAAAAAGCTTAGTGATATTTTTGATTCCTGGAATTAAATTTTCAGTATTATTTGTTTAACAGTGGTGGCTCATTACAGACCTCTCTAGATTTCTTTTCACTGTGAAGAGAAGTGCATAAGTAGAAGGGCAGGAGCCAGCGAGATTTGATTTATTACAGTCACTGTGATCTCATCAATTGGTGAAACCTGGAGAAACTCAGCCACCTCAGGTTGAAATTACCCAATCTCCATTGCTAACAGAGACATTGCAAATGCTTGCAAATGTTCAGCCTGAATTGGTGTGGGGAATAAAATCTTCGGGTTTCATTGTAATGCAGAAAGAATAGCATTTTAAATTTCTTAATATCCAGAATCGCAAAGCATCTCCATCTTCTTTAAATTTTCTATATCATCTCATTTATTTCTCACTGATCAATTAGGTAACAATTTATAGGAGAGAAAATTGATTCCCAGGAAAAATCAGTAACTCTGTTAATAAATCATATTAATAAAAAAAACAACTAAATCAGCTCCAGGTATGATGCTAAGAAAATAATATGCATTCTTTGATTTAATTCTTAATGTCACTTTGTGAAATGAGTATTTAATTTTTTCCATATTATTGATGAACAAACTAAGACCCTCCGGAGTTAACTTGCTCAAGGCTGGGTCAGGGTTGAAATCCATATTTAAACCCTAGTCCTTGACCTCAAAGCCCATGCTTCCAGCCATTTGCAACTCTGAGGGAGGCACAACTAGAACTCAGATTTTGTAACTAACTGTAAAATAAGCTTTCTCTCTGTTTTACCTTCAAGGGAGTTATTCATTGCATTTGAGGTAGATACCCTCTCGCGTAACGTTTTTGTGTGTGAGCTTTTCATTAATATGCATCAAATGGAAGTGTATGATTTTCAGATGGATTCAATTCTCATTTCGACTGTTCTCATTAATTTGAATATCAAAGCATTTGCTTGTTTATACACACTGAAGAATGAGTACTCTAAAAAGAGACAAAAGCAACTCTCTGAAAAGGTTTTGGCATGTTTTTATGAGTAAAAAATAGTTTGTGTGAATCATTCAGGATTTGTGTGCATTACACACAATAAACCAAATGAGTGTAACTAGTTAAATTTATGAATTAAAGATCTGGTAATTCATCAACCACCTGTCTGCAAAGGATTTTTGAATTCCACATCTATAATATGCTTCCAATAATCATGTGGAAGGAATATGTAGCATGGGCATGTAATGAGATTAAAATATATAAAAATTTAGATAATCTTCACCATATGTTATTTTCTTTAAAATGCATTAAAAGTAATAAATTGAGTATAAGCTCTCTAGCAAGCTTGGAGGGACTTTTTATCTAAATGCTTGGTTTCCTCTCCAAAGCAGTCATTTTAGAATTTCCATGTATTTATTCCAATAATACTGCCATTTCTTAAGGAATCTATTTGCAAGGTATAGTAAACCCATTTTCATCAATTTAGAACCACCTTCTTTCTTTAATAAAAAGCAGTAATTCTCCACTCTATAATCTTACTTACCACACCAATTTGTGAACTTCTTTTGACTATTTTCCCAAAAAATGTCATGTTTCAGTGTAAAGACTTGTCATTATTGAAGGGAGAGATGAAGAAGAAGAAAGTCCCCAAAAATGTTTGAGACAATTAAATCACTTCCCAAAGTGAATACTACTCTGCTTGGGTCTTTGTGCCTTTAAGTGGGCAGGTTCTGATCTTCCCTTAAAATAATATTGTTACTCAGTGACACAACGGTTGAGCTCTGGGCTGTGAGGCTGCCTCAGGCCTCTGCAGCGCTGGTTCGATTCCCGGCTGCTCCCGGCCACTGGAGGAGGGTCCCACATGGCGCGCAAACCTCTCCTGCCGCCCGCTGCTCCCCTCAGCAGTGTACTTCGGTCCTTCTGCCTGCTCTGCTCCCCGCTCTGGCTCTGGTGAATTCTCTCACCCTCCTGCCCTTCTGACTGTACCCAGTGCTTGCATAAATAAATAAAATAAATCTTAAAAAAAATAATAATAATGTTGTTACTCTGTAGCCCCACGTTTATGGCTCCATGATCATAATCTGCTACTCCATTATCTTGATTCTTCTTATGACACCAGAAGCAAATTTCTCGTCAATGTGAGGTGTTCTTTTGAGATTTTTATCCTGTTAGCTCTTATTTAGGCTATCTTTTTAAAAATCGCATGTTAATTAAGATATAAGTTGGAAGACACTTTGCAACCTTTTCTGAGGGAGACTTTCAGTAATTGAAGATTTTGACTGCAAGATATGCTTCTGAAACCTGATTAAAAAACAGCCCAGCCAAACATCTTGATTATGGAGCATAAGCCACATTTTATACAGTGGAAGTTTATTATTTTGGGTTCCTCTATTGCATTTGAAGTAATTACACAAAACTGGTATGAAGTTTCTTTCTGCATTCACTGAAGTTTACTTTAAAAAGGCAGGGGGATTACGTGTGTGTGAGAGAGTGTGTAGTAAATATATATTATATAATATAAATATATATAAATATATAATATGCAAAAGAGTGGCTTTTTTCATAGGTTTTAAAAGGAAACATTAAGCTAAATAAAAGTCATGAAATGTGTGAATTTTATCTTTGATGTCCTCCTCTTTAAACTTTCTAAAATCCTCTCCTACCTGGATTCGCAGATAGTCCTAGTGTCTAATTCCTGCAGTGCATTGTTCTTGTCTAATCTTCACAACCACATTAGAGGTTATTGTCCCCAAAGCATATGTAAACAGGTTAATGTTTTAGCACTATATTTGTATTGGAAGTATTTCAGGGATTGGTAAGAGATAGTAATTAGGGACAGAATGACTTCCCCAGAAACCACAAATCCAAACACACTATGACTGTCAAACTTCAGGGTAGGCCAGAGGTGTGAGGGGTGAGAGGATTCACTAGAGACAGATTGGTGAGCAGAACAGGCAGATTTACTGAAATGCACTGCTAAGGGGAGCAGCAGGCAAGAAAGAGGTCTGCTGGGCCATGTGGGTTATCTCCCTGGCTGGGGATCCAACTTATGTTGCAGCGGCTGCTGATAGCTTTATCGTGCTAAGATTTAACCCCTTGAGCCACCAGGGAGGCTTCTAGTCTTGATTTTCTTGATCAACCAAATTACATCAGGATAGATAGATAGACTTTCTATAAAAGAGGCATTAAAAGTTCCTACAGTTGTCTGGCGTATAACTAGGCTTATAATCAAGATATTTGTATAGTTCCTATTTGTATGGTTCAACTTAAAAGTAGAATCCCTGGGCCTCTCTGGTGGTGCAAGTGGTTAAGTCTCGGCATTATCAAACTATGGGCAGTCACCGCAGCATGAGTTCGATCCCCACCCAGAGAGCTAATCCATATTGGAACAGCAGACCTCTCCTGTCTCGCCTGCTATTCCTCTCAGTTGATCTGCCTGTTCTGCTCCCCACTCTGTCTCTGGTGAATCCTCTCACCTCTCCCAACTGGATATCAAACAGAAGATAAATGTTGAACAAGCAAAGAAACAGTTGGCAAGCTTAAGCCCAAACAAAAAAATAAAATTACTTTTCATGCGTCAAAAAAATGAATAAAGGTATCTCACAGCAGGATTTTCAACCATCATTGAAGGACTTTGACAGACCTGAAATTATGGTAAAAAATTCCATTTCTTTCACAAAACTTGCTAGCCAGGCCTAGTGAGGTGAGGAGAGGCATGATTTGGGAACTACCCTAATGCTCAAACATTTGGTATGAATGAAAATACACCAAACAAAATGTAGGGGAAATGCTCTCACTTCTATGACTTAGAAGAAATGGAAATTTGGCCTCTCTGGGTTCATGATCCCTTCCCCAAGCACCAAGAGACAAATGTGCTCGTGCTTACTAATTAGGTGGAAGCACCTTAATGATTTCATTGCTGTTGCAACTTCTACCAAGGTTTGATTCATGTAAGGCCATCAGAACTATAATCCATTTAGCAAATGAAGGCAGAGAAGAGTTTTATTCCTAGTGGGTATGTCAGCTTTGCTTATGTACAGGGGTGAGAAGATAGGAAGAAGGGTCTGCTTGTCAAAAGACAACTTAGAATTACTACCAGCTATCATGGGCAAATGTTTCATAAAGTAAAACAGAGACTAGCTCCTAGAATAGCTTTGGGAACTGAGGACAGAGGAGGAAATTAACTATTGGAAAGCGTTCCCCCGTTGGCGCTTACACTGATCTAGTCTTCCCTAGTGGCTGTTGTTATTTTCCATGTGCTGTTCTTCAGAAGGAAAGCAAGAGAACAAACTAGCATCTTTGTTTTACCAAAAAAAAAAAAAAACAAAAGTTGCATTGCTACAAAGCCTCATATTTAATATCAAATGACTGGCTACTGCGTAGTGCTGTGCATAATCACTTCTTTAAATCCTTAAATAGACCCTCATGCTTGATGTAATGACTTGTACTTTGGAGATGAAAAAAATTGAGGCCAAGAGAGGTAAAGCAACTTGCTCAAGGTCAAGCAAGAGAACAGGGATATGAACACACTTGTCATTTTTAGAACTTGTGATTAGAACCACTATGCTACCGATGTGTGGCTAGAATAGCAATGTCTGTGCCATGCCCAAGTACTGTCAGGAACTCTCTGGAAGGGCCTAGTCATCCCAGTGATAGGTTTCTAAATTAGAAAAAGTTAAGCACTCCACAAGTGTTCAACCTGCTTGCACCATGGAATCACCTGGAGACTTGAAACCATACCAGCAGCTAAGCCCACTCACAGAATAAATCTTTGATTTAATTAATATGAGGTAGTACTTTAGACACTACGGCATACTTAGAGGAGTGGGGAAATATTTTAAAGTTGCCTAGGTTGTTTTACTATCATCCAAGCTGAGAACCACTGACTTAGAGCAACTTTCCTTGACTAGCTATTCCTGTGTCTATCAGAATCACACCAGAATTAGTTTGATATACAGTCTCCATGTTCCATCTCAGCTGATTTGTATGCACATTCAACTTAACTACAGTAATGCCTTGGTATCCAGGACCCCTTCAGATACCAACATCTGAGGATGCTCAAGTACTTTATTGTTGGTCCTCCATAATCTGTATAATGTTATAAACCAATACTACTTCAACAAATATTTTTTAAAAATTAGTGAAAAACATCATAGATATTCAAGATATGTCTATTCAGTCTAAGTATGAATCATTTTTTAATGGAATTATAATTACAAAGTGCTATTTTGGGAAGATAAACATGATTTCAGTATAGGTGAAGAAATATAAAGGGAAGAATCTGGGAAATGAGGCTATTTTAGTAGTGTGTAGATGGATAGGTTGTCTGCTGGCAAATAATCCCTACATTTTAGTATCAACACCATGAATGTTTGCATGTCCCTTTTGAAAGGGTCCACTTCAGGTATTCATGGTTAGGGGGCTCATATTGACAGACAACTCTTCTCCATGTTGTGACTCATGGCCCCAGCCTCCTTATGTATTATGTCTTTGCTATTATATAGGTCTTTGGAGTCTCCTCCATTCAACTCATAGATTGCAAAATAGAAAGAAAAATACTCCTTTGAGGTCTATGTAAATCCAAAGGGAGCAGACAACACTCCCACATGCCACTAGCTAGAGTGTAATCATATGGCTTCATCTAACCTTAAGGGAGGCTGGGAAATGTGGACTAGCTATATGCCTCTAGAAAAAGGGAACTGGTTTGGTGTCTAACTAGTCATACTCTGCCATGATAATGAAAATGAGGGATAATAAAGATTAATTGAGGGAATGGAAAAGGTGTGTATTGAGTAGATAATGGGAAAGTCACATTGACAGTAAATTGTAGCTGATTAGGCATGGAATGGGATGTGTAGACAAAGCATACATTTCCCAAATGTAATCACCACCAATAAAAAGATGCTTACATCACATGTCATTGAAATATATTAACATTTCCCAGATCTTATATTGTGATCATGGACTTTCTATTTGAAAAAGAGATAGAAAAAAATATTGTATTGTAGCAGCTCATCAAGAGTTTCACACGGTAGTTCACTCTCGCACCAGTAGGAAGCTTTTATTCTCCTATGTTGTACTAAAGAAAATAGCTTCACCATTCATATGTACTATTGGTTAAAAGTTAAAGGGAACACACTCCAAATCTGTGAGTTGTAGAAATATCCTGATTTACTAAAGGGTAAACAATGCTTAAACAAAATTAGAAAAAAAAAAAAAAAACCTGTCTTTTGCTTACATGTATTTACCTCCATAGACTGTTCTGAAGATTGTGAATAAAATATAGGCATGTACCTAGCACAATATTTATATTAGCTCCTAATAAATGAAGGGTAGCACTATTGTTTTGTGGATATAACAAATACAATTATCAAGGAATGGGTCTAGATCAAGTGAACTAGCCACAAAGTAATAAATCATGGCATGTTTGTGTATCATGGTGATACTTTAAAAGTCTAATTTTTGCTGGGTTGTTTCTCAAAGGAACTTCCAATTCAATAGTAGCTCACTAATACAGGATTCTTGGTTGAAATTTGCTTTGCAGCAGATCTGTTGCACAAATTGAGGCAGCTGTGCACAGCGTGTGTTTCATTTCAATGACTATCTAGTGAAGGGTGTTATGCATAGGGCCACTAATCAGGAAAAAGGCTCTTTTCAGTTGGCAACATCTCAGGACCACATGCAAAAGAAAATTTGCATGTTTTGCTAAGAATAATCCAACCTATTGGTTTTAATACAACCTGGATCATTTACATTTTTGGTTAAAAAAAAAGCTTAGATGTTACTCCAATCCCATGTCTTCCCTCAGTTCATTAGCCTGAATAAACTAAGTTCCCTTGGTGGAGAAATTGATTGTAGAACAGTGGGTTTCTTGGGGCTGGTTTTTGCCACATAGCCAGATAATCTTAATAAGATTAGCCTTGTCTTTTCCTATGGGCTTTGATGATGGCATTCTACCATATTCTCCAATTTAAATCACTGTCACACTTGACTTTTGTTTTGCTTAATTTTTACAATGTGTTCAGCTTGAAGAATAAAAGTAGATTGATCTGTTTCACTCCCTCTGAGTTAAGTTGTTCCTTACACAGATTTCCATGCCCTGGCTCATGTTTGTGTATCTGCACTGAAGCAGACGGCACTAATCTCTATGAATCTATTTTATGAAGAAAGAAGATGAAACCATGAATATTAATATCCCATTATCATGTGGCAATATTCTAAACACATATACCATAAAAATCTCAAATTATAAAGGGAAGGAACCCAGGGTCACTTGTATAATTTCTATCCCAAAGAGATGAAACTAGGAAAGAATATGAAAACAAAATATAATTCCAGGCCTTGCTATAATAACAAACTCTAGCTCTGAGGCTTCAGCTTAGTTCATTTTGAGGTCTTAAGTAGTATATTGATGCGTCAGGAAAAGTGAACATGGCATCCAATCTCTGTGGATCAATAAAATACAAGACATTAGCTTGATGGTTTGTGAATTCTCATTTATATTTTAGTTGAAGTGATTAACTGTTATAGAAATCAAGTATATTATTGGGATGTAGCATTTTTCCTTTTTCATGGAAAGAATTATTAGAAATGGGTCTAATATTAAAACATGGAAGCCTGGACCTTACTAGTCATCTTAACGCCTCAATTTTCCTCCAAAAGAAAAATGAAGTCCAGAGAGATGGAACAGCTTTCTCAAGGTAACCCAGCTAATTTATGACAATTTTTCCATATTATGTGATAGTCCATTTGTAGTAACAGGTCCACAAATGTTCTTCTCTGATAAATATTAGGGCTCTGTCTATGCTTAAAGAAAATATATTCTCCGATATCCTGTGGGAGTGTAGACCATTCATAGAAGCAGGTTTCCCTTACTCTAAATTTGACTTGGTGCTTCTATTTTCTTTAGTTGCCATATTAGTCATTCATTCATTAAGTACTCATTGAGTGTCATTGTGTGGTAAGTATTCTGCAAGGTTTAGCAGGACAGCAAGAAAAGCATATATGCATGTGTGCTGAGTGGGACCTAGTATTGGGCTCATTATCAAGTCTTTACCCAGAAAGAAGTCCACATAATGGAAATGCATTAGGCAGAACAACTGTGAGGGTGGAGGATTACAGGCACAAGTTCATGAAGTGCCATTAAAAACCCCCAGCAGTGATCTGAGTCTAAAGTGCAGCGTTTTACTTGCCTTCTCAACCAGAAGAAATTAAGGGAGATCGCTTACTGTGAGCCGCAGAGTTTGAACCAAACATTGAGCATCTCTTGAAAATAAACTTTCATTGCCAGTAGTTGTGAGAAGCCACTCAAATGAGTGCTGTAAAATTAAGAATATTCTAAGAACTGGAAGGCAAACAGTTATTAACTAACCCAATGTTTGAGAAAAGGGATTAATTTTTTTTTTTTAAATCTGTGTTAATAGGGCCTCCCCGGTGGCGCAGCAGGTTGAGCGCAGTGCTGTGAAGCTGTCCGCAGCCTCTGCAGTGCAGGTTCGATTCCTGGCCAGCCAGGGAGAGTCCCACATGGTGTGGCAGACCTCTCCTGTCTCTCCCGCTGCTCTTCTTAGTAGTGTATTTGGGTAGCCTGCCCATTCTTCTCCCCGCTCTGTCTCTGGTGGGTCCTCTTGCCCTCCCGCGCCTCTGGCCTGTATGTACCCCAGCTCTTGTATAAAAATAAATAAATCTTTAAAAAAAATCTGGATTAATATTGGGATATCATCATATTACATTACCACCATACTACACCTACCACCAACTTACTCATATTCCACCACCATAGACAAGTGTGCTTCCTTCCTTCTTTGTTTGTAACCCTCAAAAAAGGATTGAAAAATATTTTTTTTTGCTTATTTTGAAAACTGAGTTACTCCAATGGCTCTAAACATTTTTTAAAAATCTTGAAAATGAGCCTTTCCTCTTAAAGAATTGTAGTTTGGTGATTTGTCAAGAGTTATATGCCTGGGATCACATAACTCCACATCAAAATAAATTTTAATTATTCTGCATTTTAAAATATTTAATTGACTTACAATACCATTGCCCTTTATATAAAGTAGTCTGATTGCTTTTGTTGGAATAAACTGATATTACTAGATCCCTGCTTTGCAGAACTGACATTCTACCAGCTTTGTGGTAAATTATACCTCCTGGTTTAATTTTCTAATTACAAATGATGTGTGGAATAAATTTTCTAATTACAGATGACATGAGGAACAAAAGGTTTTTGGACGAGAGTAATGGAAAGAGAGCAATTGATGGAGAGCTGTTAGGTGCCTGTCTGACTAGGGGTGAAAGCCCTTTTGTGACTAGAAAGCTCAAACTGCAGAATCTGACCTTCTCCATAGATTTATTTGTTCATCCAAAAGGTATTTATCATTTGTCCAGAAGTGCTACAGACAAACCAGTGAGCCAGAGGAACGTACTTCCTGTAAGGGATATGTAATGAACAAATAAATGAATAACTATAGGTTCCCTTAGAGAGAGGTAAGTGTCAGTGATAAGAAGATGAAATAGAACCCATGGCATCAATCAGCAGTGGTCAGGCAAAGAGTTCCTTCACTTAGGGTGGTTAAGAAGGCCTTTCTGAGGGAATAAAGATCAACTGGAGAACAAATTGAGGTAGAGGGAACTATAAGTACAGAGACTCTGAACTAGAACAAGCATGAGATATTCAGGATCAGAAAGAAGGCCAGAGTGACACAATCTGGACAAGGAGAGTATCAGATGAAGCTCGAAAGTTGCAGAGACCTGAGGAAAGCAGTAGTTTCCAAAGTGCGGTCCCCAGACCAGCAGCAGCATAACCAGGGAATCTGTGCATAATGCACATTCTCAAACCCTACCCCAGTCTTGGTGGTGAGGCCTTGCAAACTCCAGCTCGAGCTGGAGACTCCCTGAGGTAGAATCTTGTTTTCCATGATGAGGAATTTGGGTTTATTCTCCATTGGAGGGCTTTAAGCAGGAGAATGAAATAATGTAATTGAGACTTTGAGAAGATAACTTTGGCCTTTGTGAGAAGAATGGGCAGATTGGTACTTACTATTTTATGTATCTGCTCTGACTAAAAATTGTAGCTCAGCAGGAAAGAACAATTAGCAGATTTGTGCTGAGCTCTGTTTACTTTTATTGTGAAGGATAATTGTGTTCAATCCCATGTCTGAATTCCAGATTGTGGGTACCTGAAAATGCAAATAGTAATTCCCTACTGTGAGATGTCAGATAACTGAATTCAAACACACTTGTAGAAATGTAAACCCATTATCAATTGTCTTTGGGTATTAATGTCTTAAGTAGGGCAGATTTTCTAGCTGAAACAAACAATTGTCCTTGGAATGTAATTAGCACAGTTATAAGTTAATATGTTATTGTCCACTTTAACTATGGATATCAGATAAGATTTGGTTGTCTGTGTGTGTGTGTAAAACATGATTCCTAGAGTGGCAATTTAACTTTCTTGCCAGAAAATTCCTCTAGATATTTATCAATTCTCTTATGGATGCTTCAAGATTATTCTAAAACAAATCTCAGCCATCACTGACATGTGCCATTTTTCTTTTGCTTTTTTCCTACTTCTCTCTCATCCTATGATATGCCTAGTAAAATAATAAAAGCCAGAACTACTTCATGTATACCACTACTGGCTGGAAATGTTACCTTTTGTTATGTACCCTGTTGGGCTAATGTTAAGTCTGCTCCACTGAAGGAGCAAATCTCACAAACCCTGTTGGTGCCACCAACAGACTGACTAAGCCCAAAGAATTACTGCCTCCCTGGTGGTGCAGGGCTTAAAATCTAAGTGCTATTAAGCTATCTCCAGCCACTGTGGCATGATTCAGTCCCCAGCCAGGGAGCTACCCACATGGCACAGCAGACCTCTACTGCCTCCTCTTCTGCTCCGCTCAGTAGTGTATTTCAGTAGATCCACCTGTTCTGCTCCCCACTCTGTTCTGGTGAATCTTTCTACCCCTCCCGCACCTCTGGCCTACACCCCAATTCTTGCATACATAAGTAAATACAATCTTAAAAAAAATAATTACTGCCTCTACTTTTCCAAATCTCTCCACATTGTGAGGGGAAGGCTCTCTTTCTATTCCTATGTATGCCCGCTCTCTCCTTAGGACCCAGATAGTATGCCTAGGGCTGGCCAGACTATTCCAAGACCAGTTCAAGACTGACTTTGAGATTCCCTTCTTTTCCACGTGTGCTCTTTTGCTGCCAGCCACCCCATCTCTCCATCCACCCATCTTACTCAAGCATTTGTGTTGAAACCTGGCTACACTTGTTTTCATAATTCTTTGGGTTACCTAGACACATGCCCCCAAATTAGTAGGTAAGTTGTGCATCCATATAATTCCATATGTTAGTTAAGTTACCTCAAACCTGTAACTATCTAGGTGCGTTTCTCTGAGACAGATTTGTGTTCAGGAAGTTTACTGGAGAATGTACTTTAAACAGCAAATGTCAAGGTTCTGAATAGTCAGAGAAAGACATTAACCTGTAATGCAGTTACCCCAAGGCCTTAGACAATCCCATGCATAGTTCTGGAGATAGACCTTCAGAGTCACCCCAGCTAGAGGCCAGGGGGCTGTGCCAGTGAACCCCCTCAATGACTTGATGCTGTGTGTGAGTTGCCGTTGCGGGGGGACCCTAACCTCAGGTGAGGCAGCACCCTCAGGAAGGGACACAGGTGTGAGAAGGAGCACCTTTGTCCTGCAGGCAGGTTGTGCATCTCTATTTACAGAAAGAGCTTTCACTTTTATGTATGGAGGGGAAAATAATTTATAACTCTCTCTAATTATTCCCTTCATGCCTTTGATGAGCTAGTAAGTGGTAGGCGGACCTGGAGGTAAAGTCAAATTGTTTTACTTGGGGAAAGAGAGAGACTGGAGAATGAGGCAGCTGTAGAATTCTCTAGGTGGCTATAGAGGGAAGCTAATGAGCCCGTGTCCTGCAAGGGACAGCAAAGAAGGGGTAGATGTGGCAGCTCCTATGTAGATGACATGTAAGAAATCTTGAGGACAGATAGAGATACTTCAAAAGGGCTATTAGGTAATCTTTCTGGGCAAAGTAAAATATAACGGCCTTCCTTATTTCCTTGAGAAATCTTTAGTAGAGAATCAATTTAAAAACTGGATTTGTGAAATGGGGTCAAAATCCACTGCACATCTGTCATAGGAGGCACTGTCCAGCATAGGCTATCTGGGGTTTGGAGGCAGGAGAAGAGGACTAAGGGAATATGGGGGTGACATTGGTTTTCTCTAAGCATCTGTGTCTCCAGGATCCTGCGATCAGTGAATCAATTGTCTCCCTCTAAGTGCCTGTTGTATGTGGCTCATCCTGACTCTACTTTCACATGGAACATGCAGCTTTTCCATAATTTTTTTTAAAAGATTTATTTATTTATTTATTTATACAAGCACTGAGTACAGTCAGAAGTGCAGGAGGATGAGAGCATTCACCAGAGCCAGAGCGGGAAACAGAACAGGAAGACCGACGAAGTACACTGCTGAAGGGAGCCGCGGGTGGCAGGAGAGGTCTGCGCGCCATGTGGGACCCTCGCCTGGCTACCGGGGATTGAACTGGCTTTGCAGAGGCTGCAGGCAGCTTTGTAACCCAGCGCTCAACCGCTGCACCACCGGGAAGGCCCTTTTCCATAATTTTTGTCAGGAAAATTATTCATGTGCATTTTGTGTGAAGCAGACTTTAACATTTGCAGAGGTCTAAGACTTCACCTCATAGCAATACAGACAATTCAAAATAGAATATTATGTTTGCCTGTTCTTTAAGATTAACCCCTAGGTTATTTCTGAAAGTTGCTATGGCCTCTTTCCTTTTTGCTCTCCTTTACCTTCTTTCCCTCCTCTCTCAATTCTCACTCCTTTCACAAGAGAAAGAAAGTATTCCCACTTACTTAGGTAAAGTAACGCAACACTTTGCTTGCTTTTACCCCCAAGCTCAGTCCTGACCTCCCTTTATACATTCAAAGATTAATCAGTGCGTTCCTCTAAGCAGTGTGTTAGATTCTAAGGGCTTATCCATTTATAAATCTTTTCTTTAAAACAATGTTTTTAAAATTTTTTTAAGTGTTTGTATTTTTTAATGATTTATTTATTTATTTAAACAAGAACTGGGGTACAGACCAGATGCGCGAGAAGGTGAGAGGAGTCACCAGAGACAGAGCGGGGAACAGAACAGGCAGACTGACGAAATACACAGCTGAGGGGAGCAGCGGGCATGACAGGAGAGGTCTGCCGCGCCATGTGTGACCCTCGCCGGCTGGCCGGGATCGAACCTGCACTGCAGAGGCTGTGGGCAGCTTCACAGCGCTGCGCTCAACTGCCTGTGCCACCAGGGGAGGCCCTGTTTTTAAATTTTTTAAAAGTCAAACCAGTGGATGGTTTAAAGAGTCCAATGTTTTTACATTCTGCCTAGGAATTGCCACCCACCTGCCACTTCTACCCCCTCTCCTCTCCGGTGGTACCCACTTTCCATGCTTTGGAGTAAATTTCCTTTCATTTTCTTTCTCACTGGGCATTCTTCCCCTCGTCCCTTCTTGCAGAAATCTCTCCTGGAGTTTTCTGACCCACCCCAGTCTGGTCCACATCTTATCAGGTCATGATCCCTCACTGTCTTGCTGGACATTCTCTTCTCTGCTTTCCTGTGTGAGATTCTGTTTACTGAATTTCCTTATTTCCTGTTCCTTATTTTACTCCTTTATTTTGCTTGAACACATTCCTTATTTTCCAAGATAGGGTATGTGAGGGATATTTTTTTTGGTTTTTATTATTTTTATGTGTGAAATAGTCTTCTTTTATCCTCACTCTAAATAAGTGATAGTTGTACATAAAAAAATTCTAGGTTAAAAATCACTTTTCCCTTAGCCCTTTGAAGGCATTGCTCCCATGCCTTCTCATTTCCAGCACAGTTCAGAGTCTCCATTTGTTGTATGAAAACTATTTTTCCTTTCTCTTTTCTTTCTTCCCTAGAATTCTGACATTTTCCTGTGAAATTGTGTGTGTTCATTTTCACCCACTATGTAGAACCATTTTTCTGGTTAGAACTTTAAACCTGAGATTCATGTTGTTAGTGTGTAGGTAATTTTCCTTAATTGTTTTGCTGATGATTCCTTCATCCATTTCTCAGTTCTCTCTAGTGATTGGTTAGTATTTTTTCAATGGTTAACTGTTTAGAAGTTCTGGACATTTTAGGCTTGTTGACTCTGTCCTTCACTATAGGGTGATTGGATGGACCATTTTCATAGGGAACTCCTGATATCAGTATCTTTAGAATTTTTTTTGTTATATTTATTATTTTTTAGATCGAGATGATACTGGTTTACAACACTGTGCATAATACAATATATAACTCTTTGGATGAATGTTACCACACCACACGCACCACCACGTCATCCTTGGTCCTCTGCCATAATCCATTAGACTCCCTCACTTTCTTTTTTAATTACAATCTCTAGAAAGACTTCCAATTCCCCACCTGCCTGTCAATCTCTGGAAGTTGAGTAGATGTGAAAAACACTGAGGTTTGAATATTAAGTATGTAAATGCTCATAATGCCACTGTTTTCACTATGACCATGAGGCCTTATTCACAATAGTGCCTGGTGTCCCCCTCTATTTTCTTTCCTGAGTATAAAGCTCCAAGTTTCTGCCAATGGGGAATGACTCTGGGCATCCAACTGCTTCTTAATCATTATTTTAACAAATCTTTCGTTGTGAGCCTCATCTTTTTTACTCCTTTCAAAAGTATCTGGTTCCATCAATACCTGGGCCTACTGGGAATTCTGCAATATAAAGCGATTGCTTCTTGCCTTTCCCTGCTGCTGATTTAGAATTCTGCTTTCCTGAATCTACTTAGTTATCATCTATTCATTACTTTCTAGCCCACAACATTTTATTGTCTCCTTTCCCATTTTCCTTTGTGAATTCATGCATTAAAAAAAAATTTCACTTGAGATTTAATGGGATTTTGAGAAGGAGCAGAACTAAATGCATGTGTTTAATTCACTATTTTAAATCAGAAGTGCCTTCAAACTTATTTTCTCCCCTCTAGTTTCTGAATTGGGTTGGGAGGAGTGAAGAGTTACATGAATTATAGCATCTCTATCCCTGTACTTCACCATTGGAAAGCAGAAATAGCCAGAGTTAACTTTAGATTTAAATTCCCCCCTCCCGACCTCCCCCTGCCATGTTACATATAGATATGATCCCATTCTGTTTCTACTTAAGATGAGCAGGGGTATATTTAAATCGCAGAAAGAGGAATAGAGATAATAGAAATCTCCTGACTCTGTAGGATGTTGAAACACATTATCAGGGGAATCCGCTGAAGCTTGTGAGTAGCTGAATTGACAAAGAGCAAAGAGCATAAGCCTGGATCTTAACTTGGCTGGCTCTGCCTTTGTAAGGCACAGCAATTAGTGTAGGAGCAAGCTCACACTTCTCTTTGTCTCGATTAAGAAATATATGCAGTTTTAAGTAAATGCAATGCTCTCATTGATGCCTGTTTGGATATGCACAGTTGTCCCTAAGATCAAGTCACTTACATCCAATTAGTGCCTGGGCATCATTTTTGAGAATAGTAGGTGTAGCTGCTGCCAGATGGGCAGAGACTCAGTGAGGATTGTAGAAGGGAGGAGGGACTCTAGCAGCTGCTATAAACACACTTAACACATCAACCTACCTATTAATAATAAGTCTTCCAATTTTTTGTTGGGAAGGTGGTGGCTGATTACATTTCTGGCTTCACAGAATCCTTAAGTGTTACATCCTTATAATTTTCTCATGTTATCTTTATGTTAGTTGCAACATAGGCTTATCTGAATATTTTTTGTAAGTTTTTTGCTTTCTATTGTCAGCAGTTGGGACGAACAGGGAAGGTTTTGTTTTTTCAAGGAGGGGATTTCCATTTCCATGTGATTTTTCCATGCAAAGTTCTCCTTAGTTGTATGTTTACTGCATATTGTGAAGCCAGTGCTACAGAGAGAAAGGTATCCTTGCTTTGTCATGAAGTGGATTGTATGTACAATTAACTCCGAGGTGAAACTTAGAAAAATAAAGTTATCATTTACTGCTTTGAACTGAGAACTCCTCAACTTTTCCATGTTTTAAATTTAGTCAATAGTCAGCAAATATTGATCATATTGAGGAAAACCCAGTAGAACAATAAAAAGCCCTAAATATATGATTTTTTAACTAAAATATTTAAAAAGTCCAAATATTCACAAGTAGTTATATAAAGCGTTAAGCATGTAGAAAAATTATCAGAATTTTTACACCTTCAAACTGATACAATTTCAGATCTGTTGAAGCTATTCAAAAAAAGTTGTGTATGGAAAAATAAACAGAATTCAAAGAAACTGTTATTCAGAACTGGGTTTGTGGCATTAAAGTGATGCAAAATTGACTGTGAAAAGAATAGCACTTAGTAAATGAAGACTTTCTCTTTTTCTTGAGTATCAAATCAAATACATTTCATAGAAGAGCAGGAGTCTCTTAAAATAAATGCAATGATGCCTCCTTTAAGCATTTACTCTAGGGACTACCAAAAATCAATTGCCTACTCAAGGTAGAACTTTAATGAAAGATTGAATCAAATGCTATTGAAAACTGCATCCACACTATAAAGAAGTGGCCCCTGAAGAGAGGCGGTTGCCCACCACACAGCATTCCCAGTATGTTCTGTGATCTATTTTAAAAGAGCAGGTTTGAATGAGAAGTGTCATGTTAAAATAAAGGTTTATTCCTTCAACTGTTTACTTATTAATGGTCAGATTCATGATCTCAAATAACAGAGAGAAAGAAAGAATATCTTCAATCCTTGTACTAACAAGAGGGGGTATATTTATCTGTAATTCTCAGAAGAACTCTACTTGATTGATATCACTTAATTAATAATCTTTATGGTTTGTTCAAGAGAAGGATGCAATTTTAATGTCCCCCAATCTGTAGATCTAATACAGAAACATCAGAGATAAGTTGTGTTTGCCCTGCCTTGCTGGTTATAAAGGGGTTCACTACTCTCACTGTAATGAAGCCAAATCTAAGCTTTGAACAGAGGGAACTTTGACTCAGAACTCCCTACATGGGCGGCCTAGAGGCTGTTACATGGGCAAAGTCTGGTAGAATGTTCATATGGTCACGGTTCTTGGGAGAGCAACACAGCCTATGCTGTGGGACTGACTCAGACCTATTTTTTTTTTTCCTAAACTTCAGAATCTGGATGGGTTGGGGTAGCTGTGTCTAGTAAGCTGCGTAATGACAATTCCAACCAGTGAAGAGAAGAACTAAAGTTTGTTGTACATCACTAGGTCCATGTGAATGGATTAATACTTAATACTAAGAGTGAAACCAAAGTGGTGATGATGGTGATAGCAAAGATGATAACGTATTTTATTGAATGCTCTTTGTACAGACCCAGAGTCAAGTGTTTTATTTACTTTCATTTCTTAATCAAAACAATATGAGTATTGGTACTATTCTGCCCAGTGTACAGGGAAAGAAATGAAGTATCTCACTTTTGTTAGTAATGAGAAAAAAAAAAAAAGGAAAATCAGAGCTTCCCAGAGTCATTTTTTTTTCTAATGCAGTAAATGGCAATTCATTTCGCAGTGCTCCACTGACCTTTTAACAATTCAATTCAATTTTTGATTCAAGGCTTTCCTTGGACACTGTGTGCAGGAATTGGATGGGTACTGAGCATAGGGAAATGAAAACGGCCCAGTGACTGTTCTTAAAAAATTCAATCTAGATTGTGCTATAAAGTTAATTTCTTTCAGGGACAGCCATGCGGTGTGACATTGATGAGCATGACGGGCCTGAAGCCAAGTGGCAAGTACATGCCTTATCTAAACACACTCCAGCAAAACAGCCTAACAACAGAAATCCCTGCCATAGAAGCAGAAGCCCTCTCTGGGCTGAATTAAGTCTGGCAGTAATTTGTAACTCATGGGCTAGATATGTTCTAATTTCTTGGTCAATAAATGTTTTCTCTGTTTTTTTTTTACATTAAATTAAAACATAGGAGCTTTGTCTCCTTGATACAGGAACTTTAGTATGGAGGCATAGGACATACAGATGGCCATGATCTCTTGCTTTGAAGCATGCCACTGTAGTGAAAATGGAGTAGGCGCACAGAGAGAAGCAGAGACAACAAGAGGCATGGGTGAGAATTCAGAGGGCGTTCATGTACCAGGTTCCAGTCATCCATAAGGGCTACTAGTACCTTTTCTGCAATTTGGTTGGATACTCTAGACTATCGTTCAAAGCTATTTATATTTCTCTTACTGCCAAAGCCAGTTTGAGTTTCTGCCATTTGTAATTTTAAAAAATGACTTTATTAATTCACACTATTAATGGGACCAGTAAGGGAGGTGAATGAGGTGACGAGAGCCAAGGATGAAAGGGTAGGTTCCATACACAGAGCACAGGTCCAAATGGGGATATCTAATAAATAGAAGCCCAAACATAGAGACCTGGGGATACAAGGTCAAAATCAGAAGACAAAGAAGACTAGGGATTGAGAAAAATATGGGCCAGAAAATTCATTTCCACTTGGAAATGGAGCCAAAGTCATAACATGAATATTTTGAGAAAGCTGCTAGAAAAGTAGATTCTGGTATTACTCAGTAGATCAGAGACAGACCCTTAAAGGAGACTAGCCTGGGACTATTTTTCAAAGGAGCAAGTGGTGGGACCTTCCTAGTGGCCTCGGGGTTGAGTCAGCACTACCGCCTCTAAAGCCTGAGTTCAATCCCCAGCCAGGGAGCTAACCCACGTGTAGCGCTGCAGACCTCTCCTGTGTCTCTCCCTGCTCCCCTCAGCAGTTTATTTCAGTAGATCTGCCTGTTCTGCTCCCCACTCTGTCTCTGGTGAATCCTCTCACTCCCTGCACCTCTGGCTTATACCCCAGTTCTTCTAATCCATCAATAAATAAATATTGAAAACGAAACAAAATAAAACAAAGGAACAAGTGGTGCTAGAGGTACTGAGGCAATTTTCAGGTGGACTCACTTCTGTAAATTGTCTCAGAACTTACTCTGGCTTCTTAGGGTGGAGGTGAAGAAGGATGCCTCGACTGGCTTCATCTTATTCTGGACCTGAGCTGTAAGGGTATGACTACCTTCTTGACATCAAGGAACACCTAACACATGCTGAGTATATCCTGTGAATATTTTCCATGCTTTATATTGCCAGCTCTGTTTTTTAAAAGCAACTTTATTGATATGTAATTCAGATGCTGGACAGTTCACCTAGTTGGAGTGTATAATTCAGTGACATTTAGTGTATTCAAATAATAGCCCTTTGTATACATAAATCACATTTTATTTGTCCATTTATCAGGTGATCGATATTTGGATTGCTTTTACTTTTTGACTATTATGATAATGTTGATGCTGTGAACATTCTTGTGTAAGTTTTTGTGTGGATATATGCTTTGTGTGGATATATACCTAGGTATGAAATTTTTGGTCATATGGAAACTTATACTTAACCTTTTGAGGAACTTCTAGACTGTTTTTCCAAAGTAGCCACACCCTCTTATATTCCTAAAGTATGAAGGTTCTCTTTTTCTATATTGATCTTGTTCTCTGCAACCTTGCTGAATTTGTTCATCAATTCTAATATTTTTGTTGATTTCCTAGGACTTCCTATATTCAAGCTTTCATCCTCTGCAAATAGAGATAGTTTTACTTATTCCTTTCCAAAACAGATGCCTTTTATTTCATTTTCTCATATACTTGTCCTGATTTGAACTTCCAGTAGAATGTTCAAATAGGCAGAAAATTTTAAATCTGTCACCATTGAGAATGATGTTAGCTGTGGGTATTATATAGGTGTCTTTTGTCAGGTTGAAAAAGTTTGCTTCTATTTCTACATGGTTGAGGGATTTTATTGTGAAAGGGCCTTAGATTCTTCAAAAAGCTGATCATGTGGCATTTGTTGTTTAATCTATTAATATGGTATATTAATTTGCCTTTTGTTTTTTAATGTAACTTATTGAACACCTGAGAACTTTTGTATATCCAACCTATATCATAACTTAGGTTCTCTGTGAGCAGCATAAAAAGAGAATTTGGGGTATAAGAGGTCTGTTGTGGATCAACATCTTGGAGAGAGTTGGGAGGAAGTAAGATTGGGCAGAGGAAGAAGTCCAACTGCCATTAATGTCTGGTAAAGTTTTAGTCAATCTCACAGGGAGCTCTGGAAGATACTTCCCATTGAATTGTCATTGTCCCATGGTCAGTCAAAATGGCCTACCCTAGTCACAGGCCTTTTTACTTCATCTGCTTAGTAACCAGATGTTGGCAACTTCCTGACGAGTGTGCCCCAAGGTCACCCTTCAGTTTTCTGCAGCTGAAGGGACCTGAAGGTACTGATGTGGAGGCTGGCTGAGGATCACTTGGCTAATAAAACCTCCCTTAACTGTGATCTGGGTGGTATATCACCATGTCAACTATACTGTCTCTCACAGAAATCTTGGTCTCTGATTTAAGGTTTTGCTGATATGAGGTTCCAGTGTAGAATGCAAGTTTGTGGCTAGCCCTTATCCCCTTTGATGCATCATGTGCAATAGGCCAACAGCCACAAATCCATAAGCAAGTCCCCATACTCCTTACTTGATTACTTAGCAACACACGAAACTCATCACCCAGACAGTGCAGAGACTTTGATAACTAATCTAAATATCATCTCATGAGGATAGAACTTCCCCCAAATCAAAGAACATTTGAAAATAGATTCCCATTATTTATAGTGACAAATACATTTAAAATCTAGAAAGTGAAGTTTTACCGATATGACCTTCATTGAGAAAGGAAATTTTTAATTGAAAATGTACTTTAATAAGCCCTTTTTATATTTATTCATTCTGCTAGTCTTTTTAACCTTGTCTTCATTTTCCTACTACAAGTCACTAAACATGGAACAGAGATCCAGTAATCACAGAAACCATGAGGGAAACAGAGAAGAAAAATTGATTAAAAAGTCACATATATTTCTTTCTTTTTTTTTTTTTTGTGGGACCCTCGCCGGTGGCCAGGGAACGAACCGGCGCCGCAGAGGCTGTGGGCAGCCTTGCAGCCCAGCGCTCAACCGCTGCGCCACCAGGGGAGGCCCAAAGTCACATATATTTCTATCAAAAGATGTGCTCGTAAATCTAGGATAAACATTTGATTTACTCTAGTATTTACTCTTTATTTATTCTAGCTTGTTACTGTAGGTCTCACTTCAGTGGTCCCCTAAAATCAGCTAGATTGGGTTGAATTTGCTTGTTCTTTGTTCTGAGAAAATGTGGTATAATGAACAAGAAACCACATTCACACTAATGTAGAGCGTCAATATATTTTATGCAAATAATTCTCTAAGGTCTTACATACTAGATTATCTGGGAAGTGGGGAGGGAAATTAACCCATTCAATGTTCCTTAACAGTGATGCTCATCTCATAGTGAGAGGAACTATTTGGTACTATTTTCATCAGAATTGTCTAGTTATGGTTCTCTGAGGCAAATGGTTATTCCACACATAAAATGAGTTTCATTTCTTTAATCTGACACTTGACTCATCAATAACAGGTATCTGATTCATCTCTGTCTCTGATATGCCAGCAGCAAGCAGAGACAGCCACTCATGGCAGGGCCTTTGTCAACACTGAGTGAAGAAATATGCCTTGGCTTTTTCAAGTAAGATTTCAGAGAGGACACTTACTGATGAAGTTTAGAATGTGAGCAGAAACATCTTAGTTTCCCTTGCCTTCAATCCTACCATCCCAATCATCTTGGGAATGAAGAGAATTTCGTGAGCAAAGTATGTCAAGGAATTGCTACTAGAATATGCGGGTGCAGCCAGCTAAAGAAGGTGACTTTGAGAGCCAATAAAGTTTATCTGCTTCTTAAGTGACTGTCTGCTCTCTGTATGTAGGAGTCAGATGTGCCACATGGTAGGTAAGTTACAAGTTCAGAAGGGTAGAGTAAAAAGTAAAAGTAACCAAATATTCATCCCCCCTTTTCCTATAAAACATAACATTTTGTTCTATAACACTGAGCAGCTGCTAATTTTCACAATGATTGTATCAGAACATCTTAAGTAATCAGCAATACAATTTTCCATTGTTGAACTCTATATGAGGAAAAAGACATTTTGTATTGCTCTCATCCTGTGAAATGCTTTGAAGAAATTACAGCAGATTACAATGGCAAATGGTTGCAATGCTATTTCTGCTGTCATTTCTCTTATAGTAATCAAACCTGCTTAGCCTTTTATTATTCATCCTGTAGAGTTTTCTTTATAATGTTTATAGGCAAGTCATAATGTGAACGCAAAAGAGCTGCTTGAATTTGCTGTATTGGATTACTGATCTCTGGATGTTAGTACTCAGCTAATGAAACAAATATTTTGACACCTTACAATGATTCCACATCGTGAACATTTAAAATACACAGGGATTTGCCTTTCCTGGCAAGCTGGCATGGATGTCTGATTCCTAATAACCTAATCCAAAGAGACAAGTGTGTAATGTTTATTGACTCTAAGTTCCACGAAGACCAAGAGTCATATCTGTCTTGCTTATCATCCCTGGTTTATTTTTGGTGCCTAGTTAGTGTTTGACATATAGTAAATTCTCAATATGAATTCATTGTGTTAGAGAAAGAAAGAATCAGTATAGTTTAAACCTTTGTCAAATAAAGTGACCCTGCTTGGTCCAGCCATTGCCTGCCTCTTGAAATTCATCCTACCTCTCTCTCATTCTTGTTTTCTGTGCTCTATGCATATAGTCCTCTCAGTGCTGCCAAGGCCCCCTGCCCCTCATGTTGTAGGATTATTGCCTATGCTGTATGTACCCTCTCTCTGGAATGAATTCCCAGGCCCATATCTATCACCCAAATCTCAATTCAGAGCTCAGTTCTTCAAGGAAATTGTCCTTTTGTTTCTTTCTTTCTGTTATGGAACACATGTTTTCCACATTTCCCCAAATTCTTATCTTGAAACCCTAAACTCCAACTTGATGGTGAATGAAGAGTTGACCTTTGGGAGGTATTATGGCTTACATGAGATCATGAGGTGAGCCCTATGACAGGATTAGTGTCCTCATAGAAAGAGGAGGAAACCAGATCTCTTTCTCCACTCCATGTGAAGACACAGTGAGAAGGCAGGCATCTGCGCGCAGAAAGAGGACTCTCGCTAGATTCTGAATTGGGTGCTACTTTGTTCTTAGATTACCCAGTCTCCAGAACTCTGAGAAGTAAATGTCTGTTGTTTCAGCTACCTAGTCTTTGGTATTTTGTTATGGCAATTCAAATTGACTAAGGGGTACACTTTACTTGCTTTCCCAGTTGAGCTCTCTTATTGTATTGTTCAAAAACATCTATTAGAGTAATTGTCTCAGTTAATATTTATGCATTTATTAGAGGAGATATTTAATTGATGTTTGTCTCACAAATAGATGAAGTTTCTTGAGAACGGGCACTATCTGTTTTGATTCATCCTTGTATCCCCATTCACCACAAATTTTTGTTGGATGAAAAAGAATGAATGAGTTGAGCGCTGGACTGCGAGGCTGCCCGCAGCCTCTGCAGCACCGGTTCGTTCCCCGGCAGCCGGCGAGGGTCCCACAAAAAAAAAAAAAAAAAAAAAAAAAAAAGAAAAGAGAAAGAATGAATGAATTCTCTCTTTATCTTCTAAGTTTCTCACTCTCTTTTTCCTTTCTTCTACGTTTCACTCTGCTAATGAAGGCAACTTATCATGAATACATGAGCATAGAAAGTGTTCCCTTGTTTGTGTTAGAATAGCATGGTAAATATCATAAGATCATCTGGAAAATCTCTATGTTAGGCTGTTAAGCAGAAATTTGTTCACCAACCCTGAGGCTTGTATAAAGTCTGGTTTTTTTAAATGGTGTTTTTTGTTTGTTTTTGTTAAGGTAACATTGTTTACAACACTGTATATTATTCAGAAATATAGAATCCCCCTTCTCTAGGTGTATGCTACCACACCACACCCACCAGCAAGGGTCCCATTGTCTTCTGCCATAGCCCATTGGGCCGCCTTCTGAGCTTTTTCAATCACTGGTAGCACATGACATGCCAATTCATTTCACTTTTCAGTAGGCCTGATTGCTTGAAAATTCTCCACTTACCAAACCAAGAACCATCTTATTAAATTCCTTCCACTTATCCTGCCATTTATCCACTCAGCCCTCTGTAGCGATACAAAAATAATTATTATCTCTTCTACATGACTCCCGTCAAGTATTTAAAGATAGTAAGAACTCTCCTCTCTTGTCCAAGACTCTTTTCTAGGCTCCATTTCTACAATCCTTTCAAAAATTTCATGATCTTATTCCTTCTTTTCCCCCAACCTTCCTTTCTTCTTCTTCTGTTCTCTCATTTTATATTATCTTTTCTCTCTTCTTTTCTCCTGCGCCCCACCTTCTGCTCCCTGTCCATCTCTCCTCTCTTCTTTTGTTTCCCTCTGCCTATGTCTTCCCTCCCACTCCCTTACTTAGTTTCCCCCAGAGACTATAAAGCAACTAGGTGATCTCTAGTTCCCATTTTCCTTCTAACGATCAGTCCTGCCCTGGTTACCACAAAGGACAGGGCAGGAAGGGAAGGGGGAAGTCCCCAGCTTTGGGGCATTTTAATAAGAGTGACAGTTGTTCTTTCATACAAATTAAAAACAAAAATGTTGAGCAGGATTGAGTTCAGTACAGAAATCCAGAATGCTGCTAAAACTTCATTCAAGTTCATACTGATTCATTAATCAGCAACCTCAGTTATTAATGTCCCATCACCAGGCCCATATGGCAACTGTGAACAATAATGTGATCACTGGAGAATTTCAAAGGCTAGATTTAATATTTCAGAGCAAACCATTCATTCATTTATTCACTCAATTGACTACCCACTTAATATGTAGCCCTGACATTTTTAACTGAATATTTTTGGTCATGGCAGTTATAGTAGAGCTTTGAGATTTCAGTATGTCAAACTTCTGCTCACTCGGAGGTTGTGTAATTAATCCCCTCTCTATTTTGATGCCTCCAACACATATACCATAGCTACTGACCAATTTTGTATTCTAGCCCAGGTCCTTCTGCTTTAACTTTAGAATTCCTATTCATTCACTCAACTGAGATGTAAGTGCATCACTATGGAAGCTGCTTCCATCTTCTCTGCCAAATGAAATGGAGATTGTGACTATCTCTTTTCATTAAATGAGCTGCATTGCTTGGTCATCCAGAAGAAGCAGTCACAGCTCCAGAATTCATGACCGACCAGGAATCTGTGAGTCATTGCCATTGTTCCTGGATCCTCCCCCAAGGGACTGGGCCTGTGTGAGCGTCAGTTCTTTGAGCCTCTAGAGGATTGTGCTCATGCCCACTAGGACATTTGACTTAAAACCTATAGATATCCTGAAAGGGTGATGGCACATAGAACTCTCTCACCCCAACTCCTTGTTCAAGTGATCACCACATCCTATCATCCCTACCTCTTAACTTCTCCTGGAATTACCCATTCCCTTCCCTCCTCCTACTCTTTTATCCAAATCTTCATCATCTTCCATCTGAATTGCCACTAGAACATTCTAGCAGGGTTTCCTACATCCTGCCTTGTGTTCCTTCAGACATTGTTCACACTGTAGCCAGCGTGATGTTCCTCAAATATAAATCAACTCATTATTCTCCTGCTCAAAACCATACAAATTTAGAGCTATTCTCCTAGGAAGGCATTTGAGGCCATTTGTGTTTTGGTTCTAGCCTACCTCTATAGCCTGACCTCTCCCAACTCCCTTTACAGCACCTTTGACTCCCTTTCTTTTCTGGAATGTATCATCTTGTGCCTTTGTATTTGTGTGTGTTCTTGTCTGAAAATTCTCCTTTTCCCATCTTCTTGCTAGATGCACTCAAACACATTATAGGAGCTCTCTGTGGAGCATCCTGCCTCAGCAAACGTAGGCAGAACTAAACTTGCTTTCCCTCATGTTTTATGTTTGATTAAATTAGATTGATAAATTATTGATCTCTTGAGATTAGGGATATTATTTTACTTTCCTATATCCCTAACAACTAAAATTTAATGGTACATATTACACAGTTGTTGAATTCATTCATAAATACTGGAAAACATTTATATGGCCCTTTAAAAAATACCAGACACTTTCTAAGCACTTCACATATGTTACTCATTTAAGGAGTGAATACCTACAGCCAGGTGATATTCTTGATGAATAGGCACTGCCTTGCAACTTAAATGTTACAGGAATGTGAAACCTACTGTAGCAGCCACCCTGTCATCAACCCATACCCCTATTTCTTTGCCTCTACTTTTTCAGCATGGTAATGAGCTCCCTGCAGACTTCAGTCTGTCTCAGTTCTGAAAACAGTGTTACTCTGCCCTTCTCCTCTGTGAGTGGTCATGTCAAAGTCCATGTGTTGACTACAGATTCCGATCTTTGTTGTCAGTGGCTTTGCAGTTCATCTATCTCAGAGTGTGGCATCTGAACAGAGACCCTAAGCTGTGTTTATCTAGCTCGCTATCCCTTTCTTATACCTTGAAGTTGACCATCTTAACATTGCCCACTTGTGCCCAGTTTTCTGAGTTCATTATCCACTCATGAGTTTCAGTCAATAGAACCCTATTATTTCAGTAATACCTAAGATGGTTGATTTTTCTGTGTATTTATTGTCTTATGCTCTTGCTGGGGAAGAGATGGTGAAGAGGGTGGAAAGGGTGCCCAGTACCTCTTGATGGACTTGTAGTAGATGATTGCTTGCTTGACTGCAGAATTTCAGAACATTGTACCTCTACTTCCTTGAGGGTCCTGGGTCTGGATCTTTCTTGAGATTGTGATGTTTGCCTGTGTAAGTGGTACCTGCCTCTCAATTCAAATCTTATTTGTGTGTGTCATGGCAGCTTTAATGGGCGGAGGCATGGATCCTGCCTTTATTTGTCTTAAAACATGGTCTTTTTTAAAATCCAGATTTTCTAGAACATATACTATGTACCAAATATAAAACCTTCGCATAAAAGCTGCAAAGTAAACATCATTATCTCCATGTATGGATGAAAAAAGTGTGTCTGAAATATTAAATGGTTTTCTCAAGGTCATATAGCCAGTAAACGGTGGAACCAAAATTCAAATAAGTATCAGTCTGACTCCAAACACCAAACTCTTTCTCTGCAAATTGGGGGAAGAAGCACTTGGAACAAGCAATGAAGTGTTTCTGGGCTGCTGAAAGAGGCTGAATTCATAATAAAGTGTTCAATCAATACTTCTTGCTTTGGATGCTGACCTAGTATTGCTGCACAAGCCTCTTTTATTGATTGTGGTTGAGGCAATTGTGAAATTATGAAGTAGAACCAATCAAAAGCTTCCTTGAAATGAATGAACATGGAATGCCTTGTAGGTATATAATTGTGGGTTGCCAAAGATGACAGATATGGTTAAAAGCACACTCAAAACCCATGAAAGGCTTACAGTTGCTGGAACAACTTTCTTCAAGTAGTTGATGGTATTTGTGTGTAGCAAACTGAATAAATTCTGCATAAACTATGATGTGCTCTTGGTCTACCCTGAAGATCACAAAGAGCAATGAGCCAGAACATCTGTGCAGGGAGTGTCATGACTGATCTGAATATCAGTGTGTAATATTTGAGTTGTTTACTCTCTATGCTTTTTTAAAAGGCTCTAAGGCTCTAATCTGCATTAGTAAGGCTCTAATCTGAGCAGGCAGGTAGAACATCTGAATGATGATGTGTAACCTCTAAAGTCACCGGGCCTCAAACTTGAGTCTGCAAGAGAATCACCTGCAGACTAATGTTATAACACCAATTTCTGGAAACTCATCCCCAGAGTTTCTGAATCAAGATCTGGGCTGGGACTCAAGAATATCCCATTGAGATAGTATATATTTTGAGAACCACTGTTCGAAATGTATGTAACACCTGTGTGTAGTATCTATGTGCATCGATTAACATCTATATGAACACGTCAGCTCTAAGTGAACACTGTAACATTTAAAGGACATATGTATCACCTGCACAAGCTTTGTGACAGCTACATAAGCACATGTAACATATATATGAAGTATGTAGAAGGTAAGTAAACTTCAGTATATTTGCAAAAATATGAGAAATAGGTAATCTTGACCCTAAGGGAACAAAACTAAGTGCTCTTTAATTTTGCCTTGATGAGGTTTTAAGGCTGTCCTTGGCATGCTTTGTTACAAGGGTGGGTTCTGGAGTTGCTTGTTCCTAATTCAAAATCCTGAAAGCATCCTTTCCCAGGCCTTTGACCCTCACAAATTACTTAATCTTTCCAGATTGTAGCTTCCTATAAAATAAATCTAGCTGTAGTAGACTTGTGAGTGTGTGTGCAGGGCAGGGAGAGTCTGGGGTTGTATTTAAAGAGACAAACCATTTCAGAGCTTAGCACAATGCCCGTTAAAGAGCAAGTTTTCAAACAAACAAACAAACCAACAATCCATCTACAACAATGAAAACTTTTGATAGTTATTCTGATGGAGGAAGTGGAATCAGACCATCTGTCAAGTCCCTCTGGCCAACAGCATTTGTTTATGCTGTTTCCCTTTGGACAATGGTCCTAAGATGAGTAACTCAGTAGAAATTTATAACCTAAACATTGACTAGGAAGAAGGATTTGGTTTCTGATTTCTACCATATTTCACATTCAAGAGAATACAATTCTGATTGAAAAAATGCAAATTCACTAAGAAATATGACTCACTAGAAAATGCCTCTCCACCTGCCCCCTCCCCTTCAGCCACCGAGGAGGCAGCACTGCATCTCCCACTAATGACCCATAATAAATTGTTCCTAGATCCAGTCACTAGGACTGGTGATTATTTGTTTCTCAGAATATTGCAGTAAAATGAGAAGAGTTATGGACTTGGGGCAAATGTGGTGACTGATTATTCCTCTCCCTTTTATCACAGTCATCAGAGGGTTTCCTTATGAGAGTGTATTTTTTAATGTACACTTTCTAGAATCATGTGAGATTTACAAAAGGTGGGTTATTAATATGAATCCCTGACTAAATTTAAGACCCAACAAGGTGGAAAGATAAATAAAGCTTACTTAAAGCCCGTCACACATAGAAAGTGAGAAGATGAGAAGATGTCACCTTGGTGGTGACAGCGACTGTTTTGCAATGCAAAACCATTTTCATCTCCAATGAAAGGCAGGCTAATGAGACCAAGTGGATGAAAGGCTGGACCTGGGAAAGGAATGAGAATTAGATTTCCCTCCTAATCACTTATTTTTTCATTTGTAAAAAAACCCGAGGATTGCATTTTCTAGGTATTATTTGAGTGAACACCCCAACTCTTCTCACTTGGCCCAGCTCAGCTGCTTAAAATACAACACCAGTGCTCTCAACCACTGGAAATACTAGAATCATTATGGAAATCTATTTTTGAACACACATTTTTATATGCTAGCATTTGAGAAATTTCAAGGAATTATAATCTGATATAAACATGGGATAAACAAAGTTTATCACAAATAATTTCTTGGTTTCTCTCTGTGTGTGTGTATGTGTGTGTTTTAGTTGTGATTGTTGTGGTTGAGCACAGGTTAAATAACCAGGTTTTTCCCCAGGTTCTTCCTTATTTAATACTCACAGTTAGAACTCTAAGGTAGGTCTATTAGGATACTATCAGAGCCCACAGTTTGGATTAGGACTTTTATTTCCCCCATTTCCATAGCTGAGAGAACTGTTTTTAGTGATGCAAAGCAATTTACCCAATAACATGGCTAAATAGTGGAGTTGAATTTGAACGAAAACTCCCTGATCCCAAACCTACATTTAGAGCCATATGCAATATACTATATTATGTGTGCAAAGTATATGCCGGTAAAGGAAACCTTAAGAAGAGCAGGTTCTTTTACCCATTGCTACTATGTATTTTGCTTGCTGCAAAACTTTTTGCATTCCTTTTTTATGACACTTACTGTTTTGTGTTATAGTTAGCTTATATTTTTCTCAATCTTTACCCATCTTTGTTGCCATATGTCACCTCTTGGTCCAGCTGCAGTTCTAGAAGCAGCTCTGGACAGTGGTTGACATACTTAGTGAGGACTTGAGGATAACTTGAGGTAATTTAAGAGGGAAAAAAGAAAATAGTTACAAATGGGCATGAGACATAACTGTCCCCCAAATTTCTTCCTGAACTCTGCATGATATATGACTGTATTGTTGAATAAATTAATGAATGAAAGAATAAATCTATAGGTCCTTTAGATATTAATGAACCAGGTAGTCCAAAATCTTGCACAAGACAGTAATATCCTTAGGGACAAAGATTTTTTCTGCATTCTTAACCATCCTATATTTAGAAGCTGATGCTCAAAAATTGTCTGTTGAATATATTTAAAGAATAAATACATGAACCCAAGAAAGGCAGCCCTGTACATTGGTTCACTACAAAGATTAACTTCTTTGTTTAAATTTCTTCCTTTAAACCCAAGCTAAAAATGATTTCAAGAATTTCCAAATATAAAAATAAGAAATAGAATTTTGCCACTACCTCTTCACTGCAGTTTATAGAATACCACCCATTCCCACTTGTCACATTGCTAGTTATTTATATGTTAACTGTTTGTCTTTTCCATGTTTACACTATAAACCTGTAAGCTCTGTGAGTGTAGGGAGCCACTTTTATCTCTATACCTTTGCACACCCAGG
The DNA here is from genome assembly GCF_014898055.3 of Talpa occidentalis. Taxonomy (NCBI): domain Eukaryota; kingdom Metazoa; phylum Chordata; class Mammalia; order Eulipotyphla; family Talpidae; genus Talpa; species Talpa occidentalis. The sequence continues at coordinate 55,742,949 of NW_023605083.1, forward strand.
TCTTTCCACCCAGAACTTCCCAGGCATCCTGGGAAATTCAGTTACCTATGGGCAAAGATAAGACCAAGCAAAGTGGATTTTTGTTTAGGGTAAATAAAAGCTAGGGTCATTGTAACGCAGTTCCCCTCAACATTTTTTTTTTATTTTAAATCCCACCCCATCCCATAAATTAACCCCAAACAATTAAGCTATACCTGTTACCTACTTTGAGAATGCCAAGATCCTTCCTGTCTCCAAGAGAGCCTAAAGACTAGAAGACAGGTTCAAAACATCCCACAGATCAATTAAACATTTGTCTGGCGGCCCAACGGATAAATTGTTGTGATGATTTGTAATTTTTTTCTTTAACATAGGGGATGGGCATAAACACCTCTGGGAATACGCTGCCCTGACACCCTTGTTTACTGAAAATTTTCCCAGTCAGCTTTAGCTAGCATGTCTTCTCAGGGCTTCTCCAGATCAGGGTGCAGCCTGTGCTCTGTCTGCCACAGAGATACATCTACCTACTTCTCTCAGCCTAGAACTAGCTAGTCTTCAGAGCAGTGCTGTTGGGAATGAACTGGACTCCTGTTGCCTTACAATTTGTGGACCTCATCTCCTATGTTTGGTTTGCAAAATCTCTTGGTCAGACAAACTTTCAGGTAGTATGGATGAATGAACTTAAGAGTAAGAAGGCAGAGTCTCAAATCATATGCTGCCACTTAGATGGCTGTGTGAACATGAGAAATTCATGTAATTGTTCTGAGTGTCTTTTTACTTCATCTGTTAAGAGGTGGAATGTTTCCTAACATGGGTATTGTAAAGAATACACAGGGAATCTTACTACGAAGGTGCTTTATAGACTATAAGGGGCAATGTAGAGACTGTGCAGGTCTGCACAGATAAGTATCTCCCAGCTACTCTGGGCATCACTGATTATGATGCATTGATTGTTATGACATCATCACATTATGATGCTAGCAGATTTAGGCTACTGTTTGTCCTCTTTAGAAAAGGGTTAATAATGTCAATGAAGTCTAGTAGCTATAAGTTAATTTTGGCTATTCTTGAACTTACAAGTGGATTTGTATTGCACATTATCTTCAATTTTAGTTTTTCCCACTATAATGTTCCTACAATTTTATTTTATTCCATATTGCTCTATTTAGACAAATTCATCCATCTTGAATGTTACTTAGTTTTCCACTGATTTTTTTTCATTTTTTTGTTGTTATGAACAGCATCCCTCTGGACACTCCCGTACATATGTCCTTATATAAAGGTGTAAGAGTTTAAGGGAAATTTTTGAGTAATAAATAACCATATCTTAGTACATCATATGTAATTATTTTCTTCAATGAGTAAAATGAATTTCTGTATCCACCAGGAGTAGGCGAGTTTCTTAATTCCTACATTTGACATTATTAAACTGTTTAGTATTTGTTAGTCTACTGGTTGTAAAACGATATTGCACTATGGTTTTAATTTGTTATTTTCCTAATTACAAAGAGGATAATTATTATTTAATGGATTTATTCACTAGTTGGATTTCCCCACTCTGAAGTGACTTGTCCTGTCTTTTGCCTACTTTTTCTACTTGTTTATCTTTTTATTTCTCCTTGATTTGTTGGTATTCTTTATATTTTTTTCTGGATACTAGTGAATTGTTAACTATGTGGGGCAGATAACCTTATCCCAACTCACAATTTGGATTTATGTGGGTTTTTTTGTTTGTTTGTTTTCATTTTGGAAGTTTTTTATTATTTAACTGTGGTCAAATGTAATGATTTTTTTATAATAGTTATTCCTTTTTTACATCTTATTTATGAAATCTAGGCCCACTAAACATTCTCCTGTGCTTTTTTTCTAAAGGCTATGGAATGTTGCCTTTTGTATTTAAGTCTTTAATCTACCTGGAATTAATTTTGATGTGTGATATGAGATGGGATGAATTTCATTTTAGTTTTCCTTATCTATAGCCTAGTTGTCCCAAGGCCAGTTTTTGGAAAGGTCATCCTTTCCTATTGATATGCAGTGCCAACTCATATTTCAGATCTCCATCTTTCTCTATTTTTGTATTTCTAACAGCATTTTAGAAAGATAATCATCATCACCATTTTTGCAGTTTTCACTTATTGAGAGCTTAGTTTGGGCCATGAACCATGCTAAAACTTTCTGTACATTGTGACCTTAAATAATCCTGTTGGGATTGGTGGGTACAATTCATTTTATCTCCATTTTACTGATGGGTAAACTTAATCACATACGTGAATTGTGTAAATTAAGAAATCAACTCTCCCCAGTAAGGGGTGGGGCCTGGCAATTAATGATTATTGATTATTGAATAATAATCAATATTACTGTTATCTTGCATCATTTTGGCAGCCAGAATGTATCCTTAAAACTCTGATCTTTTAAATTGCTTTATAAAAGCCTTAATGTTTACTTTAAATGTATTCTTAATTGGGGAAATTGAGTATAGCGTGTTTCCTGTCCCCCTCTGCTCTTTCATAGATGCTCTGGGACATTCTATGAAAGCTCTTTATGAAGTATTTTGCTAGAATCTGCTCCTTTAATAAGGAGTAATGAGTTCATTCAACTGTGTAAACAGAGACAGTTCTCTGATGTAAGGAGTGAAGCAAATCTATTTATTATTAATCACAAATATATTGAGTGATTCGTAATGCCTCCTGCATTTGGATTATCCTGTCAGCTTCATAGGACCCTACTATTATTTTTGGCGTAAAGATTAAAAATGTATTTAGGGTATTCATTTCAAACAAATTTATATGATTTATTTATGTCTAAAAGTCCCACTGAACACCAAAAATCCTTTATTATAGAAATTCCATCTGAAGAAATGCCTGATCACTAGGATTTTTTTCTTGTCAGAGGGCTCTCACTTCTTTATGTGAACACTATGAGTGAAATTTCAATATTCATGTACTTTTGCGTATACATGCATATTCATGAATGTTCGTACTCACACTGACACAAATGCTGCGTATGGTTCATTTTATTAGGTCTAATTAAAATTTCTTCTACCTTTTACACACCCTTCCCAACCCACAAAAACTTGTAGACTCCAATAAAACCTTAATTGGTCATTATATTGAGGATTTGCAGAAGACCAAAGTGTAGAGAAAATTTTTTCTCTCTTTACTGTGTTTATCCCCATTAAACCTTTGTTTGTTGTATTTTTTGTACTTTCCATCCTGGCACTTTTTAAACTGGGGGAGTCACACATTCATAACAGGTTGGAACTGAATGAGACTTTAGAAATCATTTGCTTTAGAGATTCTCAGAGTGTAGTTCCTGGATCCACAGACCTTTGCAAGAAATCCACCAGGTCCAAATTATTTTCATAGTACTAAATACTAAGATGCTACCTGCCTCTTCATTCTGATGCTCTGATTAGTGTATAGTGAGTTTCCCAGGGGCTACCTGGCATATGTTATCACAACAGATTGAATGTAGTAGACAGGAGGCTCCAGCTGTCTTCTATTTACTAGACAGGAAAAGGATTTGTAAAAGCGTAGGAGTGCTACTCTTCTTATAATTGTTTTCTGTTTTGGAAAGCATATATTTCTCAAAATAAGGTTTTTTTTAATTAACTGCAGTGGATTTATTAATGCTATTCTGAATGAATAAATATTTTAAAGGTTCTCAGCTTTAATTGTAAATACAATAAAGCTTGATTGATATAACTCACCCAAGCAAAATCTCTTTTGGGATCTAGGTAATATTTAAAAGTGAATGGAATCCGAGACCAAGAGTTTGACAACTTCTCATCTACTTTTAGCCTTATTACTTTGCAGTAAGGAAACAGACCTAGGCTTGCAGTTAAAGCAGCATTTTATTCTCTTGTCTTTTTTGACATTGCTAATCATTTCTTATGTATAGCTAATACTCAGGGCTCATGGAGAGTTTGGGTTATGCCATATACTTCTGGCCTGTAGCACCATCCTAACTATACAAAAAGTATTAAAATATACTCATTGTGGGCCTCCCTGGTGGCGCAAGGGGTTAAGCACCGCACTAAGAAGCAATTCACAGCCTTTGCAGCACAAGTTCTATCCCTGGCCAGCCAGGAAGCAACCCACATGGCGCAGCAAACCTCTCCTGCCTCGCCCACTGCTCCCCTCAGCAGTGTATTTCAGTTATTCCTCCTGTTCTGTTCCCCACTCTGTCTCTGGTGAATCCTGTCACCCCCCACATTCCTGCTATCCAGGGATAATCAGTGTTAACATTTTTCAGTATATTCTTATTTTTTTATTTGATTTTGAGTATTACTGTATATTTTAATGAATTTTAATCTTAATTAACTAAGCATATGTAATGTCTGCTACTGACTTGGCACTTTCTATTTTTTTAAAGATTTATTTATTTATATAAGAACCGGGGTACAGGTCAGATGTGTGGGAGGATGAGAGGATCCACCAGAGACAGAGCAGGGAGCAGAACAGGCAGATGAACCGAAAACACTGCTGAGGGGAGCAGCAGGCAAGACAGGAGAGGTCTGCCGCGCCATGTGGGTATCTCCCCGGCTGGCAGGGATCGAACTGGCATTGCAGAGGCTGCAAACAGCTTCACAGCGCTGCGCTCAACCGCCTGCACCACCAGGGAGACCCAGCACTTTCAAAGTTACTTTGAATTTTTGGCAAATGCCCATAACCCATTATGGGCTATGAGTAACTCTTGCTTTGTGCTGGAAAAAGTGGGAAGATTTTTATGTTGAATAATTCTCCCAGCAAAATATCCCAAGCATGTACAGTTTGGCTTTTGTTAACAGTGCCAAAAAAGAACAGCATTTGTTACTGTTTTAAATTATCATCTATAAAAGTAAAAGGGTGTGAATGTGAAATAAAGGATAGAAATCATGAAACAATTTTTACCTAAAAGTTAGTTAGTTGAAGAATAACAGGAGCAAGATTTTCCCAGCCTTCATAATTCATATGATCATTTACTTGGAGTTTTGAATGAGGTCCAAATTGAGTAAGAGATTGTTCTCACTTATCATTATAGAAATACAAATGAAAATAACAATAAAATAATTCTGTGTCTTAGTTCCCAGGATGACAAGAATTAAAAAGTTGAATAAGATACACTGAGTGTTGTTAAATATGTAAGTACATATAACCATGTAGAAGGCAATATGATAATATCTAGCAACATTAAAAGGCATATATCCATTTATTTAGCAAATTCCATTTGTACTGGTTCATGAGTCCAAGTCTCTGAAACATATGTGCAAGAATGTTATATCATTGTTGGTAATAGCAAAAATTGAGTGAAAACCCACTATTCAGTAACAGTGGACGGTTTTTGTAAGCTCTGATACCCGTAACCAAATCTAATGGAAATGTTAAGGACAGAGGGGTTTGACAGTGGGAATGGCTGTAGAACTTTAGTGGCAGGTGCAGTGAAGTAGATACACATATCAGGGTTAAAAAAAAAAGAAATCATTAAAATGATTGGGGTAGATATATATGTGCTGACGTTGACTACTCTCCAAGATATAATGTTAAGCCATAAAATGCTTCCATCTGTATAAAGGTACAGGATATATGAATGAAACGTGTATATATATACCCATACTCACATAGAAAATTTTTAGAAGAATAAATATGTACTTGTTAACAGTGATTACATCTGAAAAATGCACTGTTGGTTAGGGGGAGGGAGAAAGAGACTTTTTCTTTTTTGATCAATTAGGTTCATGTGTTACTGCTCTAATTAAAAATATTTTAGTAAAACAGCCTTGCAATATATGTGCTTTATGATCCAGCAATACAGTCTGAAGGAATTAATCTTATGGAAATAATTATGTATGTGTGCAAAGCCTAGTCCTAAGATATTCTTTTGGTATTGTTATTAATTCTGAAGAATTAGAAGCAATATAAGAGATCAACCACAGAAAATGGGTTAAAGGAATTAAATTGTGTTATAAAAATTATGTTGGAAGAGAATATTCATGCTATATGTTAGATGATACCCCCTGAAATTGTCTGTCAGAGTAACTCAGATATGGAATGAGATATGCTGAAATACACATAATTGGGAGATAAGGGTGATTTTTATTTACTGCTTACAATTTTTATATTTTCTTAGTATTCTCTGAAGAACAGGTACTACTATTTTTTTTAAGTTCTCCAAGTCATTTTAAGAAAATGAAAAATAAAACCTAAGACATTTAGGTAATTCCAGCTAAGGGTAAATCTATATCTTAGCATTATTAGAACATCTGATTTCCTATTTTTATAGCCCAATTCTATTTTCTTGGTTCAATAATAGTACATATCACTTGACTTCCATGCAGTAGAATTCCTGTATGACTGATCTACACATAAGAACCTGTTTAGTTAGCAGTCAATTCCTTTTAACATATTTGGAGCTTGTGTGGTGAAGACAACATTTTCTGTTTTACCTCCACGTGTTTATCTAAGCAATACTAAATGATCAATCCTATTCAATAGGGCTTGTTAATGTTTTGTGGATGCAATTCTGGCATATTATAAATACATTTTATTTATTTTTGTAAAATGTACAAATTATGAAGATTTTCAGTTATTTTATGAAAATTTCAGATATGGATGGTAAAACCTTAATCACAGCTAGAAAAACTGTATATTATGATTTTCTGAGTCTCCCTACAGAGTAGCGCTGATCTTTGAGCTTCTCAACCAGCTTCATCAGTTAACTGTATCATTTTAAGGCATACACCAACACAACCCACCACTGATACTGAGACATTAGAAAGGCACCCATAAATTAGGTAGTCTCTGTAGGAGAAGAAAAGTATACAGGTATACTGGTATATGAAGGTATACTTCTCATATACTGGTGCTTTAAAATAAACACAACTTTGCTTCAGCCTTAGCTCCTGCCATCTCAACTCCATTAATGTATTTTATTTAAACAAATTTGAGAGAACCATTTGATAGTCCCCTCCCTTCATATACACACTGGATCAGCAGGCATGCATGTCAATTGACATTCATACCTAACAACGCTGCAGTTTTATAATCAAATTTAAACACCTTACCTGCATATAAGTTAAACACCTAATTCACTCATACCCCTGAATTATTCAGGGTGATAAAGACAACCTTTCCATCTTGTATTAGGAAACATTTGCATGTGTCTCTATTTAACAAATAGACAATAGGTACTCCATATATGGAATTTAAAAGTGAGTATAGGTGGAAATAAAAGCCCAACTTTGTGAATAATATTTAGCTAAGAGTGCCCATTTATGCTGCCCTTATCTATTTAGTATTCAGTTCATATTCCCACAGGATGCAATTTTGGATTGTTCCCATCTAAAAATAACCCAGATTAACAGTTTCAAATGCAAACAGTGTTGTTAGCAGTAATTTGCTTTAGTACAGAAACTATCTCTTCCTGCATTTAATCATCATCTCCCCCTGGCATGCAGAACCTGTTCATCTTACTTGGCTGCCCCAAGCAGTGTGGAGCTGAGCTTGACACTTCCCGTATGGTGCTTCACACTTTGGGGAGCATGTGGGAGTGAGGAATGCTGACAGTGCACTTTCGTTCCTCCAAACTGAGCTAGGAAGTGGTGCTGGCAGCTGTCTAACTGTGGAACATCTGAGCAGTTGTGTTATAACTTCATCCTCAGGCTGTCAGATGCCAGGTGGTGGTACTTGCTTGTTTGTTTGTTTATTTATCATTTAAGTTGAAATGAACCCAGAAGAAACAAGTCTATGTCAGTTTACATGGGATGAAGCCAAAAGTTGACCTCTTTCATGGCTGCCTCAAATATTGGGATATTTGGAGTCAGCATGGTTTGGAGCATGAAAGAGGGATCCTTTCCTCCAGATTTTTATTCCTTTTGGGAGATGACAAATCCTGAGAGATATGATGAGGACAATTGTATGTGCCTAGAAACCTCAACCTTAATTGTCTTATCCTACTAGAATGATAGAAATGGGAGAGGAAACCAGAAGAAAAGTTTATTCTTCTGTTGAATCCTTAAGCATTTAATGCTTTCTTACCCTGGAGGATGTTTCAGTAGCCTAGAGTAAGAACCCAAGTATTAACTCATTTTTACTCAAACCAAAGACAAACCAAGTGCAAACAAAACATAAAGAAATCAGCTGAGGGCCTCCCTTATGGCGCAGGCGTTTGAGTGCCGCACTGTGAAGCTGATGGCAGCCTCTGCAGCACGTGTTTGATCCCGGCCCGTGAGAGTCCCACATGGTGAAGCAGACCTCTCCTGTCTTGCCCGCTGCCCCCCTCAGCAGTGTTTTTCGTCAGTCTGCCTGTTCTGTTCTCCGCTCTGTCTCCGGTGAGTCCTCTTATCCTCCCGCGTATCTGGCCTGTACCCCGGTTCTTGTATAAAAATAAATCTTTAAAAAAAAAAAAAGAAAGAAATCAGGTGAGCGTTTTTATACACTCAGGCCTTCCTACTGTGTAAGTGATATTTGCTCTTAAGTGAAGAAACAAGAAAGCGATATGAGTAAGGGATATATGACTATTATTTATGCTTTTAATTTTCTGTAGGAAATGGATCACACACTTTCCTGTAAGATGAACTAGAAAATTTGTCATCCCAAGATCTTTACACATCAGAGTTTAAATGTGCCCATGGAACCTCAATTTGCATTCCTAATGGAGAATTTTTACAACTTCTAAAATATGCCAGCATTCAGTATGCTTGGGAGGAAATCTATTGGTACTAAGAAGAGAAAAAAAAAAATCGGATTGTCTTTTTATGCAGTAACTTAAGAATTTTCATATGCAAATATCAGCCAAAAGAAAAAACCAAAAACCAGCCAAACCTCTGCACTATTGATAGACAAGTGTATTTTTTTTCCATAAGGAAAATTAAAAAGATAATTTGCATCTTCTGTAGAAACTTGACCCTCCATGACTCCTCTGGCTCCATGGCAGAATTGTGGAGAGGTGTCTGCCCTGGCAATGAGTGAAGGCAAGCTTGGAAGGGACAGTGGAGTCTGTGGCAAAGAGGAAGATCTGGATCCTGGAAGTAGACCTCTAGGTAGGAGGAGGGAAGAGGGAAAGCTAGAGAAGCGAGAGGCGAAACAGAAGATTGATAATATGAACAACAGGGAGCTCAGGGAAGGAGTGATGAGCCATCCTGAAAAGCAGACAGGAGTCTGATAATAGGTAATATTGACAAATCAGCATGGCAAACAGAGCTTCAAGACCTAGGGTTCAGTCTGGCAATGGCTTCCCATTGCACAAAGGGTAAAATCCAAAATCCTTACAAGGCCTGGAAAGTCCCATCCAGTCTGGCTCTAGCTTTTCCCTTTAGCCCCATCTCTCTCTCTCCACTTCCTGTTGCTTGCTATGCTTGAACAATTTTCATTCCCTGTGGTTCTTCCAACATTTCATGATTTTCTAAACTCATCCTCTTCACATGCTGTTTCCTCTGTCTTCAATCATATCCTTTTCCTCCTCCCAGCCCCCATCCCCTGTCCCCAAAGGCTACCAAGTGACTACAGCCTTGGAGAGAGAAAAGTATCAAATACTAGATAAAGGCTTGCTCTGGAACGCTCTGTTTAATCATATCCTCTTCAGGAAGCCCATTTTGATATCCAATCCCATAAGTGAACTTGGGATAAGCTTCCCTCCATCATGCAAATTTTCTACTTTTTTTTTTGGTGGGACCCTCGCTGGTGGCTGGGGATCGAACTGGAGCTGCAGAGGCTGCAGGCAGCCTCGCAATCCAGCATTCAACCACTGCGCCACCAGGGGAGGCCCAATTTTCTACTTATTTAAGTTTCAGTTTCAAAGTAACCTTCTTCAGATAGGCCTTTCCTGACCTTCTAATTATGGGAGTTAGCCTCTACCCAGTTATACTCTGTCATAGTTTTCTTGAATTCTCTACTTGTTCTTTATACAACTTATTACAACATGGAATAATTCATTTGTGATATATGTGTTGCCATGATGGTAGGTTCCATAAGATGCAAAAATTGATGTGTTTGGTTTCATTACCATATAGTGAATGTTTGACAGGATGCCTGCAGATACTCAGTAATGTTAAATTAATTTATCATGAATGAATGATTGAAGACAAAGAAAAGAGAATACAACTAAGAACTAAATAGATGGAATACCTTTACAATTAAGAAAGGAACTTAGTACTTAGCAACTAAGCCAATACACTATAATGGGAACTGGGCCTCAAGAATTCCTGGAGAATTCTAGAGCTAAGGCACCAGGTCTTAGAGTGGATATTATAAAAAAAAAAAAAATTTAGTTCCCAGGACCCTAAACACTGAGTTAGTTTTGAATAATGACAGGATTGATCTGAGAGCCCAGAGATAGGATTGATCTGAGAGCCCAGAGGTGATTGTCGTGGGGCACAAGGGACCAAGTGGCTACAGCCTTGGAGAGAGAAAAGTATCAAACATTAGATAAAGGCTTGCTCTGGAACACTCTGTTTAATCATATCCTCTTCAGGAAGCCCTTTTTGATATCCAATCCTATAAGTGAACTTGGGATAAACTTCCCTCCATCATGCAAATTTTCTAGAACTCTTTGTTATAATATGTCTTGAGAGTCTTTGTCCCTCTTCCTCGCACATTGTACACCTTTGTTTGGTTGCTCTAATTTATTTTTACATCTCCAATGTTTGCAAAATATGTATAGAATAAATAGTGAACTCTTTCTTTCAATTATTATTACATTGATACTTACAAACAACTTGATCTCATTTATCTTTTTGCTTTATTTTTTCTGGCTAGATTGTAAATTCATAGAGGGCAAGGATGAATTATGTATAACTTACCTTTGTTTCTTCTCTGTTGCTTGATATCTAAGTAGACTATATCCTTCATCATTATCTCTTGACTAGTTCCTTGATTAACTATAAGTTAATCTATTTGGGAAGGTACAATGGATTACTAGAAAAAGAACAAGGGATATTGATGTCTCCTGTAGCCACCAGAGTTGTCACATAGGTAAAACCAAGTTGACTTCTCTAGATTAAAATTTTGGCTGCCAGAGAGCTGGCTTCATATTTGACCTTTGAATATGACCTCCATGTAATTGGGTTAGACATGAGAGTGTTTTAATAGTTCAATTTCCACTTAGAACCTGGCAAACAACAAAATAACAAAAAACTATTCTCACCTCATATAATGTGTTGCAAATCAGTAAGATGAAGCATAAACAGTATCTCAAGTTTTTTTCCCCCTTTGTAATGAAGTCATGAAGAAAGGATGGGAATGAGGGAAAGAACAATGTCAATTGAGACTTAAGAAACAGGAATCCCTCCAACCTGAGTTACTGTAATGACAGTAGTTAACAGCTCAGTAAGAACTGTAATAAGTGCTTTAATTGTGTTCTTTCATCCTCACTACACTGGTGTGTTTTAAATCCTACCATGATTCTCAACATAAAAAAGCTTCCCAAGACTCAGGTTGACTAATTTGCCAAAATCATACACTATAAATGTGTGTACCAGCTCGGTTCCCAGCAGGGGGCCTATAGTATACTTGGATTTGCCTAATTTAAGAAGCCCTTAAACCTGAAGATCAAGGACCTAAACAGACCTGTGTAGAAAGGGTCACCTGCAAAAGCTGAGACCTTTGGGTAAGGAATGTAGCTAGATTGACATGACCCTACAGAGAGGGAGGCAGGGATGAGGACACCAGACTATACTTTACTTTCTCTGTAAATCTTACGTTACTGTTCCCTCTTGGGAAGCAGGATGGCTAGGAAGCCACTGATATGACCCACACAGGTTGGCCCCTAAAGATTAAGGACAGGATAAGAAAAGTAGATCTGGAGGCAAGCAGCAGGGGAGCATGGATTTGAATTTAATCTGGTTCCAGAACAGATACTCTTAGCAATGACACTTACCTGTCTCTCTGGTACAAAATGTCAACTAGAGCTGGTTTAATGAAGACCTGAATGGTCAGTGAGGGGTTACTGTTTTTCTAGAATTCATTGAAAAGCACAAAAGTAGGCTGTTGTGATCAAATCATTTATTAATGGTCTGATTTATACAATTTACTCAATACTTTCAAGAGGTGGAAGAGTGGTCTCCTTTTTATTTTGCTCCCTCTTGTAATTAGTAATGTTTCTCAGATAATCTGAGTGTGCAGCTCTAGTTACCTGGAGAGTAACCTCAGCATCACATTCTGGGGTGACTCTGCATTTGATTCTGCTACCTTGTCACATCAGCTCAATTTCCGTGGCACAGGAAGAACATTTACTTAGAATACTTCATTCCATTATTACAGCAAAGCCCCAGTGAAATGAACTGCTGTACTCAATCTTGGGAGGTCGATTTCTTCTTTGCAAATGTGAAGAGAGACAGCCTAAACATTTCCATATATCTTTGCTCTGAGGCTGATTCACACATAGGATGAGCAACCTGCATATATTAAGCCTACGAGGGTGAGGTAGTTGTGGAAATGGTTGCTGATTTCAACTATGCAGGTATTGATTGAGTGCTTCCCATGGGCCAAACCCTTGAGGGCTACAACCATAAATAAAGTGGGTGTGGTTCTTACATTTCTAGAATTTTACTTTGAAAAATACAAACCAGTCGAGATTGAAGGATGTGTCTTTTTTTTTCCTTAAGGAATATGTAAGAGGGCAAGGAATCAAGCTTTAAAAAAATCATAGATGAGAGAGACATCAAACACCATATTGCATAATAGCCTTTTTTAACAACCATTACTTAAAACCTGATGGTAAAATATGTGTATATACCATATGGCATGTGTGCATTATGCTTTTTATTATATAACTTGAATGTACATTTAGCTACATCCCATCTTAATGGGAAAGAATTCTTGCTTTCTTTATAGTAGTAGAATTCCCTTAGATTTAATTTGGAGAGATAGTAATAATAGCAACAATCCTAAGTCACTCCACTAAGAACAATCACATTTTGTTGAGATCCAGATCACTCTCCCTACTTAACCATAGCTCTTGAACTTCATTCAGTCCTTCCAGTTTTCCAAAGAATGAAAAGGAATCTTCTGTAGAAGCATAAAATTGTTAAGATTCTTTAGGAATAACTGCAGCTCCCAACTTGGCCTTGTGGCTAAATGTTATTATCATTAGGTAAGACAATAACTAAGCACTTATATCTGAAGGCAGGCTACCAGGAGAAAACAGGTGGTTAATTGTGCAGGCTCTGAAATCAGCTATGTGAAAACCTTGGGCAGGTCATTTAATCTCCAATGTCTTAGGTTCTTTCTCTTTAAATAGAGATAATAACGCTTTTGAAAATTAGTTGTGAGGATCAAATGACATAACATATCATGACCACTCAGTTAACATTACCTACTCCTACCAGTGTTCTCACCATCACTCTAGTAACTTCTTTCTTCTTAAATATGGGGGCCCCCTAGGATATTGGATTTTTCCTGCCCAAGGCCTGCTTTGTCAGATGAAGTCAACAGAGACAAAATTTATATCAGCAGTGGTTTCAAAGCATAAAGGAAGGATCCAGATGGCAGCCAATGGGTGAAAAAAGATATGTTCAGAGTGGAAGGTAGTGGCTCAGTTCAAGGCAATTATCCAAGACACAGTGTAGCTGTAACAGTTTGGATTTATTACTAACATACTAGGGCATGTATGAACAAGAAGCCAATAAAGACAATGTCCTGAACAATGATGTTCAGTCATCTTAAATCCGTTTCACAACTGGGGCATGGGTGATATGTGATACCTGGTTGGGTTCTGGGGAGCTGGGTTGGGGCAGAGGGAGGGGGAAGACTGATGTGAGTAAAAGTGAAAGAATATAATTGTGCAAGAGAGAGAATGTGTCTGGAGTCGCATCTTAAAAACCATCTTTGCTTTCCTGAAAACATGGTCTAAAAGAGAGAGCCGAGTAAATGAACCAAGAGATAAAGAGACGTTAAGGAGGATCAAAGCACAGAAGAGCTAGGACTTATCCCATGAACTCAGAAGGGATGTCTAGAACTCTCTGGGTTCTGGCTACACATTCTTTGAGATAAAGATATGCTTTCAGCGGAACTAGGAGATGATATCAATGAAAGAAGTTGTAGGAGAATTATGATGCCTACTCTAGATCATGCTAAGTTTCTGTTTGAGCCTAAAGACAATAGAAAGTCACAAAATTCCTCTTAATTTTTTTTCTTTTTAAATAAATTGTGGCATTTTGAGATTTTTACTTTAGGAAGATTTTCCTTAGTTAAATACTTCTTTCATCACCAGTCCTAATTAATTGCCTCTTCCTCCTCATTCTTACATGGCTCGGATCTTGGTACATTGTGATTTTTGTCATAGCTATTTTTTCCCCTCATGACTGTCTTCTTCCTTCCAATTGTGAAATTCTTTGAAGGAAGATTTTGTGTCTTAGACTGTGATGATTCCTCCCCACACCCCTCAAAAAGGGTGGAGGTAGGGACAAGAGGATGCTGACAAAATGCAGATGTGGATGGAGCCCAGGTAGTGAGGTATCTCCATTCTACACTAAAATTGGTCCCCTGGGAATGGGTCAACTATAAGTGGGCATGTGACCCCAGAAACTTCCTGAGAGTTCTTTTTCTCTATTTTATCTCAGTCTCCTCATCCTTGACACGTAGCACTCAACATGTGTTTAGTAAATGAAAGGATGCTCTTGTTTGGGGCATCAGAGCAGTACTTTCCCCTTTGGTGTGGTATCCTTGGTGCTGTGCTGCTTTGGCATGTGGAAGCCCACGGGTCTTCTGGGAGAAGTTTAGAGAAATACCGTTTCACCTCCCACTGCCCAGAGAAGACAAACAAACCCTGGCCATCAGATGTGACCAGGGGAGGGCAGCAGAGGTCTAATTTCTCAGAAAGGAATTTCCCTCTAGAGGCCATTGAACTACCAGAAGATGTCTCTGGACCAAAGATCTGAGAGTGCAGAGTTAATAAGGGAATCCTCTTAAGTAACCAAGAAGAGCTAATAGCCCCCCTGGGAGAAAGTTGGGACTGTGGAGAAACTGAGATGTTGGTCCCTGGAAAACTCTGAAATCTGTTGGGGATTACCAATGGGAAAGTAGAATCTAGACAGTCTAGTACCATTGCACAGTCCCATTGCCTTCTGCAGACCACCAGAGTCCTTGGTGAGCTGGGTGACTCATGCTTTCTGGAGGACCTCAAATTGAACCTTAAATGATCTTTAGATTCTTCTTTATTTGTGAAGACAGTGTCTCTGGGTTCTGTAAAAATCCTCTTTTCAACTTCTTCCCCATAACCCCTTTCCACTCAACCACCTATTTCTGTCTCATGTAAGTATTCTATAGCCAACTGTGGAGGCTAGTCCTACACTTAAGTAAAAAGTCTTATTTTCATTAAAACTCAGTAGGCTGACCAGTGACCATCTATCCTTTCTTTACTGACATGATTAGTAGAATTTAGATGTTTGTTCCTCCCTACTTTTATCCTTGCTTATTGGCTAAGAGAAGTCTCTGTGTTCATTACAGTGCCTAATTTAAGTCCCACATCCTCGCATGTTCCAGCCTCCTTTTGCTATGACTTCTCAGGAGAAAAAAATCCCAACCAACGTGTGCACAGTATATCCATACACACAAATGCACAGTAACAAAAACAGTTCTCTGCAAAGTGGGAGAAAGAGCTGCACAATGAAATGTACTCACAGTTTCTTTTTCATTTTTTTCTATCCATATAAGTCAATTAAATCAATTGTTATTACTATTGTTGACCTTGGTGGTTAAATTACTGATATTTGTTAAGTTTTTCGACTTATTTAAAAGAGAGGTAATGTTTGAATGTCCCATTTATTTTAATTTCAAGTTCATTGGTCAATGCCTTTGTGCTTTTATGACCAAAGCTTATTATTTGTCAAAGAGGCTGGTTCCAGTCTCATTGGCTGGTATAGTATCTTTCTGTGTGACTTATCCTGGCACTTCTTTCTGTTAGCAACAGATGCTATGGAATGAATGGTGGGCCCATAACCTATTATATAGGTACCATCCCTTTCTTTTATCCTAGAACTACTCCTTTTCTTCAACTGAACAAAGGAAATGGTTACCATCACTGTCTTCCTTTTTTTAATAGAGCTAATTGTCAGGTTACACCAAAGGAAAGGCTGGAGGATCAGTTAGCTTGGCCCCTCATCCACTTGGTTTTAGAAGTTCTGTACAATGGGAGAGAATATGATCCTACAAGGCCCTTCCTATTCTGTTATATCCAGGATTTAGTGGCTCTTCCATCTCACAACCACAATCCCATCTTTTGCACTGGACATAGTAGAATTTTGTCGTTGGTGGAGTTATGAAGTTATTTAGTTAGTTTAAAGGACAGAATCAAAATGATAAGTAGGTGGTTATTACAGGCAAACAGATGTGGACTCAATTTCAGGAAGCATTTTTTAATCAATTGAACATGCTCAAAGACAGATAAGGCTGATTCACAAAGGTGTGACTCCCAGTCTTTGGGGCTTTAGTGAGAGGCTAGAAAGCCACTTATCAGCATTCTCTCTGATATGCTGATTGTTTTTAAAGTCTTTTGTAACATTCAGGACACATAATGATAATGGCCTTCTAGAACGGGTTTCTTCCAAGTTTCTACTGATGCCTGACCCTTTCCAGTGGAATAGTGTGATGCATCTAAAAAACAGTATCTTGCTTCTTTTTACTGGAGGAAGAATAAATAAATTGCATTTGTTGAAGTCTTCTATACCAGGTACTGTGCCAAGCACCTTACATCTTTTCATCCTCACAGCAACCCTGCTAGACAAGGTTTATTCTTCTCATTCTACAGGTAAAGAAACTGAGATTCAGGGAGTTTAAGGCACTTGTCCAAGCTCACATCAAGCAGAGCCCAAATTTGGAGTTAGAATGCCTGAAGGTCTGTCTTTCTAACACACCAGACTGTCAGAAATAAAGAAGTGAAATGTTCCATGCCAAACCTCTGTCCTTCTGAGCATTACCATGCGTCTTAATTATAAGTTACAACATTTACAATAGTGACTTCTGATCAAGGAGCAGATTGTAACTTTCTATAAATGGCACAGGGTAAACATGGCTTCATTCTACATTCACCTCAGAACACATAACAGCACATCAGCTTGCACACTTCATGTCAGCAAGTAGGGTGGATGTGGTACTCAGGGAAGGTGAAAAATATTTAACCACATTAGAGCTATTGGTGTCTCAAGGTTTTTATAATTGGTTATGCTATGAGAATGGAGAGTGTGGGTAAGTGAGAACAATGAAGACTTCCAGAAGGTAGCAACTTTCACATTTGCTGTTAAACCAGCTGAAACTATCTCTTCTGTAGATTTAGGATATGACCAGAAAAGCTGTTTGCAGACCTTCACAAATGTGATCACAAATACGTAACCATGACCTAATGATTAAGTGATTCCTTTAACTTGTGGCTTAAAGAACTGTGAGTTCAGAGTCATTCCAAGGAACGGGGACAGAGCGTTTTTGATGCTCTCTCTGAAAGGCTGGAGCCCATTCCAACACTCAGCCTTTTGGTATTTATTTCCTTTATATGAAAACAGACACTGAAACTTGCTGTGTATGCATTTGTTTTCCAGGTTAGCTCTTGCAATTTGCTTTGAATGTGCATAGAGGGATTTTTCAGAAGTATCGTCTGAGCCATAACAAGGAATCTTATCTGGCAGTCTTCCCTGATGTGTCACTGAAGTCTAATTTCACCACAGGAACACTGTCATACATCATAAAGATATATATCCTTTCCAGTCATTTTAAAACTTGTTCATCTTCCCTCTGTTGTACAAAACACTGGCATTGTCTACAGTTGTTGGTTTTCGTGACATTACTAGGAAACAGTTAAATTGCATTTGTTTTGTGCCCGGCATTGTTCTAAGAGCTCTTTATCTCACAACAACTCTGACGATTCTCATTTTACAGAGGTAGAAAGTACATCAAGCTTATTTTTCTCTCTAATGGGCTAGGAAAAAATTAAAAGTTGACATAAAAATCCCTGTAAGTGATAAAGTAGATGTTTAAAACCAAACCAAACAAAAATAGTTGCAAAGAAATATTTTCTAGAAGTTTTTGTAGAATCATATATACAGTTCACCTCAGTGTCAATCTTGTTTAACAATTTCTGTAGCTAATCAGAATCACTAAATCCACTTAATTAAATTTATTATGAAACAGTTGCTGTCCTTATGAAAAAAATAGCCTGTTTGAAAACTGAGCCAGGATAAACTCTGAAGTGGAGCCATTATCTTTAATGTGTCACTTCCATCCCATTCACCCCTAATTGTTTTCCTTCCATTACCTAGTTAGCACCTAATTACTCTCAGTGTTTGCTTTTCTGTCTGTCCACAGAGCTAATTACTATTCTTTTTTGTCTATTTCCAAAAATTATAAAAAGTGAGATTTAACATAAATGACACTGTTTTAAGTGCAATGTTTTAGGACTTCATGATACCTTTTTTACCTTAGACCTGAACTTAGCTTCAGTAGAGTCACCTGAGTTTATGCCAAGGAAATGCCCTTTTAAAGATTTGCCATGGATGTTCCCCTCATAAACCAAATCAGTGTATCTGTATATTTTCAAGGTCATAAATGGAGTCTCATGATCTAAAATTGAGACCAAACATTATAAATTGAAAGTCCCCCAAGTTAGGAAAGTTGTGTAGTGGCAGTGTTATAGGACAGGGAGAGGGGCAGCCCAAACCCCGCAAACCTGCCTATTCTAAATGGGTTCTGCCATCCGCCGCATCAACACAAAACATATGACACTTTAATGGGAAGGAACTTTAATAAAAACTAGGAAACAATACAGGTAAGGCAAAGAGTCTAGTTTCTAAATGAAGCACCCAAAGTTACCCGTCCCCTCGTGGGTAAAACTCCATCCATATGGGATCGGCCCAGAGCAAGGCCCCAAAGCCTGCCACAAGTCTAAAGCATCTTCCAGTGGGGACCCACAGAAAAGAGTCAGAAACAACCAAACAAGCCCGGAAGGAAAAGAGCAAAATCAACATCAAGATAAAAGCTGCCATTGTCACCTCCCCACGGGTCTCACCCACATCTGTGTCACCCCGTCCACGACCAAAAGACAAGCGCAGCTTCTTCACGTGTCTCTAGGCTCCATGTGCCTCCTCCAGGTCTCCTGGCTCCATCCTGCTTCCTTCCTCAGTCTCTTCTGCAGCTTCTCCTCTTCCTGCTCAGCTCCACCCTTCCTTGGGTGGGGCAGGGAACCTGGAACCTCCCCCTTTCCTGGGGACCACCCTGTTACAGCAGGAACGGCCACAGAGCAGGTTTTCCATGATCCGGCAGACTGGGTAAAGGAGGCCAGCAGGCTTCCAGGCCCCTAGCAAGTTTTCACTCTGGGCTTCTCTGGCCTTCCTTCTCTCCTCTCTCCTGCTTCTTCTGCTTCTGCTTCTCTCTTGACTATCTCAATACTCCTCCCATGGCCCACAGAAGTAAACAACAAAACAATCTAACAACTACAGGTGCCCCATCAGGCAGGGCAATCTTAATGGTGGGAGGGCAGAAAAGCCTGAAAACCATTTACCCCACAGTTGAGTAGCTCTATCTATGTCATTCCCAATGCTTGTAGACCCCAAGAAGTATAACACATTCATGCTGACATCTCCAAGCTTTCATATTAGATACTCTGGATCTTATCCTGCCAGGGAGAGTAAATGTGACTTAGTAAATGCAACGTACCTGGTGGTGGCTGACTGCTCATGGGTTAGTGGGGTCCATGAAGAGGTGGACGATACGAGTAGTGTGAGAGTAAGTAGTATTTGGAGGATTATTTCAAGAGAGTCAGTGAGAAGAAGTAGAGAGGGAGAGGGGGAAGGATAATATCACATCAGATATGATGTAGGGAACATTGGGCAGTGGCACAGGTGGAGATTAAGGTTGACACGTGTCTAGAAAGAATGGCACAGGGATTTTTGTGGGGATTTAGAAAAGAATAAATACTCTGGGATCATGGGAATTTTCTTGGAGAACCCCATGCTGGTCTGAGGATATATTTAAGGAAAAACTGGGACCTCTAGTTAAAGAATCAAGAGGTCTATGGCTTACATAGCATAACCACCAAATATGCAGTGGTAGAGCAATTCCAGGAAGAATCACGAGTCCTCCCAACTAATTCTTGTATCTTTTTCTTTAAATTCAGGTAATTTCTTTCCTTAAAAGGACTAAATCTTATTTTTTATAGTGAATAAAAATTTTTCCTTTGAGAGGTAATGATGATTTTATCTACTCTTGCCATATCTTTGGATCAGATGAGTCAGGTGATGGCAGACAGTTTATCGAATGTCAGACTCAGCTTTCCCTGCTTTGGAGGCCTGGTAAACGTGCATTTCCATTAAAAAGCAGCAATTAGATATTGTGTTTGACATTCAGCAGAGTGCAAGTTTAACATGACAGGAGGGTGGCATTTGTGTTTTTCTTTCTTTTTTTTAATGTCCCCCAGTTAATAGGTGCTATCTCCTAAAATATGTAGGTAATTATACATTTCTTTGCTAAAGTCCATGTAATTTTCAGGGTTGACACACTTTTTTGATGAGAACTTGGAAGGAAATGATTTCATAGTACTTACGCTTTCATGTGGGTTATTAACATTATAACCTCCTGTTATGAGGAGAAAGGAGGTTAAATCCCTGACCCATGTTAACTCTGTCAATAGAGGATTCTGAAACAACATCTTTTTTTCTTTTAGCAATACAAATCATGTTGTTATCTCAAGTTTAGAACAAAATTTATGTGTTCCCAGAAGTTAAACCTGACCAACTATACTCTAATGATGTGACTCTTATTTTACATCCCTCCTTTAAATCTTCTAAAAATCATATCATATTAATCTTTATCATATGTCATAGCTCACATATAGATCTATGACTTACTAAAGGTAACCTAATGCCTTTATTGTCTCTCCAGGTAGACTTTGAGCTCTATAGGACAGCGCTATATTCTTTTTTTAAAAAAAAGATTTATTTATTTATGCATATAAGAGCTGGGGCACAGGCCAGAGATGCAGGGGGTGAGAGAATTCACCAGAGACAGAGTGGGGAACAGAACAGGCAGACTGACCGAAGTACACTGCTGAGGGGAGTAGCAGGAGTGAAAGGAGAGGTCTGCTGTGCCTTGTGGGTTGCTCCCTGGCCAGCTGGGGATCGAACTCGTGCTGCAGAGGCTATGTGTGGACTGCTTCATATTGCGGTGCTTAACCCCTTGCGCCACCAGGGAGGCCCAGAATAGAGCTATATTCTGTAGATTCTATATTCTATCCTATATTCTATAAGATAGTATCCCTTGTCCTTTAATTTTTTTTAATGTCCTTATTCCCTCTTGTACAGTGTATATTGCACCAGAATGGCCCAAGAAATCGTTGTTGAAAATTCAAAAGTCCAGCTATACCAGAAACTGGTAAATATTTGGAGCAACTGAACATTCATTCACTGCTAGTGAGAGTATAAAATGGTACAGGACTTTAGATAACTGAAGTTTTTTTTGTTTTTTTTTTTTAAGATTTATTTTTTATTTATACAAGAGCTGGGGTGCAGGTCAGAGTTGTGGGAGGGCAAAAGGATTCACCAGAGACAGAGTGGGGAGCAGAACAGGCAGACAGACGGAAAGCACTGCTGAGGGGAGCAGCGGGCGAGACAGAAGTCGGCCTCGCCATGTGGGATTCTCCCAGGCTGGCCGGGAATCAAACCGGCACTGCAGAGGCTGTGGACCGCTTCACAGCACTGTGCTTAACCCGCTGCGCCACCAGGGAGGCCCTGAAGTTTTTTTTTTTTAAGTTAAACGTACATCTACCATTTGACCCAACTATTCCATTCCTAGTTATTTATCCAAGAAAAGCAAAAACATGTATCCACACTAAGACTTGTACACAACTATTTCATAACTGCTTTATTTGTAATAGCTAAAAACTGGAAATAACCAAAATATCTACATGTGAATGGATAAAAAAATTGTGGTATAACCATACAATGGAGTATTATTTACCAATACAAAGGAACAAACTATTGATACATATAACATGGATAAATTTCAAAATAACTCTTTCATCTGGCAAAAAGCCAGACAAAAAAGGAGTATACATAGTATGATTCCATTTATACAAAATTCCAGGAAATGCAAACTAATATATAGTGATAACATATTGTATGGTTTCCTGGGGAATGAAAGGCAGAAGGGGTAGATTATAAAGACAAAAAGGAGGCTTTTTGAAGCGATAGACTTACTCATTATTTATGGTGATGGCTTAATGGATGTACATACATGTCCAAAGTCATCAAATTTACATTTTAAATATTTTCAGTTTATTGTTAATTATGCCTCAGGAAGCAAGGAAAAAAACACAAAGAATGTACTGAAAACATTTTTCCTTTTGTAGTCCATTGCCTACATGTTTCCATGGCAAGAAGCTTCACCTTTTAGGCCAGCATGCGGGATGACATCAAGCAGAAGGGAGTCTTTTGGGCCAGACAGAACTAACATGAGTCACTATTTACCACTTACCAGCTGCATAGTCCTGAACAAGTTACCTAGTATCCAGAGACCTTGGTTTCCTTTTCTGTAAAATGGAACTAATAATATACCAACCTCCAAATGTTATAAAAATAAATAAGGCCAGAAACATAATAAATGGTAAACATATTATATACTGCTAAGAACCTTTTCTTTTAATGAGACTAGAACATATTGATTGAGAATTTTCTCAGCTTTATTTAATTTTTGGTGATTACCAACCAATTACTGAGACTAAAGCGACTAACAAAGAGAGCAGCCTATGCTTGAAAAGGTAAATAATACAAAATCACTTCTGGCATCTATCCACTTTTTATGCAGCATTTATATTAAGCTGAGTTATCAATAGCATATGTGTATGTGTGTTCAGATGTTCTAAGTAGAAAATAGGATAATGAATGAACTATGGACGAGGTGGGAATTAATAAACTGAAGAGCATCAAGAGGTAGTTAAAAGAGTATGGGGTTTAGTTTAGACAGTCTGACTTTAAATGTGAGCTAAGCCACTGTTTGTATGGAAGGCCTTAGACAGGTTATTAAACTCTGTGGCCCTCAGTTTACTCATCAGTAAAACCTAGATAACAAATCACACATCAAAATTTGTCATAAAATTTAAATATTTATACCATTATTAGAAATACTTTCAAGGATGAATATATGTGTAAAGTCTACAGTTGGAAAAGTCCCACTGTATATACTAATGATAAAAAAAAAACACAACTAAACCTGATTGTAATGGTATTTAAAAACAATTCTTACTAAAATGCCTCTGTAAATTCATTCTGGCATAATTGTGTGTGTGCGTGTGTGTGTGTGTGTAAATGGCATTGCTAGATTTCTTGAATCTTCCCAGTAATATTTCTTCTAAGGAGACAATTCTTGGCATATTAAAAATTTCTAAGTTCTTGAAGTCAACTTAAGATGCAGCTTTATTTCAAAGCAGTGAAGGCTAGTACCTGAACCAAGCCTCTAATTGCTAAGCAACCCACATTCCTTGGCCTAGGTGTGTATGTTTGGGGCCATCAGGCTTAAAGGAACCCCCTGAGAATAATGTGCATTCCAAAGCACGGTTAGGAAAGTGGAGGCAGAAAGCAGGCCAGAGGGGACAGGGATGTGGATGCTTCTGGAAGTGGGGACCCACTGGACTGGCTCTGTGAGTGTTCTCTCTGACACCAGCATCTGCTCTTGGGTATGAAAGGTTTGCTGACAGTTGACTTGTTTTTCATAGCTCACTTTCCATGGAGCCTTAACAGTCTGAAAAGGGTGTACATTTTAATCGGATTATGTAAATGGGAAACTGAATCCTAGAGAAACAGGTAGTGAAGAACTTTGCTTGGAAAGTAATTTTTAGCAAAGGGACTAAAACTATAGTCTCTGTACTCAGATAACCTGGGCCCAAGTTTTATCTTTGTCACTTACTAGCTTTGTGATCTAGGAGAAGTAACTTAATCACACTTGATCTTGGCTTCCCAGCCTTAAAACCATGACAGTAATGGTACCTACCTCATAGGGTTGTTAACTGAATATGAGTTAAAGCAAAGTGCTCTCAACAGTACCTGGTTTGGAGGAATTGTTTTATCCATGCTTGTTTTTGAAACTTTCTTTAGGAGGTTTCATAAGAAAAGCTTTGGTGTACTTTCCATACTCCCTTTCTACGAAACTCTGGCTGGAGTGTCTTAGGACATCATAGAACTTTTTTTTTTTTAATTTTTTATTTATTTTTACAAGAACAGTGGTACAGGCCAGATGCTTGGGAGGGTGAGAGGATTCACCAGAGACAGAGCAGGGAACAGAACAGGCAGACTGATGAAATACACTGCTGAGGGGAGCAGCAGGCGTGACAGGAGAGGTCTGCAGCGCCATGTGGGACCCTCCCTGGCCGGCCGGGATTGAACCTGCGCTGCAGAGGCTGCAGACAGCTTCACAGCGCTGTGCTCAACCACTTGCGCTACCAGGGGAGGCCCATCATCATAGGACTTTTAAAACAGAAATAGCTTGGAAACTGAGGGGGCTCTCTGCAGAGAACTCCTGGAAGGTTTATGAAGAGATTAAGATTGATTGACAACACAAAATCCCTAGAATTGAGCAGGACTCAAATCTCTAAAGAAAGTACTGGGGGGCCTCCCTGGTGGTACAAGAGGTTAATTAAGCCTCAGCACTATGAATCTATCTCCAGCCACTGCAGCAAGAGTTCAATCCCCTGCCAGGGAGCAACCCACATGGCACAGCAGACCTCTCCTGTCTCGTCTGCTGCTCCACTCAGCAGTGTATTTCAGTAGATCCACCTGTTCTGCTCCCCACTCTGTCTCTGGTAAATCTTCTCCCACACACTCCCTGCACCACTGGCCAACACCCCAGTTCTTATATGCATAAATAAATATTTTTTTTTTTTTTAAGAATGCACTAGGGTAAGGTAGCACCTAGATGGGTGTTTTTGCTTTTGTTCCTCCTCATTCTCTGGACCTTTCTTATGTCTTGAATGAGTAACCGAGGTTTATGGTTAGTCTTATCTCATGTCCAAGTTTGGTGACCAGATACACTTTAAAACTGTGCAACTGAATCAGTGTTTATTAATGATGTGTGGTCCCTTGGGATCTGGCTCCAATGAGGAGACCCTGTATTATAGAAAGATAAACATGAGTTTATCTTTCTTTCCTATATATAGAATTTTCCTATATATAGAATATCAGTGCATGAATTTATTCACTTCTGAACCCCCTTTACTGTCCAAGGGATGGGACTCCTTATATAACACATGCCTTTGCAATCTATATATTTAATACCATTTTCGTTTTTAGTAAGTATAGTATTCAACTGCTGGGTAGAACAGATTTAATTATTTCCCTCTAGTTTTATGTCCATTATAAAAGAACATTTGCTATAATTAAATCATATAAGGACTATAATAGATAATGAGAAAGCAGGAATAGCATACCTAATGAATTGGGAAATGAATTTGAATCCTAACTGTGCCATCTAAAAACT
The DNA here is from genome assembly GCF_014898055.3 of Talpa occidentalis. NCBI lineage: Eukaryota > Metazoa > Chordata > Mammalia > Eulipotyphla > Talpidae > Talpa > Talpa occidentalis. Next base: position 55,768,355 of record NW_023605083.1, read on the forward strand.
TGAGACACTGGGTCAGTTATTTAATGTAAGCTCCAATTAATCATTTTATTAAACAAGGAATGCTATTTTTATCTACTATATATATTTATGTTACTAGTTTTAGGCAACCATAAGGATTAAATGACAAAATATATGTTAATATTTAGAGAAGTGCCTGGCATAGAGCAAACACTAAATAAAGAGTAAATATCACTGTTAGCCAAAATTTTCAGCTTAAAAAATGTGAACATTCCATACTAGAAGAAGAATGGCTTTTTGTATGCCTACTCTTCTTGCATTTCTCTCTTTAAGGGAAGTAACAGAAGCTAAAACAAAGTGAAGAGCCATGCAGTGTAACTGTGGTGCTTATTTATAAACCCAGGCTCTGAATTGAGAGAACCTGCTTTCAAGTCCCAGTTCTGCCCATTGTTACTCTTGAGTTTGGGCAAGCTATTTAATTTGCTGTGCCTCCTTTCCTCTATCTGCAAAACTGGGTGAGAAATAGCTATTTCCCTGGGTAGCTGTAAAGGTCAAGTGAAGTGAGACATGAGTATGTGGAACATAGAACTGGCACACTGAGAGCATTCAAGTACTTTAATTACTAGTATTCCAGGAGGGTCAACAAAATTGCAGATTGGGAGTCACATGACTAAAGTCAAATTTAGGTTTGGAGTTCTAGGTAATGTGCAGGAATTTTGTTCTATTGTATGAAAGTGAGGTTGGCATCCAGTAACAGTTTCTATTTGTCCTCAAGCCAAATAGACTGTCTCTCTGTATATTAAGCCTTTATTGACTGCTTAGGTACTAGAAGGAGTACAGCAGTACATGTGAGAATTAAGGATTTGTTATCTAGTGAAAGAGACAAGTCTAAGGAATGATAAAGCCCCAGGATTAATCACAGGGTACCTATGAGCAGATAGTAAAAACTGAGGCTGGGTATGGCACAAGAGGTGACAGAATAACTCTGAAGAGTCAAGTTTGTGGCCTAACTTGCCTCCTCGTCCTACAGGTGAGGTGACTGAGGTTTTGCCAAGTCAGCCTGCTAATTAGTCAGCTGCTGTTTGGCTCTGTGACTAGTGAATGTTGTCAGAGAACCTTAAAAGGACCAAGAAAACTCCCCTGATGTTTCTCCACGTGGTTGTTTCTAATTTTGTAAAAATTAATTGCCCATTTTTCCTGTCCATATTTCCCAAAGTGAATGAAGCAAATATTAATTCCTATTCCATCAAATAAGACCTTGTCAGACCCATCTGGGAACACCTAGCCCTAAGTAGGTAATTTAATTAATGGATTCTGGCTCTGACTCCCGGGGCAAAATGCTTTCCCATTGTATCACATCACATGTCCTTATTTGCTATGATTTCAAACTTCTCTTAAAAATCTCCTTATTTCTGACTCTGTCAAGATAAATGATTCAGGCCCACCACCCACTACAGAGTGTTTCCTTTTCTCTCTCACTTTACCCACTGCTTCGAGATCAAGGAAATGTTATCTACTTAAATGGGGCTTCCAAGCTTACTCTCCCTGTTGCTCCCTGAGATGTGCTGGTTGGGAGTTTACATTCTGTCAGATGTGCTCCTGAATCATGTAGGTCATTAGATTAAAGGGATGCTTCGCTCCTGCTCTCAATCACCCCTGGCTTTACAGATTGCATGTCTTGCTGCTGCGGGAGTCCTTTCTTGATGAAAGTCAGACACTCGCATCCTTTGGGGATCCCTGTTTGCTATTACATACTTACCCAGTTTTCACCTTCAATTTTTTTTCAGTTTTCCCCTCCAGTCACATAATCATGGTTTATTTCAGATATCCGTGCTGAGAAGAAGAGACAGAAACTACAGACAAAATGCAAAAGTACATAGTCTGTGCAATGATCGAGGCTGCAGGGATTTAGGGAAGTTTCTCTGCTGTTTTTAAAATCAGCTTTAATTCCTCTCCTTCACCTCTGAGTGGGTGTAAATTACTTCAGAGTTCTCTTCCCACCCCAGCCTCCTCCTCGTTCCCTCTCTCCATTTCCCTTCACATCCCTTAGTGGCAGTGAATCAGAATTAGTGGGGGAATAATTATCTTGTCCTCTTCTCTCTCACCATTTATCCCATCTCAATTCCCCTTAAAACTGAGACCCTGCTGGCATGTAGCAAAGTGCCCAGTGTGCCCTGAAGAAACATATGATATCATAAGAACAGCTTATGTTGAATGCATTGCAGTTGAGAGAATAAGTGCAGGCATGTTCTTCAAATTGCAGCCCTATCTCACTTGATGTGTTAAAATTTAGGAACAAAAATAGACTTCCAGGTTCTTCTTAGCTAATCCTATGTGGTGTCATTCAATACAAGGTTTGCATGACAATGTTCTCTTCTCCTCTAACTTTAAGCTGGTTTTTTTTTTTTTTATTATTGCTCTGAAGCTCCCAATTTCTGTGTCTTTACTTACATTGTAAATCCCTTCCTCCTATTCACTTTGGGTTCAGTAGGCGTCTGTGTCTTTATGAAATGTGTTTATTCTGTTATGGTTGCTTTTAAGAACTTTGTATGCTTTTTTTAATTTTTTTTTAAGATTTATTTATTTATTTATACAAGCACTGGGTACAGTCAGAAGCGCGGGAGGGTGAGAGAATTCACCAGAGCCAGAGGGGAGGGCAGAGCAGGCAGACTGACCAAGTACACTGCTGAAGGGAGCAGTGGGTGGCAGGAAAGGTCTGCGCGCCATGTGGGACTCTCACCTGGCGGCCGGGGATCAAACCAGCACTGCAGAGGCTGCGGGCAGCTTCGTAACCCAGCGCTCAACCGCTGCACCATCGGGGAGGCCCTTTGTATACTTTTATGTGTGAACTTGTTATGTGATGAGGATTCGAATGTGGTTACCGTCTTTCTTAGTGACACCTGTTTCTTTTGACCTCAGGACAGTCCAAGGGATGACATTCTTTGGCAGATTGGGGGGCGGATCTGGATGGAAGGGTATTCTCACGTTGGATTTGGGGAGTACCCATGAGTTCCAGGAGGAGCAACTGACAAGGGAGGTGCCACAAGGTTTTGAACAAACTGTTGGAAGTGCTGTGGGTAAGAAGAGAAGTCAGGGAGAAGAGAGAAGAGCACAGGTCAGAAGGAATGGAAGTTGTAGCGGCAAGAAAGAGTTGAGTGGATGGAAACAGGGTGGCATAAGATGAAAGAAGGAGAACATAAAGTATAATCAGGGACACTGCTAGCTGGTACTCTACTCTTGGGTATATTAGAAAGTTTCCAGTTCCTCTGGGTGAAATAGTCCTATGCTTGGATGCCCAATGGAAAGTGCACTGTATTTCTGCTTGATGTGGTGCCCTGGTGCCAGGCAGTCGGCAGCCCTTGTGGCAGCCCTGAGGGTACTGATCTAGAAAACATGCTGAAGAGCAGTGGTTGAACTCCCAGTTTGTGTTATCTCTGGAGAAAAATGTCTGTCTCTGAAAATGATCTTATTATATTCTTTCCTGTAATATAGTAGAATTCACAGAGTTCCTGAACATCCATACCTTATTTCATCCCCCAATTAGCCCATGAGTATATTATTATCCTCACTCAGCAGATGAATACACAGATTCCAGAGATCAGGTTACAACAGGTAGCATCAAGTGAGAGGCAGAATTTAAACCCAGCTCCTTTGACTGTAAATCTTGAAATTTTGTTCTGTATCAGGCTACCACACTGACAACACAGAGAGAGAATAAATGAGGTTGTGTTCATGAATTCTCATTAGAACTCCTCATGCATATGCAGATCTAAGTTATGCATACGCAATAATTAAGACAACTCTGTCAGCTTATCTATCCCATATAGCTGGTATTGTGGCAAGTAGATTTTAGATAGAAACCAGGGTTCCTGCTACTTGGAGAAATGAATCCCTGTGCCTCAATTTCTGTAAGCCAAGGCCAGTAATTGCTAACTCATAAATCAATGGGTTGTTAATAGTAGTTTATATCTGGATATTCAACTCCACAAGGCAGGGATTCTGTTCATTTCATATACTCACTACATAGAACAGTACCTAGAAAAAGTAGGATTTGAATGTTTACTGCATGCTGGGTACTGGGCTAAATTATTTATAAGTAGTATTTCATTTACTACTCACAAGAGACCTGCTTGCCGGGTTTGATAACCTCTGTTTTACAGATGAGGAATTCAAGACACAGAGAGTGAAGTGACTCACCAGAGGTCACACAGCTTGTGGAAGGCAGGACTGGGATTCAAACACAAGACTGTCTGGTCTTAAGGCTTATGCTCTCATCTACTAGCATTGTTGTGAGAATTAAATAAAATTGGATACTGGATTTAGCAGTGTTTGACACAGAGATGCTCAATTAATGGGAATTTCTCTTTTCTTCCCATTCTAAGTCCAAAATGCATGACTATCTTACAACATCTTAAAACTAAACAAGTAAAGGACCTCCCCTGGTGGCGCAGCGGTTGAGCGCTGGGCTGTGAAGCTGCCCGCAACCTCTGCAGCGCCGGTTCGATCCCAGGCTGCCGGCAAGGGTCCCATATGGAGCGACAGACCTCTCCTGCTGCTCCCGCTGCTCCCCTCAGCAGTGTGTTTCATCGGTCTGCCTGTTCTGTTCCCTGCTCTGGTGAATTCTCTCACCCTCCTGCGCTTCTGACTGTACCCAGTTCTTGTGTAAATAAATAAATGTTTAAAAAAAAAACTAAACAAATAAAAAGGTTTTAGGTAGTAAATAACTGGAAGACCAATTTCTGAAAAGTGACTTTACCAAATCCTTCTCATGATGACAATTTCTTCAGGAAACCAATTGGTGACATTTTTTCTCCTTTAGACACACACCCCTCATTATTTCTGGCAATGGCTATTCTCACTGCTCTCACAGCACAGGAGACAATAATACTGGCTTCTATCCAAGGATATAGAGGAGCAGGCAAAGTGACTAATGTCCCATATGGTGATGAACACAGTTCTGTCTTTATAATCTATTCATCCCAAGAGGCCTCATGGTAAAGCAATTAATATTGCAATTGGTAGGCCTTTTCCATCTATTTGTTGTGAAATAAATAATGTATATTTTTTCACCTTTTGGAAACAGGAAAAAAAATACTTAGAAAAAATTAAGTAAACAGTCATGAAATTGAATGATAAAAACAGTTGTCAGAGCCCCCCTCCTCTGAATATGAAAGAGGCAATTGTGTGCCAGCAGCAAGACTGGCACAGGAAGCAGTTACAGTTCATGGAAACTGTACAGAGATATATGAACCATGAAATAAAAACAAATATGTGGGTTCAGATCCTAGCTCTGCCGTTTCCTAGCTTTGTCATATTGTGTGAGGTAATACTGTCTCTGAGCTGTCACCATCTTCTCTCATATGAAGATGATAATTTTCATTTCACAGGCACTTTGTGAGGATGAGTAGTGGCACTTTAGTGGATTGTCTGCCACTAGGGGGCGCTCCATGAAGATGGGTCCCTCCCCTTCTGGGGTGACTGTGGCAAGTTGGTAGACAGATGAGATGCAGGAAGTGATGGCAAGAGAGAAAAGCATCAGTGTATTGCACTCACAGGGAGTGCTATGGTATGTTCATTTTTGCAGATGTGGAAATGTAAAACAAAATTATACATAATTAAATCTGGCCAATAAAATGGCCATTTTGAAGTAAAACATGCAAATGTTTGCTGGGTCAAAATCAAGGGCTGAGGTTCTAGACCCAGCTCAGAATCAGCTGGAGCCTCAGCTGCTCCCCTATCAAGTGGAATAAACAAACTTGCATTTGATAGAGTTAATGAAGCCAAGCTTGTGAATCTGGAATATCTTCAGAGGGATAATATGTACACAAAAGGAGCTAGAAAGGTGTCCTTGGCCCCCTCTCCACTCCTCTACTTTTGTCATCTAAAGGGCTAAGACTATAACATTGACATAAAAATTACTTAATTTTTGTTTTTATTTTTATTATTTTTTTTAATTGAGGCAACATTGGTTTTTAATACTGTGTATGATTCCAAGGTAATCACACCTCTTCAGTTGTATGTCTCCACCAAGGCATCAATAGTCCTCCCCCATGGTCCATTGAAATTTTTTAAAATTACTTTGATGAATGGATTTGACTTTTCCTAGAGACACAGAAAACATGGTTTAATAAGTAGAGAAAACAGATTCTCTAAATGGACTGGAGCTACGCTCAAATTTCATTCATTCAACAAGTGTTTGTTGAGGCCTCCTATGTACAGATTCTACTTGTCACTGCATGTGGGGATAAAGATGTTTGAAAAGCCAGCAAGAACAAAGCAGCACTGAGACTGTTGTATTTTGCATGTACTGGCAAATGGTTAAAAGGCAGGAGACAGATGCCTCTTTGACCCATTTGAATTACTCCCCATCATCTCAACTGTTGTAGATGAATAAATGCTCCCTTCTAGAGAGTACAGTGCGGCAGGTGTTTAATGACACAGACATAACAGAAGCAGTCAACAAAATTTGAATACACATTAGAAACTGAGGAAGAATCAGGGCAAGAAGGTCACAACCAATTACCTCTGGTAGAATTTGGCCATTGTCTTCTGAGGAGGATTGCTTTGGTAGCATGTGCAAAAACACTCACAGAACTCAGCAATTTGAGAATAACAATACAGTACTAGGATGATAGACTTAAATAAGCAGCGATGACAAGACATAAGGCAAGACATAAGGCAAATATGAGAAAGAGGTAGAGAGTCCTCCTCAGACCAGCGACCTCAAGGTCTGTCAGTAGGTAACACTCTCTGCTTCAAGGTGTCACAGTGATGATAACTGACAGGATTCCCCTGAGAAAAGGAGCCAAATATGGAAGTTTCTCTCTGGAAGAAAATACAGTGGTCCTGTATCTCTGTTTAAGAGTGTCATAAGGAATAGGAATTCTTTGAATAGAAAAGAAAGTATTAATGACTAACTGCAAATGACATTCTTTTAGACATTGTGAGGAGAGATGGGTCTCCTAGGAGAACCTAAGAAATGTCCTCTGGCAATAGGGAAGCTTCTAGTCTTGGTTAAGTACTGGCTGCTAAGCCTCATGTTATTTAGTCATTAGAATCATAAACTCTTAGGCACTGTGGGATTTGATATAACAAATAGAATCATAGCTTATTAAGCATCTGTTCTGTCCAATCACTGGGATGAGAATTTTCTGAGGATTGCTTTATTTAATTCTCATAATGATCTGCGAAGTAAATATTATCATTGTCTGTTTTCATATTAGGAAATTGAGGTTTAGAATATTAATACCTGGCCCAAAAAAATGGTTCTGTAAGTGGCTCAGGTCAAAACCCATGTTCTGAACAATAACAATATTTTTTTTCTCAACTGGATTAGCTAGAGGACTCTAGCTTACAACTGGATTAACATTTTAAAATATGTATTTATTGAATCAGGATTGGAAAAGAAACTAACCCTTGATTTCATTATTCTTAAAGTGAGACCATGTAAAAATAGTTGATTTAAGGACAATTTTCTAGCAATTGATGGACATGGGAAAGCTGAGTAAGTACGTATCATTGAACTTATGAAGCATTGTTCATACATATATCCTTATCTGATCCTTGAGCCAGTCACCAGCAGCCTCTGTTCCTATGCTGTCTGGAATTTTAGTCCCTGCATCCACTATGTAATTCCCCACCAGTCAATTCCTTGCACCTCTGTTGCTTAACAGTATGTGAGCACAACCCTGCTGATTGGCCCCTCCTCTGCATATTTATCATCTCCAACCCCAATTTAGATCTCCCTAATGGTCAGAAACTCTGCTCTCTATCCCCCATTGGCTATGCCAAACCTCTACTATGTTGTCAATCCACTTCTTTCTAAACTTACTTCTCACTAGATAATCCAGGTTTTCTCCTTCGCCAAGAAAATACCTTGTTAGAGTTGGTCTTACATACAGGTAAACGGAAGCACAATAAGTTTAGGTAACTTACCTAAAGGCTCACTGCTTGTAATGGTAGAGCTGAGATTCAGTCCTTGTCAGCCTGGCTGTAGATTCTGCCCAGTTGACCACTAAGCTGTCTTTCCTCATATATGCTTGTATATTTTAAATGGGTTGATCAATGACTGGATGGGCTAAAGAAAGACGAGGACTTGAAATTTGGGCTAGGCTTGCACTTAATGTGGTCTCACTCCACATGCCTTTGGACTTGGTTTAACTTGGTTACCTCTTTCTCCAAGAACCACAGGAACTTTCTCTGTGATTAGTTTTCCCTTTTTTCTGCCTGCTATGTGACCAGAACAGGTACTCTTCAGTCTCAGCTAGCTCTTTTCCTACTGCACTGAAGGACAGTATCCAGATAAAAATCCAGGCATCATATCAGACCCTCTCCTAAAGCATTATCTCTCTTTTTTTTTTAAAGATTTATTTATTTATTTGTTTGTTTGTTTATTTATTTATTTATTTATTTATTTAAGCACTGGGTATAGTCAGAAGTGCGGGAGGGTGAGAGAATTCACCAGAGCCGGAGCGGGGAACAGAACAGGCAGAAGGACCGAAGTACACTGCTGAGGGGAGCAGCGGGCGGCAGGAGAGGTCTGCGCGCCGTGTGGGACCATCCTCCAGTGGCTGGGAAGCAGCCGGGGATCAAACCAGCACCGCAGAGGCTGCGGGCAGCTTCGCAACCCAGCGCTCAACCGCTGCGCCACCGGGAAGGCCCTAAAGCATTATCTCTTGAATCTGTTTCCTCCTTTCATTTTCTGTGGTTGCTTCTCTTAATTCCTTCATGTAATATATTTTTGGTCTTAAGAATTCAGTCAGACAGGGTAGACAAAGATCATGTCTTAAGAAGGTCCTCTTGTACAGGAAGAGACCATCTCCAACCAAGATCCCGATTCTATAAATGAAGAGAATCAAGTAGGAGCAGGAACATTAAACCTGAGGTTGATGACATGGTGGGGTAATCTGATAATATTAAAAGTTCCTATGAAATACATGCTTGTAAATTGATTGTGAAGCCAGATTTCCCGGTTGGGTGATGGTTGCTTTGTTTTTCTCCTTGGACAAGGTATGGAAAAAATAGATTAGGTGGCTTTCTTCATCTCTTTCTCTCTTATGCGGGGCACTACAAAGCCTGCTGAGTGGTTCCTTTACCTCCAGTTTGTACCTACCTACAGCTCCATATTGATGCCAGAGGTTCCTGGTGAAACAGGTGTCTAACTGTTGCTCTGACAGCAGATCTCTAACCCGCCCCTCTCCCTTTGCCTACAGCATTGGTTCTCAGGTGTCAGGATAGCAGAACTCCCTGGAGAGCATACCAGTAGACTGCTGTCCCTCCCTCCCTGATAGCCCACCAACCCCCCAGTTCCTGAGGCTGTAAATCCAGGGTGTGGTCTGGGACCTACACTTCCAACAAGATTTCAGTGGCTACTGATGCTATTGGTTTGAAGCTCACATTTTGGCCTGAGAATTTGCTAACTTGTTCAATAACTAAGCTACTAAGCAGACTATTTCCGATTTCACTTCACCCCCTCACTCATGTGTACAGTGTCCTAGCCAGTTAGAATGCCTGCAGCATTTTCAGTGTGGTACTTCCTCACCTGCTACCTTTGCTCTTGCTCTTTCTCTTGCCTTGAGGACTCTTTTTCATTCTCTCCATGGCAAAATCCTTATCCTTCAAGTCCCTGCCTAAATACAACCTCCTCTGGGAATTCTTCCCTCATCCCACCATTCGGGCAAAATTAATTACTGCTTCCTCTGAGCTCCCATAGCTCTTTTTTTATATCTCTTGATAGTTCTCATAAGATCATAATTCTTTGTGTGTCTTTTGCCTTGAGGAACTGCAGTTTATTTATCTCTGAGACCAACACAGGGTTTGGCCATAGCAGATTTCAGTAAATGTTTATTGATTAGTGACTGGCTAGGTGGCTGCATGCTTTTGGTGGTCAGAGAAAGCCCCTCAGGGCAGTCTTGAATAAAAGGAGCAGAAAAAAAATAACTGGTAATATGGTAATGTTAAACCTTGCTGGGTTTAGAAGCTCATGGGGCAGAAAATAAAGACCCCACCAGCATTCCTATTCCCCAAGCAGGCCAATTTAAGAGATTTATTAATTATGCAGAAAGAAAGAGTGAATATTTCAAAATCTGGGCATTCCTTACCCTGTCCTCTTGAATTGCCAGGAATTTTAGAACTGGTATAATATTACCAGTGAAAGTACAGCTGAGCAAACTGGCAAAGCAGGTTCAAAACTTTTTTTTTGAAGATTTATTTATGCATACAAGAACTGGGGTACAGGCCAGAGGTGTGGGGGGTGAGAGGATTCACCAGAGACAGTGGGGAACAGAACAGGTGGATAGACTGAAATACACTGCTGAGGGGAGCAGCGGGCGAGTCAGGAGAGGTCTGCTGTGCCGTGTGGGTTAGCTCCCTGGCCGGGGATTCAACTCGTGCTGCAGTGTCTGCAGATAGCTTCATAGGTTGCATCTTAACCCCTTGCGCCACTAGGGGGCTTAGCAGCTTCCAAACTTGAGGTTCGGAAGGAATGACTTTCCTTCCTCCCTTGCAGGGCCAGGGAGCAATTAACAAAATGCCCCCTTTCTAATGTTCCCCACCCCCCAAACCAGAATGGAACATATTATCTGAGTTCTGAACTCCTGGTGAGGACAGACTATCATCCAAGGGTCAGTGGGGAAGGTCCCAGCCTCCAAGAAACTAAAAATGCTGCCACAGACACATGGCATTAGCATGTGGAAGAGCCATAGATGATATTTTGCCATTTTCAAGTCTTTCATTCCAAGTCTTTCATTTCAAGTCTTTCATTTCATTTAAAATTAGAATTTTGAGAGACTTCTGTTTCTGATTTTTGTTGCTTAATAAGATCATGTTGGGCTAAATGTACTTGAGCAGTTTGAACACAGTGTGGTCACAGCGCAGCCCCCTGATAATTTAGGGCATGAACAGGAGCTGTGTGTGTGGCTGACAGTGGCTTCCATCTTCAACCCATGAAAGAAACGCTGTGCTGGGAATGACCTGTCTGTCAGTTCAGTGGCCGGTTCAGTGGCCTCATGTGAACTTCATTCACAAGCTGCTCTCTGTGGCTGAGAGCAGGATCCTATCCAGAGCATAGTGGTCTAGTATATTTCCAATGTCTCTACACTTATAACCTGTGAGGAGTGACTTGTATGCTGCCACAGGAAGGGCTTCCTATGGGAATCACCAGTTTTCCCTCCGTAGTGCCAGCAGAGCACAGAGCAGGATCTCTATGATCCAGACAGACGGGTAAAGGAGAATTCTGGGGCCCTTAGTGGCTTTTCAGGCTTTCACTGAGCTTTTTACAAGTCTTCACTCTTTCTGGGCTCTCTGGCGTTCTCTCGTGGTCTCTGCTTCTCTTTTTCTGCTCTGTTGGTTCTGCTCTCATTCTTTCTCGTTCTGCTGCTCTCTACTGGTGTCCCCCTGACTTCACCATTATAAGCCCAGTCTCTCAGCCCAGGTGTGTCCACCTATGCATGCCCACACCCTACTCCAGCCAAGGTACCCACCTTCAGGCATGCATGTAGAACTGCAGGGGTCTATCATTAATGCTAATGGCAGCAGGGTGGCAAATCCTGACGATTTCCATTTACCCTACACCCTCTTTGGGTGGGCTTTAGAAAAATAGTCATATTAGGACTCAGGAAGGTGTCAGTTTCTCCATACCAGGAAGATATTCTGAGCTATTCTGCTAGTCAAGAAGGAGGTGAGTGTTTTTGTTTGTTTGTTTTTTTAACTAAGTGCCTCTTAGGCTCCCTATGTGTCTTTTTAGTCATAACTTCTTAGGAGGAAGGAGGAAATAGCATAAAGCACATAGAGACAGACACTTGGACAATTAAGAAGAGAGAAGAACAAAACTGAGGAAGAGAGACTGAATTCCAGGAAATAGGACAAATAAAATGGAGTTTCAGGGAAGGAGAGAGGGAGACAAAAGATTTAGCTTCTGGAATTGGAGGGGGCTTTAAAGGAAACCAGCAGCAGGTATACTGGGAGTGTAGGTGAGGGGCACGGGGCCCAGGCATGTTTTCACCCCAAAGCCCAATTTGGGGGCCAGATTGGGGCATCATCTTTTTCCTGGCTCATGCTCTGCAAAACATGGTGATAATGCAATTAGATTGGATGCCCTTTCACCTGAGAATGGGCGACTCACCTTACTGTCTCAGTGGCTTCTGCTTGGAATAGACTGGGTAGAGTTTGGGGTGCCAGGGTCCTTCCCTAGTATATATGAAGTGCATCTTCCATTCTCTCTCCTCAGGGGCCTCCCCTCATCTGCCTCCCAGTAAATACTCCTGATTTCCTTTTCTCCACTCCCAAATAATCATTGCCTGGGAATCCTGCTTTGAGATTAGAAGAATCAAATGCTTTTGATTATCTGACTTTAAACACCTTCCAGGGTTCATTTGTCTTGTCAGTGAATTT